>NC_137642.1:8961787-10161787 GCF_963383615.2 Lipophrys pholis | reverse complement strand
ATTACACTATATTGACAGAGGGCTTTTTGTTGTTGGTAAAGCTGTGGGGAGGAAACAGTGATTGTTGCAAAGTGACAGGTGAATCATAGCTGGAAGCTGCCTTCAGCGGTAACCATTAATTTTTTTTTCATCTGCTCTCCAATTGTTGCAGAACGACCAGAGTAATGGATTTAACTCTAAAATAAGTGACAGCGGACAGTGAATAGCATTTGTTAACCTCTCGAAACTACAGGTTAACAGTGGTGAGAGAGCAGCGCTGCAGTCCAAGTAGAGTAATAGGTTATGGATTAGTTTGACCTCCACCAGTAGATTTGGTCACTTTCTCCCCTTTATGTTTTGCTCACATTTAGCAGGAGATCCTGTTGAATAGGATATTCCTCAGTGTGTGTGTGTGTGTGTGTGTGTGTGTGTGCATGCCTACGTTGGCCATGTGCATATCAAGCAGATATGGTGGGAGGAGGGGGAACCGCGGTTTAGCCGGTCTCACCTTTCATGCCCTGTGTAATAAGATTACCTGCTTCACACGTCATGACCACAGAGGAAGGTGGGACGAGAGAGTGTGAGGAGGAGGAGGGGGAGGGGGAAGAGGAGGGAGGCTGCAGCGGGGTTTGCTCCATGCAGTTATCTCGTATTAGACTCAGGCTCCAACCTTCTGGTGAGTGTGCTGCTTGCTGCTGCTGTCTCTTGCTGTGCCGGGCTAAAGACACCGGGGCAGCAGAGTGCTGATGTGCCCGCGCGAGGGAGGCTGCAGCCGCAGTGCCAGCCGGTATCTGTGCCATCCGTGCCCAGACGCATAGGATTGCAGTTGAGTACTTCCAAAGCTAAAACATGGTAAGGCGTTTTCTGTTCTTGTTGTGTTAGTGTCGCCGCGTTTCCTGCGCGTTTAAAATCCCCCACATGGGCATTTGCGCGACGCGCGCGCGTGTCTCGTCGTTCTCGCTGCGTAATGGTCCGTCTTGACCGCGGAGTATTGAGCTCGTTTACGACTTGTGCATCACTGCCAGCGTTTTCTCCCGATCGCACCGAGTAATCCGACGCCCAAACTGTGCCCCGGTCTGTGGCTGCCGCTAATCTTTTGGAGGGTGAAGTTTTCAAACATTGGCTGCGAGCAGCGGCGCTCACTTTAGAGGATCTCAGTCATATCCCATTAACGCCTGTGCGTAACTGGAGTTTGGTTTGACAGAACCGCCGCCGCTGACTGCGGCACTCTGGAAATACTCCAGTGACCTATTCGATTAGGAGTGTGATTGCTCAAATAGTCTTTTTTTTTTTTGAATGTTAAATAGAAACAGCGATGTCAATTCGACAGCTGCGTTTTCTATTAGCTTATTTGTGTCTCGCCTCATATGCATGTGAATAGACTGCATTTTATCATGGATATTCATGCAATAACTTCCCCCGAGTGTGAGCTGCCTCGCTGCAGGAGATGATGTGTACTCCTGCAAAACTTCATTCACTCACACACACACACACACACACACCGTCAAAGCATTGATTTAGTTTTCACATCTTCCAAAGTTTTTAAACCTTTTGAAATCCCAAAGTGAATTCAGAATGTATTCACCTTATTTTCAACATGTGGCAAATAGCAGTAGCACACTAAAGCCTCGACAGTAATGTACAGTATAAAGCCCTATAACTCAACAGGACTATACTAGATGACTTCTATAGTCCACTTACTTCCGAGACCTAATTTTGTGTTTGACAAAATATCTCTGCCTGTTCAGCCAACCTGAGCAGAAAGGGAATGATTTATTATTTCCCCACTTTTACATCATATTTCAAATAACTTTTTTTGTGCTAAAAATAAATGTATAATAAATATGATTGGACCTGTTTAGAATGCCAGTAAAGATATTTTTCTCTGCACACATTTGTCTTTGCATGTCAGAGCTGCAGAAGTGTTATTTATAACATTAATGACAGCCACACTCCCTTTTACCTCTTCTGGTGGCTTGGCTTGCTGTGACGCTTAAATGGAATGTAACTCATTGATGTTATTAGTTATACTATGACAGGTCCAAATGTTCCCTGTGAGGCATTGGCTCGACTCACTACTATGCTTTGTTATTAAAGTGTATAAAAGCACCAAAACGAGCTTGCAAACAGGCCGACCTTGAGTTAAGATCTTTCTGTCAAATTACATTATTAGCTGCTGTTGAGCAATCCTTTCAAACAGACCTCTTTAGTAAATGCTTGTTTGCACAACAAATGAGCTCTTACATTTATAGTGCTATTCACAGGTAAATTAAACCCTTAATTTGCCTCAATTAGAAAGTAACTGTGTACAAATTCAAAAACAGACATTGTTTCTTCACACCAGGCATTCAACACTTCTTTTCATTTTCTATTTAATGAAAAGAAATTTAGTTTTGTTTTATCTTTTAAAGCAAATGCATCAGTGTTGCTCTCTTGCATTTAATAAACACCAGTCAAAGGATTTTTTCAAAAATAAATCACGTATCAGATATGCCTTAACACTCTAAAAAGCCGTTTGTTGCTTTCACATAAGGATGCAGGAGGTTCTGACAGTGCACTTGAATATGCACCAAAGTGTAGGGATAAATAGATCAATTCTGTATGTGAAAGATAGAAGCACCACCATAGTGTTTGTATTTCCTGCCATAAATTTGCCTTTGCATGTTGTCAGTGGTCAGATCCTACTGCGTTCACAATATGCCCTTCAGGAAGCTCAGAGCTAACCAAGAAAGAGAAAATGGTCTGCAATTGTATATCAAATAGAAAGATCCTTGGCCATGGATACTGAAAGAAATGCAGTCATTAGTGTGTTCTTTAAATTGATGAAGGAACAGAAAGATGTTGTTCACAATACGTTTATTGATAATTACCTTCAGGCAGAGTACATGGTTCACAGCAAGATCTCGGGCTCAACCCTCTGACCATCCGGAAGGACCAGACATCAGAGTGAAAGAGCCCCGAGTCCCCAAAAACATTGGTTTTTAAGCATTTTCTTTCACCCCTCCCTTCATATATGATGTGGATGCCACAAGTTGTTTTTACCGAAACTGAACACATCTCTATTGTTCTGTCCCGGGAAGATTTGTGATCTTATAATGGTACCAGGCCTTACCTCTTCCCGGCTTTAAACTAGCGACTTCTTGATTTACGACCTTCTCCAGCTCGTTTTCCTCTAAGAGTCCCTAACTCCCCTAATTCGGCATGGCGTTATCTGCCTGTGAACCAAGGTCAGTTGTCTGCTTATTCCTAAGACTCAATAGTTCAATTGTTCTGCCTCACACACCGAATGGTTCTTACATATATATAACAGTTCTAAGCAGAAGAGATACAAACAGATTACACTGCTATGCAAACTAATGTGTTGATCACTCATAACACTGGATTCTTCCTTTAATACACATAGAAATAGCTGTACAGTATGTAACATTTAAATGACCATGGTATAGATATGCTACTTTATGCAAGATTGTTTTATGTAAGCCACTATTATACCATTGATCGTACATGTTTAAAACAAGGTGTTCTTTCTTGTATTGGTTTTTCAGAGTTGCCAGAAAGACATGCATAACATGTGAAACTGGCACAGAGATCCTGAGCTTCTTCTGTAATTTCTGTTAAGCTGTGGTAATAGAACAAATTGCATATGAAGTTACTGTCGTGGCTGCTGTTAGACACAAGCTCCTCGCCTCTGGTATGGGCTTCAGGACTGGTAAAAGGTATATACCTTCTTTTTTTATTGTTATGAAGGAGCATTGGCAGCTCAAGGCAGCTACTGTTTAAGTATTAATAAAGTGAACTGAACAAGTTATAAAACACTCTGGTAACTGAAGTGAACCAGAGGGGATAAATTAGATAGTGGTGAATTATCCTTAGAAGTAATGGCATGTCTTGTTCATACCAAAGGATGAAGGATGAGGAAAGCTTTAGGGTGTGAGGCACACAGGTGGCATTAAACTTGAGGCTATTCACACCTCTGCATGATCAGTCTAGGCTTGATGCAACATATTCCTTCTGATGGTGCAGCTCTTTAGTCTCTCGAATGGCTTTGTGTGTTCATTCGTCAATTATTGAAATATAATGCTTAGCAGCTACAAAGCATAAGGCCTTGCATGAACGCATCCCTTGTGGCAAGCGGTTTGCATTCATTCAGTCTTAACCTCTTTATTACATGTGGGCATACCAGGCAGATGTGTTTGTGTGTGTGATAAAACAGTAATTAAGAAGGGCTTCGACAGTCCTATGACTGACTAATGATCTAATCTCGTCTGCAGCAGCAGCACCTCACACGTGGTGCGTTCTGGGGGAGTAACAAATAAGACTGCTCTAATTTGGCAGCTTTTGAAAAACACGGCTGTGGAAAACAATCTTGGGAGGTTAAAAAGGCTCTAATTTTAGGCACATTGTGTAGTCTTATGGTAATATTCGCAACGCAAGCCTGTGGCGGTTAAAGGTTGATGCTGGCAGGATTCAGTGGTTTAGTCATTTTGAGCAGATTGTATAGAAAACCATTGTCTACATCTGTAGGTTGGGTGTTGCAAGCCAATCGAAAAAGGCAGAGAGCACTCACAGAATGAACATGTGCTTTATTATTTAACAAATGACAATGAAATAGGAAGAGAAAGAATCTTTCTTGAGGACTTTAATTTGCCATATCTTGGGTGCAAGAGTTGGTTGTTATTTTTTAACTCCAGAAGATGAGGATGAGGATGGACTCAAATGATATAATGGGGCTGCACAATATCAGTTGAATATTTGGTAAGTTGTCGATGATTGTGATAACCAACATGTTTGTGATTACCCTTAATAGATGACATGACATGAATGTCTTTGTGCTTTGAGAGTTGTTCTCCTAAGCAACTGTGGTGTTTCTTTTGCCCCAAATTTATGCTGGATGTAACTGGCTTTTATCCATTTATTGGTTTTTACACTTTGTAACCTCACTCACATCTACCGAGTGTTTGAGCATCTATGGAAGTAGAGCTCCATCTGACCGGTCCAATATGTTGACATGCGGAGAATGAGTACACAGTGTAGGGAAACACAAATGATCGCAGGTCTTCGTGATGTGTGAGTTGTCCATGTTAATATCACAATAACAACAATAATCTCTACATTGTGCAGTCCTAGTATATATGGAAATTTTTTCTTAGCGTCTTTATAATCAAGTGCAGTGGTGTTTAAACAGTGACTCCTTAATAGTTTTTGGACATCACTTGCACTGCCTGGCACAGAGCATAGCTTATCAGACAATGACTCCACAAGCAACACTTATCTTTTCTTTCTGAATACAACCCTGATGTGTTTATCTAATGTTAATGTGAAACGCAGAAATACTTGCAATGAAAGATCCCATCGCATTAAGCTCAAAAAGAAAAAGCACACAAACAACATGAACAAGCAAAGCTCTTCATTTCCAAATGAAAGTGTATTTTTTCCTTAAATCTGCATTACTGCAGACATGTTTTTTGGGTTGTTTTTTTTTCGCTTTTGGTAGCTCGAGGGAGACATAACCTACATCGCGGATATATATCACCCATCATAGTGTTCTTACAGCACATGTGCTATCACTGCGAGTCTTTACTCTTCCAGCTGGCATGAACCAACACCAACATTAGCTGCTATCACCGTTTTGAAGTTGCATTCATTATAAAAGAGTGAGTGATCCAAAGCCCAACAAAGAATCCCCATAACAAAAACAAAAGAATGAGCTGCAACATGATATATAGCTCGGTAGAGTAAGGGCAAGATGGAAAGTTGGATGATAATTATTGTGTGAGCTTTCTTTTTCACCAAACCATTCTCTTTTGAGTCATGGCTGTACATAAAAATGGTGGTTAAACACACAATCCCTGGCCACGCATTTTTCAGACATGTTAAAACATAAAAGCCTCCGTTTGAAATGGTCTCATCTTTCACAAAGTAAAGAAGCGGGGGGGATGTATTAAAAATGGATTTCATTGGAGGATAAAGACTGTTTTCCCCACATTGTATTGCTATCATAACTTACTTATCATTCAGCAAATATGACTTCATTCATATGCACAATGGGCACCTCAGGGCAATCATTTCAATTTTATTTGATAAGAGAGTCGTGGGTAGTGATGCCTGAAATGATTTAGGCCTAAGTGTATAGTGAGAGGAGCAGCAAAAAAAGAGCAATTGTGGAATATTTTTGGGCCTCATCCTCACCTTTGTCCCGGTGTTTCCTTATCTAGTGATTTTTCTTTCTCTTATAGATTCAGAGTAAAAGCTCTGGGTTGTGAGACTGTGTCCTGGTTTTTGTCAGCCTCTCTTATTTCCAGGAAGGGAAAGTACCGCACAGCAACTGATCAACAGCTCGACGTCAGCTATCAGACGTAGTAAAGTATTTCATCTCCACCACCTGTAGTGGAATAAAACAAATTGAATGTACAAATGGAGACTTATTAGAACTGAACCAGCACAACATGCTGCTGTGAACATGGAAATGAGTCACAGATATGAGAGTGACTGACGGTTTCATCTCTGGGGAGATGCAATTTGACATCGACTTTAATTTATTCGGTCAACTCTAGATTGTACATCCATTTCTCATGGTCTTTCTTATCTAATTGTCTATCATTGCTTTCTTATGACTGTGACTTTCTACTCAACTACTTGTTAAATGTGTAAACAGTTATTAAATGTGATGAACTCTCTGGGCGACACCATCCAATATGATCCAAACAGCTCTGGGATCAACCCTGCCTTCACATTAGTCATCATGTTTGATTTTTCTTAAGATGTTTGTCCCTCCAATGCATGTTAATAAGGTTGTCAAGGTATTAGAAAGTCAATATAGTCAAATCAATCCACATCAAACATGAACACCGAGCGTGTAGGCGAGTATCCATTCAAGTTCTAGGATGATACTGATCCTTGGTGATTTTGCACAAAGATAAATGGAATTCTTATTTTATTCTGAAATAAAACAAGCTGTCAATCTGCAATGGCGCAGACTATCTTAGTTAAATGTAAAAATGGAATTTACACTGAGCTATGTGCTGCTATCTTCCAGTTGTTATTGACTAAACAACTATAAGTCAGCTGAGTTCACCTCAGTTTACAAATTAAACCACCTGCTTTCCAAAAGTTTTGCTTTTCTCGTCCACATGTGCATATTTTACTGAATTTGTACTTGTGTGCCTCGATGAGGAGTTGTTAATGAGTTATATGGGAAACGATGACTTTTTTTATTGTTTCCATATTTGCACCTGCCTAAAAAAAAAAAGGCATTGCCATTTAAAAAAAAAAAAAAGGAGATACAAGAAAATCTGTTGTACATTTTAAATGCTGGTAACAAGAACTGAACACATTCTGAAAGGTGCAACTGCTGTACTTCTTGGATGCGCCCTGTTACATACAGTTTTGTGTCCAGTCTCCAGTGTCTCCAGCCCGTTTCCTCACACAGACCTCCCGCCTCACTGATTTTGCTCCAGCTGTCATGGCTCCTGTGCTCCTGTTCTGCCGGCTCCTCCCATTACGCGTCAATCACCTGATGCCCGACAAGCTCGGTCAGGTGTTTGTGGATCGCATCCAGCATGATCCTCTTCTTTCAGAGACCCCCTGTGCTGTTCTGCAAAATTCAACATAACACCAGGAGGTGAATCTTCGACCCGTATTATATAACCTCACTTTATAAGACCAATTTTCAGTAAAAACAAAACAAAAAAAATGCTGTTCCAGTATATTGAATTGTATTTCAAGTAAAACGGAACATCACTTTTAAAAAGATAACATTTCACTTAAATCGAACTTTGTTGTTATAAAGCTGCAACATTAGATGGCATTCCTGCCTCCATATTATTGTTGATCTGTTATAATAGTTAGTATTAAATAGAGCAAATGCACCTGATTATGTGAAATGTGAATGTATATTATAGGATATGATCTTTCTAGTTTATGTGTACCCTCGTGCTGGTTCCTTGCCTTTGTCTGCCTATTTCATTCCCAGAATGAAAGCCGCATGAAGCTGTTGACATCAACAGTACTGCACACAGCAAGGGATTGTTTTACAAAATAGAAATCAACTCAAGGTGTGTTGGGAATATAAGTCACCAATAATAAGCTTAGAGGAGATAAAGGTATTATATTGAGGGCCAAGCAGTAAAGTCAGTGAAGGGTGAGATTTAATTTTCTTCCTTAATTAACTGTAGTTCACACTCTATATGATGTATTGTAACTAACTACATCTGCTTAGTGCCTCTTCTCCTAAATGCCACAGAAATACTCCGAGCTGGAAGCTAAATCCGGCTCAGAGAAGAGTTAGATATGTCTTTGTCCAGTCATTACTCTATCGTATTAAAAACAAACACGAAAGTTTCACTCCACATTGAGTCGAGCAATAGAAAACTGATTTGAAGTTAGAATTTAGGGCATTTGCATTATTTATTTGTTTATTGTGATTTCAGTCAGACTGGGTGTGCTCCAGCTGTGAGCTGTTGACTAGAGGGTGGCTGGCATGACTTCTGTGGCTCCTGTCACCAGTGCAGAAATTCCCTTGAGCCATAATTTAAACCCGTCGGCGCTCTTATCAGGCAACACTATAATGGACACTTCTCATTAGGCATGTACGTCTTGATATTTTTCTCATTATATTCTATTCAATGCATAGTTATTGTAATTGGGTTGTTTTGGGCAACAAATGAAACCACTGTATATGCCAAAACTTTAAAGCAATGAAAAAGTTAAATTAGGCCACTAAATGAGGAAAAAAACCCAAACATCTTGGGAGAAACACGTTATACTAAGATTCCTGTGAACACAGCTTTAATTACCATATATATGTGGCCAGCAGCAGAATATTATGATTTACCGTTACTCATAAATGAGGTTGCAGGTGAAGAAACGGCTCCAGGTAGAGAATCAGCTTGGGGTCTATTGCCAGCACGTCGTCATATTATCAAGTCGTCATTACGGGCTGAGCTGTGAAATGTGCGAATGCAGATAATCTTAGTCATTAATAGCTGTTTTATTGAAAATGATCTGCTTTAATGCCTAGTATCCTGTTTTGTTGTGTTAATATTGAAATTACATATAACATGTTACTTTTGTAATGTTTTCTGAGAGAAACAAGCTTGGTTCTTTGTAATATTCCTGGAATATTTGAATAGCTCACATCAACAAGTGTTTCAAGCTATCCTGTAGTATTTTATTTAAGTATTTGAGACCATGGTCATTGTGCATCACAGTAATAGATAATACGCCTTTGTGATATCTAAGGTGGTTTGTGATGTAACTTTCTTTGTTGTGATCAGGGCTGGCTGTTCAATCTCACCTTTGTCCATGTCTTGATGTGTTCTGATGGAGTTCGAGCTCCATGAATGATGGTCGTCACCGCCGAGGTGTGAATGTAACTAATGATGTAAAGTGCATTGACCATTTACCATTTCAAACCCTGCTATACCAACTGCTCTTACATTTGAATCCTAATTCAATAAGGCTTACAACTAAATCACTAACATTATCACATGATTGTAGTTAGGTTTGAAAACCTTTTCAGTTTATTATGTGGTCTTTTCTTGCTTCATGCAGATCAACCTCTCAAGTTGTCTGCCGAGCTTTGGGTTATTATGTTCGTCAAAAATATAACCTACTTTATTCTAACTACTTGTGAGTTTTTGAAAAAAACGTTTTGTAGATAATCAACATTTGTTTCCTCTCTGAATCTGGTGTTTCAATAAAGTAATTTATTTATCTTGTAACAAAGTGCACACGCCAATGCAGTCGTAGCGATTTCCTCTGAGGCATTCCTCCAGATGGTTTCATCATGCGTTTGTAAAGTTGTTGTACACAATCTGCCCATGTACTGCATCATCTTCCCACATTTTAAATGGTAGTATCATTTATTAAAGAGAAACTCAAACATAAATAAACACGTGATAGATTATTTTGTTCCGAATGAGGATTTGGTCGTTCTGTTATGTGTAAAGTCTTAGTAGAAAAGACGGTGTGACAATCACAGCCATGCTGCGATTAACGGGGGTAAAAGTCACCCATTGAAGTAAAAAGGCTTACAAAAAGTCAGAAGGCAGTCTTTTGTCTGGCATCAGCTGCACATGTTTAAAGGGCCCCGTGGATAAGTGGTTCCTATTGTGCGGAGTGGCGCGCCTTGTGACATGGATAGGACATTGTTGATGCTAAGCAGACGCAGATCGGCTGTGACACACACATGGACTGTGCTCAGTGAGGGTTTAGAGATTTAAATGTGGTCATGAGATGACTAAGGCAGAGGGATTAGGACCTCTGAGATCTGTGCCCCGTTCGCCCTGAATTAGAGCATATGAGCGGTTTAGTGGACCACCAGGCTCTGTTGACATTAGGCACTGCTGAATACATTACCTACTTACTCCGACGCATATTGGTTTACTTTCGAACTTCGTATTATGGGTTATTCAGAAGTAAATGGAAATATTATTCACATGCACACTCACACCCACAGATGTACATATGTGCGCAGAGACTTATATATGTGGTTTGCTTTTTATGCAAAGGATAATGACTCTCTCATCCCTGCTCCTCCTCAGCTGCTCCCTGGTGTCCTGCAGCCATCGCTTTTTACCGACACTAGATATCAGAGACATAAACGCCAGCAGCCCATTACTGCCTATCATGTGCTATTCTTTTCTACTTTATAGTCTACAATACTTCCTATCAGAATGTACAGTAATGTGTGATTGTATCCGCTTTCCAACTGTATATTCAATTTGAACATTCAGTGTTTTTTCCACATCATTAATACAGAGTAGTAAAGGCACACTGACTGTAGTTTCATTTTTATGATGGTAGTTGTATTTAACTTTCCACTAAATGGGCTTGTCTTCACTCGAATACATGCTCCCACCCTTTTTTTTTTTGCCTGCATTAGCACAAGCCCACCTTTGTTACACTGTGGTGCATGAAGCAATAGATATATAACTACAGCCAAAAAACACCAGCTCACTGACCCACAGTTTTGCGAGTACAGATGGCAGTATGTCCAACAAGGCCCAACTTTGTCTGCTTCAGCCACTAGTAATACTGCTGCTTTCTACCAATAATGACAATAATGTCGTTTTAGAAAAGCCAAGTTGCCATGTGTGTTTTGCAGAAGTTGCTCCATGTCTCAAAATTGTTCTCATTTCTACATTTCTATATACACTCACTGGCCACTTTATTAGGTACACCTGTCCAACTGCTCGTTAATGCAAATTTCTAATCAGCCAATCACATGGCAGCAACTCAATGCATTTAGGCATGTAGACATGGTCAAGACGATCTGCTGCAGTTCAAACCGAGCATCAGAATGGGGAAGAAAGGTGATTTAAGTGACTTTGAACGTGGCATGGTTGTTGGTGCCAGACGGGCTGGTCTGAGTATTTCAGAAACTGCTGATCTCCTAGGATTTTCACGCACAACCTTCTGTAGGGTTTACAGAGAATGTTCCGAAAAAGAGAAAATATCCAGTGAGCGGCAGTTCTGTTGGCGCAAATGCCTTGTTGATGACAGAGGTCAGAGGAGAATAGCCAGCTGATAGAAAGGCAACAGTAACTCAAATAACCACTCGTTACAGCCGAGGTATGCAGAAGCGCATCTCTGAACGCACAACAAGTCAAACCTTGAGGCGGATGGGCTACAGCAGCAGAAGACCACACCGGGTGCCACTCCTGTCAGCTGACAACAGGAAACTGAGGCTCCAAGTCGCACAGGCTCACCAAAATTGGACAATAGAAGATTGGAAAAACGTTGCCTGGTCTGATGAGTCTCGATTTCTGCTGCGACATTCGGATGGGAGGGTCAGAATTTGGCGTCAACAACATGAAAGCATGGATCCATCCTGCCTTGTATCAACGGTTTAGGCTGGTGGTGGTGGTGTAATGGTGTGGGGGATATTATCTTGGCACACTTTGGGCCCCTTCGTACCAATTGAGCCATGTCCATCCCTTTATGGCCACAGTGTACCCATCCTCTGATGGCTACTTCCAGCAGGATGACGCACCACGTCATAAAGCGCCAATCATCTCAGACTGGTTTCTTGAACATGACAATGAGTTCACTGTACTCAAATGGCCTCCACAGTCACCAGATCTCAATCCAATAGAAAACCTTTGGGATGTGGTGGAACGGGAGATTCGTATCATGGATGTGCAGCCGACAAAACTGCAGCAACTGCGTGATGCTATCATGTCAATATGGGCCAAACTCTCCGAGGAATGTTTCCAGTACTTTGTTGAATCTATGCCACGAAGAATTAAAGCAATTCTCAAGGCAAGGGGTACTAGCAAGGTGTACCTCATAAAGTGGCCGGTGAGTGTATTCAGAACAACATGTTACAGCCTATGTGAGCACCAAAATAACAGTGCTAATGCTAACATTCATATCCACATTTAACTTTTTTTTTTTTTTATTATCATCCAGTTTCCAGTCTTACTAAAGCTGCATGAGTAGTAGCTCTGGATTATAGTTATCTGTGATAACATATAGAGTTTTCCAAATGAACAGATTGCCATCAGTAGCCGTGTTTGCCACTATGTGCAGGAAATCCACCCCGTTACTGAGGTTTGTTGTCTACCAGGAGAGTTGCGTTGTCTTTCTGTCTTCATCCCCTATGTCTTATATTTAATTTAATTAGCTTTTCTTCTGTATATTCTAACCCAAATGGACACACGTAAGTCAATAATATCGCCTCCTATAGCTCTTTGTGTTGCTCCACGAGGCGATTCCCATTTCCGTTTTGTAGTTGACTCTCTTCTTATACAGAAAAGCCACTGTGAAACTTATTTTGATATATACTGTAAAGAGGACGTGAGTGGAATAATTCAGGTTCTTGACCTGGACGGAGATTACAAATGCAGGTGGATGTGTTCCACATGAATAATGCTTACGGTTACATTCAGTCAACACAAATGGAAATACGCATGAATTTATCTAAGAATGCTTTTGTTTGAAAAAACTACAGAGACCCCTGTGTCTGTCCGGGCATGAGGGAGAGGTTGTGGTGAGAGTCTAACCCCCCCCCCAACAGGGGCAGAGGTCAAAGTTACTGTGACTGAAACGTATAAATGTGAATGGATCTGCGGGTTGAAATAAATCAAATCTGGCTTTTAACATGGGAAACCATAAGATAGAAGATGATTGTTTTCGGACTGCTCTCCTCTGGGTCATTTCTGTGGATAATGATCTGCATGTTTGACGGGTGGGGTCACAAGCTGGTTGTTCTAACCTCAAGGTTACCTTTTATTATGAAATGCATAGTGTCACGATGTGAGTGCACCTAACCCTTAAAGGGTTTATTTTGTGACTGGATGTCCAAGACGAGACCTAAGAATAACTTAAAGGCTCAGTAGAATCATTTTGAACCACTAACTGCTCTTTCTGTGCAGGTTACCTGCGGTAAACAAATAATAAGCGTGGCCAGTAGCACTTTCCCTTTGCAGCCTGAGTACCCGCATTTGATTCCAGGCAGTGTGTGTACAGTTTAATCCTGTGACTGTGTAGATTTTCCCTGGGTACTCCAGTGAAAGTGTGTCTTTTAGATTAATTGGTGACCATTGGTCAGTTGTCGCTCTCTATTAGCGCTGTGATTGACTGACCTCTCATCCAGAGTCCATTGTGTCCTCACCGGTGAAAGGACAGGAAGAAGCTCAACCTTCACTCTTATGAAGTGTGTGCGGATGGATTGAAATGCTGGTTGGAATTGAGATCATTTATTCTCTTTTCACAAAAACGGGAAGTTTAACACTTCTGTAAACCACAAGTAGTTTTTTTCTTGCACGTGTAGGTGTGGTCTATTAAATTTTATATCTACTTCTTGCGTGTGTCATTGTGATCTGCTTCATTTAATATCTATTTGAAAACCTGTCGTTGTCATCAATTATTTAATAGGTGAGTGACTGTTGCCTATATTTTAGTCATAGCAAACAGAAAAGCCTCGATGTTCTCTTTTCTTTTTACTCCTACTTTGAACTAGCGTATTTTTATCTATGAAAGTACATTGCATAAAACAGGTGCAAAGGGTTTATCATGTTCAAACCATCCCAACCCATCACAATAATCATGAGAGCACTTGAGGCCTACATTAAATATTTCATTTGCTGCTCGCACCATCCCCGAAGCACATAATGGCGTTTGTACATTTTCCCATTAGGGCTCAGTCTTTCCAGCCAAAATACTCGAGCTGAACATCCCGGCCGTTATGTCTGTATTTAGCATTAGTCCCAGTCAGCTCTGCATGCTTTTTCACAGGGAAATCAATCGATCCCACCCCCAAACACAGGTGGGATGGAGAAA
Organism: Lipophrys pholis; assembly: GCF_963383615.2. Lineage (NCBI taxonomy): Eukaryota > Metazoa > Chordata > Actinopteri > Blenniiformes > Blenniidae > Lipophrys > Lipophrys pholis. Next base: position 10,147,522 of record NC_137642.1, on the reverse strand, counting down.
CGTTGCATAATTAGAGGAACCGAATAAACATTAACTGCATAACAACTTTTCATTTCCGTGTCAAGTGCACATGGAGATCACTGCTCCCACCGAAGACTACTCTCTCCCATGGCCACACTTGTACAACGAATACACACTTAGGAATCACTCATCATATAATAGCAGTTACATCATCCTGCAGAGGGAAGCAACTGCAATGTTGGTGACTGAAGGAAAAAAAACAAACAAACATGGAAATGTAATTATTAAGCAGTGCAATAGGGATATTCTGCCCCTCCATTCCTGTTTAGTAACTATGAATCTACAAAAGTTTTGACTTCCTAACACAGTACCAAGTGAGCTTCATGTAAATCTTTTAACGAATGTGATCCTTCAAGTTCTAAATTCGACAAGCTAATTTGAGAATCAAATGTTGTACTGAAAGAGGTACCCTTTGAATTGCTTTTTCAGTACAGCAGTGATGTTCTGGAGATCAATCTCATAATGTTTTTCATGAAGATTGATGGCTGATTTTAGAAATGACCGCCATCATTATGCCACCTTATTTGATTATTCTGATATATCCCTCGTATGCCATTATTAAGTTTGTGCTTGTCTCCCTTACTGCCCCCATAAAGCAAAAACTTAGATTTCTAATTGTCACTTAACTACGTTTCGAGGACATCCCGATTTGTCATGCACTAGTGAAATATAACGGAGGGTTGTAATTCAATAAATCGTCATTCAAAGGTTTAAAACAACTCTGTGTGAATTGGATACCAACTGAGGGTTTATCCAAAATCCATTATGAAACCACATTTAGTTTTTTGTATTAAGTTTCTTAACAAATTTAAGTTAAAAACAGAATCTGATTTAAACTATTTAAATTATTGAATTAAATTAAATTAAATTAAATTAAATGATGATGGTATCTGGTATCTTAGAGTGACATAGTGCAACTGTACAGCAACAGTTACAGTAAACGACTATGAAGCTGTTGTTGCCATCTGAAAAAGATAATGTGATGTAACTATTGTGTAATGTAGTAATTTCCCCGCTCTTTGTATCTCTTGAAAAGCTGTAATCACTCGTGTCAGTTTAGGATGCTTCATTTTGTCAAAATTAAAAAAAAGAAATCACAATTCTGGTTAAATTGAATTTAAACAAATTAAATATGCTAATTGTTCTACATATAAACAGATGGCAATAGGGTATGGAAATTGGAAAGAAAAGAAAAACTAATGAGGTGTGAAATCCATTAGTCATTTCACTGTGACTTTAAGAGCAAATTAAAGAGTTGTTCTCTAAATAGAGCTCCTTTCTGTGAGAACGGCTTCTTTCCCCCCCCCCCGTCTTTTATGTGTTTATCTTTCTTTGGAGTGCTCGGTTTATATATTTATTCTCAATGCGTGCTGTTTGCTGATGCTGAGTCCATTTCAAACAGTTCTCTCGGCTTACTGAGATTGCCTGGTGCGGCTGAATTTGTGGGTGCGAAGGAGGCATGTGGTCCTGCAGTGCAGAGTTACAGTGCCTACTCGTCTCTGTGATCAAACACCACACTGTAATCAGTTAATGAATTGTCCGGATATCTACGAGCCGGTGGAGGTGGGCAGCACTGATAAACACAGAGTAGCAGGGCGATACGGCTTTGGCACAGCTGCTTGCCTGGATGTTTAGCCTGATTTCTCTCCGTTTTGGTATTTGAATGCAATCGCTAACTGGGTTTGAGCCATGTGCAGGTCAATCTGGTAGCCAAGACTAATCACTCCTGTCATTAGAGCGCTGGGACTCCCATGCTGCCGCTGATTACATATCTCACGCGGTAATGAATAGCTCTGCACGAGTCTGGAACAGTTTCCCCCAATAAATCATATGTTTCTGTTGTATGGTAAACAAAGATGCATACACACCGTCTTTCGCCGTCGTTCCAAACACGTGTGCAATGCGTGTCAGTGAGAGACGTTGGGTTTGAGTGGTGTCCTGTTCATTTGCACAAGTAGTTTTGAGTTGCACACTGGAGTAGTTGGTGTTACGTTTCTCCAACTGGAGATTACACACGAGACTCTGAAGCGGTTCGACTTGCACTTCAGGGTAAGACATTACAATTAATGGAAGCAGTCCAGACAGGTGATGCATGTTTAGATTCTGGGAAAATCTGTGAGATATATTACCAAAGGTTTTTCTCAAGGATGTGTGCAATTATGCATAAGATATTGGTAGAATTATACTAACTGAATCACTTTGGACAGGTCAGTCTAAACATGCTTTTTTTAAATTTATATTTCTTTCTTTTTTTTCTTTTTTTTTTTATTAATGACACTGCTAAGTGGGGAAATACAAGATGTATGATACAGGTCGACCTCCAGTGATGTTAGTTACAATATTTTAGGAATGCCTGGAGAGTGGAAAAGCATGTAGATCAGGCATTTGAAAATAAGTATTCATTCAAGAAACTGAGAGAAACCCCTCATTGCTGTTTATGAGAAGTGAAGTGCCATTATGTTATTATGTTACCCAGTCACATGTACAAACTACCTCTGCCCACTTCTCCCCTTGGTTTTCGCTTCCCTAGCAACTGTAAGCCATTATACTGGTCCTGTTTGTGGATCACTTGAAGTATTTGTCATTCAATAGATCACGTTTGGCTAAATAAAACACAACCCATTTAACACTTGATTATTTTAGGTTAGTGTTCTTAGTGCGGCCGTGAATGACCCAATTATGTCTCTTGTGATCGTATTAATTCTGAATGTGTCAAGACAATCTCAATTCTATAATTTTAATTGGGATGTAGCATGGTTGTAAACACAGCGATTGAACAGTCACTTTGTGTGCTCTTTGTGCACACTGACACTCTTCTGTATAACAAAAAGAAAAAAAAGTGTCTGATGACACCTAATTTATGGAGCCATGTGCTGCTGCAGGTATTCCGATGTTTGCATAATTTACTATGCGTTATTTTTCATCAGGTCACTTCATCAATTGCATGACATGAGACTGCATTGTGAACGGAGATAAGGAGGAGCAGCTTCATATCTACCTGCTGTTTTGAATAAACTGATGAGTTTACAGTTTTCATTACCTGTACTATGGGGAGGAATGTTACTGAGGGAGATTGATGTGAATGTTGAATTTCTTGAGAAATGGTTTTCACCAGTTTGGTACATGAGACAATCTGTTACAAAATGTTTTGCAGAGTTTGTATTTTTAAGTAGTTTGGAGTCTATTAACTTTGATCGATTTTTATTTATTTTTTGTAAGAGTGCACCAGAATGCCAACATAACACATCTCTTCCACCTGATGCTGTGGGGGATATATATATATATATATATATATATATATATATATATATATATATATATATATATATATCCCCCAGCCTTACTTGGTGCTATACAGCATATATATACTATATTATGTCATTATATGGAACTTAATATTAGCCTGAGTGCTGGTTTTTCTTTGTTTTAAAGTCTGTTTTTTTTGTTGTTGTTGGTATTATTGTGATTTATTGAGTTGTTTAGCAGTCAGAAACAGTTTTCCCCAACAATACTGCAGATTTTTGAGTTTGTCCATATCACTCTTTCCAAGACCAGATATATGTATACTGAACATCAGTTTTTGGCGTTCTGCCCCGAGAGAATAGCAAGCCAGAATTGACTATCTAAATTTTCCTCCTTTTTTTTTTTTTGAATAATCTTTTTAAGAACAAAGTCTCATTTGTGACTCAAGCATGGAGTAAATGCATTTGTCATATACCAATCAATCAATTATTGTCACCATTAAACTATTTATATTTTGCATATGTTGACGTTAAATCTTCAAAACTGTTTTCACACTTTCACCCTGCAACCTTCGAATTTGAACCCCACTAAGTGGGTCCAATGTCAGTGTTAATGTATTTACTACGCACAGGCAGCAGCGTCAACTTAGTTAGTCGGTCACAGGTTGGACTCCGATCTTCAGCCCCGCAAGCAGTGGGGAATGTTGACTTGACTCAACCACATTGCTGCATGTGCAGCCATGGTCGATAGTAACTTGACCACTATCAAGGAGCGAGTAAATTGTTGACGATTCAGCAAAAACTGCAATTAACTGGCAAGACCTCACCTCTTTGAAAGTTTGTAAGGGATCCATGTCAGTTTTTAATGTTGAGGAAATGCAAAGCTAGTTTGATAATGACAAATTGAAACCAGTGAGGCTGTGTAAAGAGCTCTATGTTCCTCTAAGGACAGGAGGTTAACAACATGCACTCGGTGCACAGAAGGGTTTTGCCTTAATGTTGTCAGCCTGTTTGTTTTTTCCAGCTGTTAAAAGGAGTCTTTCCTTTGAGTTTCCTTCATACTCGCAGCATAAATACAACAGGAAGCCCTCATGCATGTGGCATAAACAGGTAACGCCATTATTTATCTATTAACTTTCCCAGACATGAGGACAGGATAAGTCGGGACCCAACAGCAGATGATACTGTGTACTCTTCTTCACTTCAGACAGATGAGCTGTCACCGAGTCAGAGTTAATTTGTTATACTCTGTGCATGAGCAGACCCATTTCCGCTGCTCAAGAGAAGACTATTATTTGGGCAAATCTGCCTTCATAAAATTGCTTTTATTGCTTTTGAGTCTTTTCTTGCTGTTGGTTTTGGGAAAATGTAACACCAGCTCCAGGTTGCTGGTGTTATTGAAGCAGTAGAGGTGTTAGCCGTGTCTCTCTAGCTGGTTTATGCTTGCGTGTGGTCACTTTCAGAATGTATCACATTCTGCACCACAAGTTTTCCTCCTTTTAGGTCAAGTGACCAGCACTGTGTACAAGAAATTGACCATTTACTTGTATTTTCTACACATATTGTTGTCGTCTCTCTCCTCCATATTTTTTACTGGGCTCTTTGCTCAGTTTTCAATTAAAACAAATCTCTAATTGAAATTACCAGCTGTCTTATCTGTGGTTCGTGAGGTACGGCATCATTGAGCTGTTGACTGTCTTTCGATTCAGGAGAACCAATTTGAAAGTCAAACTGACAAACAGACACACGTGAGTACAAAATGAGTAGAAAAACGTAGCTGCTTCACATGGCTGGAGATTTCTAATTTAGATAGTGATACTAATAATGCAAGTAGATAATTGCCATTCACTTATAGGCAGTCTCACAGATGTATAGATCAGTTTGAGTAAAAATTTACTTGAAAGCGACAGTGACCTTTGAGCCCTTAAACTCAGCAGGCACGTGCTGCTGTGAGAGTCTTTCTCCAAACCTCCACAGCAAAGGTGAAGATGTCAAAGCTATTATGACCTTTAGAGACAAAATGTAAACATGAATGGGAAATGTCGCAGGTGGAAATAAATCAAAACTCCCCTTTCACTTGAAAGATCATAAATCGTCATTCTGCTTTAACATGAACTATATCAAGTTGCAAGTGCACCTCTCCTATCCATTAAAAGGAATTAGAGGGAGCAGTTAAATTGTTTGTGGGTCCAAAACAGTCACATTATTAACTTCTAAGTTGTTAATGTGAGTTAAGAGAATTGATTTAAGTCTTCAGAGATGTGCACAGAAGTCAGGATTGGAAAAGGGTGAATTATAAGAGCAACTCTACCTTTGTTGTGTCCATTTGCCTGAGAGTGAGCGAGAAGCACACTAAGCCTCATGTTTTGCTTCCAGTCTGCTGCATAGCCTGTCCCCTTGCCCCATCTTTATTTTTGAATGAGTGGTCAATTATACAATTTTAAGACAGTGAAGCCTGAGCTTTCTCTTTTCCAATACAATGATCACAATTTCCCCTAAATTGCACAATGTTGCCACTTGAGTGAAGATTGGAATAGTAAAGAGAGAATATGTCTGTGAACTCATTCCTTTGCCTCAAGGTGGTGGTTGCCTGTACTGTTGCATAGTTAACAGACACTAGAGTGAGATTGATCCAGTCAGAGAGGATCTACTACCAACTATCAAACACAATATAGAACATGTTTCTATCCCTCATTCAGGCGAAACCTCAGTTGATCGTATTCAAACTAAGTTTATTCCAATTGTGTTTCCAATGTATTCAGTCACAGCAGTGAATGGAAGCAAACACTTTCGCTGTGAAACTAAAAGCCTTTTCTTTTGAGTTAGCAAATAGGCATTCAAATGAAATATTGTTCAAGTGCATCTTTTAGCAGCGCGGTGAAGTGCCTAACCGCAGGTTGCCAACATGAGGTCTGAGACCCCTTTGGGGGGCATCTGAGATTTTAGGTGAGACTTGAACCTTCCCGTACTCTGAAGTTGTCTAAATTAGATTCCCAAATGTCAAAGAAAGAATCTGAATAGTTTTATTGTCATTATGCAAAGCATTATGAAATTGCCCTTGACATATTGCAGCACTTTATAAGATGTGCAGCAGACCTGGCAGATTGGCAGATACACAGACCCAAGAGGAAACAAAAACAAAAACAAAAACAGCACCTGACAGTATTCCACTTGGAAAAATTGTGATTTTTGGAAAATCAGAGCCCAGAGAAAAGAGTTGGTTGCTTTTCTTAAAGGCAATATGGAGGCCTCCGGTATACGTTTTTGTTTTTGAGCAACATGATTTTGTGTTTCTACAACCTTTGAGTGTTTACTCACATACCAATGTAAACGTTGTGTCTGGGTGATTTGTTGAGGAGCTGTGACTGCCCAACTTCCCCTGATACCTGTTATCCAGCTGAATATTTTTTTTATGTGGCCTGCTGGACTAATTTCTAAGAGTTTGAATTATTGCTGACTTTACACTTCTATGTTTTGTTGACCCGACTTGCCATAAAGAGTTAACAAAAATGTTGGATTCTGTTTTTGGCACATCTCTTGCGGTCTGTCAACACCTTAGCACATAAGTACTAAAAGGCGCAAAGAGGAGATGATGACAGACGAGAAATGACCCGAGATGCACAGTATGAGGGGGGAAAAAAAAGAGAAAATAGCTCTATTTGTTCTTTACCTTTCTTCCATTAATGGACTGAAAAGCCTTAGCACTGATGCTGTTGAGACTTACATTTTCAAGATCGCAGCACTCGGGGAAACATTCGCTCACCAAACCCAACACTATTGTACAAACAACCTCCTGTTTCTTACCCTTCCCAGAGTTTAATCACATTTTTTTTTTCCTTCAGCAAAGAGATACGAGGGCAGAGATACAGTATAAACACCGGGCCATTTTTATTCAGCACAGCCACTTAACTTGGAGGGAGGGGTGATTGAATTACTGTGACATTATATGCATTAAGGTAGAGCAGAGTGCAATTGAGTTGTTGCCCTTAGAGTTTCATCAAAGCACTGTGTGGTCGCTGAAAATATGGATTTCTGTTCATGATTTGACTCATGGGCCTCTACGAGAATACAGCCCGAGAAAAGAGTATCGCGGCCATTTTTCTTTCATCACTTGGCCAGCAATATCTGCACTTTCCGCATTCATTAAGTTTGAAGTAGCGTCGTTGCTGGCTTATGTAAATGAGAGCGCGTTCCCATGTCAACTTGGAGAAGATTTTGGATGGAGATGTAGAAAGAAATGACTTCTCTCTTCGGGGTGGCTGGTTGTGCAGGTCTGGGTTTTCCCATGTGAAAGGGATCAAAGCAATCTTACTCAGTCCTCTTAAGAAAAATAGATGTACGAATGTGAGGAATCAAATCTGCTTCAAAAGGGAACACCACTGGGAGCCAGAGAGATGAGACGGCAGCAAGTGAATAGAAAACCAGTGTGGAATTACTCTTGTTGTTGCACTGTAAGGGAAGAGAACACGAAGGTCTCCTGCCATCCACGCAGCGATCACGCAGGATGTCTGTTGTTTGGCTATGACGAGTAAAGTGATAAAAGAATGTGTTGGGCTGTATGTTTGCACAGACGGAGGTGTGAGCATGCCAGGAAAAACATACTGTCAAAAGTGTGTAAAAGATATAATTGAGTGAAAAGAGGGAGCTAAATCACCTTTACAAATGAAGAGGAGCTGATGATGTGAGTGAGAGATTTGATTTGGCCGGGCATGCTTTGATTTGACAGTGTTGATGCTTGCGAGTCGCCCCTCGTCCCCTTAGCATATGCTCCGAATGCTGATTTTCACAGCTTATCGCCTGCACTGAGAATAAGCCTTATGAGGAAGGTGTGACATCAAATAGCTCAGACAGAGAGAAACCCTCTATACCTCATACTGACACTTTGCCTTGCTCTGGCTCCGAGCGGAGGCTGTCTGCTGTGGGTCTGTGCGAGTTGCACGACGAGACTCCACATATAATCGGAACATGCTGTCTTCACTGTAATTTCCACTAGAGCCGAATACGTGTATCTACCGTAAATCTCGTGTTTTCTGGTCCAGGCATCGTTATAACGTATGAGCTGTTAAAAAGATCAGTGTCACAGTTTATGATTTTGAGGTCAAAATTTAGGATGTTTATGCAATGTCATTAAGGAAGAATTCTGCTTTAATTCTCATTAATATACATATTATCAGTCTGTCGGCCACCCTAACTTTGGCCTCTTTTGTCGGAAACCGAAGACATGCAGAGTCGTACAACAACATTGTGCTTGGTGTCTGTTTTTGCAAACATAAAGTTCAACATAGCTTTCTAAACAAAGCCATATTTACATGAATCATTCCAAACCTTCAGTCTGCCTGAAGGTAAACAAACATTAGACATCTGGGAGAGATAAAATGCTAAGTAGCTTTAGGAATCTTCATTGCTGCATTCTTCTGCTCATGTTTCTTTGTTTGTATGCGAGGCTGTTAGCTGTGATCGTACTGTATCTAAGGACAGAGGGATGGGTAAATGCCTAAATTGATTATACAGTGACATATATACGGTCAACAGGAAGCTGTTTTACTTTTACTGTGAATATTTGAGAGAGTTGGTCTTCTGCTTCTGTTCGCCAACATTAAAAAAAAACAAAAACTGTTTTGGTGGCTGTGTAATCCACATGTCTTCACATTCATGGAGTTTACAACTAACAAATTCAGACTCTGTCCACTTGGGGATTTTGTCACACCTCTTTGAAGTAAACTGGGAGAGACGACTGGAATAAAGTAAGACGCTGTTCCCAAGTTTAAACGGAATTTGGGACAAAAGAGAAAAATCTGCACTGTGGTGTGGTTTGCCTTGCATTTACACTGGCTTTTAATGTCAACACAGCCTATGCTGATTCCCTATTGTATACAGGACTGTCTCAGAAAATTTGAATATTGTGTTAAAGTCCTTTATTTTCTGTAATGCAACTAAAAACATGAAAATGTCATACATTCTGGATTCATTACACATCAACTGAAATATTGCAAGCCTTTTGTCATTTTAATATTGCTGATTATGGCATACAGCTTAAGAAAACTCAAATATCCTATCTCAAAATATTAGAATATCATGAAAAAGTATACTAGCAGGCTATTTAACTAATCACTTGAATCGTCTAATTAACTCGAAACACCTGCAAGGGTTTCCCTGAGCCTTTAAAAACACTCAGCTTGGTTCAGTAAACTAAATCACAAGTATGGGGAAGACTGCTGACCTGACTGCTGTCCAGAGGACCATCATTGACACCCTCCATCAGGAGGGTAAGACACAAAAAGAAATTTCTAAAAGAGCAGGCTGTTCACAGAGTGCAGTTTCAAAGCACATTCACAAAAAGTCTGTTGGAAGGAGGAAATGTGGCAGGAAACGCTGCACAACCAAGAGAGAGGACCGCAGCCTTAACAGCATTGTGAAGAAGAGCCGCTTCCAGAATTTGGGGGAGCTTCAAAGACAGTGAACTGAAGCTGGAGTCCAGGTGTCAAAAGCCACCGTTCACAGACGTGTCCGGGAAATGGGCTACAATAGCCGTATTCCCATGGTCAAGCCACTCCTGAACTCAAGACAACGGAAGAAGCGTCTGACTTGGGCTATGGAAAAGAAGCACTGGACAGTTGCAGAGTGGTCCAGAGTCCTGTTTTCAGACGAAAGCAAGTTTTGTATTTCATTTGGAAGTCAAGGCGCTAGAGTCTGGAGGAAGGCTGGAGAGGAGCACAATCCAAGTTGCTTGAAATCCAGTGTGAAGTTCCCACAGTCAGCAATGGTTTGGGGAGCCATGTCAGCTGCTGGTGTTGGTCCACTGTGTTTCATCAAGTCCAGAGTCAATGCAACTGTGTACCAAGAGATTTTAGAGCACTACATTCCATCTGTTGAAAAGCTCTATGGAGATGATGATTTCATTTTCCAGCATGATCTGGCACCTGCCCACAGTGCCAAAACCACCAGTAACTGGTGTACTGACCATGGCATTACTGTCCTCGATTGGCCTGCCAACTCCCCTGACCTGAACCCCATAGAGAATTTGTGGGGTATTGTGAAGAAGAAGCTGAAAGACACCAGACCCAATAATGCAAATGAGCTAAAGGCCGCTATTGAAGCATCCTGGGCCTCCATAACACCTCAGCAATGCCACAGGCTGATTGCTTCTATGCCACGCCGCATTGATGCAGTAATCCGTGCAAAAGGGTTCCCAACCAAGTACTGAGTGCATTAATTAACATTTTCAAATGTTTGATTTTGTTTTGCTGTTATAAATCTGAGGAAATATTCAAATTTTTTGAGATAGGATATTTGAGTTTTCTTAAGCTGTATGCCATAATCAGCAATATTAAAATAATAAAAGGCTTGCAATATTTCAGTTGATGTGTAATGAATCCAGAATGTATGACATTTTTGTTTTTTTAATTGCATTACAGAAAATAAAGACCTTTATCACAATATTCAAATTTTCTGAGACAGTCCTGTATATGCTGTGTATATTTGTGTATGTGTGTTTATTCTTTGCCCAAACGTTTTGCTGTGCCAAACGCAATACAAAGAACAGTACATTGGATTATTGTTGGTGATATTTTTATCAGCTAAGATCTCACCAGCAGCACAATGATTACAATCTGGCGCACTTCTGAAGCCTGTCACATCTGTGTTCGGTCTGTTCGGAGCCCTCTGCTCAATGCCGTGCTCAGACTTCAATCAAACTTCAATCAAACTGCACAGAGTTTGTTTAGGAGACCTTCTTTTGAAACGGGCTTGGTGTGCCTCTATGGTGCTCACTGGGGTTCACATGGCAGCCTTCACACTTCCACAAATGGACATCACTAACACAGCAATCACTCCAGGGTTTGTTGTAATTGGATCAAGCCTGAGAAGTGTGAACACAGCCTTAAAAGTTATTGCCGGTTGGAGACTCTTAATGGTGGTTCGATAGCTACTACGGCCGTGTACAGCTTCAGTCAGACTTAAAACAAGTATGAAAACATTTGCTTTTGTTTGAAAACCTTCAAAAGACGGGGTTGGAATTACTTCCAGAGCAGCGATATGGCAAATACTTCAGATGGATGCATAAATACGTGGCTGAATCTCAATCTTCCCATTCATTCAGAATTTCAGACTTAACACCCAATAATGTAGAGAAACGCTCTATATAGGCTGTTATATCCTTTTCCAACAAAAGTAACAGCTGGCGTCAGATTATTGTGACTGTGATTGACATGAGCTATTTCAATACAAAGAAAACCCACTCACTTATTAAATCATCTTTGTATTCAGTCATATTTCCAAACCGAACTACACTGCTCTCATTTAAGACATTTTGTGCAGCCCAGACAAGCCCATTAGCTAATAGCCATGTATTTGAATCCAATTAATTATCCTTTTGTTGGGGCACATGTTTGCTTGGAACAGCAAAACACACTTTGTAGGACTGTGTCTACCTGCGTGCTGCACATTCATGCTTTCCACAAGTCCATGTTTTTGGCTATCATGTGAATTTTGTACAGTGATTAGTGTATTACAATCTGTTAGAGCAACAATGGCTGTAAAATCTATTTAAATCTATCTCTTTGTTTGGGAAAATCAGACATTACTGGAGTAATAAAGATGTAACGTTATACATTTGTTTATGGTCCTATGGAAAGAAATATTAGGTGGTACTTTACCTGAGGAAAATGTCTCCAGACAGTTAAATGTAAAGTGAATCTCAACCGTATAGCACCAGATTTTGTATCACTCTATAAAAGGGACAATTCTGTAAATCTGCAAAAAATGTCTAGATTTTAAATTAAAACATTTCTTTCTTCTTATTGAAAGAAATCGGGCATTACTGGAGTAATCCGGATCTAACTTTATACATTTATACATTTTTCATATCCAGTGGATTATTTTATTTCATGTAATCAAATTTGGATTGAGAGATTAATGTGTTCTTCAAAAAAAAAAATAACACTGACCTAATGACATTGCTGTAGGTAGATGTGCTCGTGTGTGCGCGAAGCCCCGAGGGCTCAGTGAAACATGAATAAAAAATCCTCTCTGGTGTTTTCTTTTTTTTTTTCTTCTTCTTCTTCTTCTTCTTTTTTCATGTCCAGGTGGGCAGGCAATAAGGCTTGACAGAAGATGCGACGAGGGTGGTGGCTCGTCAGATGGCTGGGGACAGGAATGGCAATCCTCTCTTTGCTAACCCACAGCTGGGGCCAGGACCAAAACACAGAAGGTATGAGCAGCCAGCTCTGAGACGAACCCCCCCCCGGGCCTCCCTCTTTTCAGTTTACAGTAACTTGCACTGCCAAGTGAAAAATTGTGGTACCGGGGGCCAGCATGTTGGGGGTGTTTTTGGTTTACAAAAGCATGACACAATTGTACAGGTGGGGGCCATTTAGCTGGACACCTTGTTTCATAGGTTCCTATGTTTTTGGCGAATTATCGAAAGTTCAGATTACTCCAAACTTCAATAACAGTTAAGGAAGATCTGAGTGCATAACACATCAGTGCAAATAACTTTTCTTCCTCCATATTCTTGCCACGAATGAAATTAGAGACTCTTTTAAAAAGTTGTTATTCAAAGAGAGGATATGAATCAAGCTTTGTCCCTGTGAACTGATCATAGTAGGATAATTCTCTTTGTAGTTTAATGTGTAAGTTCCCACATTACATTGAGAATTGTAGGTCACTGAGTTTGTAGGTGCTGGTCATGAATGAAATGCAGTCACAATCTTTAAACATTTTGCTACACGCACATGCACACACACACACACGGTTCAGTACATGCCTGTGTGGCGAAATTATGATTGAGGTCAATTTTACTTCCCCTTTTCCCAACCCAGTTCCCTCTTTTCTTTTAATCCTGCTTCCGAGGGTACCTTGAACAAGTGATATAGTCAGAAGCATTTTAAAGAAGGGTATTATTTCTACTTATGGAAATAGGATTTTATTGAAACATTTTTACATGGGCTTATATAGTATCATTCTAGCAGAGAAGATTAGAGATGACTTCCTTTTTTAATGCTGTCTGAACATTTGAAAGAGTACCTTGTGGTTTCCCTTTTGGACCAACTCTCACGCTGAGGCTCTGACCGCATTAATAGATGAGTGTTTCCGTGTGGAGTGAGGAACCGGTGACCCAGAACATGCCAGCTGTGGAGCTCCAGACCAGCTCACTGGAGTACGAGTTGTGGATAATTACTTTTTCTGACAGCTTTTTTACACAACAAATGTTCTGTTCATTTCTTGACATGTATTTATAGATATGTGTGTGATGGTGTTGCTTGACCTGTGGTTCTTTAAGTTCACTGGTTTTCAGTTAAAATGTTGTTTTTTGGAAACCTGTGTCGACTTGAGGAAACGTGATCTTGTAACATTCTCTGCTTTCAGTTATGATTCATTATTACAGAAAGTTTAGTTGTTTCTGAGGAGCATTTGAAAGATGCTTTTCATGTGCTGTGCGACTCCACAATTTTTGAGGCACCGGCGTTTGATACTTTTCGCAGTGTTAAAATCCAGCACTGTCTCTGAGAAATCTTACTTCTAATTAGCTACACAATCCTTACCTCTTTCCCTGGAGCCCTCTCCACTGCCTCCAAGACAAGCGTTCCGATCTTTAATTTAAAAAACAAAGAAAAAGAAACATTTTGATATATTATATTTTGAACATTAATTCAGTCAAAGAAAATTGAATAAAAAATGACTAGGTGGAAGGAAAACTTCTTACTTTTCCATTCGGTACTAACAAAGTGTGCAAGTTAGTGTCATATCATATTTTCTGCCATGACCAACTTAATGAAACCACCCAACAAAACAATTTTCCCTTTAATTCAAAACCATGCAGCATCACAGTGATGACACCCCTGTGAAGCCAGATTGTGAAAGCTGGAGCTTTTAATTAAGAAGCAAGGGCCTTTGATTGTAGATTCTCAACTATTCATTATATGCTAGAAAGTGTGCAAACATACTTTTGACAACTGCAGAGCAGTTGCGCCTCTCCTCTGATCTCCGGCCCGCCTCCCACAAGGTGGGCCCAGACCTCAAGGTAGGAACCACCGACCTACATCCTGAAATATTTGGCTTGTAATTAAATACCCAGATGTTGGCATCTCTCCCAAACAGTTGGTGATGACCTTAATATCTCTCAAGACTTTATACATGTGGGGGAAACACGTTTTATATTTTTTTTTATTTTTGCCTACAATGATCTCACCAGGTCATCATGGAGTTAAAAAATCAAAAAGATAATATTTTAAGTTGATATGTCAATGTGAGTGTTTATTGCCAAAAGAGAAAGGGAAAAAAAATACTTATTTATATACACACAGTAAAAACCTCAGATGTAGGGATGCCCTAAAATCCAAGGGCAAGTGTCCCCTGAAGGCATCTGTTCTCTCTTTGAAGGGACAGGTCACGAGGAGAAATTGTAGGACCAGTTGATATTGAACGAACCAAACACCAAATATGTTTTGGTTATTTAAAAGCACATAACTGAAGCGATACAAGATGTGTACAATATAAATACATATATATACATATGTATATAACCCTAATAAGATTTAATTTACTTCAGGGACCACATACAGTCCAGTTTCTCCTTGGGTGGACGAGACTCGTAAAATATTGCTATGATAACCTTTAAATTTACACTTCAAAGTTTTTCTTTGTTGTGGTCACAGTGGATGTAATGAAACTGTCTATATTTTTGCAAGACTAAACCGTTAGTACTGAATGACTACAATCTCAACATAAACTCAATTTTAATGAAACATTCTGGTGCAAAATACAATGAAATGTCAAAAAACACTTGTATAAATCCTATATAACCACTTTGCTTGGTGGGATTGTGGAACCAGATTAGAGCATCTTGCGGTCAGTTTGGGGCGGGTAACCGCGCAGCCCAAATTTTGCGACCGTGCGATCTGTGTGCGCAGACTGCGCATGCGCCAGAGTCCGCTCCTACCTTCAATAATGACACAGGAAAGTCACAGAATAAGAACAAAATAGTCTGCCAAGAAAACTTTTCCAGCATGTTTTCAGCACTTCAGCAATATAACTTTTCAAATTGTGCTATTTCATTTTGGTGCTGCACAAAGTGAAGCCTCTTTTCTTTTTAGAACTATTAGTGCTATGGTGTTTCTTACCAGGAAAAAAAAATAAAAAATCTATTCCCTTTATCTCTGTGTTCAGTTTGAGCTTTGGTATCAGAGCGGCTGCCTGATTGACCAGTGCTGCATAAGCAGAGGAGGCAAAGGCGAAACGCCAATGCAAACTTGTACAACACAACACATCCTACGATTTTAATTAAAACTGCATAATGGATTTGCCACTTTTAAGACTTAAGGTTATTAGACAGCTAAGGCACTGTAAAGACCTTGCAAAAAAAGAGGCTGTGTCTATCTGGGATACTCTGCCTTTGTCCATAGTCATCTATGATTGGCTTCAGCGCCCTTGGACCTGAGGTAAGATAATGAATCTTACAGCACTACTGCTTGTGCATACCTGACCTCATAATGTATTGACAGCTCCCAGAACTATATTAGAGTTGCTACGGTCCGAAGGTTAAGGGTACTGTTGTTGAAGGGTGCAGGTGCCGTTGTTGCCTCCCCTTGCCACTCGTTGTCACCCGGGAATGATCTTGATTTGATCAGGGATTTTCACCCTCCTCGACAACACATCCTTCATCTTCTCACTCATAAATCTTCCTGCTCTGCCCACTTCAAAGCGTCCTTGGGTTTTGATTCTGTCAACTGATTTGTTCTGTCTGTCAAATGAAAATAGAAACCACAGGTTTCAGATGACACAGAGCTGGAGAGAGATGTCACATTTTCTTTGATGGACATCACAGTCCAGGCATTTTCTAGATCATAAATGATAATTGTTATTGTTCTAATTATATGAATGTAGACACGGTGTTAGAAAACAGGGTTATTCTTTTTTTAGATTTTTTTGTGATTTTGCCAACAAATAATATATTTTCAATGATGGAAAAGAAAGCTTTGAACAGTTGATGTTGTTGTTCCTGCTCAAATGAGTGCATTCATGCCTTTTTGTAATTAATCCTGTTAATTATGATTTTGACCCATACATGTTATTGTGTCTGACTATCAGCTTCTATTAATAAACTGATGGAACAATAACTGGAGTTGAAACGACAGGTAGCATTTACCAAATAAAACAGAGATGGCCTTCTTCAGAAACAAAAATGGCTAATTAGGACAGTTTTAAATTATTGGAAGAGGTCTGATGTTCTAGTGCACAAAAACATATTTGTGGTTTAGATAATTGGTTTGAAAAAATGTCTCTCCCCACTATAATATTGACAGTAGAGAAGAAAATGTGATACAGCCTGACCAACTCAACTCAATTCACACAGCCCGTTTCCCTCCCTTTGCTGCTTTCATTTTTCATTAATAGTCCTTTCTTCCATATGCCATCCTTTCATGTTCTCCTTACTATGCAGCAACTGACTCTGCATGTGCTGTAACCTTAAATGGCTCCCACCAAAAAAGGACCATGCTCAACAATACATGCAAACCCTGCATGAACATTTGTCAATCTGTGGCAGAGTGAAGACCAGCATGCATCAGTTCAACAAATGGTAATGAAAGGTCAAACTTAAGTCCACAGCACAGAGGGCAGATGTAGACTGCCCATACCTCCAAATCCCTCTGTCACTGGCTCCAGATGTCACACAAATGCATGTATGCATGGACATGCTCGGTTGTATTTGTGTCTCTGTGGCTGTGTGCTGTGAGGTGTGGATTACTATTGTCAATGTGCCAGCGGACGGCTCTGCCATGTGACTCAAGTCTTCCGTCTTCTCACGTAGTATTTCCATCCCCTCTGCTCGTTACCTTCTCTCCCCATCTGCACAAACTCTTCTGACCCACAATTGTTTATCTATTTTTGGGATTGTCTGATTATGGGCCAGATGTGCATACTGTGTCTGGCTGCAGCAGAAGCCAGTGGAGGGGGGATGGGGGGTGGGAGCAGTGGAGTGACAGAGGGAAGGGGTTTTAATCTGCTCGCCAGTAGGCTGTAATCAGGCTCCGGGCAGCAGAAGAAGGGAGGGGAGTGCACTCTTGGTAAGACTGGGCCCCACACTGCCTGTGATCTCTACCAACAGGCCCATCTTCCAGCTCAGTACGTGAGCATGTGTCTGTTGAACTGTTCACCGGGAGTGTGATTGCAACCTTTGCCCTGCTGTCTGTGTGGTTAACCTCACAGGGAGATGGAAAGGCAACAATGAGGGAACTGTCTGAAGAAGAGAAGGAGAGTACGTCTCCAAGGGATTACGTATCAGTGAGGTAATCTCTCTTCTCCCTTGCATCATTATCCCCTAATAAATGACATGATGCCACAGTATTTCAATAGGGTTACAAACCTTACTGTTGCCTCTCCATTTCTTAATATTTCATATGGTAGAGTTATTCATTTGCTATAAAGGGGACTGCAGACACAATTACAGCGAGAAGTCCCACAGAGGAGCCAACACTGCTAATGATTTGTAAGGAAAGAGAGAGATTTGGAGAGAGTCCGCCAGTGATTGCATTGCTTCTGTCCAACATTGACACAGCACAAGAAGCAGCACAGCCTGTCTCTAGATTGATTTAGCTTATTTTTCTCTCATGTAAGAGAATAGCGAATGCCCTTGCGTGAGGAAGAGGGTGAGCAGCAAATTCTGGTCTTCCGCAAAACAGTACTGGCTCATAGATTCCCGACTATTGTTTTACTTTGTGTTTTTGGACAGAATCGGCTGAATAACAGCCAGAACGAGCTGCTGTGATGCTCATTGTGTTGCAACTACTTTAGATCTGGTATCTCAGGGAAGTGTACTGGCATCACATAAAAGCTGAAACAGTCCCTTGTCTGTATATAATGAAAAAAAATCAGTTCAAGCTACATTTCTAACAGGCCAGAAATACAGCAGGTTTCCCATAAACTTGTGACTGTGTTAGCAGAAAGTTTTCAGCTTTGTCAGTTTTTATCTTTTTTCGTTTGTGTGCGTTTTACTTTTGGAAAAAAAAAAACACCAATAATAATCTATAAAACAATCAGACTCAAACTATACATAATGTGAAAAAAGCCACCATGCATTCTCTATCCTCTTTTGATTAACTTAAGGTCGGTTGACACTAACTGATCACAGCTGACTTGTGGGCAAGGGCGTTGTAGACCATGTGCAGGTCCCCAATCCATCACAGGACAAATGCAGAGAGATGGACAATCACACACCCTCAATCACACCCACCAGCAATTTAGAGTAAAACAATTGAACTCAAACACTTGTCTCTGGACTCTGAGAAGAAATTGGAATAGTCAGAGAAAGCCCACACCTGCACAGGGAAACCATGCAAACTCTGCATGGGAAAGCAGCCAAGCCTGGACTCATACCAAACATTGCAGCCCAATATATGTAAATGCAGATACGACAATGTGGTGTGGCTGTATTTGTTCTCATGTCTCCGTTGTGGGTTAAGAGTGAGCAGTTGCCATAAGTCATAAAGTGAGTGAAGAAATAACCAGAATTCTCTTTTTAAGTTGATCACAATGACCGTATTCTCTGAAAACATTTAGAAACTGGATAATAGACCTTACTTTTTTCTAAAAGCATGTTTGAGAGGCAACAGCTGTGAACACACCAGCAGTTACAACTAATTTGAGAAAGGGAGCAACAAAACAGAATAAAACACAATAGGCGGGATGGTGGTGACTTTGAGTTCTAGGTTATCCCCGATGTGTGTGAGAAAGCAGCAGGCATGTGCCAAGAGCATTAGTGAACACGTTTGCGAATTTATTTGTGAAAACATTTCTTAATCATCATCTGCTTTTTACAAGAATCAAGTGTTTATTCATTATTAACTCTACTCAAGTGGTTATGGAAAGTAGGTATACTGAGCGTGGTATATGAAGCAGGGTTAGTGACATAGCGCTCTCCTTATAATAAACAAGTGTATGATATTTTAGTTCTCTGAATTACAGTCAAGAGTCAAAGATGATACGATGTGTTCTCAAATAAAGGTTTACCTCTTCAGATTGCTGACACTATTAGAGTTTACATTTTTGAAATGTGTTATTTGTAACTTCAAGTGGTAAAAAGTACAGTAAACTTGGATTCATGCATACTTGGAGCACAACTATTGATACATTGGTCAAAATCTACTAAATATACTCAAGTGGAAATACTGTTGAGTCATAATAGAAAGTTAATACATAATACAAGTTGAAAAAAAACCCTAGAGTTCTCCTTTAAAAACAACTACTCAAAGTATTCTGTGCTTTTTAAGGACTTTTTTTCCCCCCAATTGCATTAATTTAGCCATGTCAAGTTCTAATGTTTCTAATATATTTATCAGACAAGTAAAAGGGTATAAGAACAGTAATTTATTTCAGTTTATTAAACAAATGTAGGGTTAAATGCAGAATTAAGTTTTTAAAGAGAAGACAGTTATTGGCTACAAAATGTAGATGAAAAAAGATCAAATATTAATTCAATTTGCGGGACTGCTCGGCGACGACAATGTTAAATGTAACTCTTACATGTCTAAGTCTGTTTCATTGTGTAAACTCTACTTAAGTGTATGTAAAATTACTTTCATTCATTCTGTACACTGTGCAGTCCACCAGAGTGCCTCATCAGATGAAAAAGAAGTATTTGTAATATTTATTATTACAGCAATGAAACTTAATCTGAACTGTTCTACACACTGTAGCGTAGAGTGCTCAGATCTAATGTGTGCTCATAAGCAACCATTACATGGCAATGTGTTTCACTGGACAGCTGCCCTTTGTCCCTCTCACCGTCCTCTGCCAGGCCCTGCTGGACTGTCCACTACCCCCCCCCCCCCCCCCCCCCCCCCCCCCCTCCTCCACTGCACTGGACACATATCATGCAAAATAAGCTCTTATCAATCCAGAGGGGAAATTAAAACAGTGTGTTTGCTCTGTCTCCACTCATCCCTGCTCTGGGCCCTCTGTGACTCCAGGGATTAGTCATAACTCTGACCTTCAACCTTGAAGGTTTTTTTTCCCCATAAATGGATACTTGTCAAACTGGAGGTCAGCAGACGATCCAGACACATCTTTCCCTCAGGATGACCATGTGGGCTGCGGCTGAAAGAGGGGAGATTATTTCTTCAAGATTTTCTTTTTCTTGCCTGAACACCTTCCCATAGGTTCTGTCACGGATTCCCCTACCCTTGCACACTCTCTGGTATTTATATGAAAGGGCAGAGGCATTTATTGTTGCATATGGACATACAGTATGAAACATTTTACGATAAGGGGAACCTTGTGTTGGGCTGGCAGTGTGCCACCCATCTAAAGGATGAAAAATGAGTTCCTACTTTCCTCTTCATTGCTTTTGCTCTTTCTCAATAATCTTTCCCACTCTCTTTTCTCTCCATCCTTTACTTTTTCTGACACTTTTTAATGACTAGCCACATCTGAACCGAGCAGGCGTATTTCACAGCAATTTCTGTTGTGATGTACATTTCTTAGATATCCATTTGGGATGTCCATGGCGCTTTGTAAATTTTTAAGTAAGGGGCCACTGAATTGATTGAGACAGTGCAGCTCCCTCGACCACATTCCTTGTTAGGTCAGTTGTCCTTTAAAGTCTGTCTTTTTTTCTTTCTATTTTTTCCTTTTTTTGAGCGCTCCACTCCCAGGGAGCAGCAGTGTGATTTATTGGTTGCTTAAAAGGGGCTTTTGCAGATGAAGCCACAGGAAAGCACAAGCTATTGAATCGAGTGGCAGGTAAAAATGCCTTTTGAAACTAAATGTCACCGAGTGGAATTCATCTCATCGGTGCCATGTACCAATCGATGGGCTGCCTGGTAGATAGACCCAAATTGCTTGTGGTTTCCCAGCAACTGTCTGATTTGGAAATTATAATATACAAACATTTTTATAGGCACATGAAATGAAAGTATAGCAAAATGCAGGAACAGTCTACTCGTGTAGGACTGACTGTAACTACAGAGATGGGCCTTTTACTAGCTGCTGATCCTGGTGCCATGATGAAGTTCAGACATGTAGATATAAAGAACAAACAAAAAGCAAGTGTAGATAGATACACAGTTAAAGGCACTTTATTTATTATCCCTACAGCTATAGTGTAAATAGTCATGTCTGATGTGACACATCCTTAGGTGGTAAGGTGAAAAGGAGACATAATCACAACAATCAAAAAGAGCAGATATGATGCAAAGAAAAAGGTTTATTGAACACAAAATCTAGTACAACTGTGGAGGAGGTCGGGACAAAGGGATTGTGCCAATCGAAATGATAGAAATACAATAAAACCAGGCCCCACGCTCTCTGAACTAATAGAACCAAAACCCGAACAAACATCTGACTCACTTATCTGTCAAAAAAGAGCTTAAACCAAAGGTATTTACAGAAGTGGCACCAACCAGATACCCTAGTGTGTCATATATATATACACAAAGAGAATAAGCTGTAATGAAAATTTACAAGATGCTCCATCTTACCTAAGTTGAGGCCTCACACCAGAAACTGCTACAAACTACAAACAAATGACTCCACTGAGCTCCACACACACAGCAGCAGCTCCAGCGAGTAGAGAGGATAATCCAATGACGAAGCCCCTGATCTCTGCAGGGACGGCCCTTTTATAGAGAGGACTGTTGGACGTGATTGACCAGTCTAGAAAGGGACAAAATCCACAGGTGCAGGCCAATTACGCGGATGACTCCTGTAGAGTAGACAGAGGATGTTGGGGAGAGAGGAAAGCCGGGAGTAAAAACACACCCGCAAGCAAGGCATGCATGCAGGCATGAAACATCTGGAAATGAGTAGGAAAAAGCAAAACTTGATCCTACCCCTCCTTCAATATCTCATTTTACTTTTTAATATGTTCCTTAATCCTATAAAGCTCTTTTTTTAAATTCCACTGCCGACAACATTCACCCAGTAGTTATTTATTTCAACCACACCTAATTTTCAGTTTCATACATGCATACATACATAAATATTTGCATACAACCTACAACATTAATGTGCATAAATACAAAACACATATACAAACTGAGTGTTCATAAAAGGGTACCCAGCTCTGCCACGACACAGCCCGAGCCACAGTTCCACTCACTCCACACCCAAGATGAATGACAAGATTGATTTACAAACCCAACACAATGTTCGCCATCCCGCCACCTCACCACCACCAAGTACCAAGCCCATTTCCAACCCCTGTCTTAGATTGATGCAGTTTACCAAATTAAAGTAAAGTAATCTTGCAAAGTAACTAGATCTTGGTCCTGTGCAGCAATTTAAGTGACAGGTTACAGTGTAGGTTACCGCACACCCACTTAAAAATCTACCATTGAAAGGCAGGATTACAATAAACCTACAAAAAAAAATAAAAATCAGCCCTCATCAACATTCATAGTCATACTCGACTCCAGCCTTTGACAACTTTAATAATTGCAGACTGTTGAAAAAAAAAAATGCACCACCAAAATGAGTGTTACGTGCATGTACAGGGATATAATCAAATTACACACATAATGTAAGATTTGTACCTCACCAAATATGCCTCTCGTTTCATTTATTTTTTCCATAAAGTACCCCACCCTCCAACTGTCTACATACAGATAATTCAGTAATGCATGAGAAGACTATAAAAACATAAACCACCATTTCACACAATATAATTCCTCCACACGCTAAAATGAATACAGAGTAGTGATCCTTATTAACCCTTAAATTCCTATCCTGACACTGCTGGCAGGATGTAATGTGCATATTTTTCATGATAGAAACTCACAGGCTAAAGAAGAGTACAGACTTTATTGATCCTCGCGGGGAAATTCACTCTCTGCATTCAACCCATCTCATTCATAGTTACCGGTAACCTTAACCATACCTACTCGCAACAGTGGGGTCAAAGGTCTTGCTCGAGGACCCACAGTCGTGATCTGTCAGCAATGGGATTCCAGTTCTTCAAACTCTGGGTCACTGAAGCCCCTACCTGTTTATGACATCTAAATATTGTTAAAACTACCCGAAATCTGAGAAATGGAGCTCAGCATAATCGTATGATCCTCCCATCATAGACGAGATTAACCAGTGTGTCACAGATTTCTCATTTGGGAGTTTCTCAGTGCCGAGAGAAACTCATAGCAATGGTGAATAACTACCAGACATTAAAAGTTGAAATTTTCTTGGAAGAATAGATAAAAGCACTAACTCATTGCAGATTCCTTGAAATTTCCACAGCCGTGGAAATCTATCCTGGCAGCCTGAATATAATACTAACCATGGGAGGGTAATGACACTACATAAGAAGATCATGTCAGAAAGTATCTCAAAAGCAACCACGATGCCACTCGAAAGAGAACATTCAACAAGACACGTTTTATTATTGTATTTGTTTTGTCCGATGAGTTCTCCTCAGCACTCAACCCTTTGTAAAATGGAACGATTCAGCAGAAAACAGAGGGTTGTTTTCTTCCATCATTCCACAAATTGATTGAGGCTCGCTTGCAATCAGGTTCTTCCGCCCGATTTCTCAACCAGTCAAACAGTAATTATTTTGTAATTGAAGTTTTACAATTTCCAGTCAACGTTGTTAGGTTGATTAGTGAGAAGTGAATGATCTCCAGTTGAAGTGAGAGCAAATTACTCCAAGGTCAAAATTAGAAGACTTTAATTGTCTTTGGATCAGGACTTTGAAGTGTACAGTGCCCTGATTTCTTTTCCGACTGTAATCAACATTTGTTTGGAACCAAGAGCTCATGAAAGTAGTGTTTTATGAGAGTCATGTACAGGTGACCTGGATGCTGTAACAAGAAGTCAAAATTGAATAACATTTATGAAGCGAAAAACAAGCAGATTAACTACAAAATATTCGCACATCAGAATACATCCAACACAGCAATACATACAAAAGTATTTGGGAAGCTTAAACAACAATGTTATTTTTTGAAGTGATGCCAAATTAAGAGCAATGTCTTTTTGAGACTGTGATGACCTGACGGGAAGTTGGCGATAGAGTGAACCCCCCCCCCCACACACACACACACACACCCACACCCACACCCACACCCATACGCACACGAACACGCACGCACGCACACACAGTGCTTCCTCAACACTCATTTAGGAGTGGCGGGCCGCTGAAAGGTCATCATACATGAGCAAAACAATTACCAGCAGATGCAGAGGGCAGGAACTTCACACATCATAGAGGACATGTCCTTGTGAATACTCCGATAAACTACAGATAACTATCCCGAAAAGAGCAGACATCTACTGAGCGGTGTACACTGTTAACACATGGGTGCTGCACAGAGTAACCTCCCCTCCCCCCATCCCTGGAGGCTGCCCCTGCTGCTGAAAGAAAATACTAGAGGAAACACTGATTTTTCAGGATATGCGCGTGTGTGTGTGTGTGTGTGTGTGTGTGTGTGTGTGTGTGTGTGTGTGTGTGTGTGTGTGTGTGTGTGTGTGTGTGTGTGTGTGTGTGTGTGTGTGTGTGTGTGTGTGTGTGTGTGTGTGTGTGTGTGTGTGTGTTTCTGAGAATTTTCCAATTTCAGCTGAAAAGAGTTTGTGAATCAAGATATTCTTGGCAAATTAACCCAGCTGAGTTCACTTTATTCTTATCAGAGTCTGAATGCCAGTCAGCTCTGCCTTTTACGTGTCTGCCAATCATTATGTGTGTGAATCACTTGACCCTGCTCATATCAAGTGTGGTCGTGAACTGTCATGACTGTTTACAGCAGTGGGTTCACAACAGAGACTGTTCAGCATGACTCACAGTATATGGTAAATGGAGTCTACTTATATAGTGCATTAAGACTGCTTCTACAGCCTTTTTGCACTTCAACACACACATACACATACACACACATACACACACACACACACACACACACACACACACACACACACACACACACACACACACACACGCCCGGACCAACGATAAGTCATTTGTGGCAAATTGATGTTGGCTGTCTTGCTCAAATAGATAGGCGGAGATGGGATTCAAACCACCAATTGGAATATATTTTATACACATTTTGCCTGAGCCCAACATACAAACAATGGTTGTGTTTATTTCAGCCCTCAACCAGTCACAGCAACGTACAAAATAATGAAAGGAAGCTTTTGTATGAGTTTGTATAAAAAAAAAGAAAAAGACAAAGTTGAAAATAAAAGTGCTCCATATGTATGTCTGCAGTGGACTGCTGCCTTCTAGAACACTGGCTTTCTTTCGGAATGATATTGATTTGTACATGCCTTTGTCAAGTGCGAGTGCTTTATTAGTGCGCACAACACCTATACTGGCTTTTTATAATGCAGCCGTAACCTCACATCTCAAAATAAGTTTCAAAACAACATGCCTTCAGTTGCTAAAGGTGGTTCCAGTTAAACAACTGCAAAGCCCAAATCAAAACGTTTACCAGAGCTCAGTACCTGAAGGCCCCATGCTGCTTCACATCCTTCTCTGAGTGGTGCAATCAGCTGTATCCTTTGTCTCGCTCTCAGGCTTGTCTTTTATTTTGTTTCACTGGTTTCCATTGTATGTAAGTGCAACAAACTTCTTTTCAACAAAGACGCAATCATTTCTTGTTCAATGCTAAAATACATGACTTTTAGAATAATCACTTCGATTTTCTCTCATAACTCCTCACATCAGATATTTGCACTAAAGGCAACATGTTTGCTGCCAATAATATTTATATTTTCACAGTATCCTTTAAAAAGCTTGATTTTCCGAATAAGTCTTAAAGCTGTCTTTTCACGTCACCGTTTATTTGATCTATTTGCACGTTTCTGTTTATATTGCTATGTGTCTTAAACCAAACATTGACTTCTTGGCTTGGCTTGGTCAGGACTTGTGAAATTGATAAATTAATGTAAAAGTTGTTCTCTGGATCATGTTTTTTTTGTATGTGTGGGGCTTTTGGAGTTGTTGATGGAAAAAGTGAATTGCCCAGAAAACACATTTCGTGATCCATCATTATACTGAAAGCTTGACACGGACAGTCATCAGAGAATATAACCCACCGCTCAATGGTCTAAATGTGTAAGGAATGTGGGATCGTTTATATTTTGTGATGAACACAACTGATCAGAGGGTTTTGCTGTTTTTCTATGCATGTGTGTTCATTCACATGTGTTTGAGTGCAACATCTGTTTGTGCTGTGATCGCAACATGGAGCTGTTATCACTGCGGAGAGAGGTGGTCTTCTTCATCTCGGCTTGGTTCTGCCTTTTGTCTTTTGTCTTTGCGACTACCACTTAAAGCCACACATGCGGACCGGCAGCTGCAGACACACGTGCACGCGCAATTTGTCTTGAACACACATCTTCAAAACAAACAAAACCGATTCTCTGTGATCCCTTTTAAAAGATTCACAAAATGAGTGCAAGTAACTTTTATCACACATACACATGCAGATGCGCATGCACAAACGCACGCGCTCCCACTCCCCCACTCCTGCTTCACACAGTGAAGAGTCTCTCTGAGCAGATTTGCATACTTATTTTGATGTTGCTTGTTGTTTATGTCTCGGATTGAGAGGTATGACCCACTTGCTCTGTTCATTTTGTCGCTATTAAAGGAAACCCCTTTTTACTTCGCCAGACTGGTACAGGTTTTCTAATTGCCAGACAACAATGAAACTCTGCAGATCAACAGTGAGTGCACCTCAGAAATTAACGGTGCACGATGTGCCAATACTTGTTGCTCGAGGAGGAATTCAGATCAGGAAGGGTTGCGCATGCCTTTAAACACTATTTTTAAGGCAGACACTGGATCTTCACAGTGGCAGTCGCATAAGCAGCAAACCCAAGATGCATTAAAACAAAAGATGTAAATCTCAGCTTTGCTACTCTTAATAACTTTCATTTGGATCTTAAGATTAAGTGAAATGAGAAAGGGAAAGAAAAAAAAAAGTTTACAAATGCAGCTGTAAGAAATGCCTGAGACATTACCTACCATAGCCTCTAGTTTACATTTAATTGGCAATGATTTTGTGTATCTGCGCTTTGAGAACACTCTTGATAAAATAAAATGCCGCAGTATCACATCCGACTGTTGTTATTCCTAATTTTGGTACCCTTTGAGACCAGCACATTAGTGAACGCTCACAGGCATGCTTATTTAATGAGGAGGGTATCCACTGCTTGATACCTGGCAACAGGTGGATGGTTGGCCAACCTGAGTCAGACAACACAGGGTGGGTGTGTGTGTGTGTGTGTGTGTGTGTGTGTATGTGTGTGTGTGTGTGTGTGTGTGTGTGTGTGTGTGTGTGTGTGTGTGTGTGTGTGTGTGTGTGTGTGTGTGTGTGTGTGTGTGTGTGTGTGTGAAACAAAAATCCACTGGCTGCTGATGTGGTGTCACTTCTTCCATCTCTGATTACAGGTAATGTAAGACAACACTGCCTGATGGCAAGCTGTTTGAGAATCATTCTCTTAGAAGTCAGGGATGAGTAATTTGAACGAGAGAATGAAAAGTATTCTAAATAACTAATGGATAACTCCATGCTTTTTTGTTTCTTTTCCGAGCGCACATATCTACTAGTTTTACACGCAGGAAAGGTTTGAATCCCTCAATATATTCATGGTCACGTTGCACCTCAGTGAGGTCAGACACTCTACTAATGTCTTTTTCGGCAGGATCTTTAGTATATATTACCAGTTTCTCTTCTCACTAATGTGTCTGAAAGCTCTTCTTTTTGTCTAATTATGTATTTTCCTTCTTCCCTAATTTCAGAACCTCTCTTTTAACTGACTTATGCTCCTTTCTATTTTTTTTTTTTCTTCTTTCACGCTTCTGCTCTGTTTCCCTTTGGCTACACTAACCTCAGACTGGCAGTATGAGGGTAAGAGGGCACGCATATGTTATCTGTTTTCCCTATTTAGATTATCGTGTTCCGTATTCTATCCTCTACCACTTCCCTCCACCTCGCTCCCATCGAAAGACGTTTAATCCCAAACTTCCAGCTGCCTCGCCTGTTCAGTAAGAGCAGAGTCTCTTCCGTTTCTCTCATCTCCTCCTCCACCACCTCTCTGGCTGCCCCATCTGGTGCTGTCTGTCAAGCTGCCATTACCTGTGTCCCATGTGTTCCCACCATCAACCTGCTGTGACCTCCATCTGTGAAGCCACTCTCGCCAGTGCTCTGCTTAGGATGTTGCCACATGCTTTCGCCACCCTGTTTGTCTGGTGTCACTAACGTACAGTCCATTTCTGCTGATGTTTCTACTCCGGCAGTCATTTATGCCACCTGCTGTACAGCGATGCAGCACTTTGACAGCAGCTTATCTCATGTAATGAACACTGAAGCAACATTTTTAGAGTCATCTTCTCGGATCATTGATCCAGTAAAAAACAATTTTCCGAACGTTTTATGTTTTGTATAACAGCAGTGTCTTCAGTGTAATTCAGACCTACATTGAAGTGCTTCATCCGATAGTCTGATAATATTTCTTTTTAAGTATGGTTTGCTTTAAAAATCCATTTTTACCTCTAATAGGTGGGAAGGTAAAAACTATTTTTACTTTAAAGTGTAATCACTCTGGTGGCATAATTCAATCTTGTTTGCTGTATGCTTCCACAGACATTTTCACCAGCCAGTCCAATTATATAAACCAACTGCATGTTAATGTCGTACGTTTTGTGACAGGGCTTTTGCTCTCATGGGATTATTGTGTTGGTATTAATGCTAACATCTGCGAGCTAATAAGCACTTATTAGAAATAGAATTTACGCTCTACACTGGCGAGAAAATTCTGTTTTGCACACAATATTGAAAACCTTTTGCAAGAAGACAGAGGTCTTTGGCACATACTGCATTCATATTTCATTGGAATTTTATTACAGTTAGTTTTTTGGACTGAGGCTATGGTCCGTTTTCATTCATTCATTCATTCATTCATTCATTCATTCATTCATTCATTTATCTATTTATGTAACCACTGTATAACAATATTAACACTTCTAGAAATGATATTTAGTAGCATTTATTTTCAAACAATAGTAGAAACCTTTTACCTTTTATAGTAGACCAGGTGATTGTATTGCTGCTTTGCAGTTATGCAATTATACAGTGGCACAAAGCCCATTGATTATTTACAAAACTACAAGAACGATTCTTTTAATTTAATTCCCTTCTTTTTTTTTTCCATGCAGAGTGTAAGCTGTCTCGACCAGGCCCCCCTGCGACTATTGTGACCATTGATGAGGAAAGCCCCAACGGTATGTACCCTACCAGGTGCCCAGGCATGATGTAATGTTTGAGTAAAAATGTCTTGAGGTGCTCTTCGAATGGACTTGCGTGTTAACTGAAAAAAAATACACATAATAAAAACTAAAACAACAACAAAAAAACTCTAAATAAATGGCTGCGGCTCATTTCTTGACACATCTGCTTGTTTTGAAGCAACATGGTTCCAACAAAATTTTCCTTTTGTTTTGTTATTCACCTGTGGGGCTGGGTTGCCACTACTCCCACCTCACGTTATACTCCAGTTTCTTCTGCGCTTAAGTGGATTAACCTGTTGGGATTGTTTTTGTAAGTATTACTTTTGTAGTGTTTTTTATATATATATATATATAATGTATGCGTGTGTGTGTGTATGAAACACTACAAAAGCAACACTTACAAAAGCATTTTTTTTTGGTCACATTTTTTGTCAAACACATCGTTTGTTCTCTCAGGGCAAAGCGGATATGTGAATGTGCATGCATGTTTCGGGGACTGCAGATGGCATTTGGCATACAGATGTGATGTGAGGTTCCATTAATGAGTTGTCTGCTCCCTGTGCAGGTTGTATTTAGTGTCGTATACTTGTGCTACAGCAGCGCGGGAATCACTGAAGCATAGAGCAGAAATGCCGCACTCGAGTGGGTCAGGTTAAGCTTTTCGTATTTTTTTTTTTATCTTCATCTCTTTTTCTTCCTCATTCTTTTGCTGGCTTCTCCGTCACCTGCACCCACTTTTCATCTGTCTCTACTTTTTCTCTTTTCTTCCCTTTCCTTTGTGACTCTTTACTATGAGTTTCCGAGTGTAATGAGTGTTTGCCATTTGCCTTTTCTTTTTGAAGAGTACATGCAGATGTATGAGTCTTAAGGGCTGCTTGAAAAGAAGCTATATGTTAATTGGGGGTATGAGATAAGCTTTTCTCTTAAAGGAACAGGTGTGTGTTTGTCTCCCGTCACTTTCCCCTTCAGATATTAGTACTGCAGGTTAACAGAGTTTAATAACCAGCTCCCACTACAGATGGCATTTTACAGATGCTTCCCTTCTCCGCAATACTGTATGCACTCTGGGCACTGCTTTGTGGGTGGCAGTGTATCTCCCAGAAATGAATTGTTTGTGCACATTTGCATGCGCCTTATGTGCATATTTGTATCCCAGGAGTATGAATGGGTGGCTCTGTGGCTGATCGGCCTGCCCATTCGTCAGAGCAATAGCCAACAATTCAGTCTGTCATACGGTTTCACCTACTCCTTCCTCTCTGTGTGTGTGTGCAGCTGTGATTTGGGGCTTTGATCGATTGCTGGGGGAATTTGTGAGATGGAGGTAGCCAAGCCTGTATCTGAAAGCCTCCCTCGCCCCACATGTACCGATGCTCTGTGTGTGAGGGATTTGCACTAATCTTCCTCATAAAGCTCTCATTTACCTGGGATATGGGTCTCTTCTGGCTTCAGCGTCCTTTTATTTATCTCCCCGTGATGAAACGGGCCAGAGCCCATGCTTCACATAATGGAATGTAAAACAGGCAACCCGCTGTTATTGACCAAAGCAATTATCCTTCTAAATGTGTTTCATCTCGTCTCTTCTGTCACACTGAAACCATACAAATGACACATAATAAGATCCCATCTTTTCCGAACATTTGCCTTTATATTCCTTCATGTCTTTGAATGGGAAACCAAACAACATAATCACCCGTCTGTCTGGCTCACTTTGTACAGGGTCAGAATAGATAGACAAATAGATATATAATTTTTGTCCCCTTGGCTTCCCAGAAGAACAAATTTAATCTCAAACACAAGAGCCTAGAAAATGTAGGGTTCCCTGAGGGAGAGGTGTGTTTCCCAGAAATATGATAATATTCACATTTGTTGAGGCGCTCTACTTTCTAAACTCATTCATTGACTATCTGGATGAAGTTATACTTGGCTCAGTTTAGAGACAATAGATGCTGGTGTGAACCACTCAGGGTTTGAATGCCTACGCTCCACCCCTGCCCTGCCCGAGTTCTGAATCCCTCCTCCAATCTGTCTGTCTGTCCTATCCTTTTCTCTCCTCTATCCCCTCACCCCAACCACAATAACAGAATGCCGCCACTTCTGAGCCTGGTTCTGCAAAGGTTTTTTCCTGCTTGAGGGAGTTTTTCCCTTCCACCATCGCTTGTGCTTGTTCTGGTGGATTTGTTTGGTGTGTCTCTGTTATAAGCACCTAGAAATGACTGTGTTGTATGTGGTGCTCTATGAATAAAGATGACTTGAATTGGATTGGTGTGGACATGGTTAACACGGCCTATTTCCTGCAGTATTTGATTTCGACTTGATATGCTTTTTTTCTTGATGGTTTTCACTTGATAAAAAAAAAAAAAGAGTCACATGGGGCGAGCAGCCCAGTTGCTCAAATGAAGCGTAACATGTTTAATTTATCTATGCTGCTGCTTCTGCAGACCCATTGACAGGTGCCAGACACAACACATGAAGTCTCAC
The DNA here is from genome assembly GCF_963383615.2 of Lipophrys pholis. Lineage (NCBI taxonomy): Eukaryota > Metazoa > Chordata > Actinopteri > Blenniiformes > Blenniidae > Lipophrys > Lipophrys pholis. Next base: position 10,115,563 of record NC_137642.1, on the reverse strand, counting down.
ACTCTTGAAGAGTAGAGCTCGGTGAGAAGAGGAAGCTCCTTTTCTATAGGCTCCTTTGCCTGTTCAGTCCTATATATGAGCTAAATCCTAAAGCATTTAATCAGATCAGATTTCTATCTCGTAGCATGGAGCCAGATGTACAAATGGAGACCGAGGGACACAGAGTGTCTATTTCCATTGACAGAACGCTTCCTACAACTGCAGAGGGAAATCAGTGTGTCCATAAATGAGGACGCCGTCTCCCAGCTTTTATCTTGTCTCTGCAAATTCATGATTTGTATCTGCTGTTGCCTGAAGCGTGCGAGGATCCTCTCAACCCTCTACACATTGAGCAACAGCTTATAGGAAATCAGAAATGAGTGTTACTGAAGTGCTTTATTAAAGGGGGAGTCAATTTACTGTTCTTTTATGCAGTGTGCTGCCAAGGTAGCTTCACTCTAAATGCTGATACATCACGGCATTTAGATGAAGCCTGACGCCCACTTGGATGAGGCAATCAAAGTAAAAATCCTCCATAGGCAAATGATGCAAGTAATCATATAAGTCCTGCATTTGTATGCTTGACCTTAAACGATATCCACTGGTTGCACTGAATGCTAAGAAAGAAAGGAATCGATTTACATCGCGTTCACTGTAATTTTGAGATTTGCATTTCTTTCCAGCTGTTACAATTGTAGCTCTTAAAAATATGGAAGACGTGTAATAATCAATCTTTTTTTTAATTTATTTTAGTCGCTGTACTGATTTATCAAGTGGACGTTTTGCAGGTGTATCCAAATCAGTAGGTATTACAGACCGTTAAATTGACTTTCAAGTTACATGCTCCTCGATAAACTTCATGTAGCCGTTGAGTAACAGCTCCTCCAGTCTTGGAACCATGCAGCACATTTTTAATGATAATTACATCATGTTACCTTTAATAATATACCCAGAAATTTTGTATTAAGTGGTACAATATGAGGCGCTGTGTCACCTAATATGTCACTTTCCTAGTTAAAGGTATTAATAATCTGGTTGGAATTTTGTTTTTCTTGCAAGCCAGCTCTTGTCTCATCAGCACCAAAACTTTGAGCGAAGCCGCAAACCCCCAAATCCTCCCCAGGCGCTGCAGTGCAGCTGCCCTGTGCTCTTCCAGGATGGGTCACATGCAGAGGGCAAATCTGACTGCAATACTGTGTACTTGTGGGAGAGAAATAAATCTATTTCTATTTTCTATTTTCTGTCATTGTTTTAATCATACGAACAGATGATTCATTTGAAAAAACAAATGGTCTGTGTTTGAATAGATGGGTTGTTTATTCATGCTGTGATTTTATGAGTGTAACTATCAGAAAGCCCTCCAACTTCTAACACAAAGCACTCCCTGCTCCTCTATCACTTCATGCCCTCGGTTATTTCAACTACCCACACCAATCATTCTTCTGAAAGAAAGTGCCCTAGTTAGGGAGGTAACAATGCACTTTCCCTGCCTCACATTCATCGCTAAACCTCCACTGAAGTCGACCACACAAAGCTAATCAGGCAGAAAATACAGTGACAACTTCAACAGGGTCTACATGAAGACACAAAGCAACCCATTTAAAACTTCTGCATTGTTTTGGCTGTCTTTTGTCCCCGGTCTGGTGTCAGCTCTTCACTTTCAAGAGTGTATAGGTGTGTTGTTTTTAGATCCTGCGTCTGTTTTTAAGGATGACAGCGCTGGCTGCAGAGCAGTCTTGACATGACATTAAAAGATTGGCAAAGCTAAAATAATGGCGAGGAAAGAAGATATATGGTGGCATTTAATGGTCTCTCATCCGATGTGGGATGATAAGCACTCATTGAGCAGTGCAGGAGTTTCCCCTGAGCAAAATACCAAGTCCCTCGTCTGCTGGTTAGCTCGTATTCGTAGGGCTTGAAGGCATCTCCACAAAGTGGTAAATGTGTTGGTTTAAAACAATTAATGAGATGAGCAACCCCATGTGAGTGTTTTCCTTAGTCACCGAGGACTCATTAGCGCGCCTCCTTAAAGTTAACTCAATCCCTCACACCGTCTCTCCCCACCACGCTCGTCATTAGTTCAATCATGCTCTCTTTAGCTTCACTCTTCCACGTCAACAATTGGTGGGTTCAGCTTCCTTTCCATGTGTTCTTTATGTTTTCACTCATAGGCAGGGGACGTCATGTTGGGATTTTCCATGATTCTAAGATTTCAAAAATCACTTCCAATGTATAGTCAGTTTCCTTAATCAAAACTGCTATGCACATACCTGGGAACCCTCTGCTCTTCATTTTTTTAATTGGCACATGCGGGGATCTACCTTTGCATCCGAGATTTAACCCCGCAGTGTGCTCAAGGTCCAGTTAGACACCCACTAAGCCCGTAACACTGTGTCCTACTAGGATGAATCCTCAAACATGTATAGTCCCCAATGCACCTGAACTCAAACAATAGTTGTTGCCAGTGGGAGAGCAAATTGATGTATGGAGTTTTCACTGTTGCCCTGCACAAACTGCAAGGGTATAATTTGTACCCCTTTTACCAAGTTAGGTGACAAATATTGATCCTCGGATTAGGAGACGGATGAGGAAAAGGATTCCAGTGTTTGCCACAGCTGCGGAGTAATAAATACCTGCACATGCAGTTCTGCAGCTGCTTTGGAGATACCCCGGACATGTAATTATCATTCTTGCAGGTGTCTGGTGCAAGAATATTAATTGAGAAGATGCAGCTTTATCCATTTTCATCATGTAAGATAAAAATACAAAACCGGTGAAATAGGCTATGTATAAGTTTTCCTGCTCAAGGGTAACCGATGCAGTTGTCATTCACATTGGTATGGCTTACTTGTGATTATTTTATTGAGTTAATTTTACTACATTATACAGATTCCTTAGGTTCACTTTGAGCCCCAGAAACATCAAGTTGAATATAAAACTTGATGGAGGCTAATTTGTGTAGTGAAACGTCTGCCAATAATCCTTCCTACAAATGAATGTCTGCACTTTCCTATATTGATGTTTTGCTCAGAGTGCAATACTTTAGGGAAGTTGTGATGAAAAATTACTTTCAAACTGAGGTGTAGGTTTGTTGTGTCCAGCGTAGGTTTTGGTAATATTACCCAAACCTTCAGAGAAAGAGTGCAAGCAACATCTGTTCAAGATGTATGTACTATGCAATAATGTCATAACTTTGGCCTATTTCAATGTGATAAAGAAAATATTGTATTAACTTGCCAGTAATTGAAGAAAATATATAATCCATTGTTACCGCATTTTGCCAGTAATGTAATCAATTATTCCATGATTGGAGTAGTTTTAAAAATCGTGACAAAATGTTATAACTGCAGACAATTTGTAAACTGGAATGCGATTCTTGGACATAAAGGATCTTTTGCAGGTTTTGTGCAGTTTGCCCATTAAGAATAGGTATATTGAATGTGGATGGTCACAATATTCATTCATGGAGGATACAAACTCTGCAACACTTTCAACCGTGGTTTTTAAAAAAAACAACAATTTGACCATTTCATTCCATTATTGGGAAGTTATATCATTGGCCATTATTATACTGGTTGTTCCAGACGGGCCTTCAGTTCGACGCAGTGTTCCTGGGACAGAGTACGTGTTTACGTTAATCTTGTGACTTGTTAAGAGACAATAAATATATTGGCATATTTCCTCCCATTAAAAAAATGCATGCATTCAAAATCCAGATCTTGTCTTTTCCCGCCTTGTTTATTTTGAAAAGGGACATTTAACATTGGGTGGCAAATGGCTTTTAACTTTCCTGACCTCTTGCCTGTTCCCACCAGGGTTGACATAAAAACGATCCATCAGTGACCCGAGATGTTATAATTGAAAACTCACCAGATTCGCTCTGCGTTCGGTTTGCAGAGTTTCTGTCTAACTTCTGTCCAAAATAGACGTCCAACACATTCTCCAATGAGCAGAGCGCCACGTCCGACCACATGGAGGACACTCCAGAAATGTGCAGTGGTGCTTCTGGTGTAAACACAAGTTTATTTTGCAGAATAGATTAATTGAAGTGCTGCAGCAGAGCCACTCCTGGTGGAAATTGCGGGTTGTTGCCCATCTTGCTGATGCTGTTTGGAGGCTGTTGTGGATTTAACACTAAATTTTACTAACCCCGACATTAGCATGCACACTAATCCAAGGGATCCCACTTTGTCATTTGATTCATGGCACTTCGAAGGCTGAGGATGATGACTTTCAGACAGCTTACACATTTAAAATCATATTGGAAATATGTTCGGAGACTCTCACAAGGCTTGGCTCTAATTTTTGCTGATCAGTACTTTGTACATTTCTCCAATGTTTAATATGCGCAATTTAGGCGGAGTTGTAACATCTGGACAAAGAGGGGTGGAGTTACCCAAGTGGCCAATTTATTTTTGTGGAGCCGTGAATCTGTTACTCACACAAAAATGAGCACTGCTGTCTTGTGTGCAGACGCATTCGAGCATTGTGAAAAATGTGTGTCTGTGTGTGTGTATTTCAGTCCTCTTTTCTGTTGAGCTCCAGCTACAATGTTTGTGAGCGAACGATACTTGACTGGGGACCATGCACCGGTTCGTGAATTTCATAGTTTTCGTTCTGTAATTTTCTACAGATGTCTAATTAGGATTTTAACGCCCTCCGCTCCCTGTTGTACCTCTCAAAAAGACGCACACATTATGTTACTCTGCCTTATGGTACGGAAAAGTATTAGGGTCACTGAAGAAAAAAAGAAAAAAATAGAGGTTAAAAAAAAAAAAAAACCTTATGCACTTCAGAAAAAAAAGTCAAAAATCAACATTGGGATTTTATTTTTATTTTTTTTCACAAAGAAAAAATTTATTTTTTACAAAGTCCATCCATCCATCCACATGCCACTGCTTCAAAATGCATCGCAGGAGGTTTAATGAAGTGGTGAAACGATGCTTCAGAACAGCATTTAGCTTATAAACACAGTTATCATCAGTATTAGGACTTTGCAGAGACAGTGCAGCCTGCAGCATTGTTCCGTTGCGGACGTTCGTCGAGTATGAAGGACAAAGGCAGGGATCCTGGATTTGCTGATAAAATGTGTTCTTATTAATTTAGGAAATCCTGAGTAAAATCACATGTTCATAAGCAGTAAGTAACCCTACATAGTCAGAATTAAGTGATTTTATGTGATTTCACATCCACGGACAAATGATGAGGGATGGACAGACGTCTCTCTGTGAAAAAAAATAAAATCTCGACTTTGATTGTCGACTTTTTCTGAAGTGCATGAAGGCGTGCTTTTTTTTTTTTTTTTTTTACCTCCAGAAAAAAAAAAATCCTGACTTTGATTTTCAACTTTATTTTCTGAAGTGCTAGAGGTTTGTTTTTTTTTCTTCAGTGGCCCTAAAACTCTTCCATATTATAGGGCCATTGCATTGAGTCTTTTTTATTCTTTTTCTGCAGAACTCTTCTCAACTCAGCCACACACACACACACACACACACACACACACACACACACACACACACACACACACACACACACACACACACACACACACACACACACACACACACACACACACACACACAGAGGCCCCTAATCACTTCTATGATCATGTCCAGTTGGGATGATTGCAAGGTCATCAATATATAATTAGTGTGTCGCTGAAAGGAAGGGATTATAGCACAGCACCTGTTCCTTGTAGATTAGAAAGTAAAATGGGGGGGGCGGGACATCCAGTGAGGCTCAATTATGCATTATATGTAATACATTGTGACTGCTTTAGAACGTAATTCATACTTTTGTCTTGTTTATGCTCTTAACAAGCCATTATTTTTTTAGAGAAGGCAGATTATGACCAGCTCTCTCTGCCTTTTCCATATGCAGAGGGTCTTTGTTGATCAGATTCTGAGTGGCTGCAACAGCCTTTACCCCCCCCCCCCCCCATCTACTTGCCACAATTATACTGTTTGTGTTAATGCTATTGTTTTTCTTTAGAAGTGGAGGGCATATTTTAGTGTTTGATGTGCTAATAAAGGCAGCAATTACAGTGTATTGTGGAGATAAACGATTATCATAATTACTTCTGTTTCTGTTGTAAATCACTTTCTGCTTATCCTCATTACGCCACGGAAACGGGTCTTTCATGTGTCACGTTTCACTCTGTCATTGGGTTCTGGAACACACTTGAATTCTCTGAGGCATAAAAATATCAATTAAAAAATGTATATTCCGTATCCTCTGAGTTGCAAATAATCTACCAGTAATCTTTCTGTATCCAACCTAATCTGTTTTCATGTGACTGTTTAGGCAAAGAAAATAACAATTTACACAATAATCCATAAATACTTTTTGTCTTTTTTTGTTTTTTTAACAGAATTTAGTTTTCAAGACGTCAGAGACAAATGTCTTGGTTATAAGTGCTGATCCTGGTGAGGGCTCACACACCTCACTATTATTCAGGTAGTTTTTGACAGATATGGTGGGATTGTCACCCTCAATTGATGGTATCATTGAATATGTGTTATTTTTTATTCCCACTTCTTTGGAAGAAGCCCAGTGTTCTTCCACTGCAGCCTCTCTCCTGTGTACATGATGAGATTATAGAGCAGAATAATAGTTTTAAGTTCCTCATACTGTCCTGAGGAATAGATGAGCTGAGAAACGGGAATCAGTAAAAGTTGGCTTCTGCATGAGGAACACTGCAATAAAACTTGTTCAACCAATACATAAAACATTGTTCCCTCCCTTCTTTTTAACTGAATGTCCACATTTCATATTGAATCTGGCTTGACAGTGGGAGCTGCAGCGACAACATTGTGTGGATGGCATCATTAGTGGAGTAGTCCTCAAGCTTCCCTCCTGAATCAGTGATGCCCGATTCGTGGTCACTGTAATAATGCTTGGGGGCAGTTTTAATGATGGTGGTATTTTCTGGATTGTAACTATTAACACTGCAATGAAATTAAGGTTCATCAAAAGCCTGTTGAAGATTTTCAGTTGTTTTAACCTGGTAGTGTCTGTGTATTCCTCCGTTCAAACTTAGTTGGATCCTGTTGAAGCGGTATATAAGCCTGTTCGTTGGATTTATTTTCGCTTGTTATTTGGTCATTTGCATTGCACTGTTAATACCAAGAAGACCATTCATCAATTAATTTCCAAAACATGATAATGAGATCATGGATTAGTTTAATCCTCCCATGAAACTCAGCAGACATTAAAATGATTGGTCATTTGTGTTTCATGCGCAGAGCTTATTTTCAGCAACCCAGATGGTGAAGCCCGCCGCATTGTGTCGCCTTCAGCTGTAGCTATGGTTCCGTATTGAGCATGACCACCAGAGTCTTGTTTTTATTTATTCACATAGGTCCAACCTTGACAGGGAGGTTTTACTCCATATGTAATAAAACGGCTTGCTTGATTGCCACTTTTGTTAGTTTCTTTTAATGACCAGAATTGTATACTAGGTGCAAATTACAGTAACAATCTGTCTTCTTGTTTTCTACAAAAAATAAATAAATAAATGTTGGCATGATATATTTAAGCTGAATTTACTGTTTGAAATCTGTTTCATGTATTTCCTCAATCCTTAAACATATAACTTAAATCACTTTTATTTTTCCCAATTTCCAGTTATAGCTTTTTTGAGTTGTTTTTGAACCAATTTTCCCCTGTAATAAAGTCAACTGCAGTCTCGGGTAATTACAGCAGCCTTTTTTGATCGCCCCGCAGTCCTCTGGGTTAGTGACAAATGACAGAGGATGGTTGCCTGGTAGATATAGGGATGCCAATTAATTACTGAGTGCATTCTTTCTTTATAGTTAATGATTATAATTACATGCAAATAATAACCTAAGTTGTTGTCAAGGTAGCAAATTAGAGTATATATGCTCTGTAGTAGCAATGTTGACATAAAAAAAACCTGCAAACAGGATTGACTTCTAATCCACTCTTTGCCATATTTTTGATTAAAGGCTGGAATACACTCACCACCCACATTGCGTACATATTGGTACTACCATGTTGAACCTCTTTTTCGCCTTTTGAGCTGCCATCATTTCAGTGTGGCATACATTCAACAGGTTGCTGAAAACCTAATGATAAACCGTATGATAGTACCACACTTTTGGAGTGAGATTCAAAAGACCAATCGGTCGCCGTTTGAGTAAATGCTCAGGAAACCAGTTTGCGATGACTGGATCTTTGTGACGTGCCACCTTCTCCTAAAATGAGTAGCTATTCCAACGATGGTACACTATGGTAATGGTCCGCAACGGTCCCCCACCAGATCCCCACTACCAGCAGCCCCTGAATCAGTAATACAAGTTATGATGGATCCATGATTTCATCGGTGCTCATTATGTAAAACCCTGATTGCACCCAGCCACGGTGCACACCAGATACCATTTCCCAATCTTTTACTGTCTAACTTTACTGATTGAGAGTATATTTGAGCATTCATACCATGTACTTAGCTGAGAGAAATGCTGTCTGGTGGTCTTCTGCGGTCATAGCACATCCGCTTTGAAGTTGAATGTGTTGAGTGCCGAGTCAGGATCTTCTGCTGCTTTTCACTGCTGCTCATTGTTCTTTCCTGCTGTTTGGCCTGTTACTTGAAAACTCTCAAAATAGTTCTACAGGGAAAATCCCTGTACATCAGCAGTGTCTAACATATTCGAACTGTTGTGTACTTGTAAATATGCCTTCATTAAAGTTACTTGAATCAAACTTTGATATTCACTTGAAACTTCAGCAAGCCATCTTGGCCATCTTTGCAAGGCTTTTGGTTACTGCCCTGTCATATTTACATCAGTGAGTACTTGAAAAAGTGCAAAAATCTGGTTTCCAGCCAGTCTGATTTTAAGTATCTTTCTCAAAGCCACTTCTTCCAAAAGTATCAGCGTGTACCAGTTTTCTCTTATTGCCTTACCCTAATTAAGTAATCCCAATTTCTTAGCCACACAGTGTCTGTGGGCTTACTTTCATGAGAGCAGCTGACAATAAATGTGTTACTTGTGGATGAAAGCAGCTTTTTTTAATTGGTCTCCTCCAGTACGACACTTGTAACACAAGGTTTGGTGAAACTGACACGCTCATTCCATCTGTGGTTGAGGAGCAAATGAAATTGTTTGATTTGAATATATAAAATCCTAAAATATTCTATTGTAACATTTTTTCATTTATTATTTCTGACCTGAATTATTCATATAGTTCATCTTTGCTGGTGATATTTTGTCAATCCAAAAGGACGGAGGCTGAATGCTATAAGATCAAGAGATACTGCGTATGTTACTGTAGATTTAATTTTGCAATAATTAAAAAAAAAAAAAAAAAAAAAAATATATATATATATATATATATATATATATATATATATATATATATATATATAATAATCTTGTTCAAGTTTTTGCTGCACCGGTAAATATTCATAATTTGCTCCCAAAGCTTTTGGAACAAGGGAGATGACTTTGCTCCATCCCTCATATCACACCAGTGTACAGTTGCACAGTAATTTGTTTAAAAGCGATGGCACTTCCAATACTCGGCACATCTTTCAAGCTAACATTCAAGGAATGCACAAATTCCGTGCCCCATTCATTATCAACTGAGCAGCTCCGGGCTGTAAATTAGAATGCCATCTAAGATAAAAAAGCGTAGTTTTTGAAATTGGAGCCTTGGAGAGACCTCATTTCAGATGTAGAGATACTAACCATGCCCTATCCAGTGATGCATCACTGGCGCGTGACTCAGTCCATGTCCATGTTAACAAAAGGACGCTCTCAAACATTGTTTGTGTCCTGATTTACTGTTGATGCCGGCGTGCATCATCGCATCGACCCTTCTCGTTTTTAACCGCCATAATTATCAAAGTGTCCTTTTAACTGTAATAGATGTGTCATTCAGGTGGACATTCTGATAAGCCAAGTGGTGGCCCAGCAAATAGGACAAAGTCACACTGGGTTCATTCCTTCATCTCCATTTATATATTTTGTAGCTGCACCCATCTAAGGTATTGTGATGTCATTGGTGGAGCTTCAAAGCATTACAGGGAAATCCCAAATTGCATTGTGTCTCCTCGCATTGATAAGACTGTCTATTACATTTCAAAAAGAGCCATACCACTTTGTATTACTCAATGTAATGAATGCCCTCTTTGTTCTTGCAACATGCTCCTTGTTGAAAGGTTTCGACCCAGTTTAAAGGCTTTTGAGGGAGCGGATGAAGGTATGGAACAACCATGCCAGGCATCGTGAGTAAGTCATTGTCTCTAACCTTGGATATCTGCCACCTGGATGATGTATATTCTTTCTTGACGACACTGACCTGTCCTTTTGACACGCACTATCTGCATTATAGCCTCTCCAACATTCATGAATTCCGAGAAATTCATTATGCGCTGAAAGCACAACAGCAGAGTTTTTAGAGAAGCTCAAGACAACATAACTTGCTTAATTTGAATGAATCCTCCTTATAAGCAGAGCTTCATGTACTTTCATTATCATCAATTAATTCCAGCTTGTTTATCTTTTTTGTTTTCTCACAAGCCTCCAGCAAGCATGTTTATTGTTTTTAAAAGCATAATCATCCCACAGTGATGATAATTTTTTGCTATTTACATCATGCCATTTACAGTGATTTAAAAACGGTGTGGCTCATTTAACAACAAAGTCTTTATGGTCCCGTTATAGTTTGTTGTTGTATTGATCATGATAACGACTGCAATTTGTCCTTTTAATTGCTTTTAAAACTGTCAACAGCCTTGCCCCACCTTACCTCTTGGAGCTTATTCAGGCTTGTAACCCTACTTGCTCACTCAGGTCAGCTGATCAATGGCTCTCGAGAGTGCCAAAAACTAAACATAAGCTCAGAGGGCACCACACCTTTGCAGTCGTTGCCCCGACATTGTGGAATGACTTGCGTCCATCCATTAGACAAGCCCTTTCCCTGCCGGTTTTTAAAAGGCATCTTAAAACCCACCTGTACCCTTTAGCCTTCAACACCATGTGAGTTGTTCACCTTTTATTATTCTACATGATTTTACTTATCTTTTTTTATAGTACCCATGTTTTTATTATTTTAATGTGTTTCAACTGTGTTTTATTTGTATTGTCTGTATGTTTCATCTATTTTAAGAAACGTGTGGAATGTGCTCTACAAAGAAAGTTAAACATTTTTTAACGGCCAAGCTTTACAACGTGAAATTACATGTCACAACAAAAAGCCTGGGCAAAAGCAGACAAAATTTCCTCATTGTCGGTGAAATCCATTTTTTTTTTTTCCTTTCATCGTAAATGTTTTTGTACGGAGCTGCTGGGGACAGGGGCAAAAACTTAAGGTCAAGGTTTGGTGGACAAAACACAAAAATAGTCCTGAGCAGCAATTTTTTATTTTTTTTTCCTTTAGGCAGCATCCGCAAATAATGTATAGCCCTCCTGCCATTTTTAGGTCAAGTCATACTGGCACCCTGCTGCCCAGCTGTCTTTAAGGGCACCGGCTGCCCTGGCCATAGAAGGTGGTCTCAGTGCCGCGCATAGTGGGACCGCCGTGTGAAAGCAACCACGTTACAAACTCCACGAGTTTCAAGAGGATCAATCTCCACCTCCTATTAAATTGTGCAGATATCGGCATTTGGTGTTTGGAGTTAATCAGCATGTTCTTCTCATGAAAGTACAGCAGTGCTTCACTGCGACCTGCTTGTCTAAAGACTTCTCCCAGTTCTTCTTCTGAGCTTTCATTTTGTCCTTGCTGGTAGCCACATAAACATGGCGCACCACAGGTCATCATGCTCAGTCGTCATGGAAATATGATATGAAAGTATCAGAGCGGCAAAACTGTATCATATTTACATGTTGGTCGGCATTAGATGTAAACTCTCCTCCACACACAGAAGGCTATAAGATGCCTTTATATATTTTAATAGCAGAACTATCTGACGGCTATTCAAACTTTCTTCAAGACATTTCAGTATGACCTAAAATCGACTTTATTGTTGATGATGCAGTCCTCTTTTGTTAGACTCCTGCAGGGGTATTACAAAAATAGTGGCATTTCACCAAGCAAAAAAAAAAAAAAGAATCCTCTTCAGGTGACTGATACATGCAAAACATATCACCTTTCTTAGCTCATCAATGTGATTCGATTATGAGGCAGCAGATGTCACACGATGAAACATTAGTTGCGTGTTTAATTTTCATGGACATTGAGATTGATGTAAGCAATGTCACTCTTGTCAAGGTTGTCAAATTAGTCTTTCAAATCGATTTCATGTCAAATGGGAATAAATACACTTGTTTGCTAAGTTCTTTAGTTCGAACGTTTGATCTGTCAGTATTAAAAATGTACTTAAGCTCTTCCCATGACATTTCTCAGTAACGTATTGGCTTCACTCTCGATGATAAGGATGTTCCTTTATCTTCACTTTTTGAGTGAAATAATTATTCTCAATGTCCAACTTTTTCCCACGACTGGCAGAAAATTAAGGTTTCCTTGTTCAAACACATAATGCCGTGAGAGCATCTTGTCTACTTCCTCCACCAGCTTGTGCATTGCACTGACTTGTTGCAATTCATCAATTCTCATCAAGATTAAAAAAAAAAAAAAAAAGGTTGTCTTGATAAGTAGAACATGCATTTCACCCTTAGAAGGTGGCATCAGCTTGCCGTCATCATTTTATTAAAATCAGGATTAAAAGATAACATCAGGAATAAACAACAAGCTATCATACTGAAAACCGTGGGCTGCGGTCCGTGTTGAATATGTTGCACACAGTCGTAACGTCAGTGCATTTCTTAGCTACTCAGCCACTCGGATCTGCGCAGCAGGTTTGAATAGAATTGTGACTGATGACAAAACAATATGATATAGTAACTTTGATGATCATGTGACCTTTCCCGTCATTCCACCAAAAAAAACAAAAAAAAAAACCCTGGGAAGTCTATACTACTGTCTTAGTAAGTGGTGGGGATCGCTTCAGGTATTGGATGATAAGCTGGTTTAGTAAGAGGAGTCTAAATGTCAGAGCAAAACACTCAACATGTGAAGTATTTTAGAGGTTATTGTCTCAGTAATCACCATAATTATCTATAATACATATAAGTGTCTCATTCATTTAGTTTAATACTCAAACATCTTGTCATGTTCAAGCCCTTTCCACCAGATTATTGTGTTTTATTTGTTAAAGCCGTAACACTGCTGTGTTGCTGCAACAGTGGGTTTTCTGCGTGTTTTTGTAATGACGAAATTGAGTTTGTGTTTTGGACAATCCACAGAGACAAATTTGCTGCAAGGCTGGAATTAAACCAATTTTGAAGGATAACAGAGTGTCCTGACAAAATCCTGCTCAAGGCATCACATAAGCTAAGCTTGTTCATGCTTGTGACAAACATTTCACCCACAATGAACAACGAAAGGCCCGGAAAAAAAAAAAAAAAAATGAAACAACTTTCCATTTTCCCAGTGGAAGACACTTTTGCAGAGTACTTCATCACTGTTTAGAGAGGCAACCAGCTGCAACACTTTTGTATTATTAAATTTTTTTTATTATTGTTTGTAACGTTGACTAGTTTACTGAGCACAAATATGCAGGAATGGACAGCTGTTTTTCATGTTAAATTTTATCAAAAGTAATTAGGGGTTATATAGTCTTTTGGAGCACTTAGTTGACAGCTATATGGCATCTGTTCTTGTTGGATGATGGTTCCAAAACGTACACTCAATTTTTAATTTTGCTCAATGTTTTGGATGTTGCACAGTGGCTCCTTTGACAGCTGGTGCACGGCGTGCCTGTGCGTGTTTGTGTGTGTTCGGAATGAAGAGTTAATATGTGGGAACAACAATCACACATGACAGGGACAAACTCAACTTAATTAAAACCTTACAGGGCATCAATTTTCCAGCAAAGTTTCAAACTATCATGATTTCTTTTTCTTCACCGAATAGCCTCCAGTTTTAAACCCTGGCACTATATGAAATGCTTTTAGATCTTCTGCTTGGCCACCACTCACCGAGTACACTGACATTTTCTTCTTCTTTTTTTTTTTTTTTTTAAAGCTTTTCAGGTGCAGATCACTCCTTTCTCCCTCCTTTCTGTCTTGTCAGGTACCATTGCTCAGTACATAGTGAAGTGCTGCAGATGCCCCACAGTCATGGCTTGCAATACTGTACTTTGATTGAAAAAAGTGCAGACAGCTTGTATTTCTTTTTGTTCCAACAAAAATATGGGAGAGTCCCGTCCTCCCCCGCCCCCCCCCCCCCCCCCCTTTGTTTTTTTTAGACTATGCAGGTAAATTTGGACTTTTTTCAAGTTTCCCACCATAAGGATACACTGCAGAAATGCAATTAATGTCCTGTACAATACGGAACATATGAGAAAGGCACATTATTTCCATAATAACACAATCATATTACTTCTGTCGCTATATTCTCCCAATATACAGCTTCTCTGTTTCTTATACTGTAGGTAAATGCTAATAATCACGGCAGGCTTATTATAAAGTGTTATGCTACAGTCTATACACTGCTACTTACTTTGCAAGCATTTCTGTATGTATCAAGCAACATTTTTAATTGGTCATATGCCATAGTTTACCTCAGTGTGCAATGCATAGCCACAAGTAGCAGGGTAATCAGTCACTTATTTGTGATCCACAATTACCTTTGTTAAAGTTATGCGCTTTCACTTCAATATCTTGTTTGGGAAATGTATATATATATATAAAAACATTGTTAAAAGTTGAAAGTCCATGATTTTACGATGAGGTAAAACTGGGCCATGATTAGATCTTCAGTTATACCATTGCAGTGACGACACATGAATTACAAAGAGCAAATCAAAGACTTTGTAAGGAATGCAGAAGCACCTTGGCACTTTAAAGATTAATCAAATATATTGTAGGAAAACAATAGAGACAGGCTTTTCTGTTTTTTGTGCCACAAACGCATCAATCATTCATCTTCTGTAAAACTTCATCTCGTATATCCAGGTTTACCTAGTTTTGCTTCGGATTACCCGGTTTAAGGATGGTGAAATTCGAAAACTGCAATTTGCTCAAATAAAACACAGCAGTCTGTTGGTGGCTTTGTTCAACAAGGTTTCTTACGTGTTGGGAGATTATTAAGAGAAAGAGTCAGACAAGCGGTTATGTGTGCTGGTTAGATGATTTCACTCACACAAGCAATGGCTCCTCGAGTAAAAAAAAACAACATATCTTGGCAAATCCTCAATCTATATCCCAAGTGAGACAGTGTCATTATCATGAGTGTAAAGCTGGATGGCATGAATGTTAGAAGTTTAGGGGATAATGTAATAAGATAACCAGCTTCCTGCAAAAAAAAAAAAAAAAAGTGACATGACAATTCTGTCTTTAGTCTTCCAGTTATTCACTGGCAAATTCAAAGGTGTAATAAGGAACTAAATGTGAATGGAAGCTGGAGGGTTTTTATATTCCTCAACAGCAACAGAGCTACGATGTCCTCAGGAATTTTTACTGGATGAAAAGAGCCTCAAAGGAAGCAAGTTTCTTTCCACATTAAATCAGGGAATCTAAACTTTAACAGTTTGAACCGAGATGAACCTTTGGAAACATTTGTTCTTCGCTGCTTTTGTGCCTGTTAACTTCTCGCTTTTGGTTTCCTTGTGGCCTCGTCAATCTATAATAAATTGTGTTATGATGCATTTTGCTCAATTCAAATATGATTCCATGGAAATGTGAATGAACCTTTAATGCAATGTACTTATTTCAAACTAAGCTTGGATCCCCATTAGAAATGGGCTCCTACACTCATCTCCTGCCACCATCCACACATGCCAGCATTACTGATATCAGGGATAAAAGTGAGGCCTCTGTGGCGTCTCTGTGGGTTGGTCCACTGTGAAGCCCTGATCAGAGGCGTCGCTGACCGGCAGTGACACTCACTGAGCCACTGAGCCACTGTTTATTCAGAATTGAAGTGCATGGAGTACATCGCAGGAGGAAGTGTGGATGGCACTTGTCTGATAGTCTCTGGATTCCCTTTGACTGATGAGGACATCAACTTTTCTTTGTGATGAGAGCAATATTGGCTCCAACAGAGGGAGGGTAGCGGGTTGCACGTCTCTCCTGAGAAGCGAGAGTTCAGTGAACTTGGGAAAGGAAGAGGACTCTCCTTGTCCTCCCTTGTAATACTATCAGCCGCGTAATTTACAACCCAAGACTTTCAATAAGATGTAGATCAGCACTCAAGTTACCAAGGCAGGTAAATTTATGAAAAGCTGCCTTTTAGATTAATGAACAAGCAACACGGGGGTCTTTTGACTTTTAAATTAAATCTGTCGAAGAGCAATTTTTCAGGTGCATTTTAGCCCAAGTGAGACAGATAATTATTGGTCCTTGTGATCACAGTGCACACATGTATCAAACCCTGACTGCTGCAAACAAGGGGAACAGCCATTAATAAGAGCCTGAAAATGCAGCATTGGGTATTAGAATTATAATGTCGAAGCCTCCATCACACCTCCATCTGTGCTCCCTGTTGAAAATCGTCGGATGACTAATGACTAATGACTAAATGACTAAACCTGCTTTACAAAATGATAAAATACAAGATGTTAGGAGAAGCAATTAAAGAGCGCATTACCATGCTGCTATCTTGTAAAGTTTTACAGCTGGTGGCTTACCAAGGCATGTCAAGTGCTTTTACTTTAAACATCATTTGAAGATTCATATAAAGTTAGGTTAATCTTGAAGCTACTCTAAAATTGCAACTTAATCTGACTCCATGCGTAGTGTTGATTCAGTGAGAAGGGAATGAACTAAACTAAAAGTCCGTAAATCAGAACAAAATCCTCCAAGAACCTTTTTTTTTTACGTTTGCCAGCGCTGATGTTGCTCATCTCCTCCAACCATAGCAGATGGTGATGCTTTCGGCTTGACATGTGCCTCTTCCTTTTATGAGTGCTTTGTCAGCCTGTGCTGACGTGAAAGGTTACAGTGGTCATGAAATGAGTTATATAGGCCTGCAGATAAATAACCTGTGGTATTTTTATTTGTAAAGGCTGATAGAAATGTGTTTGGTTAATCATTTATTGAGATGGATTTCTTTCCCCGAGTGATGGCATGCAACTTAAATTTAACAATAGGTGCTGTGATGTTCACATTTCGCTTCAACACATTGCCGTCACAGTGCGACTGATGGTGAAAGCAGTGGGACATGTGTCTCTCTCTGTCCTTGTTCGTTTAGCCGGTTGCTACCTTTAACATTTGGATTATCCGACAATTGGCATTAGCATTATCCAAAGCCGTTGTTTCCAGTGAAGAGCAGCTCTGTTAATTGTTCTGTGAAATCCTTTTTGCTGGAGGAGGAGCGCCTCATTAATCTTGAACAGATTCAGTCCTCCCGATGGCAGAATTTGTCCGACTGTAAGTAACAGTAACATTAAGCTGTATCTTAAATTACTGCATTAGGAGCCTTAAATAAACAGTAGCTTATCTTTAGAAGACCTGTCTGCTTCTGTCAATGTGTTGGTGCATTATTTGCTGATATTCATAAATCTGTTAATATTCGAAGTTGAAGTAATATTCGATAACCTGTAAATATTGAAATGAAATTAGTACTTTAATAGTTACCCAGAACTTTTTCGAAGCATATTATTAGGTTTGCCAGATCAAAGGATTACCAGCATCTTGGATGAGTAACTTTTGTGTTACTTTTAATTGTCTCCCTGTTGAAGGATGTCTCGATTATGGGCCCATACTAGTATTATTCGAATTCTGTTATGAACCTTGATCTGTGTGGATCAGTCTGAAGTTACATAGAATAGTCAAATGGTGTCGCACATTACCACGCAGTGGCGCTGTGGTTAGCGCTCTTGGCTCACAGCGAGATGGTGTGTGTTCAAATATGTTACGGGACCTTTCTGTGTGGAGTTTGCATTTTTCTCCCCGTGTGCGCGTGGGTTTTTCCCTGATACTCCGGTTTCCTCCCACAGTCCAAAAACATGCATGCGAGTGACATTGGTGATGCTAAATTGCCCCCAGACGTGAATGTGAGCGTACGTGGTTGTCCATCTCTGTGTGTTTGCCCTGTGATGGACTTGCAACTTGTCCAGGTTGTAACCTGCCCTCGCCCGTAGTAAGCTGGGATTGGCTCCAGTGACCCTGCACAGGATAAGCGGTATGGATGGCTGGATGGATGGCGTCAGACATACATTATTTGGATTTGTTTGAGTTAATCGTAATTTACCACAGCATGGTATTCTGATAATCATGCAGTACGTTTACCAACAAAATACCCTGCTCTGCAGAAGGATTCAGATTTCTGCCATTATGCACAATTTAGCATAACCCCTGTTTGGAGGGGGGAAAAATAATAATAAAAAAAATAATAATAGACAGAGAAACAGACAATTTTCAACTAATCCTTATATAGGTGCTGAAGCTAACATCGTCTCACCTCTTTCCATGTCTGACAAAATTAATGAGTGACAGAAACCTCAGCAATTGTACCTGCGAAATTATTAAAGAAGCAGTTTTGCTTTAATTCACATTATTCCCACCATTGGGGTTTATTCCAGATACTTCTTTTTTCTCCCACGCTTGCAAAGATGTGTCTGCGGTAACTGATTTCTCTAAATTGAGTTTGTGTGAGTCCCTGCATTTATCCTGAGATGGACTGGTGACTTGTTCATGGTGCTTCCGGCTTTCTATTAGATTCATCTGGGCCCTGCAGCCCTAAGTTAGATAAAAAGATATAAAAGAGATGGATTGATATATTAAACTGTAAGCACAATGGGAAACTGTTACTTTCTGTAGCCTTAAGACCCTTAAAGTGCTGCTGTTGATTAAAACCTTGAGTGTATTGTTGGTCATTATTTTAACTCAGGTTAAAAGATCTTTATTCAAAAAGTATTTTCTTGTCGGAGAGCCATTCAGTTGTAAAGCTATGAAATGATTCTGATTAAACAGCTTAACTGCTTGGTTGTAAAGTGAAGAGAAAATGTCAAGATTTGAATAAAAAAGAATTTTATGTCATAAAACTTAGGTCGAGGCATTTGTGAGCATGATTTCTACACAATATACAAATGTCAGCGGAGAAAGTACAGGGACGTCCTGTATTTAAGAATCAGAGACACTCTTTGCACTGAGGATGAGAAAGCTGCTAAGGTTATAGTCACCCAGGAACATTAATGTTGATTCAATCAATATTAACCTAATAAAACTTAGTGCCAGCTTAGATCTTCTGTATGTGGGCAATGTGTCTGCCGCAGATAAATACCGTTATGTCTTTATATTAAATATGCAGATCAGATTTTTATTGTTGCAAACAAGGAAGTAAAAAAAAAGACTAGTTAATCATAAATCTCTCAGAAGATTCATCTCTCCACAAGGAAAAAATTATAAAACAAATATCAAACTTTTTTGCTCAATCCATGAAGGAATTGAACTTTTAAAAGAAAAGTTGCTTTCCTTCGTATTGTGGGTTTCCTGGTCACTCCGTGTCGTCCCTCTGAATGTGGTATTTTCAGGGCTGCTCCATAAGCCCAAGTGACTCTAAATAAAACAGCTCCTGGATGTAACTGGGAAGAGTTGAGGCCACTTAGAAGAAACGGTAGCTGCTTCCTCCTGGTTTAGTAAAACACCAGTTTTTTTTTTCATAAATCATCTCATTTGGCCATTTAGGAGTCAAGCATTCCTCAGATTTAACTGGCTTCACGAGGATCGGCCCAGCGGGCTGCTGTGGTAAAGTTTAATTAGCCACTGATTAAAAGCTGTGGAATATAAACCAGAAGGTGTTGGTGCCCCAAAGGATGATAATTACCAGTTGCTTTGCCTGTTGCTTTGCCTGTACGAAATGTGGAATAGTCTGCAGAGATCTGAGGCACTATTTTCTCACATCTTTGCTAAATAATGATGTTGGGAGAAGTTGGAAGTTAATGATCAAGTTTTTGCTCACAGCTTTACCACGAGGGCACACATGGATGTTGATAATGTCATTTCATCAGATTGTTTGATGCTATCTGACTTCAAACTCCTGCTCCTTTTGTCAACAGGCACCGTAGGTCCTTTAAACTGTCATTCGATTGAAGTCAAATTATTTTATCTGCCTACAAAACTCACTGATTAGCAGAATAATGGAGTATGAAAAGAGAACCGCTCATTGAATGAGACCAATCTGCCTTCCGCAGGTACGGTTTTGGTGGAAAACATGCAGATAAATGGCCGTGCCCAAGATCCAGGCAGGACCATCTCTCTGACTTTAGAGGACAACTACGACCACTGGGTGATACTGGAGCCAGCGCGGCAGAGACTCTACCTCAACAGCACCGGGCGTATTCTGGACCGAGATGTAAGTGAAGCAGATATAGAGAAAACTGGCATTTTTTAAAGTCAATTTTGTATTTTATATTTATATATTTTTAATGTATAGGCAATGAAGTATGGTAAACATCATTTTATATTGTGCAGACTGACTATATAATGGCAACTTTATCAAGGTTTCAATAGTGATTATCTTATTAACAAAATGTTACTAGATGTGATGCAGATTTTGTTGTAATTTCACCAAAGTGCTAAATATAGCCAGGGAATAAATAAATACGGACCGTGGTGTCTGCCTGTTTACGTCTGCACATAATACATTCACCTCAGTTCCCCAGGGTCGCGGGCAAACCGGCGGTGAATACAGAGCGGGCAGAAATAGTAGAGTATAGCACATGAGATGTGCGGTGCAGGGGGTGGATTAGCACAGGGTGTTGCTCCTGCAGGAAAGAAGCTGTTTTAAAGCTTATGTTAGAATATATGGACTTAGGGTAGGGATGTGGGTGTGAGGCTATTAATGGGACTAACTCAGAAATATGGCCAGGAGACATGAGAACAGCAGAGGAGCACAACCCTCTGCAGCTGGGGGGGGGGGGGCTTTCTAACTTGCTAACTGCATTACACAGTAGGTCACGTTTCACCCTCCCTGCTAAAAACACACCATGTCTGACAAGTCGTGTCGGCAAAGGGACAAGCGGCTGCCGTTACATTTACATCTGAACACTGAGGATTTTGATCACCCGTTGCTATTTGAAAAAGAAAAATCAAGTTGCCAAACGGAAATAAAAGCCAACAAAGGCTATGATTTGATTACACGCATTACTATGCAGGCATCATAATTAACAAATGGACTGAAAAGTGGAGCGGCTCTCACTTTATTATCGCTCACGACGTATGCACATTGTTTTCTAAAATACTGATGAAACAATAGCTGATAATGGCCCGAGTCAACAGAATGTCAGGAGGAATAATACAAATGTGTCTACTCAGACACTGGAGTAGCACTTTTCTGTGTTTTTTTTGTCTTCCTCAGCCCCCCAACTTCATCACAACGATTGTGGTTAAGGTCCGCTGCGACAACGAACTGATTGGTGCAGTCATTTTCCACGAGGTTCGGATTATTGTGAGGGACAAGAATGACAACACGCCTCATTTTCAGCAGCCACGCTACTATGTTGCAGTGAACGAGGTAAGAGCGTGATTTCTCTGTGTCGGTTCATCTCAGTCTGCAACTTTAGACCCTTCGTTTGGGTTTGAATGCAGCTTTTATGTCAACAAACTGTTTTCATTGTTCATTGTTTATAGCTCGACATGACTTTCTGTCCACTACTTCATGTGCGCTTAAAGTCACATTGTAGGAGTGACCCTACTGAGAAGACACAATACAGTTGCTTCACAAAATAGCCCTGAAGAGTCAGATTAAGTTGTTTAAGCCACTTTACCTGACCACGGCTTTTAGGTAATTGCTTTCACGGTATTGTTCCAACTTTCATCAGGAAATTGTTGAAACTTAGACTTAGATGTACCATAGAATCTTCTTTTTTTTCTGCCTTTTGCCAGTGAAACTAAATGACCCAAAAATAAAAGGGTTTTGCTCATAGACTCTGTTGTAGTGTAATTGTTTTGCCACTTCTTAAATTGTAAGAAAACAAAATTCCGACATTGTATTTCTTTGGGTGTGCCTATATTGGCAAAGTCTTCTAAAGGCTGAAGGACGTTTGATTCATTGTTGTTTGCTTAAGGCTAAACATGGAGTTTGGTGCACAAATCTTTGAAGCACATGTTGACATTCGAGTCTATTTCATTGCAAGATTATCGAACCAAATCAGAGAATAAATATTTGTTCACAGTGATGGGCTTATTTGTATTGCACAAACTGTCTTCGTCGACAATAGGTTTAAGTATCTTTGTCTTTTGTGACAATTGTGTGCGATTGTTCTTTGCCCAAACATGCGTCTGACTTGTAGAACGAGAAGTATGCATTCGTGCAAGTAAGCAGGTCAGCAGAACATTTGTAAATCTGGGCAGAAGCTTGCTCTGCAGTCAGCTTTCTACTGAGTACTAGGCAGAAGCAACGCTTTCCTCCAAAACAACTCTGCAACCCGCAGTGATTTAACACAGTGCATCAAATCCTTTGACTTTTAAGTCATATGTTGTTGTTTTTTTTTTTTTTTGGAGAATAGATGATGATTCCTTGTTGTGTTTAGGACAACCATGGCTTTTGTCTTCACTGCTCACACTTGTGTACGTCGCATGTTCGAAAAGCTGTCACAGTGAGTTATCATAGCCATATGCAGCTGCCCCAACGGTATAATGAGTCACTCTGCATTGCTGTCAACTCCCCTGAACAAGATCTGCTGCCTGCTGCCTGGTCCTGTGGACTTTGCAGAGGGCTCTGGGGAATAGAAGCGGTTCTCACACTCACCTTTTGTTACTCTGTCAGAGCTGCACGTACACCTCCAGAGTGCTGCTGACTGCAACATTTTCCCTTTTTGATTTTTTTTTTCCTTTTGTATATTAATGGGATGGCTGGACAAAACTAATAGCCATGTGAATGGGCTCTCTGTAAGTTAATGTTGTTATCACAGGGGACTGTTTGAGCTGTTGACTTTTCCTTTTCCTTTTTTTTTTTCATCTCTCGCTCTCTTTTATTTGTTCCAGCTCATACCAGTTGGAACAACCATTTTCACTGGCTTCTCAGGAAATAACGGTGCTACAGACATCGATGATGGGCCCAATGGACATATAGAATACAGCATCCTTTACAATCCCGACGACCCGGTATATGTACAGGCCACACCATTTAAAAAACAAACAAACAACAAAAAAAAAACCTCTACACTGCTGTAAATTCGTCCTGCTGCTATGTCTTATTTTTGCACCGTTCCTTCTATCTTTTCATTTTTTTTTCAGGAATCTAACAACACAGTGAACGTCGCGAACACCCTTTCAGGACACATTATTCTGGCAGAGAGGCTTAACTACGAGGAGAAAACTCGCTACCTGGTTCTGGTCCAAGCCAGTGTAAGTGAATTAATCAACACAAGCACAACTGCTTTTGATGGCAGGTGTTGAGAACTGCGGGTTTGCCATATCGGTTGGTTAAAAATAGGCTCCAATTTATTGTTTTTATTTATTTATTTTTTCTTTAAGGTCCTTTGCATCAGCATTGACCTTGAGTAAGAAACCCCTAATGCCACTAAATCACTGTCTCAGGATGTGCAGAGTTTCCATTTATTTTAGCTTGTAGATATTTTCAACATGAAATCAAAAGTTTGCTACTTTGATGTGTTTTTATTTTTTATTTTTTTACTTCACCATTTCAAGTAGAGGTCGGATGTACATTCTGTCGTAATCATTTAGTGAGCTATCCTTTTCATGTTCATGTTTACCAGCCATAAGAGGGATGCTTGTGCCTTTTGACATTAATTAGTAACAAGTAATTTGACATTATTTCAATTTGTGGTCAGATGTAAGTTGCTCAACTCATTTTTTATTTATTTTTTTTTATCTGCTATTAAGTCTGCGGAGTTGGGGCCCCCCAGGGTTTCATTACAACTTACTTTTGATTGAAAGTTTCTTTGACATGTTTGCAGCCTGTATATACCAGAACCGCTTTGCATAGCAGGGATGATTTAATTATGAGTTTTACTTCAGGGAGTGCATTTTCCTTCACACTCTCACTGGACACTATGACTCAGAAAAATATTGTAAAACAAGCAATCCTAATGATGCCATTAGGGTAGTGTGAATTATAATGAAGGTTTTTATGTGTTTTGTTTTCCTGCCCAACTTTTTGCCACCAGGCAACAAATGTCATTGACCAAAAGTCATTGCAAAGTTACAAGCCACAGAGTCAAGATCAAATAGACAAACACACAGTCAGGGGTCTGACGCTTCCCCAGTCCGATGTGGACCGAATGCTTAGGAACTTTTTTGTTTTTAACCAAAATCTTCCCTCTGTTCACCACAAAAATGTATCAGTCGTCAAACATATTGTTATGATCCTTTGTCTGTCACAGATTGCATAACAGAAAGCCCTAATAAGCACGATCCTTCACAATGAGATAGAGGAGATAAAGTGCTGCGGGACAGATAATCATTTAGCAGTCTTTCCATCTATTCTCTCCATTTCCTGCATGAGAGAGCAAAAGACTAAACTCTTTAAGCTGGCAAGCGGTCCTCCGGGGAGATTTCATTTTCTGTGGCAAAAGGACGTCAGAGTAGAGAAAGGAAGAAGAGATGGTATTTACCAGAACTCTGCTCCGCTTATGTCAAGAGTTCAATTACATCGAGAACGTAAATATCTAAAAGTCTGCGCTGGTCACTTCTCAGGGCGCCACTCTGGGAGGCAACAGCACCACAACAGGGAATCATTAAGGATAACTGCTGTGTTGTTTATCTTCTGTGGCTAAGAATTATTTTCCAAGAAGAAATGTGGCAGAATAGTTTCCATGATTGACTCTCCTCCATTCAGATCTTTTTTTCCACTGAGTACTCTCTGCATTTTACACACACAACATGGTGGTGTAGTGGTCAGCACCCCCACCTCACGGCCTGATTATCTCCATTTCCCCACTTTAAAGCCCTTTTGTGTGGAGATTGCATGTCCACTCTGTGCATGTGTTAGTTTTCTCTGGGTTTTCCAGAGTACTCCTGCCTGTAGATGTGGATGTGATCATGTGACTGCCTGTCTCTATTGTTCAGGCTGTATCCGATAACGTCTCATAGCCATAACGCTAGATAATTTTAAAACACCATAAAGCAGAGAAATTGCTTTGCCCCCATAATGGTGGTCTCGAGGACGCCTACAATGCCGCTATTCAATTTAAGATTAAAGTAACAGTTTTAATATGCACACTATAGAATAACATATATTGGATAACAAAGATATCTTAGAATAAGGACCAGAATTATAGAGCCATAAACGTTCATTGTATCCATGCAGATTATTAACTTTTACCCCTTCTTTTAAATAGGCAACTTTTAATCAAAACTTTCTTGCAGCTTTTTTTTTTTCTTTTAAATAAGTAAAATATGATTTCTTTATTGCATTTGAATAACAAATGTGTCATTTAGCAGTGATTATGGCCCATTGTGCTAACTGAACATGCAAAAAGGTTCCCCAGATGACTTTTTTAATTATTATTTTTTCTAAGATTATTTTTTTGGCATTTAGATTTCATTAAGTGTGAACAGCAGAGACAGACAGAATATGAAGACTAAAAGCGGGGGAATTATAGTAGGGGAGGTAAAGTTCTGAACAGCAGCAACTCGAAGCAGGACCTTACCCGTGTTGCAATTGTGTTTATGTGATACGCACCTAAACCACTCAGCCATCAGGTTAACCTATCAAAATGTTTTATAGTGAAAATACAGTATTCTACCTGATGGATGGGACTATAGGCAATCCCCCTGTTTAGCAGGTAAACAAATAAAAACAGCAAGACTGAATGTGTGTGGGCTTTCATAGGAGCAAATACCGCAATACATTTGGAAGAACAGCCGCAGTGATCCGTTATTACCTTAATATGTCGTATTGATTTCAGTTTGAACTGTGTTTTGCCTCGATGCCCAAAGCAACAAATCGTCAGGGAGCCCGAAGGTTGAAATTGAAAGTGTTCGTTTGTCTTCCAGGATCGAGCTCCGTACCCTCCCAACAGACGGTCGGTCACCACAACGCTGACTGTGGATGTCCTGGATGGAGACGACCTGGGCCCCATGTTCCTGCCGTGCGTTTTGGTGAACAACACTCGTGACTGCAACCCCCTCACTTACCGTGCTGCTATCCCTGAATTCACTGAACCGGTAAGAACCAGGCAGACAACTGAGTGTGAACATGCTGTTGTTCTACAAGGTCATTCTGACAGGTTTCATACTTTTGTAAATGTGTGGTTTCAAAGATGCAGGCTACGTGCGTGTGATGCATTGTTTCTTGTTACCCCTCGAATCAAGGCAATGCTACACCTTTTTAATGCCTTAATTGTCTGCTTACACCTTGTTTCTGCCTCCCCACCTGGAGGCAGAGTACACGGTGCTACTTTGTCTCAGCATGGCAATTCCAGAGGCATTTTATGGTCTGTTGTACTGGCAATTAGAGCTGACGGCTGATTTGACCTGGGATGACAGCTAAACACCACCGGAATTCATAGAAGCCCGAAACAGAGAGGGGAGGGTGGTAACACAGCTGACCATGAGAGATAAAGAGTCTGGCTTGCAAACAGCGGTGCTTCTTCTGTGTGTATTTATTGCGCATGCATGAAATGATCAGTACAATGAATTGGCCTGAATTACTGAACTCGACTGGACGACTTAGCTAGTTGATTCCCCTCAAGGGCCAGCTGAATGAGGAGCCGTTCTGAAGTTTTTAGCTATATAACAGATCCCTCATCAGTAGTCTAGACTAGACTGGATTACATAAGATTGAGCAGTATTGAACTGAGTAGAATTGGACTGGAGTAGTCTGGATTGGATTTGATTGGATTTACTAAACTTGACTGGATTTGGGTTGACACTGTGGCGTCCTCTAAGCAGCAAAGTTTAAATCTCAGCAGGCGTCCCGTAGGTGGAGCGTTCCCTTTGTTTCCCAGTACAAACACTGGGGATGTGTGGAGCGAATCAGACAGGCTGAACGGCCCCAAAAATGCACAAAACCATGATGTCTCGATTTTCAAAGCACTACTTGTATTCATTTTGAGAGGATTACTTCATTACAAGATCTTTTCAATGTTTATAATGAGAGGGATCGCTTCCCAAATCTGCCAAGTCCTTTTATTGTTGTTGTTTGTTGTCGACTAACAACCCAATTTACAGTTTTACTAAGTTGAGTGTGATGACATAGTGGACATTTTGCTAAGAATAGTACTCTGGGGCTGTATTGTGAAAGAAAAATTGCATCAAGTGCAGCTTATGCTTACGGAAGTGACATATTTCGAACTTTGGAGATGAACAGAGCTAAATTGAATTGATGCAACACAGAGAGGAACTGAATGACATAAACAGCTACAATGGAGGCACAGTGGGAGGTTGACCGAGAAAATGAAACGGTGTAGATTGTGTCACGCGAAAATGGAGAGTCACTCAAAATATACATCGAGTGTGCCGACTGTGTGTATGCGCCGTTTGTATGTGCATATTTTATGCTGGGATTGGGGGAAGCTCACAGTGATTCACAGTTGTTTGTCCAGACTTTTCATTCAGAGGTAGCCAGTGTGATGTATAATTTATGATAAAAGCTTTGCAGACTGCTAAGTATGCAGGACCTGGGAGCACCTGCTGCACAAACCAGCGCTTTTTCATTAGTTAGTGAAATGTTGGCATTTTTCCCTGTTTAGCAGGGTTTTTTTTAACCATTAAAAAGCATAGCTTCATTCTCCTAAAGCTGTACTGACAGACGCAACAGCAATATTTGTCCTATACATGCTCATCAAAAACAAGCATTTCTTGGATAGTTTTTCCATAATCTTGACGATGTATTGCTTTTGTTTTATTATGATTAATTCCTATTTGCTTTTCATTTGGCAACCCTCAACACTGTGGTATATATTTCATAGCGGTTTTGGAAGAATTACCTATATTGGTTTTGCTTTTTATTTTTTTTTGTGACTTTTTGCTGGTCTCCGATTTTTCTCCATTCTGCAGTGTTATCATTATGCTAACATGTCTATCCACTGAGAGATTTGTCTTCTCATAATTGATGAGTGTATTATAATTAATCACAATGGCTAGACAGGCATTATTAAGTTGATCTGTATTTATTTTTTGCCCTGGGGGGATATAATGTGGGCTCTGGAGTCCCCTGGATAATGACTGCTGGAGGAGGGTATTATAGCTAATCATCATTGTGCAGAGCTAGGGAGATTTGATTTAGCGCACCTCCAGACATTGTAAAAGCGAGAGGGCTGGTAGGGGAGGGGTGCAAGGATTACTCCAGAGCTGAGGGATATAAATACCCCCCCAGAGGGAGGGATTCTTCTGCTCGTGAGCTGTTAGCCATGTGCGTATCTACGCTACAAAAGTTTGGCACACACCTCTTAGCATACATGCACATACTGTTGTCAGCCATATGGAGACCTTTTTGGCCTGCGGACCAGCATTGTTAAAAGTGACGTGCTAAACATATTCTCACCTATCCAGATGTTGGTGTAAAACAGCGAAGGCAGAAGCGGAGCAATTAACAGCAGTAATGTCTTGCAAAAACAGACGCAGAGAGGTGTGACACGGTCTGTGATGTGCGACACGATGAGGCTTATGTAGAAGAATGCCAATTAGAAGTGTATTGCAATTACTCATTGTAAGTACTCACTCATAATTATGCAGTACCTTGTTAAGTGGGCAGTGTCCTAAAGAACATAGAGTGCCCACATCAGCAGTGCTGATTGTTTTAAAAACTGTTTCTATTTTGATCACTGAGATGAGCTTCAGGGCTTTTTTTTGTTGTTGTTGTTTTTTTAACACACACTAAAACAAGTATTTGATCTGAATTCTTCTTTTCAAAGTGTATAAACCACTTGTAGCGTCTGTCTGTCGGTTGAGGGGACACCAGAATTCCTTCCCGTCAATAGAAATGCCCTCCTAAGTTATTTCAGGACACCGTCTGCGTTGCAACATAATAAACAGAAAATGAACACATTTGCATTCTGATTGCTTTGCTGTGTTATTGACTCACACCCACACTTCTTTTTTGCAGAGCAAACTGAATCCACTAAATGTGACCCCTTCGATTCGGGCCGTGGACATGGACAGAAACATACAGCCTCCATCAGACAGACCAGGCATTCTCTACTACATCCTTGTTGGTAGGTTCATCACATATCTTCATTGATTTTATACATTTAAGGCTCTTCTGTTCATTTGGTATGTGACGACTCTTCTTCTAAGTGTTCAGTCTGGTCTTTTTGATGATAACGTAAATGGTATTATTTTTCTTTTTTCTTTTTTCAGGGCATCCAGCCACGTATCCAGCGTATTTTGCCCTGAATAAAACCACTGCAGAGTTGTACGTCCTGCAACCAATTAGCAGGGACTTATACCAGAGGTTCACACTCATCATCAAGGTAAAAAAAAGATGACATTTGACTCTCATTTATTGTTGCATTTCCACACTTTTTTTTCTTCTTTAACATTTTCCTGAAGCCAACTGACATTAACATAATTTGTCACGAATTAACTTAAACTTTCAGACAAGCACGGACTTACAAAAATGGTGAAAAACAAAACGTGAAAAAACAAAACAAAACACTGAACATGATGGAGTTTAATTATCTGTGTCATGGGTTCAGCCCAAATTAAAATTAATTGCACTTCTTCATCTGCCGTTGTCAGCTGAGGGCTGTTTGATTTAACATCCTGACTTTTTTTTTTTTTTCCTGATGGTCATAAGGTTTAACTCTTATCTTCATGACTTGAGCATGCATTCTTGCGCCCATACCAACATAGCTCTCAGTCCCTGAAGGCCATTAACCTTATCTTTGGCAGTTGATGAGATAGTGGTGAAAAAGATGTTATGATTTAGGGACTTAGCAGAAGGATAGGCTCCTGCTCACTCATGAATCCTAATTTAGAGCAGAGTTAGAGTGCCTCGGCGCTGCTGGTGCAGAGCAGCAGTGCAGATGAACTTTCCATCTACCCATCACTAACCTCTCGACGCCTCTGAGCGCCGTGTAACTCGCTCTTTACCAGGATAGCTGGGGAGCACAGAGATGAGAGGAAGGTAAGGTTGATCATATGAGAGGCACTTTGCATGTCTTTGAGAGGATTGTGCATAGCTAGAGGAAGGAAAAGAGTTCAAAGGGGAGGCAGGAAAAGAATAAGATTGATAGAGAGATGTGTGTGAGAGATGGTAGGAGTCTTATCTACCGGAGTCATAGAGAGAGTAGGTGGAACCATAGCTGAAGAACTCAGAGGAGCAGGGAAGTGAGAATTAGACTGTGGTATCTGGAGAGTACACTGATACAGCACAGGATGTGGTGTAGATAGCTAATGTGTCAGGCGAGCTAGTGCTGAAATGTGCTAGAGACTCTGGAGCATACTTCAGAAAGCACATCTGTTGTTGTTTAAAAGTCATCACTGACCCTGATGGAGGCACACCCACCGAAATGATGAGGGTAGAATGACGACAAGTGGCACAGGCAGATGGGGATGGAGAAGAATAGTTTATAAAATAGGGGGGGGGGGGAAGAACACAGCAGATTGAGTATAAAGCTAAACAATGATGGTATTGGGTCGCAGAAATTAGGATTGAGTGATGAACAGTGACTTTTGTAAGCAGTGAAAATCCTGCAGGCATGAGCATTGTAGCAGTGGAGAACAGGTCATTTAGCACTGCCTCCCTGAAATTGGGACACTGCTAAAGAGCTGATTCACAGGGGAACACCGTAATCCCACACCCTGTCTATTACTCCCTGTCCTCCCTCCGAAAAAATGCATGTGCCCCTCTGTGTGTCGAGAAAAAGCGAGAACATCCAGACACCTAATGTCTGTCACTGACATTCTCGTTTCCTGCGATGTTTTCGTGAGCAGATTGGATCTCTGTGTCAGCATGGTGTGGGTGGTCTTTATTATCACTCAGATAAGGGAGTGAGGATGGAGATGTTAGGCAATGATAGTATTGTGATGGAAATAATAACAGGTGTGGAATGTGTTTCAGGGCTCTTTTGTGGAAGGATAAACACACGAGCCTATAAACATGAAATTACAGAGTTGTTTGGCCCCTGATGCTTTGCCATTTAGCAGAACAAGTGTATTTTGTTGCTATCGGTTCACTGCAACACAAGCCCAGTGAAATTGAGCTAATGTGCAGAATTAGTTCCAGGTCATGGCTTAAACTGATGTCGCCTCAGTCTCCCTCTCCATCTGTATTTTCAAAGCCTTAATGCTCCTGAAGTATCCCAGTGTGGGAGGCAGCAGTGACATGTCTGCCTGGGAGGAGGAAGATTGTTGCGACAGCTTGACCAGACCATATTCACTGGGTTTGGTCTTTGTGGGCAGCGCTACTGTTAGATGCAACTCAGGTTTATGTACAGCTTGTTCAGGTTTTTGGACAGTTTGAACAGCTGAGACAACACACACCTCGATTTGGGAAAATGTACTGCGTTTCTGAGGCAGTTATGTACCCACCGAACTCTGCTGGTAAACGACAGGGAAGAAGTGTTTACATTGTGCTGATTGCTACAGTTTGGTACCATCCAATTCCTGTTTCACAGTATGTGGCATAAACACTGATTCATTTTGGATGCAGGTGTAGAGCTCTGGGGATTTATGAGTTTTCTGGTTTGGAACATTTATTATGTCCGCTGGAACTGCATGTTCCAGTATTTTGGTATTAGGTTGAGGGAACTTCTTGATTCTCCCTAGTAGCAATAGAGATTTGAACTATTGCTGGAGCAAACTTGCCTCTGATTTGTATTTTGACATTTAATAATATTATCATATGTTGAATGAGTGAGGTGTATTCCATGATTTTATACTGCACTCTCTGGCTTTTTCAGACAAAAAAGGCATTGTACAGACTCCTACAGCATTTTCTTGAGTTAATTTTTCCTCTCAGTACTGAATGGGAGCCAGGAATCAAAGCAACTGTATTGATTTGATAGTAGAGTGTTTAATTCTGGTACTAACTTGTGAATTTTCCACTACGGCTCTTTCTGTAACTGGTCACATATTTAACAGAGAATGGGAGTCACTAATTACTGCCTTTCTCCTACAAATTATGGTATTTGCATTAAGGGCCTGGGTAATTACTTAGTCCTTATCCTAAGTGGACCCCTGATTGAATTTAGTCAATATAGCTTCTTTTTATAATTGAAATGGCACATGGAGAGATGGCGCCTTTTTCTTTCCCTGTGTCTGCATAGGAGTTGGAAGTCACCAGCGGCATTATTCTCTTCAGGTTTCGCTTTCTATGACCTTCCTTTCTTTTTGTTTTTCTTCTTTTTTTTCATCCAGGCTGAACAGGACAACGGTCACCCCCTCCCAGCCTATGCCGACCTCATTATTGAAATCCTGGATGAGAACAACCAGGCACCATATTTCCAGTTTGCCACCTATCAGGGCTACGTGAGTGAGTCCTCCCCAGTGGGTACGACTATCTCAGCCAGTGCCAACCTCACCGCCCCCCTGGGAATCATTGCTTTGGATAATGACATTGAGGAGGTACAGAGAGAGAGAGAAAAAAAAGCCTTTATCAGCTTTACTCGTGGCCACCCATGCATGTGTCCACTCAAGCACAAAGCACTTGTATTTGATGTTTTTGTTTTATATAGTAGTTTTTTTGAATGACCGCATTCCATCACATGTTTGCATTTTGTCCTCGCAAAAAGTTGCTTGCTCACAAGTCATTTCCCTGCTGTATTTTTTTGTTTGTTTGTTTGTTTCTTGTAGCTGGCTCCTGGTGATACACCTGTAGGTAAAAGGGTTGTTTTTAGATACAGTGACATACACAAACAAACACATTTTAATACAGGGATGTCCTGATCCATTTTTTGCTTTTAATCTCTGAAATGCTGCATTTTTTGATATTGGATATGCTGTGGTACTGGGTTTAATCCATTATGTTTTCCTGCATAATACCGTTGTACTGTCAGCACTTAGTTATTTGGCCTGTATTGACATCAGTAGAACAAATTGAAGGCAGATATTTATGAGCTCACTGCATTTAACCTGCAGCACAGCTATAATTGATTGATATGATGTCCCACCTATTTTTATTTACTTGTTGGGTGACCTCCTCTTGATCGGCACTTCTCAACAAATCACTGAATGTTCATTTATTTTGTTTGTGTGTTTGTACCTGATAAGCACACAATGTGCCAGCTGTGGCACAATGTCATTGTGCATATAATTTGACAAGAAATATTTGCTATTTGTTTGGCCCCCAATGCTGTGAGGGATGTTTCAACACAACAGAATCAGGTTGTTTCAACAGCTCTTATTCCTACAGCACGATAATTTAATATATAAAAAAAAAAAGGATCAGAATTGGATAGTTTTTTTTTGTTTTTAAAAAAGAAAAGCCTTCTTGAGCGCCATCCACTTTCTGCACGTTGACTCAGGACATCCCTGCTGTTAATGCATGCATCTTCAACGCTTAATTATCAACTCTGTCTCTCTATTTTCGAGAACATTATTGGAGAAATTACATGGTTTTGTTCCCTCAACATTCTCTAAACAATGACTGAAATGCCAAGCAGATCTCCAGTAATGATGCATGTGTGCAAAGATCTTGTTTATACATATCAACATATTTGGGAGTCTTAAGGGGAGTGTGCATTTGGAGTGTGTTACTTGTTTTGAAGTGCTTGCTTTCTTTGTATGCAGATTGATATTTCCAGCGTTTCCTTAAGTCAAACCTAATGCACTTCATCCAGATGAAGGTTGCAATTTCACAAAAAGCTGTGTGTGTGTGTGTGTGTGCGTGCGTGCGTGCGTGTGGAGGATGTTTTTATTTTTGGACATATTAGTATCGTTCTGGTAAAACCTGTTGTGTGGAAGCACACAGAGGCATGTATTTGAGATAATATTTTAATGAGGTTAGGATTATGGTTTTGGTTATGTCTTTTAATATGTTATAAAGTACTAGAAAATGTAGTATGTTATTTGAAAAGCCCCAATAATACGTGTGTATGAGTAGCCATATGCATGTTTTAATTCAATACATTGACTGTGCTGATGGAATGAACGATAAAAACACTTTATTATTGCACACCAGCTCCACCAACACAAATAATAGCTCCCGTTAGTTCATCTTTCAAAATATAGCTTTGCTGGGTCTTTGAAGAAGATTAACAAATCAAAGTGAAGCGGAAGCAGAGATAACAAAATCAATAAGCCACCCAGTCTTGATGTTTACCAAACTCTCTTAAGAGGACTCCTTGATGGACGTGAATCGAAGGCGACTTGCAGCAAAGGAACACAATGGACTTCAAGTGTATTTGTTCACACTGCAGTGATGATACGTCTTCAGTAAATTGCCCTGGTTAGAGCTTTTTGCACAACCCCAGGCAGGTCGTAAAACCTATATGTTTTCGATAATTTTTCTTATGATAGAAACTGTCATTCACTTTCATCCCCTTTTCTTTCGATACAATCATGTCCAGAGCATTGATGGGTTACTGACACCACAATGTCAAAAGGATAGTTTACAGCTTTATTCTCAGCTCCTTCTTCAGTTTCTTCTGAGGACAGGCACAGGACCTGCCAGCAGATTACTTTTCTGTGTCTGGGGCCGATCAAAATGTACTCTGATAGGTTTTCATATCCCCACAGCTGTGTCCTCTCAAGAAAGAAAAAATAAGTTCATGTCTCCATAGTAACATGTCTCTCTTTGTATATCTTTCTGTTGGAAGACGAAAGATCCCATGGTGAAGATTACTTTGGATGACTACAACACGATCTTCGGCCTGACCCCAACTGGGATAACCCGCCACCTGAAGCTCCTCAAACCTGTGGACCGGGAGAAACAGATGGCCTATACTTTTACGGTAGGCCTCCTACTCCGTGGAACCAGAGATTGGACCCCAACACGATAATCTCCAAGCTTTTTTGGGGGTCCATTTTTCCACAATTTAGCAAATTCATGCATATATCAAAATCATCTTTGCATATGGGAAATTGTGGAAAATAAATAAAATAACTATCTGCAAGATGGCACTCTAGCCCTGTGACCTACATCTCTGATTTGGTGTATATTAATAGAAGACACAGGTTAGCGCTGTACTAAGAAAGAACTGTAGACGCAAAGCTGACCTGACACTTCCACAGCAGTATGACCTTTATTACTGGTCAAATAGCAAGTCAACTTGGACTCAGACAGTCGAGTTTATTTGATGTTAGAAAATTAACACAGGTGTCTCATGTTGACATGGCGGGGGGGGGGCTACATGGACTATGATTTCCATGGTCCATGTAGCCCCTTGTAGCCATGGCCCCTTACTGCTCCGACAGGGGGAGTGCATAACCAGTAACCTGGAGTCCACCTCCTTACAGCAGAACGTACAGAGATAAATATTGAATTTTAGGCTATTGACCAACTACATTCTTCGACATCCTTCATTGTGGTCTTAAAAAGCTGGAATCTATTTTAGAAGGTCATCGTATGTTTCGTCTCAGTGTATGTGTGCACATAGAAAATAGTAGCAGGAAGCCTGTGGTCTTTTACCAATCAGGGGACTCAACCTGCAGGAATTTGACTGAATTGTGCTCTGGTACATATCTGAATTAAGCAGGAACCCCTAAGGTTCAATGCATGACACAGAGTCAGCAGACTTGCAACTGCACCAAGTGTTTTGTTTTGATGGGTACAGTGTTGTGGATCTCTGTGTTATAAAGGACTAAAGAAACACAAGTTATTTACAATTTGTTCTTTCCTCTTTTTGTATCTGTCGCTTATTTGAATGTAGTGGCATGAGATGGTTACTTTGTAATTGGTGCTTTGTTGTGAAGACCTGCTTGAAATAAATTGAATTTTAAAGCAGCTTCATGTTAGATTGCTTAAAATGCAGTTTTTTAATCATTTAAGAAACTTACCATCCATGCAGTAGTCCATTTTCACAAAATGTGTATTGTTTTGTTTTTTTCAACTCTAATAGTAAGATTCATATACATATATTAACACCAGTGTATGCTTTCTTAAATTACTTTGGGGTAGGATTAGGCTCGCGTCACACATCCCACTCATCAATCATCTGCTGTGGGCTGCGTAAAATAACACTGTTCAAATATGTGTTTGGATGGGTATTTTCAAATCTTGTTGTCATAAATTTGGTAGAAAGAATATACTTTTTTTTTTTTTTGTCTATCTAGATGTCAATCCATGCAATGTTGCTGTGTTGGGTTTTTTGGGGGGCTTTTTTGTTAGTTTTTCCACATGTAAACAGTAGTTTTGCAGCTCTTTAAGAATGCTAAAATTAAAAAGTCCTCGACTTTATATGACGCATAATTGTTACAAACTATGTCAATAAAAGTCTGCAGGGCAACTTCACTCATTTTGTGTACAAAAGAATATGTGTTGCCATTATTTTGTGCGTCCAAATGTTAGTCACAGTTAACCCAATGCATGAGTGTGATGTTTTCCTTCAGTGCTCGACATAAAGCGAATGAAACTTGTTTACAAAACTGAACATAAAGCGTTGTAGCTGTAGACCAAATTGGTGATAATATCAGACATTTTCATAAATGTAAAACCTGGCAAGTTCCCGCTAAAAGCTTGTTAACATAATGTTTACTTTAGAGTTGTATACAGGCTTTGAAGGTTGTGCTGTGGCTTTTATGTGAATCATGTTATTTCAGGGAATGGTATTAAGAAATTGTGTCTTTGTGGAACTGGTACAAGCAAATTAATTTATTATTTCTTTGTATACACTAGACTGGAATTAGAGGGGCACACTGATTCAATTTAGATAGATATAAGCCTTCAAAGATTATTATTATTTTTTATTTTTTGGT
The DNA here is from genome assembly GCF_963383615.2 of Lipophrys pholis. Lineage (NCBI taxonomy): Eukaryota > Metazoa > Chordata > Actinopteri > Blenniiformes > Blenniidae > Lipophrys > Lipophrys pholis. The sequence goes on along the minus strand of NC_137642.1, from coordinate 10,078,850 downwards.
GTTTGTTTTGTTTGCCTACTTATTGCTTGTGCATGAACGAGAAGGAAAGGGAGATAAGCAGTCAGGTAGGATTTAGTATTACTCAATATTTACACATATACGAGTGCCTCTATCCAGTTTAAATGATTCAGTAAAATCAAATCAGTTGTTTTGGTTCCTATAAAAAATACATTCTATTTGACTCGGCCGTAGAACAGAAACATATTTCGATTGGACCGAAAACCAATGTCATATACACTCTGCATTTCTGTTCAACCGCTTTACTTAATGTTTAGTTTCTACGCCATATTCCTGATGTACAGAACAACCAGCGAGATGTGTCATTTTCTTTTTTAGAGTGAAAATTCCTGAAGAGGAGAAGCAGTTTCCCATCACAGAAATAATGCATTGCAATGCGACCGACACAGTTGTTGTTTAGATAGCCTCCCGCTTGTAGTAAACTTCATTTGTTTTTCCACTCAGTCTATTTTCCCACTTTCCAAATACTGTTGATCTGAGCCACCAGGGACAAGCCAACATCTAGTTTGCTTAGTTTGTCTTTCATTCCAACAGTCTCCGAGCGCTCTTATAATGTAAAGGGAATGAAAAATGAGCATGCACAAAAGGCGGCGTACGAGTGATGTTATTATGTTGGGAAGAAATGTGCTGTTGTTTGACATTCATCTCATCAAAGTCAAAAGCACATCCTGAAAGCGAGTGGACTCTGTTTACTTGTCTCCAGTTCCTAAAGCCACAACAAATATTTTCCTCACTTGTGTTTGCAGATGGTGGCATCAGATGGCGTCCAGCAGAGCAGTCCGGTGACTGTCAACATCCTGGTCATTGATGCCAATGACAACACGCCCACGTTTGCAGAAGTCTCCTACAGCGTGGAAGTCTTCACGGACATGCAGCCCGGGGAGACGGTACTCCAGGTAATCAATTCAACAATTGTCCTCTCTCTCTCGCCGTCCTCCGTTTCCTTTGGTCTTTTCCTCTGGCGCTCTCTTTTCCGCCTCCGTCTTTGTCCCCATCAGGCTGAATCTCTCTCACACATGTTCTTTCACGCTCAAAGCAAATAAGCACAACAATCAGTGCATCCTGTTGACAGGCGGACCTCTGGAACACTTCCCTTCAATTCATTTGCAGTCGTGACAGACGAGTCCGACAGTTGAGTCTGTGGAACTCAGAGTGGAAAACATTGGGAATGGCCATTTTTTTTACATAATTCAGTTGGAGTTATTGTTGTTTATTGGGAACACAGGAAATATAGATTTTATGTGTCTACTAGCTTGTAATATTTAAATGAATTGCTTTCCCTTCGCTGCAACACCAAACATGCTGATGCAAAAAAAAAAAAAAAAACATACAGGGGGTGAGGATGTGAGGATAGGAGCAGCACAGTTTACTTCAAGGCTGTTGTTTTCAGTCCTCATTGAATCCCTCAGCCCATTTTAATGTAAGTGTGGGGAGTTCTATTATTTCATTGTCTCTAATTTGGTAGTTGGGGCCTGATCTTGCAGCTGATCTGTCCTCTCCTCTCAGCATAGCCTCTTCCTTACAAAAAGCAAAACAAATGTCAGACACTGAAAAGGTCAGGTTTAATCGGTTTCGGAAAAAAACAGCCATTTCACTCTCCCTGAAATGAAGACGGGGTTCAGGGAGTGTTTGGTATGACCGCCTAACCGATTTTTATAAGCCGTTTATGAGAGTCGCGGGCCCTCGGAGAATGCAGCTGCTTATTTGATGCTACAACTTTTACTTCAACGTCAGGAGCATGAAAAAAGGGGGCTGGGGTAGCTTGGATTAAAGTTTCAAGGCCTTAAAGATATGAAGCCAACTGCACCATGAGGGCTCATAATTACAAGCAGCGGGATGCCCTAAATAATGGGATTGAAGGGAATGGTAGTTTCTCTAATCATTTGATAAGGGGGCATGAAAGAAGTTATATATTTGTATGAGACACATTTCAATTTACTTCTAAAGAAGAATCGAAACCAACTGCTGTCATGAATATATAGTTGATTCCAACCAATCCTAACAATAAATTACTATTAGGGTCACCTAACCTGCAGTCACTTGCATGGATCTTTATCTTATTACAACATCACTAACATGTATGCTTTCAGCTAAATATCATTATTTTCCATCTGCCTGTACATGAAACAAAGGTCATGTAAACATTAGGTCAGCTACAGCGGTGCATCACGTGGTTTCCAGTGTATTATCTCTTGCTATTGATTAAAGCTATTCTCTGAGAAATGGCACGTGTCTGATCACATTGGGAGCACCAGGCTAGTACCAGGTTGAATCTACTTTTAGTGGCCAAGATTTCAAAAGGTGCTGGGAACATTCCTCAGAGATGCTGGTCCTTATTGACATGATATGATGATGTAGGTGGCTCACGCTTGTTGGCTGTACTTCCGCGTTTGATTCCAGGTAGTTCACTGTCCTTTTTCAGAAATGTGTCTGTGGTGATTTCATCTTTGTGGCCTGGTGGGACATCTTTCTGGTAAAAAAGAAAACAAACAAACAAAAAAATTGAACTATTGATATATGGCAAGATGGTCCGTGCTTTCATGCTCTTTACGCCCTATTCCGGCTCTTCAGTCATTCAAACATCACAGCAGAATTCAAGACCTTTCAGGCCATTTTTTTGTTATCCAGCTTTGATTAGTGTGTTTGTAGCCTCAGTTTTCTTTTCTTAGCACCGTGTCTGGTCTTCTCTTGCAATCGCCAATCTGCACTATTTCTGAAGGCATTTCAGCATACCTTGATTATAACAAGTGGTCGCAGTCTCATTTCTATCATGGCGAAACAGATTGACCATTCTCCTCCAGTCTCGCATCGAAAGGCATCAGTTTCTGAAATTGCAATAGCCTTACCAGATTTAGTGCCACTTAAATCATCTTTCATCCTAATTCTTTTTTTTTTTCTTTCTTTTTTTTTTACTGCAGGTTTGCTTCACCATGTCAACGTGCTTAAATTTATTTGTCTGCTGTTACTGACTTGTTTGATTAAAGAGAAGTGGTTAATTCCATGATCATGAGCAACGTTATTTATATAGGGATTAATCTCTTTCTTTGTCTTTCAGTTAACAGCAGTGGATGCAGATGAGGGGTTGAATGGTTTGGTGACCTATGAGATCCTGGCTGGTGCCCAAGGAGACTTCATCATCAGTAATCGCACTGGACGCATCACTATGGCTCCTGGTGTCACATTAACTGTGGGACGCTCTTACGCACTTACTGTCAAGGCCTCAGACAATGCACCCGAGACCCAGAGAAGGTAGAACTGCTTTGCACCTTGTTAATATTCTCCTGGGTGTTTCCTCTGAACAGTAAACAATGTGTTTTTTTTTTTTTGATTGTCATCAATATAATATGCACTTTATGAAATTATTTGCGTTCGTCTGTTTATTTTTTATCTTCTCTCAAGTTGCAGTGCGGTGATGCACCAAGCAAGTATTATTTTACAAGCGTTATTTAATTTAATATGCACTCATAATTATTCTCAATGTAGCTTCTAAATGACCGAGAGAGTTTTCTCTGAACTAAATTATGGAGAAGTTGCATTTCTGATCCACTGCTGTGAGTGAAAGTGTGAATTGTTTCATGCTTTGTCTCTTTTCTTGGCGCTCTAATTAAAAAGCAGAGATGTTTTTGTTTAGTTTTTTTTTCTCTGCAAAAGAAAAGTACTTCAGATCCCTTCACAGAGTGTATGACACTGTAATTGATGATGGATTAGAGGTCCTTTTTGATTTCACCAAGTGGAAGTGGAATCGGTTCTGACATATTTTAACAACCCAGGCTTCAGGTTAACATCAAGACACAATGGTTACTTCACTGCTCCTGTCAAGTCGTCTTACAGAGCAGGTTCCTTCACAGCAGTTCAACAAAGGACATCAAATGAATAAATAATTGACTCCGTCAGTTCCATTTTCATGCGTGCCGCTGTGAACAACTGAGAACAAGACACTCATGAACAAATCATGAATGAGAGGGTTGTTTTGTCTTTGACATTTTGGTGTATGAAGAAACATCCATCACACCGTTGTGGACCTGGAAGAATAATGCAACCACATCCCTTTTGTTTTTGATACAGCATCGTATATGTGGGCTGTGGGCAAAGCACGCTTTCAACAGGTCGTCGAATAGTAACGGATGCTGTAATTGAGCTTGTGTGTGTCTTTTCTTGCTACTAGGAGCTCCATCACCACAGTCTACATTGAGGTTTTACCCCCAAACAATCAGAGCCCTCCACGCTTCCCTCTGCTCACCTACAACCTGGAAGTCAGTGAAGCCATGAGGATAGGAGCTATTCTTCTCAATCTGCAGGTGAGTTAGCGTGCATCCGTCGCAATGGGATTGTCAAAAGTCTTGCTACTTGTGAAATTGAGAGATTGAAAACAAAAAGAATACAAAAGTTTTAAATATATTGTAGTTTTACATTTTAGCGTCTGGTGCTACGAGTTGAAGCTGGTTGGATATTCTGTGCGGTTTGGCCACCTTATCAGCAACCTTCTTCCTCTCCCCCACATTTCGCTGTCCAACATGCATTATGCTTGTTTTTATTCCAGTCGAGTTTGCTCGCTGCTACCCTGCACTACCTTGTATCCTTGAGTTTTAATGGTACCATATGGCCTTCATATTTCTGTTTTTTTTTTTTCCTTCAGGCCACAGACAGAGAAAATGATCCGATCACATACCGCATTTTGAGTGGGGATTCCCAGAACGTCTTCAACCTCTCTAAGACGTAAGTCTGGTTGGCCTTGTGCTCACTTTTTCTCTTATGTTTTCACTTCTCTGCTCAAAGTGCAGTGACATGCAAGTTCCTGAAGATAAACTGTAAAAAGGTTTTTTGTGTTTGTGTGGGGGGGGGGGGGGGGGGGGTTGGTCCAAAGCACACCGATGTGGAGTAATGCTGATAAATGAATACTTTTCTGGACTACAGTCCAACTTGTATCAAACTTTTCTGGGAATCGATTTAGCCCTGTATGTTGAACTGTTGAAATGCTGACATTAGTTGGAGTGTTTCTACAACAACGCAAAGCCATAGTTTGTACATTTTCTTTAACTGCTGCATTGAACTCATGACACCAAAAATGGCGATTTTGCAATTGGTCTTTAACAGGAATGTTTTATGTTAATGGTGGTGATGGTATACTTACATTTACCCATTTCATTCATTCATACACTATGACTAGTGGTGGAGTTTGCCATGCAAAGTGTTGCGACACCTTCAGGAAGAGCTTGAGCCTCAGTATCTTGCTTAAGGACGCTTCTACAAATGGGCAGGTAGAATCAAACCGCCAACACCGGGATTAAGCTGAGCTTTACACACACGTTAGTAACACGGCTTTAATGGGATACCATAGATGATCATGTCTCAAAAGGGCAGTTGTGTGCTTGTTAAGGAAATAGGATTCGTAGCACGTTTTTTATTAGCATGTACATGACTTAATGTGTTAAAGCATAAAAGATTGAATATTTCTGAGAAGAAAAGGCAATTCAAATACCTTACTTAAATATCATGCAGACGATCAACATTTGGAAAACCCGTCTCAATCTGCCATTGATGCGGAGCAAGGAAAAGGCATGAAATATTAAATTGGCCATTTTTTTTTTTTTTTCTCTTTTCCTCCATCCATTAAATAAGCAAGTAAATATGGAGGGGGGAGACATGGAGAGACTGAGAACGCACGGCCCTGCCAGACAGGTTTCTCACTAATTGATTAAGGCCTTTTTAGGCTACATCCTCAGTCTCTCTGCTTTGCAAGGACAAGCTGTGCAGCAGTACTGTATCCCCGCCTTTTGTTTACTCTTATTATGCTTCACAGTATTTGGATTTCAATGTATTTTTGTAGCAGTGTTTACTCTTCTGTTTTCGTAGTATTAATGGTCGGGGGGTACACAGTGATGCAATTAAAATGGGGAGAGACTGCTAATGTTGCCACTGCGTCTGCAATCACGGGAACCAGATATGACAGAAATCTCCCCTAAAATAAATAGACATGTTTTCCTTCAGGACATTCTCCATTTGGCTGAAATTTTACAGCCCTATCACAAGCGCTCCGCAGCCTATCAATATAATAACTTCAAGCAGGTGCTGATATAGCATATGATGAGTATGCAATATACAGAGCTCTACCCCACTCCTTCATTTTTCAATCCTCAAAAGTCCAATATGATTTAGTGAAGAGATTCTCGCATTACTGCATGTTCAGATTCAGGCAACGTATGGGGCAGCTTCAAGCCAGCTATTATGAATAATGGGCTCTCCAGTCTGAAACGTCTTTAAAATGGGATGAGCTCTCTCAAAGGGAGGTGGAAATGTTTTATGTTTACTCATCCTCCACCAAATACTATTTTTGTGTGTCTTATGCATAGATTGTGCACTGGAAGGAAATGGAGATGCTTATTTCAAGAAGTAAAAACAAAGAAGTTTTGTGAGATAAATGTAAAGGATACTTTAGAAGAATTATGAAAACAACACCATTAAGACATTATGTGTAATATAAACGTATTATGAGATATTATAAGTACATGAGAAAATGGATTTCAGTCAGTAAATGTGGCTGGCTGCATTGCAAGGTGTTTACACACCAGCAGCTTAAGGTTCCGGGTCTTGCAAAAGGACATTCTGATACATGGACAGGGCAGATGGAGGATGAAACCACCATCACAAGTCAAGCTGAAACTGGGTTAGTTTGATCTTATCACAGTATGAAACGATGGATTTCTCTCTACCTCATTTCTCTGCATGTTGATGGCAGCATCATTTTTAAAACTGAAATTTTCTGTTGCTTTATGAGGTTATACAAAGCTAACGAACGAGGACATGCCCATTTTGACAATTGCTGAGTTTTCTAGTTGTCAGCCTTCTGTCTTTCTCGAACAAAGGTAAACTTTGTTTTTAAAAAAAAAAAAAAAAACAAGTGAGGAATTTCCTAAAAGTGGCTTGGCATTTTCCGGAAACGGGCCAACTTCTGGACCACTTTACAGAACCCGGAAAAGTTCTGACATAGTTAACTCTTCTGGGGTAACAACGTCTTGTATTCTGACCTTGGAGTTGAATGCTATGACTATTCTCAATGGCTTCAGTCATAGTATGTATTTTGCATTTTGCACACAAGCCAGTGATCTATCCATCGATATCAGTAATGAACAGAGACTTGAATTTCCCTTCATACGATCCTCTTGTTTTAGCTAAGAGCTTGTCATTCTCATTCATTGCATCTGCAATCTTAAAATCTCTGACAGAAAGTCAGCTGTTATTGAAGATTTAGATTTTGAATTTAAATCAGAACTCATGTTTACTCTTTTAACATGTCCTCAGGTAAAACATTCATGCCCCCTGGAGCTCATGCCGTGTGCATTAAATCTAGTTGACGATATAGCGACACGATCTGACTGGAATGGAAGATCAAGTATTAGTGCGGTTAAGATGGATAGCATGTAACCCTCGCCGCTGACACTCCAGACGACGCTGTTAACAGCGGCCCATACATCTGACAACATCTTTTCATTTGTGGTGGCAGGGGAGAGGAGGCGAGGCACTATCGCACACGATCAGTGAACCTTTCAGACCCAGCCACTGGAGTGTAGTTCAACACCGCAGCTGTAGTGAGGCATAAACTCCCCACAGCCACCTAATCTTCCTAATCATAATCACCATCAGATCACCATTTCACTATAATTATGACAGTTATCAATGTACAGCATCATCATCATTATCATCACCACCATCATCATAATATTCTCATATTGGCTTGGTCTACCTTCAGCTTCACAGAGCACAGCGTGGACAACTCTCTGCCCTCCTGCTTATGCATAAATAAACATGAGGAAACCAGTGGGTGAAGGATGGTGCTCTGCATTTTTATCGCGGTTTCAGAAATCTGCGTTTGCCCTCCTGAACCACCGACCATCGGGTTTGGTGGATTCAAATAGGCACGCTCACTGTCACTTGGGACAGGTGCTTAAAGAAATAGACAATGATTATCGAGGTTTCAGTGATGTGCCTGGCAGATTTTAAAATGAGGCGTTACACTTTGATGGGTATTGTGCCGCAGAGGCAGGAGGAAAAGTAACGGTCAGGTTCTGGTTGGACTGTTTGGCCACAGGAGCTTTAAATTAGAAATGTGAAGGAGTAAGGCTGCGGAAGGGATGGGGACATATGGGAATTGCGACGGGCATTAATCTAGCGGTGCGTTCAGATGCATTCGTCTTTCCCTTTCCGGTTCTGGCAAAAGCTCTCCTGAGTGTGGCAGTGAAATTGTTTTTTTGGGGTTTTTTTGCATGCAGTGTGTGCGGCTGTGTTTGCATGTGACTCCACTTAAGCCCACGTGTGCAGCACGCCTGTGTGCAAACAAAAATAATCCAGCATTGTGCATGGAAAGGCATCCACACTTTATGTTGGGGAAAGTGAAGTGCCTAAATTATACCTTGTGAATGAGCAGGAGGGCTCGTGTGCCTGCTGCAGTCATTAGAAGAAAAACATGAATCTTGCTGTCTGTAGTCCATGTGCTCTGGGAGAAAGAGACTGCCTACACAGAGAAAAGACAGAGTGGGAGCATTTAAACTCCCACCTGCTCTCCGCCCTGAACGCATCCTCCTTGATCAGTGACCATGCTTTATACAATGTCAAAACTGGAAGTAAATAAACTCTAAAGTGCAGCCCTCCCCATCACTTGCAATTGCATCATTCATAAACTATTACAAATTGTAAAACAAGAATGGCCTGTTGTCAAAAGCACTGTGAAGATGAATCAGAAGAGTTGAGCACATTAAATTATGTGATGATTGTCCTTTGTGACACTTCCTTCAACAGGATTGGACTTCTACTTCTGGGCAAGCCTCTGGACAGAGAGACCACTGATCAGTATCGTCTGATTGTCACCGCATCTGATGGCAACCCTGGAGGGGTGAGACAAACAAAACTATTTGCTTGATTCCTCCGTCTTCATGATCTCCTAAAGTTTTAAACACGTCTGACTCAAATATTTCATTAATTGAGGGATATTTGGTAGTTTTTCAACTCAGAGGTCAATACATTGCAATTCTGTTTGTAACACACAGTGAAAATCTGTCCGAGCACCATTTTTGTCCCGTCTCAAATGACTGCAGTGGCAGTATAATAAAGGCAGGCTGCTCATTTTAGCTCACAATCTGTATGTAGAAAAGATAATTTTTGAGACTTTGGTACCCTGCTGAGTTCCTTAGTGGGACTTCCTCACAGATTAATGGGAGCCGTTTCCAAACTAACCAGAGTCTGTACAACTGTGTTGGGGATATTTTTACCCAGTTGTGTTCATTTTGCAGTAACTTTTGCGCCTGTCAGTCTACAAGTTGTAACCGTCTCTTTGAACGAGAAATACTGCCAATCCCCAGGTATTTAACAATTGCCAAACGTTCGTCAATTATAGTAGAGCTGAGCAATAAGAAACCTGTATGAGTGTTAATGCACTTTACTGCCACATGGAGTACCAAAGTGTTTGTGAAAAGTTAAAAGTAAATTTGTATTTTTTATGTGCACAAAGGAGGTTCTGGCATTGCTGCTTGCCATGTAGATGAATCCTGGCATCTACCGGTTTTGTGAGTCTATAATAAAAAAGAAATAATAATTTTTATGTTATGATAATATAGTAATTGTTGAAAGTAGTTGTATGCAACACTATGAAGCATTTTAATACAATCTGAGTTAAATAAAGACAGTGATAAAGTGAGGTGAAGCTTGATAATGCCTCCAGTCTGAGCAAACAAATTGGTTCAGTTGGTTCAGAGAATGTAACTTTGTTCCAGTGTACAAAGTGAGTATAGTATGCACGGTGTAGGAGAACAGCCTCACCAAGACTGCACTAATTAGAAATTTGTGAAAATAAACAATCAGAACATAAGCATAACTAACCAAAGAACCAAACAGTCAGATCCTAACAAGTACCTGCTCTGAAGATACTGGATATTACATTTCTCAAAATGCAACTAGCAGCATGTTTTACTTAAATCCCTCTTGTCCAGTAAATGAAGAAAAATTGACCACACATTTGGACTTACCTCTGTCGCACCAGTAGCTGACAAACTTGATAAATGTGTTCCGGAGCTCAAGACTAAATACAAGTGTTTTTACATGACTTACCAATTAAAATTGGCATGTACAATAGGTTGAGTGTGCTTTATGATGACTTCTGTCTCGTCGGTACTTGAGTAGTCAACTTGCAGTGTTTTACAGACAATGTTTTTGTAACTTAGCCTGGCGAAACAGGAGACCCGAAGCAAGTGTTGGCTGTGTTTGTCTCCCACTGAGAGCTGATAATCATATAAACCGTCTTAATTTAATTAGACTTCACCTCGGTTGGCTCAGTTTTTGTAGCCGCCTCTGTTCCAGGCAAAGGTGAATTGCCGTTTCCTTTTTAAGATGCTGTGTGTGATCGGTAATGAACATTAGCTGATGAGCTGTCACAAGAGTGATGTTGATAGCCCCCCTCTCACCTGGGCGCTCATAAACACTCACTTCGACAGCTCCTTTTCATCCACTGGCAGGCCTGGTGTGTCGTTCAAGTGGCGCTGGATGAGAAGCTGCTGTTCCCGCGTTAGTGAGTGAGAGCAAATAAGACTGTGAAAGGAGACAGGAGTGTAACGGCGAGAGCAGGAGGGGAAGAAGAAGATGGACAGTGACAGGGTCAGAGAGAAAAGAGCAAATAAATAAAGAGTCTGTACGACTGCAACTCACCAAAAGAGGGAACCACAAACTAGTGCTCTTTGCCTTATTATTGATGGACGTACAGACCAGCACACTTTACTGGCACATTGTATGCGCGGGATCCTGTCCACGGAGGGAATTACTGGAGGAATGTCTGTGAGCCAAATGTCACAGCTCTGAAGAAATCCTGTCACCACAGGAAAGGAGTTGAATGAGGGAGAGGAGTAAAGGTTTGTCGGAGTGTGGTAGTGTGGAGCACCCCGCTCAGTGCGGCAGAGAGCTGCACGGACGGCTGAAAGGAGGGAAGGGATCAAAATAAGCGCAGGCGGAGAGGAAAGAAAGGGCATTGAGAGTGATGGAGAGAAGAAAAAAAAAGGACTGGGACACCAGGGGTTTGGATGTGTAATTAGCACAGAACTTGGGTCGTCATGGCAACATGACACAAGGAGCGAAGCGAGCCATTTTCCCCCCCTGGTGCTACTTCTCTTTGAATATAGTCAAACACACGTGCACACTCACGCGCGCACGCGCACACACTTACGTCACCATCTTGTTCAGTCCATTCCCTTGAATTAATGCATTCAACTTGCTCCTCGGTTGAACCTTCACCCTCAACCACTGTACATAAAAAAGTGTCGGTTTGTTTTTGGATCCAGAAATTGATAATTGCACACACACACACACACACACACACACACACACACACACACACACACACACACACACACACACACACACACACACACACACAGACGCTAATTTTTGGTGCGTTTCTGTAATGTGAGCCTGATTTCCTTACCCTAACCTAAACTGTTTTGTCCTCAAATTCATGAGGAGTGGTCTGGGCTGGTTATCCATAGTTTCTGATGTCATTGAATTGCATCAATTTACTTATTGTACAATGTGTTTGACTAATTTTAACCTTTAACTACTGCCTTGGCTTGTTTTCTCCATGGGGACCAGATTTCTTTTATTTTAGAAGGGTGACATGTATGCACATGCACAAACCTTTCTTGGTAATATTAACTCATTACATCTTCATTTGCTGGTACATGGAACAATTTGTGCTCATCACTGTGCTAAATTCAGAATTTGTATTTTCTTTGTAGTTTAATCTTAAATTCTGAGCAGACTCGGACACCCCGCCTCAAAATATTCTTCCGAGCAAACTGAAAGAAAATCGTTGTCTCCTTTAGAGGAGCGCAGAAACAACTGACTGGTCATGTCAGTCCCGTCAACATGGCTTCTGCTCTGGACTGTCACTTAATGGCAAAGTGCAGATGGTGCAAACCGAAGCAGAGACATCACACAGCCCCATATTCTATGTTAAATAAATAATTGCTGCTCATTAATCACACTCATGTCCATAGAGGTGGGATTTTTGGCTTTGATAGGAACAGCCACACCAGGATGGAGAAACTAATTGGCTTCAAGTTTTCTGTAAAATGAGAAAGAAATAAGCAGCACCCACTGACTGTGAACTCCCTTTTCTTATATCTTAGTTTTAACATTGCAGTAGCAACAGAGAATCTTTTTTTTTTTCTTTTTTCAAACTGAGTTTCCATGTCAGTCACCACGTTAAAGGTCTTGATTATGTCTCAGAAGTTCGAAGAAGAAAAAAAATATCGAACAATGGTAGATGATTTCCCAATGGACAGTAAAATGAAGGTGACATTAACTGGGTCATTTTTTTTATGACATGTGGTGAACGTCTCATCAACCAGGGCAACTTCTGTCGGCTGTCTTCTGTCCAACCTCAGGTTTTTTTTGTTGTTTTTTTTCTTCACATAAGTGCCAACTCCTACTCCACCCTACCCATTGCCCCCCCCCCAGTGGAGGCCATTTACTCCATTATTTGCATACACGTTCATCCCTGGGCGCTGAGAAATTACAGATTGTGCATATTCAGCCGCTTTCTAAGATGATTTATAGAAGTGTGCTATGTGTAGCTACTGTGTCATTGTTTGAAGGTTAAAAGCAGTACAGTGGTCCACGCTGGCCTCGTAAATGAAAGAACACCTCTGACGATGCTGCGGGCGATTTTTTTTTGGTCTCACACGACTTTGGCATTGCATAAAAACATCCATCCATTATCTGTACCAGTGCCGTCCTGTAGAGGGCATTTTCAACCACAATGCTGTTGTTTGCAAACATTAGGATGACTTAAAAGTCCAATGATGGCAGCATATACAATGCAAGAACCGTGTTTGTTGAGTAATTGACGTCTGAATCTTTTGCGCGTTAAAACTTTCTTATTACAAAGGAAGATTAAGTAATTGTCTTCTCAATTTCATTCAATGACCTTGCTCATTCTTCTCCTGAGTGACAATTTCAATACATAACTTCACAATTATGTGGGAAATGGATCCATCGTTCTTTATACAATAAATGATGAATACGATACACACAGCTAGACCTTTTGTTGGTGTTACTGTTTTGAGCTTTCCTTTAGAAAAGAGTTGATTATGTTTCCTTGAAAGCAGTGAAGCGTTTTATTAGCAGCAATTTCGTTTTCCCTAATTTAATTATATTCCATACCCTTTGACCATTTTGAATTCAGAAAAGAATCTGAGTCAAGTAAGAATGAACTTGCATATCTATAATATCTAGTAGCACCCGGCTGCATACCTGACAGCGTACACAGTTATAAATATGGATGAGAAATCAGTACACACACAGGCCTTGGGATGGCTATAGGATGTTTATGAATTCAATTTAAAAGCTCCACTTGGTTTGCTGGGTCCACAATTCCCTTTCTGTGTCACAGCTGGAAAGCATTGTAATAGTTTTTCTGACAAACCACCTCAATTTCCCATTATTCAGCATTGGCTTGTTGATTGAAATGATGCCATTTTTATACAATCAGAAAGCTTTTAGCATGTTCTTACATCTATGAATAATGATAATTCTAATACAGCTTTCAGGTGTTGAAATAAAGCAGCTGCAATTAAACTCAAGACCCATGAGAGGCAACTTTACTTATTTGACAATGACTCCTAAATCTGATGCTGTATTCAATATAAACAGTTGTAGTTGGGTTTTATTAATTGAGTCCTTTTTTTTTGTTTTTGTTTTTTAGACATCCACTGCTACTGTGAACATGGTCGTCACCGACGTCAACGATAACGACCCTGAGTTTGACCTCACCATATCCACCAACTTTACTGTGCAAGAAGAGGAGGCCAATTTATTCGTAGGACAAATCAGGGTGAGTGCAATGTTTCACAAGAAAGATCTTATTTTTGTGCTCATGTAATATATGTTCTTCTCCCAACTTTTGCAGTCCCTCCTTTTGTTTTTGGTAATTTAGAGCCGATGTAACCTTTTCATTGTTTCGTTTTATACTGTCTCCTGAGTCATGACTGCAACCACGGATGCAGGGGTGAGGAGGAATGTCATTTACTGCCTATGAATCAAGCCCGGTCAACAATCTGTTTCAGTTTCAAAATGCAAGAAATGTGGAATTAATCCAGATATTAAATCGTCTGCAGCATGAGTTTAGCTCCCAATAGTGAATATGAGAGGTGACAGCTTTGCTTTTCTTTGTCTGTGAAATACAATCTCCTATAGGATTTATTTATTTATTTATTTTTAATTAATTACCAATGTAGACGAATTGGTTTGAATATTTGATTAACAATTATTTAACTGATATCTTGCGTGAGTAAACTTATAGCAGACGTGAATGTACTGTGTCAAGTAAGGTGAAACAATCCCCTTTCTTCATGGTTTGTTTGTTTTTGCCCTCCATTTTCTCGCAGCTTCGCAGCCTGATTTTATTTACAATGAGATGCCCAAATCCCCACATTTCCTCCCAACTCAGTGTTTTCAAACACAGTCTGAAACTCAATACAGTTCGGAGTTTTGCTTGAAAAATAGTAAACAAGGTTAAATGTTTGGAAAAGTGGCAGATGGCTTGGGGCACTATTACAATATTTCAGACTGTATTTTATTCTCATACTATTCTCATACTATAATATATATATATATATATATATATATATATATATATATATATATATATTAAAAGAAAACTATGGGCACAAGTTTGGATGTTTGTTTTAGCTGCTGCTCACTTCTGCTGGTTCACACGACAGTAAAAATATTGAATGAAGTCGATTAAAGAGCAGCCGTTCTGTAAATGATGCAGAATAAATTAAAATACCCTTAACCGGCTTGCATCTGATCATTTCTCTTCCACAGATGTAGAATTTCTTCTTTGTGATGGAAGATAACTTCTGTAAATTGCAATTGATTCCTTTAAAAGTCATGGCTTGGATAGATATTTATTTCACTGCCATGTTAGTTTCTTATCCTGTCATCAAGTTGCTCATGCAAACAAAGAAATGCCATCGTCGCTGATGGTAAACAGGCATTGTCATATCGGTCACGTTCTTCATCTTTCGAGACATATGCTTTTAACATTAGGTTTCCCATTACAGTTTTCAGACGGTGATATAATATACTACCTCTAAATGTTAGGGGTTTATGAAGTGTGAAATAAGACAAAAGGACACACAAAGGAAGCTCAGTGTTTGCATGCAGCAAAGCTACCTTCGCTCTCACTCCCAAGTGTTTCTCAGAATTGCAGCCAGCAGCTAGATTGGGGCTTAGCCCACCCCACCAGCTTCTTCTCTCTCTCTCTCTCTCTCTCTCTCCCCTTGTCCTGCTTCCGGAGGTTTTTCTCAGCTGGCTCTCTGCCAGCTTGAGCCGGGGCTCTGCTTCTCTGACTGAAAAGAAAAGTACATTAAAGTACTTAGCTGAACACAATCCCGCTCTCCATGCACATGCACATCAAGAGGCTCCAGCTTAGCCTGTTGTAGCTGATCAAGAAGGTATGGAGGCCTATTTTTTTTTTTTTAAACATTTTACAGTTTGGATATTGTGTATGCAGATGGTCTATTATGATGACCCTTCAAAACAATCAGACTTTGTGAGAATACCATGGCGTCCACATAGATGTCAACTTAGTGGTTTAAAGCATACATACATTTTTGACATGGAAAAAAAAATCATCTGGCCTAGAGACATCTACAAAAGTAGTGATGCGGCATCGATCATGTGAAAATTCCCTATATGATAATTTTCCACAACATAAACCTTTTACAGAGTTATGGCTGCTTTTGTGTGAGATCTGAATTTTTAGATATAGATATATTATGCCTCTTTTTATGATGCTTTGATCGAAAATTTTACATGTATGTGTTTTTGGTAATTGAATAAGAACTGAAAGGAACAGACACCCGCAGCAGAGGCTGCCTCAGTGTTAATTAATTCATCATAACTAATATTTCCTTGTCCACCTACAGCCTGTCTCTACAATATCCTCCTGCCTCTTTCTGGCTTATCTCCTTGACGTAATCCTTTTATAGGCTGGACACATTTTTCCCACTTTCTATGCAGTGAGCACATATTTGCATTTTCAAAGATCATGTTCATTGCATACTATCTGTGGAGACTGTGTCTCTCAGGGTGAGGTTTCTGAATAAACCTGACCTGTTGCATGGATGATAGAAATGTTTTGTTTTACATTAGTCTAAAATATGATTTACATTTGCCCACAAAGGTCAAGAAAGATCATATCATGAGAAATGTGCTTCTCTGCCTTGAAAATGGCTCTATTTTAGAGAAGACAAGAAGTGTGTATGACATTTAAGTGTGAAGTGCCAGTAAGCGCATTAAATGTGTATGAAATGCCCCTTTGCTACATGTGAACACTTTCCAAAGTCTTCCTGGAGTCATTAGTTCATTTGCAAACTGCAGGGGCAGGATTTTTTTCCACATAGAAATACAGAGAGAGAAATATTAATATTTTATTGGACTCTACACTTTGAGGTTGCAAAAAAGACTGAACAAATATTGAACACTTTTCTGTCTAATATTGGAGAATATCTATGACAAAAGAAAGGGAATATGTAAATAAAGGCAAGAGGACCGATCTGTTGCATCCGCTCTCTGCTGGAGATATCTGATGTTGACGTCTCTGTCAATGTGGCAGTTCTGAAGACAAAGAAAAAAAGGAAAAACAACACAATTTGCAGCCAGACCATTGTCACTTAATGTACACCACTCAAGTATTTCTCTTTGTTTCATCATCCATCCTGATAGGCTGACACATGTTCAGTTGCTGCTTGCACTCTTTTCTTAGACCTAAATAACATTTTGATGTGTGATTTTTTTTTTTTTAAAGAGCTTTGTGCAAGTGTGTATCTGGTATACGTTTTGCCTGTCAAACAGTAGCCTGCAGCTTACTGTTACATGACATGCTAGATAAGAGTCAGCAGTAGCATAGGGAACCAATGGAGTGGAGATGGAGACTTCTGAAATAAATTGCACACACTCTGAATTACAGTAAGAAAAGTCTTGCAGAGAGAACATGTGCCCTCCTGCACATGCATGGATTTCCACCGGGTACTGTGTGTGCTTCCACCCACAATCTAAAGAATTGCTTCTTAGGGTAATTGGCGATTCTAAATTGTTCGTAGGTGCAAATATGTTTGGATGACTGTCTGCCCTCTCCGTTAGCTCTGAGATGTATTGGAAACCTGTCCAGGGTTTATCTCACCTTTCTCCCTGTGTCAGCTGGAATGGACTTCAGCCCCACTGAACCTACACAGGGCACTAGCCGTAATACAATACCAATGGATGGGTGGGTACTTTGGCTGTCAATGCTTCAGATTTCAGTGCGGTGTTCTAGTTTTTTTTTTCTTTTTCTCCTTATACTTCTTTGAATTCACCTGCAGGCAGTAATAATGCAGCCCTCAAAGCTTCAGGCAATTGCCAGCAGTGAAGATGACTGCAGTGCATATGCATAATGCGGCTAAGTAGCTTAATGTTAGCCTTAAAGCATTTTGGATTATCGTAACAGTAATTGGAACTGGTTCCCACCTGTTCCTATTTTACACACACTTACACCGACACCAGACGCTTTACCAGGTTATCACAAATGACAGCTTTGCTGGCTGTGCTAATAGAGTCATTTGTTCTGTGACTGACAAATCCTACATCATATAAGCTTCAGTCTGTTTGCTCCGAGCAGGGAGCCATAATCTAAGAATGCAGATGACCGGAGGACAAATTGATTAGAATTTGTGTCAAACATGTCATGGAAACATCATTGGAAATTGTTACATCTAATACAATGCTGTCTATTTAGTTTGCGATTACATTTTTCATTTTTTGATCAAGTGAATTGAGTACAGTGCTTCAAGACGAATGGTGCATGCATGGATGGATGGATGTTAAAGTATGTTGTTTTCACAAGAATATTGAGGATTTTTACCAATATATACATTTTGTTTATTTTATTTATTTTTTTACAATACATTATCGGCCGATAATATTGGGGCGGCTGCTCTACTTAAAGTGGAAATGTGTTGCTTGTTGCTCATTCAGCTTGAGATTTAAGAATTTCTTGGGTTTTCCAGTTTAAGGATTAATCAAAAAATGATTGTTCCAGGCAAAGCTGAATCCATAAAACAACACATGCAACACACTGTGAAGCATTATTTTAAGTGGCTATGTATTAAACACCTGCACAGTTTGTGAAACGGGCTGCTTTCTGCTCAGCAATGCCTCGCATGTCCTTGGCTGTTGCTCTGCATGCATTGAATTTACCCAGCCTTAAAACCATCTCCCTTTAGGAAGTCTTTTTTTTTTTTTTAATGGTAAGCGTCACAAACACTGAATACGCCAACGTTTCTTGCTGGTAAAACTCAAGATTTCTTATAGTATGTGGAAAACTCTTCATTTAGACAAGGGTTTGAAATGAATGAATCAGAAAGACAAACGGTCCTATTGAAATCTATTGTGTTTGTACGCAGCTTTGCTCTGACTAGTCTTTCTGGCTTTATCCATGTAATAATTCTTTGGTGATTGATTGGGATACGTGCAAGTTTTACTTTATTTATTTCTTTCTTTTCATTTCACAGCTCATGAGCCGCTTTTATATGTGGTTTTGTGTGTATTTATGGTCGCTCTTACCACTGTGGGAAACAAGATACTCCTCTCCATCCTAGCCCGAGACAGAATAATAACTTTTGCAAAAGCTTAATGCAAAAGGTCCCATTTTTTTAGTTAAAGCTTTCAGTGTTTGTCAGAGGCTTTGTGTAAAACTAATTAAAGAGCACTTTAAGCAGTCATATGTTTTCATGTGAAGTCTCCCCCTCCTTCCACAGCTCCGTGGATGCATTTTTTGTCTCTATTTGGTGCTGCCTTGTCCTTACTTGCACTGAGGTTGAGGAATGATTGCCAAACAGACACATGAAATGTAGTTTGATCTAGGTGTGTCTTTGTCCTCTTCCCTCTCCTTTTTTTTTTTTTTTTTCCATTCTGCCTCTTACGCTCTCCAAAGATTGACAAAGGAGACTGCTAGAGCAGACACGCATTTATATAAACAGGCATGTTAATGACCTGCCATAAATCTGTAAAGCGGCTAACTTCTTTTCACTCTGCTGGATCATTTTAGGATCACAAAATACACCCGGTGCCTCTTTTCAGCTTTTGCTTTTTCTGTCAAGTCATTGTTTCCTTCTGTTTTTTTTTTTTTTTTTTGGTTTGGTTTTTTTTTCGCAGTCACCTGCTTGCTCTGAAGCTTGGGTTCTGCATTTTTATTTTTTTTATTTTTTTTTACGAGAAGTACAATTCGTTTGAAAAAAGTGTGGCGTTTTCTTTGCTCCCAAATGATTACTCAAAAGTTCCAGTCTGCCTTTAATCTCAATCTCGAGAAATATGAGAGTTGTTTTTGGCTCTGCCTCTGCGCCGCAGCTTACGCGGCTTTCTAAGTAAACCTCTGTAAATATATACGAGGTATTAAGATAAAGCCAAGCTCTAATGGATCATGTAATGGATCAAATTTACAACAGCTGCTGTTTATCCTAAGCATGATACCTCTGCTTTCCACTGGTAAAATCAAGTATTCATATGTTGTTGTGTCTGTGAATATGTATCTTTTTTTTCTATTATTGATAAGAGGGAAATGGATTTGCAGCTTTTCTCACAGGTTGTACGCAGCCCACTTTCACTTGACTTGATTCAGGAATCAATCACGACTATGTACGCTTCAATTGACATAACATTAACAAACTATTACTCCTCCATGTTTTTGCTTTATCTCTCTGTGCAGGGAATTGTGGGAATTTTAAAGGCATCTGTATTTTTTGTGGATAAGGTAACATCAGTCATAAGTGAATGCCTCGACTTTTTCCTGTTTCTGTTTCAAAAACGAAAGTTTTACATCGTATTGCCATATGTGTACTATGAAGTATATTGGTTTATTTGGTGGAGTAGGTTGCCTCCATTGCCCCAGTGTCCATGAGCAAGACATTGATCACATTGATCCCAATGGAGGTTCAGTTTGAGCACATTGTATGGCAGCCATCATCATTGATGCATGAGTGTCCTGGTGAATATGATCTACAATGCAAAGCACTATATCAGTGGAAGCTATTCACCATTTTACCATTCAGTTTTAAAAGTAATTTAGTGTCCTGACTCCATAGTAGACGGGACAAATGTAAATCTGTGACATTCACTTGTTTTGTGTGTTTCTGCATACATGTGTTCGAATATGACCTCATACTAACATCATCACCACCACCACCACCGAAAAAAAACACATCTTGAAATGTGTATCAATAAAGGTATAAATTGTATTTTCTTACTTCTACTTTAAACTATGTGAGTACTTTTCCCACATCGAATGTGTGATGTAACAAAGTCCAACATCGGAACTGAAACTAAAGACCAATTTAAGCAATACCCTCCAAAGGCATGTTGCCCAGATATTAATACTTCTTGTATCCCTGCACTGACTACAAGGTTATCATTAATCTTCCCGGAGCTGAACCTCCAATTATATTCTGTTTCCACAGGCCACCGATCCAGATGCCGGAGCTAATGGCCAGGTGCAGTATCGGATTGTGAATCATCCAGACTTATTTCTAATCAGCACGAACGGAAGCATCTACACAAGAGTGCCACTTGACCGGGAGCTAAGGAACCACTACGACTTAGTGGTAGAGGCCTCGGACGGCGCGGTGGACCCTCGACGGACCAGTCTGACCCTCTCCATCCAGGTCACGGACATCGATGATAATAGCCCAGTCTTCTCGCAGCAAACTTATGTGGTGAACGTTCCCGAGAACAGCCCTGTGGGAACGGTCATCCTGAAGCTCAGTGTAAGCAATTTCAAGTGCAAGTATTTACAGCAAGAGTTGTTGTCTCCCTTCATATTCCGTAGTTACTTGTGTTAACAGCCTTTTAGCATCTCCTGACTTTAAGAGCAGGCGTTTCAGTGTTTAAAATGTCAAGCGCTGCCAGACAAGAGTGTTTTTCTCAGACAGTAGCCTATACAATCCTCACATACAGGGCAAAGAAAAACAGCTTTCAGCTGCTGTGGCGGCTTTCTGGCCATTTTCAGACAAGACCAAGCCTAATACTGTTTTTTTCCAAGCATTAACTGGCTTTTGGTAGCTTTTTCTTTTCCTCCAGCCTGACAGACTAATTCATTGTCAGATACATTTTTGAAGAAGAAAAAAACAAAAAAACACAACTCTTTTTTCTGATTGGTCCACTTTAACTTACTGGATAGTTTCGCCACAGTCGAATGTTGGTGCATAATGTAAAGAGCAGCCATGTGCGTGCAGAGCAAATACTAGCAGAAGGGCGAGTAATTGCTGGCATATTGTGAGTGACATCTCCTGGAGGGGATAAAGCCGGAGGGGTGGGTGGCTGGTAAGGAGGGGGCTGAGGAGCGTGAGTGACAGTGGCACTGTGACACTATTAATCTCCAAGACGGCGACACCTCCATCAACTCTAAACGGACGGGGGCAGCAGTCAAGACATGTAAAGAGCAAAAGTGAGATAAACCAGAGCTTTCCTCACAAAGAAGACAAAGAACTGGTTTACATTGGTAGAATAAAGCATGCCGCTTATGCTTGAAGGAACATTTTGATTTGCGCTAATAACCCATGTTGTGGATATAATGACAAGGTGAATACCAATAGGCATTTCAGTCCATCCATTTTTCCATCTATTGACTTTTTTCATATTTTCTTGATTCGATACTTGACTTTCCCTTTATTAATAACTGCAGGTTCTGACTTATCCCGAGCACAGTTTTTTACAGATATAAAAAATATATATATTCTAATGACCTTGGTGAACTCCCCTAGGATGATTTTGACAAAAACTTTAACAGCGACTAAGTATAGGCTGCATTTTGGGGAAACCTGATACATTTTCATTTAAATAATGTGAATTAAGTCTGTTTGCAGATTCTGGCATTAAAGTGGCTCCCACGATAGCCCAAAAAATAAATTAATCAGTGTTTTGTTTTTTTGTTTTATTTTTCTGAGCTGGGAGTTTAAAAAAAGTCCATCCTGGTTGCAGTACATTTAATCTTTACAACTAAAGATCACTTGTTGAGTCCAAACAATACCCATATAAAGCCTGTATTGGGCCATAAAATCACACCACAGTCTCATGACATATCGTTGCTGAGCCGAATACTTAATTTGTGTTTTCTTTCCAAATGGAACTCAAAATCAACTGATGAAATTAAAGGTTGAGAAGCTTGACTGACAATATTTTTACAGCGCCTGAGTGCAGGCGAGGCTTTAACGGCCATGTAGTGAGCATTGTTGGCAACCACTTTTTCAATGCAAATAAAGGCTTCAAAAGTCATTTTATATTATGGAATCGAACACGAATTGTTGAGGCTGAGTTACGCACAGAATTCATTGTGTCAAACAACCATTCGGATGTAATGCTTTGATGGGAACTCTCACAGCACTAGATCAGCCTTAGATATGATTTGTGATCACCTCGAATCAGTCACACTCCCTGAGTTTCTCATATGTGACCAACAGTCCTCAATAAACCATGAACTATATGATACAGTAAGTGCATGTGTGAATTTCTCTCCTGCTAAACCAGAGATTCACAGCTAAATTCTGTGTTTGGTGCATATACATCAGCATGCATTCTTTGTCTTCATTCTAAATGCAATAATGTTGTTACCCCCAATATGCATTCATCTGCTGTAGACCATGTCAGACATGTTATGATAGTAGTGACTTGAGTCTATCTCAATTAAATGTGGTTAAAAGGCACTTTACATTTTGGTCATTTTGGTCAGGACTAAAAAGTCCATCACTATGTTAGCAGCTAGAGACAGAAAGATCGTATTGCCTTGCAAATTATTGCTACTTAAAGATTTGTGATTTAATGCAATGAACTTAATTTATCCTTTGCGGCTTAATTTAATCATAACCACCCGATTAATGATTGATGTAGGTAACCCCTACAGCATAAAAACTCAGGTTTAAAATAGAAACATAAATATTAATCGTCGACTTATTAAACCCATCAGCGTATATGTGTGTGCAATGTCTTATTGTGAGGTATTTCTGCTTTTATCAATCTTTTTTTTTTTTTTTTGTAATCAGATATTGTGTGTTTTCTTTTAATGTATTCCTCTTGTTTGGCTCTTCGTTCTCCCAGGCGGTGGATTCAGACCTTTTCTCTAACGTCACTTATCGGATCAAGACTGAATCGGCCAGACAGCTGTTTTCTATGAACGCGATCACAGGGGAGTTAGCTGTGCTACAGACCCTGGATTTCGAGGACCTGGCAGCCATGGGCATGGGGACCTCGTACACGTTCCAGGTGGAAGCTATCGACCAAGGAGGGGTCATGCCCCCAGGGCAAGCCACTGTCACGGTCCGCATCACGGTAAGAGCCTTCGGAAAGTCAGTCTGCCATTACCTCCTTTTGGTTCTTTCATCTATCCTCATTGTCCCTTTGGAGTCGCAGCACTACCCGTGCATATGTGGTGGGTCAATATGTGAGACATACTACAGCGTTTTACCTGCACTGCTATTGTTTATTATTCAGTTTTCTCATTTTTTTTATTTTAAAGGCGGACAACTTCCCTTTTGTAAAACAACATGTTGGCCTCCTGAACAGCTCATCCTCACAGCACAACCAGTAAAAAGAGGGTTGATGGATAGGTGTGTGTGTATTTCACAGAGTGCTATTCCAGATCTGAATGACTCATTAGCTTTGTGACAGCAATTATGTCAGGTTTTTCAGGAGCTTGTGTTCCCTTTCCAGCCTTTCATGCGATTAACAGCTGAATCCCAACCAAAGGATTAGACGCCTTGTGTCGTGATACTATTCATGTGTGGATGCATAAGTGTGTGTGTGTTGTGTGTGTGTGTGTGTATGTGTCAATAGTTGTGTGGTGTATTTCCTCAAAGTGTGTATGCATTCATCTCTGAATCCATCCTCCTCCAGTGACTGTCTCAAAGTCGGCATTACACAGGAAAGCAGGAAGTGCCCAAGTTTTAATAAGCATGCTCGCCGCGTGGCCTGCCAACCTGTGGAGTGAGTTTGTCCTCTGATAAGGACGAGCTTTGTGGCATTCTTTGTGCTGTCACCCAGACATGGCGCGTGAAAGGATAAGGCATTGCACAGCCGCTGATATCAAACCAATGTCAGCCTTTTCAAATGGCAGATGTGAGCCTAATAGATTCATGCAGCCTTCTTGTAGACTAAAGATGGAGCTGATTCGATTCTCTTCTTCATGTAACAACACCACAGGGTTATTTGATGTTTCCTGTTCTTGACAGGTTTTTTCTCTCTTGTTTTGTTGTTGTCTTTTTTTCTCTTCTTTTTTTTTTTTATCAAACACCCCGCCGTGATGGATTGAGTGTCCTTCTCGTCTCGCTGTTCCGATTGAACTGTACAAACTTTTTCCTCCTTTATTCACGTTGGATTTGTAGAACTGTGTGTGCTTGTGAGTGTGGGCGCACGGTTTGGCCTTAAATCACCGCGTGTATGCGGACATGTACCTCCATGCATATTGTAAACAAATATGTACGGTGTGGACATCCTGCTAATAGCGTACTTAGAAACACTTGCAGCCTGAGCGTCAGCCTTTGTTGTTCAAAGCAAGAGCTGGATCATAGATTTTCTGCTCAGAAACACTAAACCTGTGTTGAGATCAAAGAAAGGTGCCCTCCTCCACCGGGTGTAAAGAACACATAATGTTGCCCATTGAATTCCTGAGAAATGTGTGAAGGGCCCTGTGAGTTCTCATTGCCATGCAGCTATCAAGATTTCTTTTCTTTGAGAAGGTGGTAAACTCTGCTATGCTTTATTTACAGGAAGAAGGTGATTAAAAGCTAAGGTTGATGTGTTGAAATTCTCATGTATTCCAGGGAGGAGTAAATCACCGAGCACTATCAGAACCATTTCATCACAGAAAGAGAGTTTCATATAGGGAGGGGGGAGAAAAAATGGAAGACGCTGTGAGCAATTGATCATTATCTCGTTATTTGTTTTGTCGTGGTTATAAGAGCCAGCACTAGAATTTGATACGCCTCACAATTTCATGATATCCTGTCAGCTCTCTTGTGTGGTTTGTCAGGAGGTCTTAATTTTGTTGTGCAGGCGTACAATGTGCGACTGTGCAATGACAATAGCGACTTTTCTTCGGATTTATCGAAACAATGCTCCCGTGTGTTTTCAGAACTGGTTTGAAAGATCCACCCCTGATCGTGAATTATGACTTACCCAACGAATAGTTCGTTAAACCATTAAATTATCACCTAAATTATTATATTTTTGAAATTGACTTTTCTATTTTCTCTCATTTGTTTTTTTTCCCATTTGCTTTATTTTAATATATTCTCCCATATTTCTTAAATTCGTATTCTTTTTTCACTTCTTTGTCAAGGTTTATTCAAAGATCGTAAGTAATTGTCAAGAAACACTGTATTATATAGTAAGATTTCTTTTATTTGTGTGAAGTATTTCTAGATAGTTTTATAGAGGTATCAGCTTCATTTTTAATGGTCTTCTGATTATACAGTATATGCATTTATCATTGTGTGATGACATTCACTTCTCAGATAAATAAGCCAAACTGTTAATTTTAATGTCAGGGCTTTCCCTATTTTGCTATAAACTGGAGTGTAACTAAAGACCTTATACGGGCACAATATTATTTTTGCCATATCAGTCACGTAATAACTCCTAACCATTTTTAATTTTTTTTTTTTTAGGACATGAATGACTTCTCCCCCATTTTCAGCCAAGACCTGTATAGGGGCATGGTGGCTCCTAATGCAGAGAAAGGAACAGTCATCACAACTGTGTTTGCAGAGGATCAGGACCCACCGGTGAGTATCATAGACAAGAAGACAAAAAAGATGAAACCATTTCTTTTTTTTTTTAAGATATATTTACTTGTTACTTGCGTGTTGATCACATGATGCATTTTAAAGATTTTTTTTTAGGACCACGTCGCCCCCATTAGCTATTCAGTGTGTTATCCCCCATTGTTCTGTCTCCTGCTGTAAGAGGATCTTGCTTAGCATCCTCACTTGTGTGAGTCATCTTGCAGTTGCCTCAGACGGTGTCATGTTTCCTCAAAGTTCTCTACCTCACTATATCTGAGCGGGTTGCCTTGGGAATGGAGCGGTTATATATTTATTTATTTGAGTCGGAGGGAAACCAAAGACCAAAATTACACAATGGCAGACAAAAAAATGTGTGACATAGTGTTGTGACAAGAAGTTTTACGGTGAGTACACACTCTGACAACTCCTAACTGCACGTCATTTACCACAGATGAACTCTTTTTACTGGCATCACCACCCACCTTAATATTTCATTGCACTTTGTGAGTCAGCAGCCCTCTTGCTTACATCCTCCTTTTCCTTTGGTTTCACTTTTGTTTATAGAGACTTCCCTCATGGGGCTCTTAGTTATTTTGTCAATTTATTCTCAAATATTCTGAGGAAATAAAGTGAATGAGAAGATCCCGGTGACCCCTGAGCTTTGCTCAAATACCTTTCGGCTCTGAATGTTGTTGGGTTTTTTTTTTCTGTGAAACCTTGTAAAGCTGCACCGGGATTCTTCTTAAAAATGGTTCTCCTGCTGGTGGTACCTCACCAGGACTGGATAAGCTTGTGCTCTCTCTGCAGCGCATAAACACAGAGGGATGTGGATGCCTGTCAGTGTCGTCTGTGGGTGGTAGAACACATCCAGAATGGCACAGTGACTGCTGTACATCTCTCTTTCTCTCACTTCTCCTGGCCCCCCCACTCCCCGATATCTCTTTTTTTTTTTATTTGAGCTTTTGCTTTTTCCTCTCATTATTTCTTGCAAAAAATATTCAACAGCACTAAAGCACAAATAAGATATTGTGTTACCATGAGCACAGAGGCTGCGTGTCATGCACAGGAGTGACACGGAGAAATGGTTTGACTGACAGAGGGATTAGATTTCCTAACAGGGGCTGACTAACCCAGTCTCTTATTGACCTGGATATGGGAGCTCAAAGCGGTTTATTGACAGGACGGCTGTCATAGACACCTCCGTTTGATGGAGCAGAGCTTAGTCTGGTCTATTGCGTACTAAATACACAAACAAAGGCATGCTCACACGCTCTCTCACTGCCACAGACACTCGTATAAAACCCACACAGCCGAAGAGAGAAAGAAGGAAGTAGATCATGTCAGACATGTGTAATGCCTTGATTTATTTCAAGACATTATACTATTCCTTGGGGTAGACGTAACTCATCAAAAAAATGGCTTATTTATAAAGTGTTATGGGTATTTGTACTTATTTGAGCATTTTTTTTCACTCACACTTGAGTGAGATTTACACCATGCGATAATTTACTGCTTTTAGAAGTTGCTTCTGGGTAGGCCCACGATATAAATCCCTTTCCCCCCTTTTTGATCTGCATTTTTGTAGAGCGAATGTTTCAATTTCTTTCTTCTTTACATTTCCTAAGATACATATTGGACGGGTCTCCAGTCCATCACAGGGCAAACACAGAGGCAGATCATCACACACGCTCACTTTCACACCAAAGGGCAATTTAGAATCAATTAACCTCATGCATGTTTTTGAACCATAGGAGGAAACCCACATACACAGGCCCCAGCTGTTATATGTACCCTGCCTTTCTCATTCGCCAAGCGAGCACGCTGCCCAGAGATATTTTAAATAGTTGAATTTGGTTGGATGACTGATAATACAACTAAATATAAGATATAAGATAAGATAAGATATCCCTTTATGTATCTCGCATGTGGAGAAATTTGCAGTGGTACAGCAGGATAGTACAGAGAAAGAAGCACACATAGCAGGAACTAAAAAAAAAAAAAATATATATATAGCAATAACACTAGTATTGTTCTGTAAATTGCTTTCAAGTAGTAAAGTACTTCTGTCAAGTGGGTAGAGTGAGGTGGATATATTGCCTTATTCATTTGTCCAAGTGTCACCCCAAATTTCTCTCATTTGAAGGTGAATCTTTCATGGCAGATGTCACCATCAGTGTTTTTGTGTGTGTGTGTATTAATGACTGAATGCAAAACAACTGTTCATCATTCATCATCCGTTCACCATTTACTTGTGTGTCTTGATTTTTGAACAGTTTAAGCAATGAAACTGTTCATACATATTTGAATTCAGAATTCTAGTACTTTGCTCATCCGATGAGATCAAAGGCTTCAAAATTCTTTCAGCTCGAGACCCAGAACCAAAATGGGGCGTCTTCCCAGGACGCAAACATGGCATCACTACATTTATGAACTATTGATGAAGAATGCAGCAACTCATGAATTTTAATTTCAAATGAAGTGTATTTATTACAAGTTGTACATCAAGTTAAGGGAGGGTGCACTTAATAAATCTAATAACTAACAATAAGAAAATGAACTGCCATTCAGTGCCGAACCCTGCCGGTAAGAACCAGTTCAAAACGGCTTTGGCAAAGCCAAAGAGGGAGAAGAGGAAATATGGAAAGGTTGAACAATGTATAATAATTCCTAAAATAAATTCACAAAACTATTTCACTCCACCCCCTGGCAACTCAAAGAAAATGGTGGGAATCACTGAATCTGAATATATATTTTCTATGCATTTATTTAAAAGAAGGCATAATATCTTTCTACATGAGTCTGAAAAAAGAAGTGATTGCAATGGATAATTTCTTTAAATCATTTTAGATAGCGTCATAATGTTGGCTAGTATGAACTGTATGATAATGGTAAACACAAATGTTCCAGAAGCACATTTTGCTTTTGGGTGCAACATTTCAAGTCTCTTTCAATACGATAGTCTCATTTGTCAAAAATAAGACTTTAGTTTACGACCGCAGATGAAATTCACTGTTACTGCGTTTTGTGTTTTCCATTTTCCCCACAGTGTTTTAGTCACTTTGCAAATCTACTTTCATTTCTGAAATGACCAAAATAATGTCTTATATTTGTTCCACTCCTGGTTGAAGCTCTGCCGCTGTGCTGTGTATTTTTTGGATCTCGTTGAGTGACAGTTCTAGTACTTCACTTCATCATCTTGCTCTTATTTATTGAAGAGAGCTAGACTTTTATTGGAAAAGAAAGGCATGAATCAAAGCCACATTTGGACATTAATCCTTTTTGAAAACTTCCCACTAGGTAGCAGTAAGAGAGTTTTGATTTTATTTTTATTTATTTATTTATTTTTTGTACTCGAACTACAGTTTGTCTACATTTTTGTTACTCGTCTGCAATGGTAATAGCGCAGTGGGTTCACTCTAGTGGTGAATATGAAATATTCATAGTCTGTTAGTTACATGCCATACAAGAGAAAGTGTTGTACATCTAAGAATGTCTGCGGACAGAAACAAGGTAAAATCTCGCTGTAAGCTCACTCCACTCACAGCTGGGCTTGTTTTTGTCCATCATCTCTAAGTCTTTGCGTTTCCTGAGTCTATCACTTTGAAACGCTGCAGTCTACTTACATTGTTTTTTTGTTGTTTTTTTTCAAATACACATTGAATGTAGCACGGAAAAACTTTTGTATGGTATGCTTTTGATATAGCGTTCTGGTCAACGTCGGGGTTTCAAAGAGCAAAGCTAATAACGTAAATAGAGGAGAAGGAATTGGAGGCTGAGTGCTGTTCTGACTGACTGACTGACTGACTGTATGTTTAGCTTTGAGCCAAGCATTTTTAACCTGCTGTCATCGCCGAGGAGTTCGTACTGCAGTCATTCGAGTGGTCTGCGGGACGTGTTTTTGTTGTGTCTGATCTTGACCTCACGCCACATCTTCACACGATGGAAAACAATTTGAGGAGCTTTTAGGAATAAGACTTTATTTTCTTTGAGAATCCTCTTAGTGGGTTCACCTTGATAGTTTTGAAACCTCTTAGTGACAGATTTGGGCCTGTAAGTCTCCCGAAGGGATTCACTCTACGAGAGGATTTACCTCACTTTCCAGCCTGGGGTTGTACCCCTACCCCCCTGGGGGAGTAAAATCTGCTCCAGCAAGCTTCAATGAGGTTATTTAAAATTTGTGAGGTTTTTAGTGTCCAAAGGGACGACACTGGAACAAGATAAGCTCATAGAGATGATTACTAATCAGGAACCGTGATTAATCACAATCAAAGGGTCATAATAAATCCAGTCTGACTAATGAATGAACATGCGTTACTGATGAGAGAAAAAAAGTTTTTATTTGATATAAAAAGAATAGGTTGAATGAGCTTGTATAAGACTTCAAATATGAGGATGAGTTTAATGAGGGGTCAAGACAAGCAAAGAGTTTTTCATATGGATGACAGGAGATGGGTAATTTTTCAGAGTACATGAGAACAACAGTTGTTCAGAGACAAGCCACTTCTGCTGCTTCGCCTGATTAGACAATCAAATTTAAAATGCATCTTTATTTTAAAAGTATAGCTATACTATCTTGTCCTGAATACACATGGAAGTATTGGACGAATTAGTTTCGTTTGACTATGTTATATGCTGGGGTAAGAAACAACCAAGGGCAAATTGAGTGCTCAGTCATATTCAGGTATTTTGTTTTACCTTAATGAATATTTCTGACCAGGTGTAAATCTTATCTGTCCCTAAAGTGACATTATGATTCCATAGCTGATTGACATATAGCTTATAAAGGTACAAAGAATACACAAGCACAACTTAATCTGTGTATTTTCTGTAGATTTTACTGTAAAATGCTCGATTGAACGCATGAATGAACACAGTAAACAAAGATTAGAAAATTGAATAAATCTATTTTTATTCACAAGAGAATTTAAACTGGGGAAAGAAAATGTGAAACTAGTTGGAGAAGCATTTTGTACCAAGTTAGGTTTACTTGTCCAAAGATCTTGACTTTGACTGGATATCTAGGCTGTAGACCGATATCTGAATCTTAGGAACTCCTGCATTGATAAGAAGCCTGACTTTGCACTTGAAACCACCGTAAAGACTCAGGAACATTTCCAGAAATCAGTGTCTGTCAACAGAGTTCACTGCACAATCCTCAAATGGAAGTTACTTCTCTATCATGCAAAAATATGTGAACTATGAAATATGTGAAAAAGGTGAACACAACCAAAAAAGGCTGCAGTTTATTTTGCAGTGGACTGAGGCAAAATAGTTTTGTGTGCAGATAAGTAAACTTTTTTTTTTTTTTTCCCCCAATAAGTCATGGGTGTCTTGCAGAGTAAGGAGATGAGGAATTATCCACCTTGTTATCGCCCTATAGTTCAAAAGCTTGCAGCTGTGATGATATAAATTTGTAAAACTGGAGCAACTCGCTTGTCTGAAAATGCTCTTTCATTGTGGCAAAGCTTTTGTTTTCTGTTCCTTTTTAGAGTGCTGTGTTGGGGGAGTTTAAATATGTGTCTGTGTCGATTTAAAATGTCCCCATTGTTGGATGAATAAATGATTATCTAATGTTTT
This sequence comes from Lipophrys pholis, assembly GCF_963383615.2. Taxonomy (NCBI): domain Eukaryota; kingdom Metazoa; phylum Chordata; class Actinopteri; order Blenniiformes; family Blenniidae; genus Lipophrys; species Lipophrys pholis. The sequence continues at coordinate 10,047,405 of NC_137642.1, read as the reverse complement.
TGTTTCCTCCAAGAGTTTATTACTGAGGAATGCTTTTATTTTTGCCACTTTTGACGAGAGGCGATGTCCAGACAAGGAGGTTGTTATTAAACCCACTCGTCCTCCTTCTTTTCTTCAGGGTACTCCAGCCAGCTTCATCCGCTACAGAGTGGACCTGGACAGGTCACCGTACAGTGGGAGCATCTTTGAGGTGGAAGAGGAAACAGGAAGAGTCATCACGAAGGTCAACCTCAACGAAGAACCCAGCGTCACTTTTCAAGTGAGGGACTGTGGTTATCAGAATGGACTCTATTGGCCAACTTGTGCGTACAAGAAGGAATTTGTATCTGGCTTATAATACACTCTGTGCAGAATAATCAGCGTATAAAATATAAAAAAAAACTAATATTTGGAGAAATAAAACTGTACATTAAGACAACGTAATAAGGGCTGAACATTTCTACATTTGATATAAAGTGGATGGAAATATTTCCATACTTATATACAGGTTTTCCCTTTGCTGTTTGCCGGGTGTTTGTGAGAACAGCAGCCTGGGGGAGGGAGCTGTCTATGTGTGGGCTGGTTTGGGAAAACAGAGATGTTCAACTGCTACCAGAGGGGAGGAGTTTAAAAAGTTTTTATCCTGGATGTGATGGAAATACATAAAGTCCCTGGATTACTACAGATCGTCGATGGAGTGAATATTCGCACCAATGATCTTTTCTGCTACCACGATTGCCTGTTGGACTCTGGTCATGTCTTGTTTTAAGTGCAGAAGAGGATTATTATATTTTTTGTGTTAAGTTAAACGTCCTAAGTTGCGACAGAAGTTATGACCTCTGCTGGGCCTTTATCTAGACAGTTTCTCTATTGGAGGTTCACAACCAGTCCAGAGAGATAGTGGATCTCAAGAACCCGGAGGAATAGAGGTTGTGTTGTTCAGGATGGTGATAATTGAGTGGTGGTGGGCATCTCCTGTACACTGTCATCTCTACAGTCTTTTGCATGGCCAGCTGGAGATGGTACTGACTGTAGCTACTATTCTACCTGTTGTTCCACTTTGAGCAGATTCATCACTGTCATAGATCAAACCAATGACGGTGGTGTAATCTGTGAACTTAGTAATTCCTTACCTTAACAGTTTGGTTTAAATTCCTCCGGAGAGTAATTTTTTTTGTGAGATTTAGGGTTGTATCACAAATGATTACCGTGTGCACTCAATTATTATTACTCTACTATTAGTTTGATGATGAAGGAGCCAGCAACTGTAAATTGAGCAGCGTGCCAAGTGAGATAACTTAGCTTTTAAATATGTTGGTAATATAGCAAAAAACCACTCCATTCTCAGGCAGCAGTGATTTTATATGTACATTTATGATGTCATGGTGGCAGCAGATCTGAATGTGATAGTCAGGATTATCATCCTGCCTCACAAAAAAACGCAACGTTCAGAAACACTAAATAAATCCCTTTGCACATGTTAGTTTTATTATGAGTTGCGGTACCAAATAATTGATCGGACATGTGCATATTGATTGTGGATCAAAGAGTCTTGCACAAAGTTTACCGACTAATGTTAGTGTTCATTCCATTGACTCGTTTGTCTTTGTGACTGTTAATATTGAGTTTTCCTATAGATTTGAGCAGCCACCCCCGCAAGGGACTTGAATAGCCATGTTTTCCCCAACTTGAGCTGACCTTGTATAGACATCTCTATAGGTGGCGATTGTGAAGCAGCTCTTGTGGGATATTAGGCCCTAATGTGTTCATTCCCTCAGAAGCCATCAGTTTATCTTTTGAATGTCATTTATATTTCTCTTGCCATTCCTTGCTCTGTTGTAAAAACCCTTTCCTGCACTCCTCTCTCTCTCTCTCTCTCTCTCTCTCTCTCTCTCTCTCTCTCTCTCTTTCGCCCCACTCCCCCCCCACCAGCCCTATTCTCAACAGTCTATAAATGTAGATCAATACATTCATACTCACTCTCTGGGAGCTTTGCAGGCAGCTCGCCAGATCATATTTTGCCAGTCTGTCTTTATTAGAATGCAGAGCATGTCCACAAAAAGTCCCTGGCACCCTCAAAAATGGAATTATTTGTGTCAAGAGTAATAGTATGCTTTAAAAATGTAAGAGGTTCCTGCTCGCATTTGCATGCGTTTGTTGTTTTACATGTGTTCTCTTGCCCGCTGCAGTTGTTTGTCATAGCCTTCGACGACGGGGAGCCGGTGAAGTCCAACAGCACTTTGGTAGAGATCACTGTCCTGCAGCCTTCCCGCATCCCAATCTTCACCCAGGAGGAGTACAGGTAAGTCCCCCTGACACACTGTTGATGCAGCTGCCTCCACATGTAACTTCACACACCAAAGAGCAGCTCAGACAGGGAGAGACACTGAAAAAGGCAGCAGAAATTGGACGAGAACAGCTTCACACACATTTACATCTTGCGGGCACATATTCCATTCAGGCTCTCTAATACTTTGGTTAATATTTAATCACTTGATGAATTTTAGATTTCACTTTGAACTGGCTGCATGTGCATTTATTATTCTGTAACAATAGCTGTCTTGTGCATTATTGCGTCCTTGTCGTCAACGCTCGGTCAAGTGACTCCAGCTTTGGCACCGTGTCGCCATCTCGTCATGCTCTCGTCTCGCTGCATGACTGATACAGGTTTTATGTGTAAATATATATTAGCGCTTCAAGGTAGATCCTGCATAGCATCACTGTTGTAAACCATATTTGTGGGAATACCCGGGCTCACCTCCGAGTTTATTGAAAGTCTCTTTTGACAGGATTTAACAGTTTTGAACTGTTAGACCTGCAGAGATAAGAGACGAGGAAACATAATTTTTGCTGTTTTGCAATGACTGACTACTTCACATGTTATTTACTAGTGATATTGGCCCAAGGCTGCGCATGGTTTTCCCTGTGCATTATGGATGCCATAAGTCAGGAGGAGGCCAAGAAATGTTTCATAATTACAACAAGCCCTGCGGATTATTAACAAGGCAAAGAAAACTGCTTTGAAAAATCTCGTGTGATGATGAAATACCGTCTCAGTCGCTGTCGATTATGTCGCGCTGCAGTATCTCGGCATCCTCGCCGGATTGGGAGGTTCCAAGGCCTGATGGCAGTTACCTGGCACAATGCAGTCACGGGACGCTTAAAGAAAAGCTTGCTTTAAGTGGATTGATTTACGAGCTTGTGTGTCAGTCGTAGAGTTCAGAGCCTTGGCAGAGTGGAAGGGAGTTTGATATGCTTCTACGCATAAGTCCGGGGATGTAAGTCCTGCCCGACCTGTCAACACCTCACTTGGAGTGTTGTGTCTGTGTTTTTGCGCAGGTTTATCGTTCTGCCCATCACACTGTCGTTGGTTAATCTTCAACTGAGTGAGTGTGTGGCTGCAAGTGTGTATTTCCTTACACGGATCAGTGTGTGTGCGTGCGCTTATCACGTAAATGCTTTCCTGATGGTTTATAATCCAGCACTTTGTGTGTGTGCTCACGTTCTTCTGCTGCTCAGCTTTATCCAATGATTGATACACAGGAACAGCGGCGTAGCAGCTGAAAGGCCATTGATTAAAGCTGTGAATGAGCGGTCTGTCTGAAACACGCACAGAAGGTCGGGACCACAGGCGCAGACCTCTGTAGGGTGTCACATTGACAATGCTCACCATACACAGTGGCAGGCCTGCTGTAAATTATGAGCCATGAAAGCATTAGCCAGGTGCTCGAGCCTCTCCTGCTGGACAAGGTTCTCTCCAGTGGAGAGTATCCAATCTGCTCACGCTGCAGTGAACTGTCTCCTCCATCCTCGCCTCTCTATCTCTCCACGTTGCTGTCTCCCCAAGGAATCTTCTGAACACAAATCACTCTCTAAACGTCCACAGAAGATCTCGTCTGTCTCCTTGAAGGCAGTTAGTTATAGCAGCAATCAGGTAAGCCATGCCTACAGCTCCAGCGCACACAATTAAAACAACCCTGCAGGGTTTTGGCTGACTTAATGATTTCTTCTCATGCTTTATGGTTGGTCCTCTCCATCTGTCAGAGGGAAAGGAGGGGCTCCCAGCCATTGTTGGCTAACATAAATAGCTTATGCTGTAGTGGTTACTGTAACAGCATGTTGCCACTCGCTTTTTCAAAAGTACCATTATTGAATCAAAGACAACTATGGTGTTTTATAATTTTTCGGGGGGATTAACCAATTGTTTGGCCTAACACACTAAATTAAGTAATATTGTTGATGGCAATGCCCAGGAACATTTAATAGTTTTTGTGGGTTTTTTTGTTATTATTCCTGACCCCACAAGGAATAATCACGCAATTTGGCAGCTTCAGACAGTTTTAAGCCTCTTAGCTTTCTTTGTTTCAGTCCCGCAGACCAGAAGTACGCTGTATGACTGAGTCTGACTGGCCTCATCAGCCTTCATCCATAGTAATACTATGTAAGTGTATGCAAACTGCTCAGCATGAACTGGACAAAACAGAGTGAAAATAAAGAGAAAACATGCTGACATGTTCCGTAGATGGTAATAGACTAAAAAGAAAAACACCGCTTGAGTCCTTCATAAACATCTACTGAATATGTGCAAAATGTGGTTTAAACAGATGAAGAAGCCGATGCTTGTATTTCAGGAAAGAATGGGAACCTTTCTGAGGTTATAGACATTTGTCTCCATTAAATTGATGAATATGTTTGTAATCTTTCAATTACTTGTGAAAAACAAGTCATAATTTATCCAGCGCTCTCTCATTTCACTCAGGAGAATCCACTCTGACATTGACTAGATGATTGTGTTGAATAAAACATTCTGTTTTTGTTGTTATTTGTTAATGATTTAATTTAACATAAACTGACGGTTTCTGGGAAACAGCTTTGTATTATCTGCTCAACCCTACAGATCAGGGCAGTGTTCATTTAAGTGAAAAGACACTTTTTATAATGCCCTTCTGATTGCTTTTTTCCTCTCAAGATTAATTTTTTTACCTTGTTCCTCTTTCTTTTCTGTCATTTTTTTGGGTTTGTTCTGTCCACTCATCCATTGCTTCCTGATATGTTCTGTTGATGTTCTGCTAATGAAGCCTTGGAAGAAATAATCAGTGACTATTTTGATGCAATACATTCCTGCTTTAATCTAAACTAAAGAGAATCATAGGCTCTGTGTCTCAAAATTGCATTTTAAATTTGATTGATGATCGTGGTCAGGCTCAACTTATTGTAAATTAATTACTTTTCGCCGAATCCATTTTTGTTCCATAAAAAAATATTGAGATTAATTACTGTTAATATACACAGGCCAAGACGGTAAGTCCCAGTTTTAAACCACATTGAATGATTTTGTTTTTTTTTTTGGGGGGGGGGGGGTTTCCAGCATGGTACATACAGACACCCTTTAGGGAATTCTTTAATACCATTGTGTGTGTGTGTGTGTGTGTGTGTGTGTGTGTGTGTGTGTGTGTGTGTGTGTGTGTGTGTGTGTGTGTGTGTGTGTGTGTGTGTGTGTGTGTGTGTGTGTGTGTGTGTGTGTGTGTGTGTGTGTGTGTGTGAGAGAGAGAGAGAAAGAACAAGAGATGAGGACTAAGCTGCTATCCAGCACAGAGTCACTATGTGAATCCCCCCTTCTTGTACTGAGGCTACTTCTGGAGCCCGATGCTACAAACCTGCGATCTGAGCAGTTTTCCGTGCTGCTTATCTCGCCCACAGCGCTTCCCCTTCTAAATCTACTCCAAATCACTTGGGACTTTTGCTTCACCGCTCCTGAGTATGTCATTTTGCTCTCCTCCTCGTCTTCCTCAGTTCACCCCCACCTCGCCAAGCTCCCGCATCCCCTGAGTTTCTTCCTCCCAGCTTATATATCTCTCTCTGTCAGTTTCTCACTTTGTCTTCTCTTTTCTTCCCTCCTCATTTTATGGTCAGTAGCCCTTCATTTTCACCTCAGCGAAAAGGGTGAATTCCTGTCTCTGCGGCGTTCTCCAAAGAAATTGGTATTTCTGTGCTGCGTGTCTTAAATCGTTACAACATTACTGTGAATTCAAACCTCACCACAATGCTTTTTAAACACATTTCCCCATCAGATGGATTTCTATATTTGCATATTTGAATATTTGTTTGTTGTCACAATTCTGTCTGGTGTCTTATGGTGGACTGTTGTTTACGGTTGTCAAATATAGCAACGCTTTGACATCAAGTACTACCCTTAAACAACAAACTTCAAACGACTGTACATCTGCCACCCTCCTATCAAAATCATTATTCAGTCAGTATTTGCTGCAGTTTGATCTACAGTAGCTCGCCTGTTGGATTGACCATGCTTTCCTCCCCTGGTGCATCAATTGTAAAAGGATTTCACTTATTTTGCACTTTTCCACTGCTTCAGCAGTCCCCAAAGTGCTTTACATTGTTAATCACATTGAGGTTAAGTGTCTTGCTCAAGGACATTTTCCCATACATGTTGGATCGAAACTCGCAGCCTCACGATTGGAAGATGACCCATCCCACAAACTGAATCAAAGCAGCCTCCAGAGTCTCGATTGCATAAGACCTTGTCGCCAGTTCATGAATTTTCCTTCCTTGAACTATTTCTTTATAGAGACCAGCAACTGCAGCCTGAAAACTCCCTATAAGATCTTAACACCGTCCTTTAGCGATCGCGTTTGCCCTTGTCAAAGTTGAACACATGCCAACACTTATTAATACTAGTCCATAAACTTTGAGAACAAAAGTATTGTTTGCTGTCTAATATATTCCACCCACTACAGGTTGTCACGATGAAGAAATAACATTGCTCACTTCATATATCAGCGGGCATAATGTTATGGCTGATCATTGTATGTTCGCTATGCGATTTTCTCAACCCAAACAAGTAAAACAAAAAGACTGACTCCCTGATTGGTGGACTGAATAATGCTGTGTCGGATTAAAAAAAGACGTCTGGATTGTGACAAAATCTCAGTCATATATGGTTGCATTAACATATATCTTATTATATTAGTGACTGGCACATTGGGACTCTGCATTTCATCAATGTTGGCAATTTCAATAGAAATTGTTTCATGAGCCTCTGATATTTTTTGCCATTTAGATTTTTTGTGTTGTGCAAGAGGGAATATATTCATAGAGAAATCCTCACATACAGCCTCACCGTACAATGACTTCACCTCTGTGAATGTAATATAAACAGAACATCTATAATTAATGCCTTTTAGTCAATTTAGCCTGACCTCAATGCCAGTTGATAGTTGATGTAAGTGTTTGTCTGTGAGCCAGCATTTGCAGTTATTTGTCTTGACTGTGTAAAAGGGAAGTGTTTATAATTCCAAGTGAACATGACTTGTTTATTCTGCCCCACATTACAATAGCTGGCTTGTGTATTGACATGAGAGAATACCATTTGGAAGCAAAATGTCATGACATTATTCCTCTTACGGCGGCTCAACGCAGGGAGACAGCAGATGTTGTGCCATACCTGTTGTATTAACGCACAATCTGGCAATCCTGTGAAGAGTGTTGTTACTGAGCAACACTTTTACTTGTGCTGTTAGCGGAGTAAACAGCAAACACTTGGTATTACTACAGTCAACAACATGACGGGACGCGTGCTTGCTCTTCAACTAATTACAGAATTAGTGACAGTATGGTCAAATTGCTGTGTACACATCTTGTTTGTCGCTGCCCGCATGCATGCACGTTTAAATAAGTGTTTTCTTGTTTTCGGATCACACTCGGCCACCTCTAGAACGTTTGCGTTTTTTCTACTAAATACATCCAGCTCTTCTAAGCTTTGACACATGTCATAACTTTGTTGCGTTTATTGGAGCTTTGGTCATTATTGTGAATGTCAGTGGCAACAATTCAGTCTGGGGATAATACAGTACATATCTCTTTTCTGCAGTTGTTGTGATTTTTATAGATCGTAGTGACTGCCGGCACAAATTTCCTGTGGATGCTCACTGACCACAGCGACTGATTAAATGTTCTCAGTGGTCAGGCTCACAAATGGTTTCACAACACCTGAAGTAAATGGATGTCCTGTGGCTTGTAATCCTGGCCACCCACTACTTCAAAGCCATGTTGCTAATGGAAAACTAATTCTGTATATTAACCATCCAGTTAAAGAGAAAGGCACGGTTTCTTCTTATTTTAGAATAATGATTATAAACAAGAAAACACAAACCTGTGTCCTCCGTCAGGTGAAAAATAGCATTTACCACTTCTAGCTAAGAAAACCAATACATGTATGTCATGTGTCAAATTTCCAATTGAGACAACGCTGTAATTCTCACATAATTAGGCAGATGACATGCTTTCATAGCACACATCTCTTTTACTGGCAGCTGTCTTGCATCTGTTGTTCTGCCAGACATTTCCACAAGTGAAAGAGATGATCTCAGCCTCCTCATATATGCACATGCCAGGCAGTTAAAGGGTTCAATGTAAACCCTACAGTGTCCTCTCCCACACACAGGCACCGTGCCTCGCTTCAAACCTACAAAAAAATAAATAAATAACATTCCCAGTCCTTGCTATTTCTACTTATTTCCTCTAAGTGCTGCCATTTTTTAGCAATATCCTATTCCTCTCTGGTCTGAATCATAGCTGTAAGGTGTGTGGAGCACTTTCATGCCTCTGAAGGGCATGATTGATTTTCAGCTGTAGGTTTGAATTTGCTGCCCTGAGCCTTGAACCACTAAACACCAGAAGTGCACTGACCTTTCACTTGTCTCTGCTAAGTAGGCAGGCATCACTTGGCTGTCTAACAGACGCCAAGTCACACTCGTTGCACACATCCCAAATATCAGATAAAGGTCGATGCCGAGTGCCAAGCAAGACGAGCAGTGTGACCTACTATTAAAGCCTACCGCTAACTTCCCCAATGTCAGTAGCTATAGGGCATGCATGTATAAAAGATAGCGGATGGTGCAAGATATGTGTACGGTTGCCGTTTGGATTGCAGTTGAGCAATTGATCAGCTGAAGCGGTCACCTTTCATTTATCCTGTATTACTGAGATAGACAGGGCATTATGAATTGAGGGACTTTTGACAGGTTCTGAAATGCATTCTATGCATTAAAATCTGACGTCCATTTCAATGTTGCCTTTCCTCTGACCTTTTCTGTTCTTTAACTTAAATAAAGCTGTAAACGAGAGACATCTTCATGCTCAGAATCTCTGCCACGTTGCTCGTCTCCCACCCAACCTTTTACTTTAATAATAATATTGCCTATAAAATTAGGAGAATCTGCATATTGTACTTCAGGCAATCGAATCACCTTTCGAAAGACATTTCCAAGATATTGTTAATGCGTTATTGCTTTATTTAGTGCTCTCTAAAATACCCACCCCAGGGACTTTAAGGATATGTCATCAGTCAGTTTTGGCCCAAGACATTTTAAATTCACCAAAGTTACAGTTTAATGTTACAACATGCCATTTATTTAACATAAGATTTGCAAGAAAATGTTCAAATTGACCTAAACTGCTTATATTTCAAGCGTTGTAGCTTGAAATGTGTCTGAATGGGATATATTTGTCACTGAATTCCATTAGGAGGTAATGACGTATCATTCAGTCTGCAACTTGATGTGTTATTTGCAACAAAGGTTGCTAAACATTATCTCAATTTGTCCATTGTCACTTGTTTTATGGGTGTTGTGAGTAAATGTGGTGTCACATTTTTTTTTCATGTTTTATTGGATTTTCGAAAGAAACAATCAGGTGTCCTTGTGCACTAATTAAGTAAGAGGTGCTTTTCTGAGGGCCAGAACACATTTGCGTTTATGTCAATATATAAGTTTAAAGCTGGAATGTTTATGCACATTCTGAGGAAGTCACCAAAATGGCAATTTGCCTGATAAATGTTTAAAGCAGATGGTTCATTTCCAAACGTGCTCATCGCACATGTAGGACTTAACCCAACCTGACATTAAAGAAAGACTCTTATTAGTGGGTGCTGCTCAGCTCAGCACCCAGCTACGTCCTTTAGATTTATCCTGCATTTCTTCAGGTGCTAATGCCCTCCTGTGTGCACATCCCACAGGTGCCACTGTGGCTGAATAGATAATTTGGACAGGAGCAGTAATTGGACAGTAAAAAGCATGCAGGATGGCATCGGCACCTACATGGCACCTTGTGATATCGCTCTGAAGCTGGCCCTGTTTAGATTGCACATCATCTGCCAGCATCCAAACATTCCCTCGTCCAGATCTCCTCTTGTGTGCGAAATGACCCAGTGAATGATATGTGAAGCGATGTCCTGTGGGCCGACATGGCTAAGCCGACTCCCCGCGCGTTGCCTGATCAGTAAACGTTGCTTCTCGAGCATAGGTAATGCTTTCCCTCTTGCCCTGCAGAAGGAAATCTTGATGAAAGCCTATTTCCTGTCTTGTAGGACTCTGGTAAGGAGCATACTGTGGGTATAAAAGGAATCTGGGGTCTGGCAAGGACAGATAAGATAAGCTATCGAAACTGGGGCTTGGAACAATATTCTTTCTTGTGTATCGACTTCAGCGAGGAGCGCCGTTGATCATTGTAGCTGAAAATGATGCAAGTGGCACACATTTAATATTGAACTGAAATAAACAAATTCCAATGGTAACCAATAAAGCTATCTTAAATTATCTATAACTGCTACTAATGTATCATATTTGGGGGGAATTTGGCTCATTTTGGCCAAACAGTATGAGAACAGGGGGCTGCATGGAGCCCACAGGCCGGCAGTCGCCCATCTCTGATTCACTAGGTACAGCAACACTGAATTTCTGAGATCTGAGAAAACCACTCAGCAATCATGACTCAGAAGCTAATAAACATTGTTTGTAAATATTAGCAAGTGTTTGAATTTGTTTTACAAATGAGAGCATTTGCTGGGGGAGGTGATGTGTCTTTCATTTATACACAAATTCACGAGCAGCTTTTACTGGAACAGATGGGAAATAAACATTATTACAAATTCAAACTGGCAACAGTTTTTTTTTTCTGATTGTTTTTTTCGATTAACTTAATGCAGAAAAACTTAGTAAATCGTGATTACTCAAAGATATGAATGAAAATGTGATTGAGAGACGTGTGCGTATGTTGACTATTACGCACAAGGGCATTCATTTAGATTATGTGGTTAATCAGTACATTTTGTAGCCGTGTTTGCTTCTTTGCATTCAAACAGATGTAAATATTTTAGCAGTGTTTGTTTTTTTGTTTTTTTCCAGGAGTTTACATTCTGTCAAAAATGTTTTTCCTTGAATTAATTTTTATGTTTTTAGCTCAGTCAGTTTCCACTGGTGAGAAAATCCCTGTTATAAAGTGTCAAAAGTCAAAGCACATTTCGGTAAAAGAAAATGCACAGCTGTGATATTTGCATTGCTTTGCTTTGCCGTGCTGCCGTGGTTAATGTAAATATGTGCTTCTATTTTCATAAATGCATATGTAAACATTTCCATTACATGCTATACTGGTGCCTCTGAAGTTCAGAGATGAAATATGAGTTCACCTAAACCAAAAACAGACACAATTTTCAGTTATCTCTCCTGGTGCCTGGCAAGTTGCTGTTGTGAGTTTTGAGTTTAGACGCTGGATCTTTGTTTTAGATTTCTGCTGCTTCGAAAAACTCGACAGCACAGGGTTTTTTTCCCCCCAGAAACATTGTCCTTCTCTCTAAATAATCCACAAATATGGCTGTGAAAAAAAATGTCTTTAAGGTTCTGTACATACTAGATAGATAGTGTGCATGCTTAAATATATGCATCATACAGAATAATTTTTTTTATATATATAAAGCCAGCATACTGCAGTGGAGTTACAATCAGCATTTTCAATTCTGGCTGACAGCAGAGTTTTTCAGAAGGATTTCCATGATATCCATCCAACCATCTTCTGCATCGACTTTGTACAAACTTGGGTCACTTGGAATTAAAGTTATTCTAACTTACGTGGGCAAAGGGACACTGGGTAGTTTTTGTGAACCAACACAGGAAGATACATGGACACACACACACACACTAAAAGCTTACTGCAATCCTGCAGGTCTTTAATCATATGTTTGGTATTTCAAGAGAAAAAGGGAATATCCTAATATTCGTTTTACATTGCCTCAAGTCTCTTAAATCTTGTGTTCAAACTGGCTGCATCAGCTGATAAGTATTTTCTGGTTCTTAAACAATGACAATAAACTTTATTCTACTTTGTATTCTGATTAGTAAAAAACATGAAAACTCATTACAAGGCCCCGAGCCTTAATTTAACCAATAGTGTTATTTCAGTGAGGCGACACTACCGACCACTGTCCCACAATGCCTCCAATGTCTGTGTGACTGTGAAATTCAATGTATAGTCTTGTGTGCAATTGTATATTGTTTGTAAAGTCTGGCCAGAGGAAATGGCTCTGTAATACCTCAGCGTTCAGATAATGCACCGTGTTCCAAACCTGTTTGAATATCTGGAGTGTTTTCTGGATATTGGAATAGACCTTTCTTATCTCATCATCCCTCCTTTCTACCGTCCCACTCCTTCTTCAGCCTCGACAAATATAACTATAATAATAAAACCTTTAATCTTTAAAGTTTTCCCTGAAATGCACTGAAGTTTGATTTAAAAGTTCAATATATATAGTTCTGTATAATGTTACATTAAATTATGAATATGGGGAAAACCTTTATCTCTGTGTAACCAGAATGTTTATGAAAGGACATATAAGTGAGCGTCAAGGTAGTCTTTTATTCATGTGAGTTTTAATTCAAATCTTAACAATATGACATCATTTCCTATATTCTAGTGGGGTGTTGAAATAATTATAAGAGTAAACAGTCATTTTAAATCTAATTCTGTCAAGGATTCCAGCGTGAGTCACGACCACAATGAAACTAAAAAAGCAACAATAAAATACTACTCAAAAGACTATTTCCTGTGGAAATGATGCCGTGTGAGTGAACTGACTTTGCCTTGGCTGTCACAATCACTTAGAAACGTGGTCTTAATAGAGAGCATGAGTCACAGGAGTGTTTTTCCTATTTGTCTGCTTAAGTTTGAAGAGGGGCTGAGATCCTATGTGTAATTTGGTTCAAGTTTGAGGACTCTCTGTTCGTCATTCCCGCAATTTGCTCCCAGGCAGGAACAGAGAAAAAGTCAACACCAGCACGACACAACAACTAACTACCACTCGTGTGCGCATATTCTCCCCAACAGTCATTGAATTAGACTGATTTATAAGTGCAGAACAGAGTGTGCTTCCACGCTCGGGCTGGAATGTGCAGCAGTACATTTGCAAGTTCCCATTTACGGGCATCGGTGCATTGTTTATGATGATGTTTGCTTGTGAGCACATTACAGCTAAACGACTCCTGTCTGGACTTGATGTTAATCGGGACCTTTATACAGCGTTACATTTGCATATCCACGAGGAGGACGCAGGGTTGTAGGCAGGCTTGTAGTCTTGGATTCAGCGAGGTCACTCCCGACCTTCCCCCGGCGTGTCCATCGTCTCTTGTTCTCGTGGTGATGCGGCGCATGAAAGGCGAGCAAAGGCGAGGTGGAAAGATAGTAGACAAGTTAACGTCGGCCCCCGTGGCGCACAACAAGGTTTTAGCGCTGCTGCCTGGCCTCATGAGCATCACTCCACCGCCGGCCCTGGGGCAGAGTGCACACTGACACCTGTGTGCCGCCTGTGCTTCTCAGTGGGATGTCACTCACCTGCCCTCATGTTGACACCAGGACTTTTCTACTGCTGCCTGTAAACATGTCAGTGTCTCTCTCCACTTCTCATCACTCTCTCTCTCTCCTTCACTTCCCCTTTGCGTGAGATTTTCATCTGAATATGAAAGGAATATAAAGTGACTTCAGCCATGCTGACTTAGAGATGATATTATATTGTGCACAGCTGACTCTTTTGCCTTTTGCTTGACTTTTGTATCTACTTATTTACTTCCACTATATATTATTCGAGTGCCTCTCCCCAAGCGGCTGAATACTTGTTATGTGGTGACCTTCAGTCTACATCTCATTTTATCTCTCCTTTAGTTTACCCTCCCATCAGTCCTTGCATCAGTATCTACTGTATCTGTTAACCTTTATGTCACACCTCCATCTACATGGGGATACACCTTTTCACTAATCCGCTCACTTCCCGACACATTCACTCCCCCAATGGCATTTGTCGGCAGCTCATAACCCTCAGGCTCCGTCACTTTGTAAGGAAGTGATAACATGTCAGCGCAGCCTCTTCCTGGCAATCACACCACGCCACTCAGTGCCACCTTCTCACATTCTCTCAAACCCTGCTCGCACTCAACCATCACGCTGAGAAAAACCTGCGAGTGGGTCAGCGCAGGTTATCAGCTCAGCTCAAGACTAGAGTTATGCCAAAACCGCTTAAGATAAAGAATACATTATGACTTGCACATAGTTTTTTAGTTTTTTAGTTTTCTTCCCTTGTGGAAAAACACTGGTTTGACTTCATAAAAGTTTAATCTGAAGAAATTTGGTATTTTACGGGTGCATTTTAAAATGTCACATAACTGAGATTCTACTGGTTCTATCAGTTTGTAGGGTGCAGTACTTAGCAGCTCTTTCAACATGTATTTAAATTGTTTGTATTTGCATTTAAAAGTCTTGATTATCATCATATAATTACCAATATATCACATATGCAGTTTAATTAGCAGACGTATTTACAACAGGACTTCAAACAAGAGAGAGGTTTTTCATTTTTTATTTGTTTGTGAATGGATAGTACCCCCCAAAAAAGCTAATATAATCATAGTTTCTCTTCATTTGGCTTCTCTTTACTCCAAGGCAGCATCTTCTACCAGCTGTCAGAAGGCTCATATGTAAGTGGGTGTGTGGAGATGGTAAGACAAACCTTGTAGCCTCAAGCATCTTTTCAATTTCAGTTGAGAATCTCAGCGTTCTTCATAAACAACCAACATCCAAGTCGTTTTCTAACGACTTGTCATGTGGGACTCATCACTTTCTGAGTCAATATAGGAGAAGCTTGTTTTTTTCAATCACTAATACAAAACGGGGAAAGTGAATGTAAATCGTGCCCTACCATGAATGCTTTTATTTTGACTGTTGTTTGGACAGCCGTAATTTTTTGTTTTTAATACCACTGCTGGAAGTTAACCATTTGAGGTCTTTGAGCAAGGTCCATAACATCCTGGTGCTTGTTTTTGCTGCACTGTGACAGTACACTGCTAGTTAAATTTGAATATCAATAGGATGGGTTAAATAAATAATCCCCACAGGGATTAATGCATTTTGAAAGTCATTTCTGTTCTCAAAAATGTGCATATTTGCCTACATATCTGTACATGTATATCTCTATATATATTTACAATTTTAGTCATGAAGCCTTCTTATATGATAAACAAGGAGTCACTCGGCTATCTACTGCAAGGTGTTATCATGTGTGATAAATCTGACTCAACCTGAAGTCAAAATCTTCCAGCTTTGCACTCAACAATTCAAAGTAGGTCTGTTTGTTTTTTTTGTTTTTTTGTTGAATATGTCCAGGAACTGACTGGGAACAACATGTCCCTGCATGACGCTCAGTCTCGTTAGTTATACGAATGTAGAGTTTTTAGTCCTTCATGCTGCAAAGGATCTGTGATCCAGTGGGGAGCAGCCGAGTTATTTGCATTGATTTAAAGGTCTCTCTCTGGCTGTAAAACTCACTGAAGTAGGTTGGTACTTGAATCCACCTGAGCTCGAGCTCCGTACTGAAGGCTGAATATGTTTTCTTGCAACAATAACTCCGGAGAATGAGGAAAACAGAAAACCCTGCTTGGAGCATCATGGATGCATGAAAGCCTGATTTTGTGGACTTTCATATTTAATGACAGACACATTTCAGTTTCATGTACAGTGCAGGGGAGAAAGCGTCCTATTGAGATGTCCTAAATAAACAACAAGCCGAACAAGGAAACATTTTAAAAAATATATTAATGTGACATCTCCGTGAAAGAGTTGGACTTTTCATATTTACTTGTGCTCTTCAGTCAGCAAATCTTATAGTAATAGAAGAGCAAACCTTCTAAAATTCCCCCGATGTTTCCGAGTGTTTCTGTATGTAGAATTTAATATCATGCCTGTTTGATGTAGGATAGTAAAACATTACAAACTGAATGTTTTAGCTGTGAAATATGTAGATTTACAACTTCTTAGAGGAAGAATTCAACATTTATTGAGACAGTTTTCCCATCATGACTTTCATTAACATTTAACAACTCATTTAGAATTTGTACAACGTTTTCACTATTTGAAGAATTGCTCGGGAAACTCATAGCACACCATTTCCTGTCGAGATGCGCAAGATAGTTTTCTTCAATTTATGCTAATTTAGCAAAATCTCAATAACAAGCGGAGGAATAAATGTGTCATATAGTAAACGGTCTGCTTTAATGCATTACGCTTTTGAATTTTGTTTATATTGAAGTAAACCGGCTCTTCTAAATAAGATTCAATATCAAAAGAGCTATGCTCTGTTGTGCATTGGTCTGGGAGACCAGAGGGCTATTCTCGAGAGTTGATAAGTTTGAAGCCAGCTGTGGCGTGCCCGCAACCTTCTGCAAATCATACATAGGTTTTTCAACGCAGAGCTTTTGTTCGCCTCATTCACAGCTTCTTGGGAGCAGAAGGACTGTGAAATCAGTCTCTGCCCTATAATGTTCCCACTTCTGGGCTTGCAAAAGTCCACAACAGACATCAGACTTCTGAAAACTGTATTCGAAGTAGGGGTGAAGACATTTACTGACAACCATTGTGTTACCCTTGGTTCCAGTGAATGGCACATTTATGGGACTGATTTAGAGTCACATTTTGGGCTCTGCTGCACCACACAGTGCTCACATTGTTCAAGGGCTTGCTGCTGTGTTTTTTGTCAGCCAGCTCCCGTGCCAAACAGGTAATCTACTTATGTGAAGGCCACATTAATAAATTGGTTCCCATCACTGTGGAGCGTGGGGTGGCTTCATGCTCGAGGATGCTGCAGGTCTGTGATTATTCAGCGAGGGTACAATACTGCACCGAGAGAGAAATTGAATAGAAGTCATTTTGTGTTATGAAAACAAAACATTATTCACATGTCAAAACCAGCACAGTACTTCCTTTTTTTCCTCAAAGGTATATTTCAGGTTACCTATTTCATCATATCATAGTGTACACAGTATTCTCTCTGAAGATGTTATGCTATATCATCCCCTGTACAAGATAATGGTTTCCATTTTGTAAATTTATTCTCAAGCTAAGGTGTCCTTGGGGATTGTTTGTGTGTGGAGGCAGTAACTGTAGCCACCAGGATGGATAGACAGGGCTTTCTTACTCTTTGTCCTTCAACAGTGTACTGTTTGCGCATTTGTGTGTCTCTGAAAAGTGAGAGGTAAACACATATTCTACGGAGAGTATTATAACCACAACCTGTCTGAAAACTTTCTGAATTGTTATTTTATTCGAGCAAACAGCAAGGATGGTGTCATTTACCGGCTGAAAACTAGTATATTCTATCTGAAAATACTTGTTTTTTTGATTTGGTTGTGAATACAGTTTTGGTGTTTCAATTTTTACTGCTTTTTTTATTTTCTTCTCCTCTCATCTTTTCTCACAACTGCAATCATGTGGCGTAAACACTGTCGAGAAACTTGGGATGACCACATTGTCGTTTCCTTGAAAATCTCGGCACTCGCGTAGCTGAGGGTGTTTTACACTGATTGGTCAGCAGAGACGAGACGAATGACGCTGCTGGATAACATGTAAACATGAACCGGAGGCGTCCGCTCTTTTGTTTCTAATGCCGATTGTCAAGATAGTGTCTGCAACCAAAAACCGACTGTATAATAGACTTTGACAGCAACAGATTACGCTGCATGTATCACTCCCACGACATCGTCGGCTTTGTCACTGCCGCCATGAATACCAGTCAAAGTTTGAATGAAAACCGCTAAAGAGGAGATACCGCCGTGCACTCGCAAACATGTGCACGTACCTCGGCTGCAGAGAGTGAGAGAATAAACCAGAGAGCAGTGACAGCATAACAAAGGGGGAGTCGCAGTGAGACGACACTATCAGCTTAAATTGTTCCTCACCGACACACAGCCGAGGCAGGGTACCCTGCTATTTATGGCAGCTGTAATTTCTGTGAAGAGCGGTGACAATCATATCTGCTGGATATGATTACACACTCGCATTCCTGATAGTCAAGCACAGTCATTAACTGTAACAAAATGTAGCTTATCAGGAACAACATTTAAATGTGTCCACGGGACGCATTTGCTGTGGGATCTTTTCTTTGGATTTAGATGTTTTTCTTTTTTTTTTTTAATCTTACGCGATAATAAAAGCTTTGGGTGAAAAGTCTTTGCTTTTTACTTGCTCAGCAAGCTTTGTAAGATATTAAATCATGCATAAACTGGTAAGAAGAAAAAAAAAAACATTCAAGCTACTTTAGCAGTAAAAAAAAAAAAAATCTTTTTCATCTTTTTTTTTTTCTATTTATAAGCAGCTTGTCATGGTCAAGGCTGAAATCTCACAAACACTGTGCTTCTTACAGATCCACTGGGTGAAAACCATTCAGAGGCCTAAATATCTCATTCTTGTTCAATATGCTGAGGAAAACCCACGGTCTCCCCTCAGCTGTTGGTTGATGCATCGCTCAGCCTTTCTTCTTTCTACTACTGCTACTGCTCATGCACTTAACCCCGCGTTAAGTTCAGGAGCAGCTTGTACTTGTACTTACTGTGGTCATTCTGTTAAGTAATATTCTGTCTTTGAAGAGTTCCGTTTTAGACGCACAGGCCAAACATGTGAACACCACACAGAAAGGCCCCCCCCCCAAGCAAAGCCCGGACTCAAACCAGAGATTTCTTGCTATGAGGCAAGAGTGCAAACCACTACACCACTGTATGGCCGTCACTACAAGTTATTAATTGGTTATTTATACCTTGCGTGTTATCCAAGATAATTTGGCAACTGTTAAAAGAATTTACAATCTGTTTATTCATTCCACAGAGAAGAAACGAGATAATGAGTTGTAGAGTTGTCTGGAGACGATATGAAAGGTGCTCTAAGAAAACCAATAAAAACACAACAAAGTGATCAGAACACTGAGTGCCCGGGTTCAAACAATTCTTAGATGTCGCAGCTTTTCTGAGCTTATTTCAAATTAATTGTCTGAGGTGCATTGGCTGTTTTTGGAATAAGTCGTGGCGCTTGTTTTCCCAGATGTACATTTGGTGAAATGGCTAAATTTCTCACTGAGAACAAAGTGGCAATTACTCAGCCAGAGTCCATCAAATACACAGTCAAACGCCACTGGAGGCAATCGCAGCTGGGGCGGGAGGCAGGGTAAACCCTGGACAGGTTGACAATCCATCACAGACAGACACACTCACATTCACACCGACAGCCAATTTAGTCGCCAATTAACCTGAAAAGTAAGCGGACTGTTAGAAAGTGAGCTAACCACAAGACCACCATGCTGCACCCATGGGCATCATTCAGGCTTTTTATCTTTTACAAACACACAACAGCCTTCATGTTCATCTGCTATTCTGTTGGTCTTCTTCATGTGCTCAATGTTTATTTTCCCAGGTTTTCCGCAGTTAGCGAGCTGGCGCCGATAGGAACTTCAGTGGGGACGATTCTGGCTGCGGCTATCAACCAAACCATCTTCTACTCCATCGTGGCAGGAAATGAACTAGGTACAGACAACAGATCGTGCGACATGCATTCAGTTAACACTCAGTGAATGGATTTTCTTTTGTACTTCGCAGGATGTCTTGCCTCTCAACTCTTCCTTACGTTGTCGTTCATTCAGATGATGGCTCAGGATTTCTGTGCCCATGTGTCATTTTTATTTTTTTATTTTTTTCCCTCCTAGAAATGTAAATGAGATTCAAAACACCTCCAAAACGCATTAAGATTATTTAGAAAATTGTGGGTTGTATGCTGTGCTTGTAGAAGTCTGTCCAGGACAGATTGGGCACTTTGAACATTTTTTGTTGCTCACTCTGAAAAAGCATAATTACACTTTGGGAAAAAGAACAGCCAGGTGTGAGGTTGTCTCAGGTTTATCAGTGAGAAGAAAGGGACATATGTGGATAAAAAAGATCATTGGGAGTAAAAGAAAGATATTACTCAGTCACGTTTTCTCAAGAGCTCCCGCATTGAGTTTCTTTTTCCCTTGTATTTTTGGGACAAGCGCTGTAGTCCCTATCAGGAGAGTCTCCTGGACATTACAAACAGCTATGTGGCAATTTTTTAGACATCTTTAATATAATATAACTTATTCAACATGTATTACCTGCTTGGAGATTTCTGATCGGCTTCAACTTGAGTCTGCTGCAGAGGAAAACAACTGTAATTAATAAAGCCAGTGTTAATTAACCTCAACCTTCAGTGTACAGAAGAAAATGGGATCACGAAGTGATGGCATGCCCTCCACAGAGCTCTGATCCTAACACAGTCGAGTCATGTGGCTTTACATTAAGCAGTAGAAGGATCTAAATCAGGATACATCCACAGTAGACACAGTGTACGAGTGTGTTTGAGGAAAAACTGCTGCTGCTTTGAAAGGCAAAGGGTGGCGTGGATAGCACATCCAAAAATCCCACCACAGTTAAACTTTCGACATGAAATCGTATCTACTCGATGTCTCTTTCTTTTGGTTTGTTTTGTTTTTCATTGGTTCTATATTTGTTTGATTTCAGGTCAATTTCAGGTGAACAACAGGACAGGCGTCATCTCCACAGCCAAACCTCTGGATTATGAGAATGTGACCAGCTATGTCCTCAGGGTCCAGGCTGACTCCATGGTTGTTGTCATGTCCAACCTGCGTGTACCTTCCAAAAGTAAGATAATTGAGCCATTCGTAAGGTTGCATTTGAAGGAACGTGCATGGATATTGTATTTACATTTTATCTAATTCCTTCACTCAGAATTGTTACGATTAAGTCCAGTTGAAAGCTTATTTCTGTCTCTTTAATTTATAGTTCAGATGGAATTTATGAGCTGGGTTATATATTTGTATGTTTACATGGACTATTTGCATTACTATGCCTTCCAAGATACACAATAATAAGAATGACATAGAAAATGACGATGGAAATGTGAAACTGATGTCTATAAAAAGAAAAAAAAAGAATGACATAAAAAAAGCACCTGTAGCTTTACAAATGGCCTTAAGATGGAATCATTACCGGATTATTCCACCCATACTTTCTGGGTCATGACCTTGTCAAGAAGGCGCTTGCATGGTCTGAGTCCAACATATGGAAGAAATACATTAACCCCAAATGTCAGATTTGTCATTTTCCCTTTTTTTGTTTGTTGTTATAAATGACAAAACGGACAAGACAATGCAATTTGTATTATTTTCTTATTATAGGCCATTTGTATAGGTTGTGCCAGGTTTGGTAGAAAAATGACCGGTTGCTTAGTTTAACACACCATTCAGCATGTTGACAGTTGTGACATTCCTCTTTCAGTCATGTTGTTGTTAAAAAATAACCTGAAAAAATATGATAAATCCTAGTTTCACTGGAGAATGGCAATCTAACAGTGTCATAAATTATATCCAAGTGGCCTAATGATGGAAAAATAGCCCATTTGTTTTAATTTTCTCAGGCCACCTCCAAAACGAGGGTGGGCAACAAAACATTAATCATCCCAAAATCCCTGTTCAATGAACGGCTGCGTGTTTCCCTCCTCCGTGTGCTTGAAACAAACTCGGTTTCAAAATGTGCATGATGACACTGGCCGCATTCGGACGACAGCAGTGAAAACGTGCTGTTGCAGGGTCTTCCTTCTGCTTGCCGTCTCTTCACTGATCCCTCTCCAAGAAATCAGCTTCTTTTTATCGCCACAGTCTGGACGCGATAAAGTGTACACTCAGCGATAGCGACGCCTGCTTTCAGATACTTTCTCCTCAAAGGCTCTTAGTGTTGCACATGGTTGTGCACACAAAAAGTGACAGAAGTAGGTGAACTGGGTTGAAGCGAGGAGCTTATTTTCCTGCAGTGCAGACTCCGACTGATGGTTGGACTCTCTGTTTTTAAAGAGCTGGTTAAACGATTGGATCCTTTCGCTGTCACGCACGTTCCTCATGCCGTTGACCATTGTTTCAGGCCGACTGAGACTTCAGACAGCACACTCTGCGATGGTCATGCCTGAGCTGGAACATCATTAGGCTCATTGTGACCAGTTTACAGGCATACACTCTGGTTCAGTGAATAATCAATCACCCACTTTACCTGCCACTCGTATCCTCACACGGTGTGTCTCTCACATACTGATAGGACTAATTACTAGTAAGCCGTACTGTCTCTCTTTCTCTCTCTCTCACACACGCCTACACACACACTTGTGCTGCAATACTTGTGATTCCCACACGTCAACATGATGCAACCCACTACCGTTTTGCATCAGTTTTACCATCAGAACTAAGTATCTCATCCTAATCCTAACCTTAATCCAATTGTAGCCTTAGCGCAAAATCCACATCTTAACCCTTAAAAATATGAATGTGATTTTGGATCCTGTTTTTAGGTCCCCACAACTGCTGTGTGCTTTTAGGGGCTGGACCCAACTAAAAGAGTGAAAAACTGTGTTTGTGCTCCATAATACTTTTTCTTGACGTTTACTAAAACCTCAATTCGTCCCTCCAAGATCTCATGGGCAAAAATCCTTGATTTTGCAGGCAACTTTCTTGAAAATTGCAATAGAATTTGTATGATTTTTTTGGTGTGACAAAAATTGCATGTTACTGATTTTTATACTTTTTTTTATGTAACCCTTGATAAAAGCATACTGCACCACACACAAAAAAAAACGTGCAAATGTTTTACTTCTCTTTGTTAGTTCAATTTTAATCCGTTTTTACACAAAATGCGTTAAATTCAACGTATAGGCAGTGCAAGTGTCATTTCTTATTCAAATTATTATTTCCTTGTGAAACTTATACCCAAACAGTGTCCAGAGTACTAGTACCCCCGCATGAGAATAACTGAAGCCCAGGGCTCTGCCTCATGCAAAGGAGAAAGTCAACAGGCTGACATCCTGTTTTGGCTGAGTGCACAGAAGCCATTTTTTCTCACTTGTCTCATTTGTATAATTCTAATGCAGATCAGGGCTCAATGACAGCAAACATCTTTCTTGTTTATGCATCGCCAGGACTGCAGCGCCTAACCTGCGGGCCCATGGCGAGCCAGATCTTAAGAGACACTCAACCCTCCATAAACTGTTCAAATGGCTGCCCTCAGGACAAAGACTCTGGACTCTGATCTTTTAGAGACAGGACTTGAAAAATGAGACGGGGGGGGGGGGGGGGGGGGGGGGGGGGGGGACAGTTATTGGGTAAATGTATGTTTTGTTTTGTTTTTATTATGTTATTAGCATGAAATAGTTCTTATGTGCCATACCTTGTGGTTATTTATGTGCTCATCAATTATTTATTTTACACAGCACATTATAAATTTAAACCTCCTTTATCTTTTCTTATCTTCCCCTTATTGAGATATATATATATATATATATATATATATATGTATTTTTTTATTGCATTTCAATCAGCAGAGCAGTAGCAAAGTAATTTGTTAGATAGATTATTCTATTCTTCTCTGGGCCAGGACAATGTATATGCATTATATTGTCAGTTGGCACACATGCATACGTACACAGGGATTCAATTGGATAGATGCACACTCGCTAATAGAGGATATGACAGGGTGTAATCAAAGGATTTCAGAATGATAATGTACTATTAGGCACTCTCAAGCTTCGGCAGCCGAAGACGCAATCGCTCTTCTTAATGGGCCCGTTTCTTTCATGCATCTTTATGAGTATTTGTGCGAGACGGAGCGAGTAGAAAAGGGAGGGACTGCATTTATGCATTTTATGGGCCTATACTCTGAGGAAGCAATATGGCCAACCTTTACAAAGAGCGGGAGAGGAGAGAGAAAGTCTGCGGTTTTCTCTCCCATCCCCTGGAGTCCTCCCTCACACTACAGCTTTTGTGCCTGTAATTTGATGTGCTGTGTTTTGTGTGCCCAATTCCCCTGGTGCATCCTCAGCTCCAGTGCCACATGATTTTACATTTTTGCATCCAGCGAGAAGAAAAATGGTCCTTGACACTGCATATTTTTCACATGAACTGCAGGCCCGCGTAGTTTTTGCACTGCATGTATTTATGGTGTACATTATGTACATCTAGCCGTGACAAATTAAGGGGGTCGATGTTTATGCTCCCTGTATGCATGTTTAGTATTTTAAAGGGACGGATGCCGATTTCAAAGCACTCACAAAATGCCCAGTTAACCAGCAAATACAGCATTAAAAGTACCGCATGCGTTCTTTTTCTCTCATAGAGTAGGGGAAACTCTTGCTGCTTGATTATTGGATGCGCCACGTATTATTATTCCTAATAATGTGCAAAATGCTCCCCTGGTAAAATTGCCCAACGATTTATTGACGGCACTGTTGCGCACCAAACTGTTGGGAGAAAAGAACTCCTCAAGAATAATGTTGCATGGTACACCCCACTTAAAATGAATGACTTGGAGGACAGATCCCATCAATTTTTTTTTTTTTTTTTTTTTTTTTTTTTTTTATTGAGGCACTTTCCTAAACAGAGTGGAAACCGGTTGAGTTGTTTTCCTTATTGCCCTAGTATTAATGAGAAGTCATCTGCATAGGTCAGATGCAGAAAGAATGTAAGCAATCAAAATCAAATGAACGTCTTTATTATTATATAGCTTGTCATATGTATCATATCATGTTCGAGACATGAAAGTCTGGAACGAAAGTATATTGGAATTACGTGTATTACATGAAAAAAGCAACAAAATGCAGATGAAATGCAATTACAACAACATCATAGGGTTTAGATATTATTACAACTACATTTGTTTTCAGTGAAATTGCAGAGGCTACATCAATTACAGCATCAATATAATCTACTAAGAAATTTGTTCCAAGTATCTATCAAATCTAAAAAGAAATTATTTATACTAAGTACGGGTATATTTTAAATGTCTGATGGCCCATGGCAAGTTTCTTTTTTTTTTTTTTATTATATTCTGGAAAACGATTTCAGTCTGTCCTTTGAAGTTGTGAACCAGCTGATGAGCGTGGACAAATTATTCTGACGTGACAATTTCGATGTTACGCAACCCTTGATCAGCCTCTGTCCAGTTGGCTAAACGAGATGCATTTACTGCATGCAACATCTACTGGGCTAACTTTTACTTTTGTTTACTTGGAAGCACCAAAAGAGTTAAATGCTGTATGCCACCATTTGCGTTTTGCAGCTAACACGGCAAAGGTGTTCATCGAGGTGCTGGATGAGAATGACCACCATCCCGTCTTCTCCAGGAAGCTCTACATAGGTGGCGTGACGGAGGACACCAAGATCTTCAGCTCTGTGCTCAAGATAGTGGTGAGAAAACATTGTTTCTTTTCATTATTTTACAAAACATACCTGGAATCATGTGGAAACCGAAGCACTCCATTCAGTTCTGACTCCCTCAGCACATCCCCGGCAGCCACAGAGGGAAATCTCATCCACTTTACTTTGTGAAGTACAGTTTGATCTCTTCTCGTATCGCTGGCAATATTTCCTTGTCAGTTTCGCTGTCCCCCCCCCCCGTCTGCCCCGGTCGGTGACCAGGTGGGATCAGAGCGAGCTAAGAGATGTAATTCCAGTATGTTCACAGAAGCATGGTCGGACATCCTGTGCAATTATCGGCCTCCTCTGCCAGTTTCACTTTGTCACCTTGTCTGATGCACGGTGTCTTGAGTTTTCGCTGTGAACCAAAACAGTGGGCGTCACTGTACCATGCACTAATGTTTGATCCACGAATCTCTTTATTAAAAAAAAAAAAAAAGATGCAGTGTGTGCCAAGATGTCCCTGTGTAAAAGAATAAATACAGTGCAAGAGCTTTTTTTTTTTTTTTTTTTTACTGGCACAAAGTCACTGAATGTGGTATTTCTAATTACTCATGACTTAAAATTTAAGAGTTGTTTTTCCAGGAGCAGCTATAGGCATAATAATTTTGAAATATCCATTTAGGTGTCACTATTATTTTTCCGACTATGATCCAGCATGCTCTTTGGCTCCAAATTAATGTCACGGAAAGTTGAAACTACTTGGAAACTTTATTTTTTCAGAAGCTGAAGCAAAAATCTTCAGATCAAGGTTCGCTCACTGCTCTGCTTCCACACAGTTGTGTTAATATTTTTAGCAGACTATTTCAGTCAATAAGATCTCCTTCAGGCATCCTTCCATCCTCTATACCGTTTCATCCAATTTAGGGTTGGGGTGTTGGCGGCTGGTGGCAGCTGATCCCAGCCGACTACGTAGGGAAGCAGGGGACGGCCCCCGGAGACGGACAGTCACACACTCTCATTCATTGCTGTGGGCCAGTTAGAGACACCGTTTAACTTCAGACACATGTTCCCTGGGCCGTGGGATTAAACCCAAAAGATCCAGAGGAAACATGCGAAGAGAACATATAAACTCCACACAAAGCGAGCCCCAGCTTCAGTGCCTTCTGGATCAAAAACATTTATTTCTATGTGCTCAAATGATCCTCAGTGTCTGCAGGAAATGAAAGAATCAAATGTCCAAACTGCTGTCTGAGATACGGAAAAGGAAATTACTTTTCATTGTTGTTGGGTTTTTTTTCCATCCATCCATCATCTGTTCCCACTGTAAAATGCATGGGATTGCAGCTCATTGAAGCTTGCTCAACGGACAGGGTGCACCTTTGAGCACGAGGCCGGTCCATCACGGCACAGTAGCAGATCATCGCTCTCATTAACACCGTTGGACAATTTAGGACATCCAATTATCTTAGTAGTCATGTTTTTGGATTGTGCGAGGGCGTCAGAGAGAACAAGGAAACTTCACTCAGAAAGGTCCTGATAGACGTTTTTAAATTACATTTAACCGTGCAAGATTCAAAACCACTACTAAGTTAAACAACTCCCGAATATTCAGGTGCACATGTTTTGTGTCTACTTATATGAAGTGGCCACTTAACCAGTTCACAAAGCTTTTTTTTTTCTTCTTTTCTTTTCCTCTTGTTTTTCTATTATTTAAATCCAAATAAACATCAAATGTAAAATCACGAGTCAAGTGTTATCTATATTTCCACACAGAGGCCAGTGATTGACGTATGGTTAATGCGAAGGGCTTGTACCTGACTTAATTAGTCACAAAACTGAGGGCTCTTTTCTCCCTCGAGATAATCATTAAAAATATTGTCAACATTTGGCATGCTCCGACAATCGTGACCTTCTGCTAATTGATGCATAGGGAGGACTATTGTCGTCACAGTCAGAAGAAGTGAATGACAGACTTTCACTTTCACGCCAATAAACCTAAATATGGGGACGTTTATTTGCTGCTGAAGTACTTTTTTGGCTTATTTAAGTCCCATTTAGTTTTATTTCCTTTATTCCTGAAGAAATCCAAATGCTTGCATGAAGGACAGAAAGACAGCATTATTTTAAACAGCATGTGATAGCATTTGTGGGTGGCTTCGATCCACGATAAGGTGGCTTCAATAATAGAGGGGAGCCTTTGAAACAGAAGCTTTTTATTTTTCTTCAGTTGTGTTGTTCAGGATTTTTTTAATGGGGTCAAACTGCTGTGATTCACATATTTCCCTTGCTCTCTCCCCGCTTGCAAACAGACCTCACTCGCAGTGTCGGCCTTTCCCTGTGTGCCCATAAAACTTTTAAAGGTTTGCCCTACATACATGATGCTTGTACAGATATTTGGCGAAATTCTATCTTGTGGGGATATCTCACTTTGTTGATTTATGCAGTCCTATCAGCGGGACCTTGCCCCTCCACCCCCACACTTCCTCCTGTGCCAATAGCAAGAGGAGGGGGGAAAAAAAAGAGAGAGAGAGAGAGATTGCTCCTATTCATCAGTGTCACTCGCCACAGACAAGCACTCTGAAAATTGATGCGCGTGTGTGACCTCAGGGGCCAATCAGAACTGATGCCTCGGGGATCGATGAATGAAGTTTGCGGTTTTGTTCACTACAAAATGAAGTGCTCTGACAGGCCTCATACAGACTATGATCATCGTAAATTATTTGGGGGTTTCCTTCTGTTTGTAAACCGTTTTCACGTCTCATTCTTTTGATCAGAGAACTAGAATGAAATTTATCTCCTTGTATTTCACATATTTTACATCTGCGTCAACAATTTTTCTTTAAAAAAAAAAAAATCTGATTAAATGTACTAATCTTAGATGTAGCTCATATTAAAAAAAAAAAAAAAAAAAAGCCACAGAGACTTATTATCGCTGCAGCTTTAAGGAGCTTTATTGGCAAATTTCTGCTAATTTTCCAGCTGTCCAGCTGCACACTCGCACTCCTCGTGGGATCTGGGTTGACCCCAGTGAGAAGCTGTTTTTAGAAAAAGAAAAAGAAAAACTCAACGGGGTCTTCCCTAGATGGCAGGAAGACTGTGAGCAACAAGCTAGTTGACAGAGCGTGGCACTTAAAAGCTAAAGAGGAGGATGTTTTTAGAGACCCAAAATAGAGTTAAAAAAAAAAAAAAGAGTGCATCAATATTAACAGTCCAGGCAGCCAGAAGCAACAAACCCAGTGACCGATAATGACCTATAACCACTAAAAAGCATTAAATGATTTACTAATAGTTTTTATTTAACAGATTACACAGTGCTTGTGTGTTTATGTTGTGTTTTCATCTCTCAGAAAGAATAAAATAAAAAATAAAACATTTAAAGCTCATCAATTAAAAGAAGTGATACCAGAATAGCTTACCCACTGTTTTTTTTGTTTTGTTTTTTTACTATGCATAGCAATGGTTTTCACAGCAGTGTGAAACCACTTGAGGTTTAGATGACTTATGAGTCTCCAGCTGCATCTCTTTTCCATTTTGTCAGCTGCTTTCAAAGAACACCTGCTTGGAATAAAATTATAAGGAAATATACCCCCCTCCCGCCACCCCTTCTTAAAATGTGCGAAACTTTCTGTAGCTCCCACTTCAGTTTGCAGCCTTTGAATAAATCACTGCTATAGTTGTTTATTGATGTTCTGGAATTAGTCAATGAAATGACTTTACACAATAGGAAAAATACATATATATATATATATATATATCAGATCTCCTAAATAAAGGGCAGTGGCCCTAACTCCCAGTTACATAATATTTCCGATGGCTAACGCTCCAGCTCTGACAAGAAAACACAATTGCACCTCTGGCTCGCTTCACTTATGTAACAGTGTGTGTCAAGAGCAAAGTAGCAAAGAGTGTGCAACACACTTTGCTTAAAACACTATGGTCAAGTGCTCCGGTGGCATTCATTCAAATAATGTGTGTTTACATTTGTGTTCCAGGCCACTGATGTTGACACGGGGAACTACAGTGCTATGGCGTACCGCCTGATAATCCCTCCCACGTCGGAGGGTCAGGACAGCTTTGTCATCGAGGCCTACACGGGGGTCATTAAGTCCGCCATCATGTTTCGGAATATGCGCAGGTCCTACTTCAAGTTCGAAGTCATCGCCACAGACGACTACGGAAAAGGTCTCAGCAGCAGTGCAGAAGTGGTGGTGAGTATTCACTGCGGCGCTTGTTTGTTTCCCCGAGCTCGTGTGTGTGTGTGTGTGTGTGTGTGTGTGTGTGTGTGTGTGTGTGTGTGTGTGTGTGTGTGTGTGTGTGTGTGTGTGTGTGTGTGTGTGTGTGTGTGTGTGTGTGTGTGTGTGTGTGTGTGTGTGTGTGTGTGTGTGTGTGTGTGTGTGTGTGTGTGTGTGTGCAGATCGATGAGTACATGCAGGACACAAATCCACCGCTATGATTTACATGTCACTGGCACAGCAGACGCATATCGATTGTGAGTGGCTTGCCAAGTGTGGTACCGCTGCAGCCAGCGTTACAGTGTCCTCAAAATACTAATATAGGAGAGCGATATGAAGGGGAAGTGAGCCAGTTTAAAGTCTTTATGGGGCGCAGCATAGCCGGTGATAACTGTTGCATTATGTCTGCTCTATCTCTTAAGGAATTTTTGTCACATCTGAGAAAGAAAATGGCACCACTTTGTTAATCTTTCATTCCGCTTTTGAGCTTATCATTTTGGGAAAGACTTTTATCCACTCACTGGAGGAATTACTTGAATATAGTCCTGCGTCTCTGCTCACTGATAAATATACACCTCCGGAAACAAGGTTATAAACTCATGCCAAGTGATTTAGTGGCTGCTAAAAAGATTTGTTTCCTTTCTCAATTCGTGGTACTTTCCTAAAGTTTGATATTCCGTTGGTGGAGTGAAACTAAAATATTCAGGGGTTTTTTTTGCAGCAGAATCACCCTTACATTATTACAAGTGTTTATATAACGGTGTGATCGTACTTGAATTGTATGAATAATCTGTCTCAGACTGAACATTGTCACTATGCACTCACTGGAAAGGACGAATGCAGCCAACAATAGTTAGTTCTTAATTTTTTGTGTTTCTGTGTTCAACAATTTATAAGCCAAGGACAATATTTAAAGCCTTCTGCAATTCTTCCTTTTGGTTCCAAAGTGACTATCTGGAATACATCAATAAATAGGTCTTTAGACTCTGATCCATATATAGATTCTTCTAGAAAAATGATGCAGATTGTAGATGGCTTACAGGTTGGAATATGAAGCCTGGTCTTCTTGGACAGCAGCTTGCCATATCCAATGGGAACAGAGGGCTGGAGAATATTTTACAAAAAAACCAGTGAATCATATTAAAAGAGCAGACATCTGCATTTGTAAACATTTTAAAAGTCAAACAAGTAAGAAAGTGAGCAAGTCTGGATATTACAATATCCAAGTATTTTAATGCATGACTTATGAACTGTTAAAGAGATACTTATTCAATCTGTATCACACAACCAAGTCTGACGGTAGTTGGGGGAAGACATGTTTTCGAGTTGGAGTGCAACATTTTGCAAGAGGCATGACAAAAAAAAAAAAACTGGAAAACTGAGAGAAGATCATTGAACTGTGAAAGGATCTGTGAGTGAGTCAGAGCACAGACAAATTGTGATATGGAAGCGGATCTTGGCACATTGACATTAGAAACTGCAGAAACTAAGTACAATTAAGTGATCAGCCAAGGACACTTGTTTTCAGACGTTCACATCATAGAGCAAAACAAAAGTTTTCAGTTTAATATCACCTAAACACTAATTCTGTAGTTTGAAGGATTCATTTGTTGCTTTAGGTCATTTGGAAAAGGCAGAAAAATGAAAGTAATTACACACACACACACAGCAACTTGGCATTTATTTATTTATTTTGGATATTGATATTCGGAATAATGAACAAACTTGCAAAAGAGAAAAGTAATTTGGGCCACAGTTTGGCGTTTTATTTTCTCTGGAAAAAGTACTAAACAAGCAGATGAGTAGTACTTACAATTCTTCCTTCAAGTTAAAAAATTGCCCCGAAAAACAACCACAAATGGCCGCGTACTTATTAGTGCATACTTTGTCTTCTTAGTGAAATTCATCTCAGGCTTTATATGCATTATCTTGTTTATTTTGAGGCACGGTGATATATGCTTTGTTTTGTTTACTCGGCAGTAAATGTTTTTGATTGTGCTCCATTGAATAATTCACAGTAGGTACAACACATTCAACATGTGCCCTCCGCCACTCGCTGATGATCCAATTAAAGTCTTTCTCTCAGCCATAAGTATTAACTCTGTAAACATTATGTGCATCTGCCTGCTTGTAGGTTCGTCTTAATGCGTGTCGCTTGGCGTGCTTTCTTTTCCCCAATAATTTCCCCACACGCCCGCTGCGTAAGGGCTCAGCTTTGCCCCTAATTCAATGCTTATCTTCCCTGACCGTGGGCAGGCTTATTTTTTTCCTTTCGGTGAAATATGTCTGGCTAACAAGCTTCTAACGAGACAGAAGGAGGGTCTGGGACATTGCCTGGATGTGAGGGAGCAGCGAGTGCTTAACCATGGTGCTCGTTAATTTTCAAGGGGAAACCTAATTTCACAGGAGCCACATGGGAGATTTGGCTTCACAGCACAGAGGCTGTTTCCCATGCTCTTCACTGCAGCATCAGAATTAGGTCTTGTTAAGTTTACCGCACGGCGGCAACACAGGCAGGCAATTAGAAGGTCTGATTTGGTCCACCGGAAAGAAGAAAAAAAAAAAGCATTCTAATGTGTCGACCAATCACAATAGGGAACACCTGGAAAAAGCTGTTCAGCCACAATTTATCTCAATTTTGTGTTCTCGCTCTCATCTCTCGTGTCCTTCCTTCTCTTTTAATCTCTTTCAGGTTTCTGTGGTCAATGCACTTGACATGCAAGTTGTTGTGTCCACTGTGCCACCCACCCTGGTGGAAGAGAAAAAGGAGGAGCTCATTAGGTAAGACATGACTCGCATTTCAGGGGGAGAGACAGCGGAAGCGTGTTCCTCAATTTTCATTATGTAAACGCAATGTCTGTCTCTGTGCAAGGAAACTCAAGCAAGGAATTCAAAGTAATTTATTCCTTACTTTGAGAGTACGCCACAGTGCTCACAGAACAGGCACGCGATCCACTGGTAAACATGAGAAGAAAGAATAAGACGTGTAGAAATGATATTCAATTCATATTCAATTTGTTTTTTAAATAAGCAAACGACTAACAGTAAATCATCAGTGCATTAAAACATCTGCTGTGGCATTCCCAACTGGAGACGTCCCCCATAGCGCCTCCAAAACACCAGAAAGTGCAATATACTGTACTTGTTCATGCTTGTTTACTTTGTGCCGTTGCGACAAAGCAGGACCCCGAGGGAAAAGGGGGGGAAAGCTGCTGCAGAGTTCAAATACAACAGTCTGTAGTCCTAAATGATATGTTGTGTTAGCCAAAGAGAACATACATCCACCGCAACATCAACAGATCATTTGGATGAAATGAACATTTGTTTGAGTGATACAAAATAAGTGATATGAGACTCGAGCAATGAAAAGAACATCATATCCAGCAATGATTCACTGCAAGATGGGCAATAGATCCCTCGGGGAGTCTACATGCTGATGGTGGTGGGGCAGAGTGGTGGATGGCTGGTGGAGATACTCTCTGACCCGCCTAAAGGATGAGGTGGTGGAGGATCGCATTGGACATTTTCTGGTTGTGAGACCATCACATCATGATATGAGTTGCAGAGTGTATCGAAGTTGGGTCTGCAAAAACGTGGCAAACAAAAAACAAGATGAAAGATCAGTAAATTTGTCTTACTTGGAAAATCAGAAATAGTCCAAATTTGTTGTGTTGGTTGATAGACAGCGAGTGAATTTGAACTTGCTCAATTAAGTTTCGTTAGTATGGCTCCTATAGCCCGTCTATGAGGGCGGGCGTTTCGCTTTCATTCTCGCATGGATAAATACACCCTTGCTGCTTCTTATGTCAATGATCGATCCTGTGTGTGAGCACATTTGGTGAAGCATTAAGCTGATTTAATTAGTTCCTATTTAGCAATCCGGTGTGAAAGTGAAGACGAAGTAGTAAATGTTGCTTTGATCTGTTGCCCTTCAGCTCATCCCTCCTCCTCCTCGTCACTTCTTTGCCACATATTATTTCCAGTACATTTCCTTTCGTTCAGAATTTCTATTAGTCATTTGTTTTAGTAGCATTGGCAGTCAGAATGATAGCAACTCTGATATAGGCTGAAACTGGTTCAAGGTGGCACCTTAATCTACTTTGAATTGAAGGATCATATTGGAAGTATATATTCCAGCTCTGGAAAAGAACTGTTGAAGGAAAAGGTAGACTAAATGAAAAAGTGTGTGTTTTTAATTCTCAATAACTGTTCAATCAATGGATCATGAATTAGTAAATAAGATGGTTCAGTCTATCCTCTAGAGTCGGTTCTCATAGCAAGTTAATTATTGACAGAGATTCGTGATGCGTCTTTTCAGAGCACGGGGGACACTGTGTTTTGCCTAATTAGTCAATCTGAAAGGCAAATTGGTTTTAATAGTTGAGCTTTCTGTGTTTGTCTCGCACAACTGACGCAGCCCTTTAGGCTGGAAAACACACACATTAGTTATATTAAGCTCTTCGCTGTGATGCCATTTGAGAGGTGTGTGATTTTTTATTTTTTTTTGCAAGGGACTGGCTTCGGTCCAGAACCAGTTTACCTGTGCGCTCGAACCGTTTATCCACCCTGGCAAAAGCTGACGGCAAGGCTTTCCTTTATTGGCTGTAATATGAGGTGTGGATTTCTCTGTGCCTGAAAAGGATTATCTGAGCCTTACTTTGCCAAAACCCCAGTGTGGAGCGGCAAACTGCTGTCCAATGGGACAATCACTGCCACAGAGGAGTACTTAAGATCGGTGGCTGTCATATTGCTTTGGGCACAGAGCTATGAACTAATGTGAACCTTGATCTTGGCTTCTGTAAAGCTAAAAGTTTGACACGTTTTCTAATGTTGACATCTCTGTTGCTTTCTCTATGTAAACTGAACTTGTGTTTTTGCTTTTTTTAGAATTCTCGAGCGCCACGTCCAAGACCAGATCCCAGGAGCCAAGGTGATCGTCGAGTCCATCGGGCCACGTCGTCATGGCGACGGCTTTGAGCTGGAGGACTACTCCAAGTCAGACCTGATGGTGTACGCCATTGACCCGCTCACGAACAGGGCCATTTCACCCAAGGAGCTCTTCAAGTGAGTGGGCGAATTTTATTACAAGCAGTCCGGTCCAGCCTTTCCTATAAATTGATGTCCTAATGTCCCCGCTGTGCTGCGTGTTTTCCCTGCAGTCTCTCTCCATCCTCTGTTCAAACAGTGAGTCAGCAAATATCTCTTTTCTGAGGCTCCCCTTGGTTTCGTCTTCCACAGTATCTCCACTCCACTCCTTCCACTTTCTTTATAAGACTTTGATTATCCGGCAGGTGCACAATATCCGTCATGTCATAGGGAAAGAGGAAAGAGGAATATGTCGACGAGAAAAGCAGGGTTTGTGAGTTCATGGTGGGACAAAGTCATACCATCAACCTACCAAGCCAGTGCCTCGAAGGCTGTACTGAGAGTTGGTAGATACATTTGCCAGAAATACATTTTTATTTATTTCTCGTTTGGAATATAGATCTAGAGAAAGTGCCTAGGGTTTGTCTCTCTCTCTCTCTCTCTCTCTCTCTCTCTCTCTCTCTCTCTCTCTCTCTCGCGCGCTCTCGCTCTCTCTCTCTCTCTCAGCGGGCTTGCTAAAATACAACTGAAAATGTGCAGATCCTCCATCCCGCCATCAGAAGAGAAAGAAAACACCGCCTCGGTTGTCACCCCAAGACAATTGTGCACTCTCCATTCTCAAGTTCCGCATCTTTTCTGTCAAACAGATCAGACACCAATTTTAGAGTGCAAGCTTCACCAGAGCGTAAGCGTCTCCAATCAATAGGAAACACCCACTTTTGAGTTTCTTCTTCGCTCTCGGTGCACCTGCTTACCTTTCATTTAGCAGTCTCTTGTTGTTATTTCTTCTAATCCATAATTACTGCCACTTCTCTTCAATGTGTCACTCTTCAACCCACCCCCGTCTTTCCAGTGAGGTTGGGACAATTACAGGTCATTGAGAAACCCTCCACTTAAATGACAGTTTGAGGTGATTTGTGTATGCACTGAATTAATCTATAAACATTACCCGTGTGTCCTTGACCATCAGAGAAGCTCCACATCCTCTTTGACTCAGGAATTGGAGCCGCAGCCATGAGGACTGTGGCACTGTGTCATAAAAACGGTATTTTTTATGAAGTAAAGACTAGTGATCATTGTGGAACTGACAGTTTTTTGGAAGCCAACCGTATTTTAAAAGATGTTTGTTACACCCCAATCTGCCTCCTTAGATACAGATACTGTCAAGAAAATCCTTTAGATGTGAGGCAAAAGCCTTCTTATGCATGCAGAGCACGTCTGAGCATGTCTGACAATGTTTTGGGGTAATTGTATGTTATATAGCTGTGACTTTGCTGTCAGATCACAGAGGGAAAATGACAACATTGAAAGTGGACTCTTGTATTAAGAGTGTCCTTATCCCACCTTGAACGCCGCGCTCGCTACAATTCGAGGTCTCTTGAGAACAGTGTCCAGTTAATAACCTTCATCTCCGCTCATTTGTTCACCTGTAGGAAAAGGAACAATGCCAGATATTGTCTGCTCAATCCTTTGTGATGCAGGATGTTTGGAAGCCGAAACAACTGGTTTGGTGTACAAAATCATTTTAGAACAGTGGGTGGTTTGCTTGTTTGCATCTCCAGTTTATCACGTTGCCGAATCCACCTTCTGTCAGAACTCTGTGCTTGAACCCGGAAAAGTTTGTATCAACACAGTTTGGTAGAAAGTATGTCATTTTTTATGTGCTCTTAAAGTTGGACATAAATTTTAATGATCAGTATGGTTCTAGCACCCTGTTGCCTTTAAATCATTCATAATGAAATTAAATTACCAGATGCCTCTGACCTTGTAATATTGTCACTCAGCAAATTAAATTCTCAAATAGGCACTCGGAGACACTTCTGGCCTCTTTAGAGACGTTGCAGCAATGTATAGTCCCAATGTTTGCTTTTTTTTTTTTTATCAATGCAAGTATCATCCAGGCAATTCCACCTATTGGAGCAGTTTCCTGCTTTTAGTCAAAAGTTCAGATTCAGTTAATATTTGCCATGAACATCAGTGTCCTCCTGACCTTTTTCTTTTATGGTTTGACTAAAAGCAGGAAACTGCTCCAATTATTTGCACAATTGGCTGTACCAGCTCATGGAACAAACCCTGGACTGTAGAGATTGCAAGTATGTGGGTATCTTGTTAATGTCAGTAGTTAACAACACAATCTCTTTATTATTTTTGGTCATTTCAAATGATTTGAATTAACTAGAATAGGTGTTGTACATTCAAACACTCCCCTAAGGATGTCGTGCCTGATGATTTTACCCACCAAAAATTGCAAAGGGATTTGCAGCACTTTAAAATAAAGTTGTTTTTTTTTGTTTGGTTGTTTTTTTCTATTAAATTATATATACAATATAAGTCCCACATGCAGAGTCTTGGCATTGTTTTTTTTAAACAACTACCAATGATATTTCCAATGGAGCAGCATGTATGGTGTCGTCTGATTATTCACGTTAGAGCATGTCATGTCCATGTATTGCAACCGCCCACGACAATAAAAGGACCCTATTTTGAATTCATAATAGCACTAGTCATACCATACTTTTCTGAAATCGTGATGGTAAAGACTCATTCAGAAAAAAAAATGCCTATTGAGTCAATATCTTTAGGTGAAACACACTAGCAGGAGGCCCAATGATGAAGGCCATTGCCTTATTTGCTGGGAAATTAGTGCAGTATTTCCAGGTGAAACCACAACTGACACACATTAAGTAACAAATTCTACATAATCCAGTTGTAGTTGTTTTGCCTCCAAAGTGCTTTTGTTCTTAATCCTTAACCTGCTTCAGAGTCAGAATGACTATTGTTATGATTGATATGGCCTCTGCATCTGCAAACAGTGGCTTATTGGCGCATAAAACTCATACAAGTCTTTGTGTGTTATTCGTTTGGACCGCACATTTGTGGCTGACATGTGAATTTAAGATTTATATCCCCTCTCTTTTAGTACTCTTATCTGCCAATGTAGGTCTCCTTAACTGCTCAATAGTCCATATTGTTCACGACCAGGTTGTTAACCACATCTGTCTGCTATCTGGTGCGGAGGCAGGCCGTATATAGTGTGTTTTAGAGCCTTTTGATGAAAACAGATGCCAAAAATGACACTGTGAGAGAAATGAGAATAAACCAAACATGACAGCTAAAGAGCTTTTCATAAGGTTCCTTAAGGAGGAGACAAACTCATTTGTTTGTGCTCCTTTACATCAGTATCCGCCGCCACATTGTAAAGAAAGTTGTTAGACAAGAATATTTAACATAAGAATAAAAAAGTAAGGTGCTTTAATGTAAATGTATCCATGCAAAAAATAACATATTTACGCAACAACAGTTTTGAGCATAGATGCTCCTCTTCAAGGAGTTGCACAGAGGTGCTATGCAAAAAGTCTGTTTCTGAGGCGTCTTCTTCACCTGACAGGTCTGCATATACCCTTCACATTGTCACATTGTTGTCGTATTTTGTCTGACGTGATAAAAAATATTGAAGTCTATTTAAAAAAAAAAAAAAAAAGGCTTATTTTTAAAAGTTTGCATGACAAATCTGAAACCAGAGAACTTCTTGCTGGTGGAAAAATATTTTCTCCTACCATCTTTCCTACCGTCTGTGTATATCATTAATCAGATTTCTGGATGGAAACGTGTTGGAGATCAATAAGGAGTTTCAGCCACACCTGGGCGAGGGAGGCCGCATCCTGGAGATCCGCTCGCCGGACGTCGTGGCCAGTGTGAAGAAGGCAGCCCAGGCCGTGGGCTACACAGAAGGAGCTCTCCTGGCCCTGGCCATCATCATCATCCTCTGCTGCATCCCCGCCATCCTCATCGTCATGGTCACCTACAAACAGTCAGTGCTCTCAGCTTCATACGAACTTGTAATCGATGAATCAATTTGTCAGTAAATCACCAGGGACATACATTTTGTTTAAACATGTCGGTAAACGGTTTACTTTGCAAAGACCAACATTAATTCATTGGAGGAAGTTAGTTGCTTGCATCCTGTGCCCTTCGGTCTCTCACACGGCTGTGCCAGCAAAATCACAGGCGACAGTGTTAAAAGGTGTAATTGTTAAGTACATGGTAGTATTTTTCCATGTGTGTGCGCACCTCGCTTTTTCTCTTGTTTCCCTCTCTCCCATCAGACATGCTGACTGCGCACTCTGCTGGGCTAATCTTCCTGCTCATGCTCTGTGAAAGCAGATTAATTAACACTCATTTGCGGCAAACATCTACAGCCAATTGTGACCGTCACGGCGCATCTTCACGCTACTTAATCACCTATGCCCAACACGCGCACAATAAGCAGGGCTCTCCCTGTCTTCCAAACACGGTCGGTCTCATAGACGCATCGTGGTTGACTAGAAAGAGGAAGGAAGAAAGACGTTTTAAGCATCTTTCAAACTGCCGAAGTAATTGAACTCTTATTTGGCAGCAGCCAGGTTCTTATCCCCATCAAAACGTTGATAAGCTGCAAGTGCTCTGTAAACATTTATGTTTTGGAAATGTTTATTCCCAGCAGATGGGCAGAGTGGTTGTTCTGATCCAAAACGCACAGGCCAGACACGCAGCAGAAAACTGTTGATGGTGACATTAGACGCAACGCGCAAACTGTCGCAGCAGATGGTGCTTTGTTGGCGGTGACACCGCTTTGGTAGAATTTAAATGGTTTACAAAATAATCTCCACGATTTCTGTTTGTCAATACATTTTTTACCCTTTGCCAAATTCAGGAGTGAATGCAATATTCAAAACATCAATTTGTTGACTCATGTGGAATGATTGAATTTTGTTGTGAATAAGTAATGGTGATATGAGGCATGTAAGAGTCACTTACGAGAAAAGCAGGACCCACTTATGCATGTCGCCCTGCGGTCACCACTGACGACTTAATGGCTTCTCGCTGAGCTTAGATATTGCAAAGAAAATGCATGTTTTGGTCTTAGACAGGTAAATATGAATCCGCTGTTGGCCAATAACTAAATATCGTATGGAATTGGATTTTTTTTGTGAACACCATCTCGCCTCAGAATTGTATAACATTACTCATGCCATATTATCTTATTATACATCTTTTTTGTGTTCCCCTCTCTTTTTTCTTGATCCATCCTCTTTCCATTGGAACAAATCTTCTCATCAGGTTCAAAGAGTAAGTAGTTCTTCCTGTTTTACAAGTGATTACGCTTTCATTGAGAGAAGTACAGTTTCTCTGATCTTCATTATTCATCAGCGGTTTAAGGATGAGCTATGACAAATGAAATGCATGCCACCCTTTTCAAATGTCTCGACTGTAATGACTTGAAGCGACACTGATTCATCTTGTAAATTACTAAATCCATGCATGATCTAGCAGCACAGTTACTCCTAATGTGAAAATCTGGAGAATTTCAAAAGAAAAATCAACCCTGAATTCAGAAATGATGCTGATTCAAACAGTGAATCAGGCTCATTATTTATAAGATGTCCTAAGAATGAATTACTTTGTTGTAAAATTCACCTCACTAATTAAATATAGTATGATCTGGAGGAGTAAAACCAGACTTAATAAGTATGTGAGTGACTTTTAAAATGGGCACATAGCTTTGTTGTGTGCCCATTTTGTTTCTTTAAGCAATATTTTTATTTAGTTTTGGCCAGTTTCTGGTGATATGATGAATCTAGTCCAGGAGTTATGATAATAACAGTTCATTAAGCTGTGAAATAATGTATGAGGAAGTGCCACATATATTCCCAAATCCTAAAACATTTTTTTTATTTTGATAGTTTGTTTGAATTTTATTAATAGTTGTTGACTTATTGCTGCAGCACTTTGAGTTTTCTGAGAGTTGTGCACTACAAATCAGTTTGTTTATTCACTCATTGATATTAATCCAAAGATCACAATATGTGGTTTTGATGAAAATTCTCTTACTTGTCTTGAATTAAAACAATTGACTCCTTCAATTAAAAATGCTGTTTTTAGTGCCAACTACAGAGCAACTGTTAATATATTAAAACAAAAAAAATACTTTTAAACAGACTTATGGAGAACGGCAAGGAAATAAAAAAAACATGGCAGTCTATGATTGACATGCTTACAGAAAGTACATCACAACTAACATTAACTGTTGCTAATAATTTCTCGAAAATTCTAGAATTCATTGAACGTTTTTTAGTGCAAGTATTTTTAATAAGTCTCTTGATTTCACATTAAGTATCAAACATCAAAAAGAGATGAGAAAAAAGTTAACTTTACCAATTTCTGTTTTACTATCTCCAACAGTCATTTACGCATGACTGACTCGAGCTGTAGTTTTAATTTTACCCCTACGACTCTGTGGGCTTCCATTTTTTTGCAAAATTGACTTACGAAAACACATAATTAATTCATGCTGGAGGCTTCATACATAAGTGATGTGGCTGGTTTCTTCTTACCTCCATTAAATGTGAGAGAAACAAACTATTTTTTGCTGGTTGATTTTTCTTTGTACGCTTCCCTTTTGAGTCTTTTCTTTTCCGCATGTGAACTAAAGAAACGCATCTCTTGGTGACTGTAAACGTTAACTCTTTGCTCAGGCGACAGGCAGAGTGTGCCAAAACCGCCAGGATTCAGATGGCCCTACCACCAGGAGGGAAAGCAGCTCCAGCGGGTGCTCCCAGTGCTAACCTCTACGAAGAGCTGGGCGACAGCAGCATGTGAGTCACCCTTGTCGCTTTAGTGTCTGTCTGCCCTCCCACACAACCCCGCCAATTGCCAGGAACAGCAGGTACTCTATGCAGCTCTGCAGGTTTCCTTCCTATGAGTTTTACATCCTCACTCGCAGAAAAATACTTTGGACTTGCTCGCTATAGTGCTTCTGGCTTTTTTTTTTTTTTTTACATATATATCAGAAGTTTCAGTTTCTATCCACACTTCTAAAGTGATCACTGGCAGATCTGGGTTTGACCTCGGAAATCTCCCCGCTGCTTCAGGCTTATTAGTATCTGCATCAGTGGATCTCTCTGTTGTTCATCTTTCTAACTATAACCCGTGAATGACATCTGCCAACTACACTGTATACTTCAGCCCAGCTGGCGACTTGCTTTTAGCTTATGTCTGTGTTTCTAATCCAACTGCTTATGCATTTTAGCAAGACCTTCATTTTAAGGTAAGCCTGGGTTGAATTGTATGAAAGTACAGTTACAGAGAAACATAATGAAGTTTGTGCTTAATAACTGTCAGAATTAACCTGAACTACTCAATAGTTCCAGCAGCGCACTAAATTCTTCATGACTTTGACGTTCTTTTTCCTTTGGCCATCAGCGCAGTCAAACTTCACCTTAACTACTGCCGAGAAAGCGTAATGAAATGTTAATGCTAACGGATAAATGAGGCTAAATTGAAACTGCTGCCCTGCTGGTTTGGCAGTTTTGATTTGCGGCGTGTCAAAGCAATACTGCCGCTCGTAGCACAACTGGCGACTCAGATACAGAAACCGGAAGTTTGATGACAGGCTGCAAAGAGCTTTTGCCCAAACATATAGAAGCTTTTTGTTTGTGGGGTCACAAAATCCCTCATGAGCAATGGTTTGAAGTCGACTATAGTCTATTTAACATTGTTTTTCAACATGCAAAAGGAACGAAAGCTGCTGGACTTACACTATAAAACTCGGTGTATAAAATGAGGCATAATTTAATTTGCAGAAAGCTGTATTGTATGCATTCTGCGAACTAATCTGTGCAGTACTTGCACTCATAATATTGCTACACTCTGCACCACATGCAAGTGTATATATTATATATGAACATTATTATTAACACGTCTGACTTTTTATCCTCTATCATTTCTATTCCCTTGTCTCTCTGGATTCAGACTGCAGTAAGTAATCCTTACATGAAGTCTGAATATGAACAATATGACAGGAACAATAATATAAAGTGTAAATATAGCACAAAATGAACCCCCTTGGCTCTCCTCTTCCTTGTTGTGCTTGCTAAGCATAGTCAAAAATATAG
This sequence comes from Lipophrys pholis, assembly GCF_963383615.2. Taxonomy (NCBI): domain Eukaryota; kingdom Metazoa; phylum Chordata; class Actinopteri; order Blenniiformes; family Blenniidae; genus Lipophrys; species Lipophrys pholis. The sequence goes on along the minus strand of NC_137642.1, from coordinate 10,004,812 downwards.
TAGATAGGATAGAAGAATGTAGATTTTTGCATTAATTAAAAAAAGAAAAGAGAGAAATGCAGTGCCCTGTGTATAGAAATATCCTCTCTTGCTTGGTAAACTTAGTGAAGGTATAGCAGTTTAAGGGGTTTGGAAAGTTTTGCTAGACTTTCAAACCTTGTGTAACTCATCTACGCCCATGTTGAAGGGGGGCTCCCCTTCTTTAGAAGTAGTGTACTTCAGAAAATATCAATAGAGCTGCCTCCTCTCTTCCCTCCCATTAGACGAGCGTGTCCTTTTGTGTCCTCTTGCCATTATTTTTACATCTCTTCACATCTCTGTGTTGTGACCGACCGTACCAATACAAAGTCCAGCATATTTATAAGCATACAAAAGTTATTTATTCCTACTTTTTTTTTAGCATGGCCCAGAACATTTAAAAAGTAGTCAATATTCGAGTTCCCCCACATTACAATCTGTTGGAGTAAAACATACAAACATAAACAGTGACCCAATATAAAACTTTATGTGCATCAGTCACAACCCAGAGGGTAAAGATTATATAGCTCTGTTGTTTGCGTCCCCCTTTGCTTCATTTATTTCTAAACCAACAAACTGTCACATGTTTCAAGCTTTTTTCTTCTTCTCCATCCCCGTCTTTCACTGGGGCAGGGCTAAAAAGTCTGTCATTAAGGAGGCCGACCACCAGAGGATTCATGGCACCTTTGCCTGTCGCACCATTGCAGCCCGCAGCAACGGAGCTTTGCATGTCAGCTTACCCAGGTCAGAGAGTAACGTGACTTTCTTCTCCGACTTCAACCCGCTCACCACGCACAACCCAGTCTACGAAGACAACAGTCCTCACCGCAGTCCTGATATCTTTGCCCGGGGGATGACTCCGTTTGAGAGGCCGTACTCCTTCTCTCCTCCCCACTCCACCGGGTTGGGATGCACCTGGTCGATGCCTGCTCGCCTTCACGGCGAGCTGCCAAAGAGGCAAAGCCTCATGGACCCAGCCGACTGGGAGCTTCAGATACTCGAAACAGCCGTGAGAGGAAGGCAGAGGCTGGACAGTGCCGACACGCTTGACCTGAGAGGCAGCACGGAGACCAAGTTGTCAGTTCGCGAGCAGGCCAAGCAGTTTGAGCAACAGGCCCTCCAGGAACAAACCCTCAAGCGAAACAGAGGCTCTTTAGGATCTCTCTCTTCCATCCTTCTCAGGGACCGAGACAGTGTTGACACCCTGGAGCTGACCTCAGAAGCCCTTCTTTCTCTTCTGGATTTTTCGTACAGCCCCACATCTGTGGGCAGGGACGTGCCTCCCAGCGAAATATTCACTCAGGGAGATGACTCATGGCCCCCGGCAAGCCAGAGACTGACTCCACCTGTTCTCCGGAAGTTTAGCTCCAGCATCTCAAGCTACATGACTCTTCAGCCCTGTCAGATCACTGTGGAGATTATACCAGACCCACCCGAGAATCCACCGCCGAGCCCGCCACAGCGGCGGCCACAGCCGCCACCCCCGCCCACTTCTCCTCCCCCCAGCCCTCCTCCTTCTCCTCCCTTGCTCTCCTACTTTCATGAGCAATCCACTCCTCACTCCTGTCCTCCTCACTCCCCTCCTCCTCCTCCTCCTCCTCCTCCTCCTCCTCCTCCTCCTCCGCCTCCTCCCCCTCCTCCGGTCAATACACTGGTTGTTCCTCCACCGCCACCACCCCTCCCTCCCCCGCTCTCACCTGCTACCAGTCTAACGCGTCCCGTTGTCCAGTTCGTCCCAGCCTCTTTGCCACCCGTGTCCTCGCTCCGTCCCGTCTCTGAACGGAAACACCCCGCTCCTCCTGTCCAGTCCCAAGCCGAAGTCGGGACAAAGAAGGAGCTCAAGGGAATCCTGAAAAACATCCAGAACTTAGCCGAGATAGAAAGGTCTGTTGCCAATCTGTACAGCCAAGTAGACAAAAACTGCAAGGTGCCCAAGTTTAACAAGAAGCCACAAGTGACTGAGGAATCGGAGAATGCTAGCAAACAGCAAGACTCTGATCCCGGCGATGAGCAGAGCATGCCAAAGATAATCAACTCCAGCTCTGCGGTCCAAATCAATTCATCAACAAGTATGAACTGTGCTGAAAATGGAACGAGTCAACCAAACATGGCAGCAGACGTTCTGCAGACGAGCCAATTGAACTCGGACAGCCCGAAGACGGCAGACTCCAGTGAACATGTTTCCTCTCAGTCTACAGTCTTCTGACTTTTTCTTTCACTCCAAGTCTTCATTATTTTCATTTTCACATCGCCATGCCTGTTTTCTGTTGTTTCTAATTTTTTGTTGCACAGTTAGAATGTCATATATGCTTCAGTGCTGAATATGCAGGTTTATGCGAGCAAAGAAAAATGCTTTTTTAACTAAATACTAAGTGGGATTCGAATTGTAGAGCCTCCAGCCAAAGAACTGTACACAGGTCTGCCACACTGTCTGTATAATATGCTTGAATGCTTGCATTAGAACAAAAAAAAAGTGTTTACATATACAGTATGAGTTTGTGTCTGTCCTATGTTCAATTTTTAATCGTCTGGTGTACAGTGACATTTTTGATTGTGTTGAATATGACCCAGATCAATTCATCCTGTTAAACATATGGGGCTTTTTTCCAGTCAAAAATTCTATAGTACACTCAAGATTGATTAAATTATACAAAATACCTGGAAATTTTAAATCCCTCATGCCTCGAGTCAATTTCCTAAACCTTGCGCTGGCTGCATATGAAAACTTTGGATGCAGTTGCTCCATGCAGAATCTAAATTAGATGAAAGGAAAAGAAAAACATTAGAAATTGAGATGGGTTTTTTTGCCAATGAAGGAAATTACCATAACTGTTTTATTCCCAATTTCCCAAAGGTATGCAAATGTGTGAAACAAGCTTCCGAGGATGATCACATACTTGTTGATGAAACATATTCAGAGAGTTATTGCAGTGACTTTCACTCCTCTAAAACATTGCAGTTTTTTTTTTTTTTTTTAGGTGTGTTTCACGGAGATATAAAATGCAAAAAAGGTGTTTGATACAGTAAAATGCAATGCACCTCCTGAGCAGGGAACAGCAGCGGGAACACACAGCAACAATGTGGGATAACACAACCTAAAGCAAAAATTTATAAAAATGAATATATAAAGGATAATATACTAAAAGTAATCTGCATGAACTCCTTTTATTAAAACAAGCTGCCAGACGTGTCCATGTAAAAGCTTCTCCTTACGCTGGTTGGAGCGTCAGCAATTAAAAGCAGGCCTCAGCTGGACTCCCTGCAGGCTGCTGTTGAATGAGGAGAACCGACCTCTGGGGGACCTGTCTATTCACATGTCTACAGAGATCCTCTCAGCATGATAAAGTAGTCGCTGTGATATTCGTCTGCACACTGGAAAAGGCTAATTAGAGAACCAATCAATCGTTAACCAGGGCTGCTGCCTGTGGGACTGTCAACCACCGTTAGCCTCTCCTTCTCTTTTCCATCCCTCTGACCTTCTCCCAGTGCTTCTTTTTCTCTCTCTCTCTCTCTCTCTTCCGGTAGTTAGTTCTAATACCTTCCAATCCTTGGTCTCCTCTGGTTAATCTTTCTTTGTGGTCCTCATGAGATTCCATTACCTTCTTTAGACTCATTGCCATGCGGCCTCTGTCGCCCCTCTCTTCTCCACTTCAGTGCTCGGGGTTTTTTTTTTTCACTTTCGCTCCTGGCTGGCTTCTCTCCACCGTATCCTTCACGTGTTTTGTTTCACCCTTCATGCCCTAAGGCAAATGGTCTTAGCATACCTCACTTCCAGAGCAATACAATGTTTGATTCATCACATGTTCCCCTGATGGGCAGATCGAAGACCTGCTAATTCTGTATTCCATGTTCACAACATGGGGTAATCTTTTTTGTAAAGAGGGGAGCAGCTCGCATGCTGTTTCTTTCAAACAGAGAAGTAGAAAGCCTTTATGGAGGATATTCCTTGTATTCCATTTTGACTCTGTTAAAATAAACGAATAATTGAAAACAATGACGTGAAGAAAACAATATTAATAAGTAGTATGATAAACCTCAGAAAAACATCCAAAGTTTTAAAAGTTAAAATTGAAGTCGAGATTAAAATTATGCCCCAAGCAGAAAACTCAGGTAATCAGATCACAGCACAAGTACACTTAAAGATTCAATCCAATTGAAATCCATGTGCACAAAAATCGTTTTTTAAAGCTTTGTGTGCTGTTTTATAAAATATTTACTCTCATTTGGGGATGTGCGGCTTTATTACTGAAAGTTAGATAATAAACGTTTTGGCACATTTGTACGAAATCTAAATTATTTAACTTGAAAAGGAATCCAAGCCTTGTTTCCGAAAATGACAAAAACAACAAAAAAAATCCATTAAAGGATGTAAAACCCTGACAGCAACCCTACATAAAGAAAAACAAATTCAGGTTTGTTTTGGGGTGTCCAGACCAAAGCATAGAATGTGTCTATTAGGAAGCTACAGTAGCAGGATGTATTACATTTGTTTAGCACTATGTGTCTGTGAAGCTACGCTAAAAAGCCCCATAGGAAGACGAGTGCTACTAGCGTTTCTCTCAGCATGTTCATCATCACCTGGTTTTTGCCATAATGAGCAAACTTTGTTTTGTTGGTGTGTTTATGGCAGCAGGGCCATTTCTTTCGGTATTTTCATATATATATCCTTGTAAAATATAAAGTGAATAACTTACTCAGCCCGAACCTCCCTGCTGTTACACACTGAGCTCTGCAGTAGTACCTTACATCTTTATCTTCCACATTTCTTCATCGCACCTCCACTGCCAAGTCCTCTCCTCTACAAACTTCCTATGGCTACTGTCCACGCTGCCATTTTTCTTGATGTTGCATGAAGCAGCAGTAGCCGGCAGCCAAGCCAACAGGTCATCCATCAGATCCCTCTCCCATCATCCTCTCTGCCCGGGAGGTGTGGCGTATGGCTTTGCCCCGTCCCCTGGTCCTTGCCCATAATAACAGATTACAGCTCTCCAGAGGAATCCCACATCATTGCTTGGCTATATATCTGAGTGTGTGAAAGTTGTCATTATTTATGGGCGCAGACAGGTTACAGTTGTACGCTTGTGAACCTGGAGGTTTCAGCCGGGCGGCTCCATTACCCGCCGTTTCTCATTGACTTGCACTGATGGCGTTGTAGGAGCACTGTTGTCCTCGGGAATAGCTCGGAGTTGTTGTTCTTCTTAATGTGTTTGATGAATTAAATTTTAAAGTTACTCACTTCAATTCAGCCCCGCCTGACAAAGCGCTGCTCTCTGTGGAGACAACCAAAGATGATTGCGTTACCTTCCTTTCAGTCAGCCCTTAATCACAATTTCTTTTTGATACCAGCTGGTAGATACACTTGATATGACTCTATAAACACTGACTTTTTTCATTTCCCAATCTTTCCAGCCTCTTCGACATTTGCATTTGTTGTATCTTTGTTTTGTTTTTTTCTTCCTGTTTGGATGAGATAACCAGGGGAAAAAACAGCCTACGCCAGCGTGATAACATTGTACCCTTAGGCACCCTTTTTAAAACCAAACAATATCTGCAACTCTGTAATTTAACACGTGAAAATGCACAGTAAGTAAAGCTGCAATTTCCTCACTGGTCAGCAGAATGTAGACAAACTAGTCCAGTAGACTTCACATTTCATACATCTGAAAGCACATGAATTATTGCTGTCAATCCATATTCATTGTTTGTCTTGTTTCCTCCTTTCTGCGACACACAGGAGGCGAGGCAGACCGGTAAGCATTCCTGCTCTTGTGCTTCTATCTTATTGTTGTGCCAAGACATTTTGTCACCGAAGGCACTTTGAGGCAGCTTATATCCCATTATTCTTATCTGTGATTCACTTGATGGAAAACACTGAATGAGATTAAGATGAGATCCCGTTGATAGAACTTCTAACACTGACATCACAGTTTAGGTTTGATTTGAAAGTTTGATGCATTCGCCAATGTCCCGGTCCAGTATCAGATAAGCCTGTTTGAAAGAATTTTTCTCATCTGTTGAGGGAAAATGTAATCAGGGACCAAATGAAGTCACTCTGTTAAACAATGTTTGACTTTAAAAGCTTTTCATCGCTTTGAAAATGAACTGTGAACACGCAGTTGTACGTAGAATGTGTTATTTTTACTTTTCCATGGCACGCTTTGCATGCTATCCTCTTCTTTCTTGCTTTCTTTTCCCTTTCAATGTTTCCGTCTTTTCCCACAATTTACGTTAATATATAACCACAGTGCAATTTGTGAAGATACCACTAAAGTTTAACTACTACAGGAATAGGCCTACGTGTAAATTCATATAGCCAATTTGGAGTTTTATTGTAGAAACCTTTGACTTGAATGGTTCAAATATTGCATTTCATTGGCCAAATAAATCCCAACAACCATTACAAAAGTATATCCTTAAATGTGAAATTCTTCAGGATGTCTGACTTTAACTAAAATGTGTTGTTTAGTGTAAAACATAATAGATACAGCATGAGATCTTAGACTTGTGTAAGATTCACCCTTGATGTGTGGGAGTTGCCATCCCTGCTTTACTTACATCGGACTGTGCATTTATTCTATGTTTACTGTAGTCTGCTGGTGAAGTAGCTTTAATCACTAAGAGAGGGGCATAGATTTTATCCCTTGCTGCTATAAAAAGAATTTTGCATGTGGAGGCTGGGGCTTGATCCCTCCTGGCAAATCGCACCATGGTTATAACATAAACCAAATATTGAATGTTGGAGATAACAGCATTTTCTGGCATTAAATGAGACATGAAACAGCCACACTTCTGTATGTCTGTGTCTCTCTTGACCCCCTCTTCCTTCTATTGCCTTATCCCTCTTCTGTACTAATCTTTGGCAGCAACAGCAACTGCTGAGGCCATCTCTTCTGAGACCTGAGGTAGAAACCCTGCTTTTCTTAATTCACAGGGAATGTAGTCATTCCTCCTGTACACACTCCCTTGTGCTGCTGTTGCTGCTCTTCTGCCGTCCATCTCTCGAGTTGTGCTGAGCAATTTCTCTGTTTCCCTCTTTGAAATGCAGGAACTCTCCATGGAGTCAGGTATCGACCCGGGCCAGGACTACTACACACAGGACTACTATAATTATGACCAAGGGTGAGCATGCAGCCTGCTAACCAACTCATCTCTCATCACTCTTAGTCTAATCCATGAAATTGATCTTTTATCGGTCTCATTTGAAGTTTTAAAAAAATGACATCATTAGGACTTATTTATCATGACCTTGCCCTCCAGCCCTGAGAGTTTAGGTCCTTGGGGGATGAGTAGCATTTCAGAGAAATTCAGAATAAAACGATGAGCATAGCTTATCATCCCCCTCGAGCCTGACGCACTATCCAAGCATTTACCCCCGCTACTCCCGTCTGTTACGAGATCAATTATGCTGCCGAGAGTCAGGCACCTGCAAGTCTGAAAGCCTTTCCCTTAGCTTAATGGAGAGAGGGTGTTAGGACTGGTGTGTTACATCGCCCATATGGTCTAAAGAGGAAAAACATGCAACTCAAAGCCATAACAGCTGCTGCAAAATTGTTATTCATTAAATGCTCCTGTTCCGTTGCAGGTGACTTGCACCGCTCTGGGGAATTACGCTGCAAGTTTATCATTATGAGCAGAAGCTTTTGCTCCTTACAGGCTTATATCAGTGAAAGGAATCCCAACAAAACGGCATTAAACTATCCTCAGTCACATTATATGTTGTAATTGCCTCTTAACTACTAAAGTCTACCTTACAAGTCACCTTTACTCACTCTGATTACTGTATGTGAATAACTCTGGCCTTCATGTGTGGCAAGCTGTAATTACATTTTAATGATATGTCACAAACTTCAGAGCTAAAAGCTGCTTGTGCCAGTGAGTGTACCATTGATACGACTCAATGCTTTTGATCTTTGTCTGTTTGTGACGAGGGGCAAACTTTACCAGCGGTTAAGCTTTTAATCCAGCAGTCACCAGACCGTGTGATTCCTATAGCAGCTCCCATATGTTCAGAAAGTGAGACAGACAAAAACTACAGCTGGTCTTTTCAACCTTGGCCATATCTCCACTTCAGTATCGTAGAATTAAAAAAAAAGGAATATACATCTTAACTGTCTCTACTATGTAAGTCAGGCTATTTCCATTGCATTAAGCCACATAACATGAATCGAATTTTAATGTATATAGAAATATATATTAAGTATAAACGGTTCTACTTTGTGCATTTAAAATACCTAAACGTTATTTGACATTAAATAAGATGTGCAGCTGTGCATTTATTCTTTATGGTATTTGATGTTGAACGTGGTTAAATACTATCATTTAAAATTTGCGTGAAGCAGATAATTATGTTATTGAACAGTAAGTCAAGTTTGAATGATTTAAGAAACGTATAAAAGTATCCAAAGATACATTTTAGAGATATAAAACATTGTTAGGTCTGTTCTCAGACAGCAGCGACACGTCTGCTAATGGTGCTGAAATTGAAAATGTCAACAACAAATAGCTGAAAAAATACATTAGTAGGTTGTTATCAACTATAAAAAATAATCTGCACCTTTGTGTAACTAACAATTATTGTTCACCACCTTTTTCATGATGATGCAATATTACTTATTTGTGAACACACTATCCTCTTATTAAAGTGTCATTAAAAACTTCCTTGTGCATAGTTATGCCTCCAGATGGGGGCATAACTTGAACTTTTCATCTTCCCCTGAATATAGACAAAAGTGTACCTCTTTATCAAATTATTATTATTGAGGAAATGTGTTGTTCTGCAGATCATGGCCTCCAGAAAAAACAACAACTTACAGAGCACTAGCCCATTTACTTTTAAGCGATATAACAATCCAAACAGCTCAGTTAAAAACATTCTCAAAATGTAAACTAGATAAAATTGTTATACTATCTTATCCCAGAACCTAGAACTACACAAACAAGTCTTGCTGCCAATTTCAGCAAAATAACCCAAAAAAACATGTTTTATGTTAGGTATTTTTAACAAGGCGTTTTTTTTTTTTATCAGTTAGAGTTTGTGTTCTTGAAATTTAATAGGCTCTCTTGATGAAGGCTGTCAAATTAATGTCACTCTATTTATTTTTGAAACAATTTTGCTCTCCACTTTTTTCCACTTCAATAAATTCATCCTAAATTGAAAATCAACTTGGAGATGACAATGAAGATACAGCAATAAATGTGACCAGCTTGATGCAATCTGGGGAGATCCAGAAGGAGTAATTAAATGTAGTGAGAAAAACAAGACTAAATACACCCAAAACAGGCTCTTTATGTACTTGAAAATGTCCCATTGTAATGTGCCCCCTGAAGTGAACATTCTGGATTGCTTCTTTAAAACAGTGCAGCAGTTTAAGGGTTAAATAACCTTTCAGTCTACCTAGTGAATCAGGAGTGTATCGACTGTACTGTCAGTCTTGTCCTCCATGCAGATTATTAACGTCCCGCCGTGTCCACACTGAATGTTGAGCATCACTATGTTAAATCATAGAAGGCATTTTTTGGGGGGGCTTTTTTTAGAGTGCAGATTCTATATGGAAATGTCTTTTAAGGTAAAATCTCTTCCAAAGTCATCTGTTTGACCTGAGAGGTGAATGTAGTAGACAAAAATTGTAATTGCCGTTTCATTTCACCTGTCTTTTGTGCATCTTTCTCTCAGGTATGACTTTCCACAGTATGGCAGTCGGCGGCGGCTGATTACTCCCATGTATGATGAATATGGAGAGGTGATCATGGAAGATGATGGGTATTACTACAGTCCACATGGACCTGAGGTATTATCATACCTTGATGTCAAACTGTTGCTTTGAATAAGTTGTGTCCAATGCATCCTTGAAACAGCAATGTCAAACCAATGTGTATCTGTCTTCAAAAATGTTTGCTATATGAACTGTGACTGTCTTAGGGCCGTGGCAGAGGCCGTGGTGGCATGCGAGGTAGAGGTCCATCGAAGAGGGTTGGGTTTAGAGACCTCCCACCAGAGGATGAAATTGAAGAAGCTGAGCCAGCAGAGGACGGCGAGCCTTCGAAGGCTGCCAAGAGGCTGAAGTCTGTCATGAAACTCAGCAAACTTCTGGCGGCCAGCAAGGGAGAAATGCCATCTGATGCTGGTCCTGGCCAATCTGCATGGAAGAAAGCCAAGATGTTCAAGATGTTTGGCGCCGGGAAAAAGGACAAAGATTACGCTAAGCTGATGTCAGCTCGCCGCATTGACAGCCAGGAGAGTCTGACTGATGGACCAGCACTTACCGGTCCAATAGACAGCAAGTCTGTTGCACGAAGCCGACTTGGAAAGGTCTTTAGAAAGATCAACTTGAGCAACAAGTTGCAGATACGGAGAAAGTCCCAAAGTAGTGTGAGTCGTAGCTCGGCCACTGGCAGCGAACGAGATGAGGAGGCCTCGCAGGCGGCCAGTGAGGATGACAAGAAATCTAAAGTTTCTATTAGTGTAACAGAAAGTGAACCAGAAGCAGGTGTGAGCGGGAGCAGTAAGGAGAAAGACTCTGACGAGGAGTCCTCAGAGAAAAGCAGTGTTGAGCATCTTAAAGTCGATTTAGACCGGGACGACACAAATGAAAGCACTGTTGACTCGGAGGAAGAGCCTGAGGAGGAGCCAGGAGATTCTGATGAGGAAAGCAAGTCGAAATCTGAAGAAGACACAGAGAAGGAGTCCGGTACTGAACAAGAATCTGACTCAGAGAAAGAGTCGGAGTCGGAAAAGTCATCAGGTACAGGAAAGGAGAGCGGGTCAGAGGAGTCCAAATCTGAGAAGGAAACAGAATCGGGCTCAGCTACAGAGAAGGAAACGAGCACAGAAAAGGGTTCAGGAACAGAGAGAGACTCTGATGAAGAATCTGAGGAGGAAGAGGCTTCAGGCAGCACAAGAGAAAGTGGGTCTTCTGCTCGCTCTTCGATGAGATCGTCTGCTACTGCAGCCAGCAAGGGGAGCAGTGCAGCAAGTGGTAGTGGTAGTGGTAGTGGAAGTGGTAGTGGTAGTGGTAGTGGTAGTGGTAGTGGTAGTGGTAGTGGTAGTGGTAGTGGTAGTGGAAGTGGTAGTGGTAGTGGAAGTGGTAGTGGAAGTGGTAGTGGAAGTGGAAGTGGAAGTGGTAGTGGTAGTGGTAGTGGAAGTGGAAGTGGAAGTGGTAGTGGTAGTGGAAGTATCAGTGGTAGTGGGACGAGAGGAAGTGAAAGTGCCAGTGAGAATGGCAGTGGGACCGCTACCAGTGCCGCATCTGAATCTGGCTCAAGTGTTAGGTCATCTCAGAGAACCAGGTCATCAGCAGTAATCTCAGAGAAGTCCAGTGAAGAACTCAGTGAGGCTGAATCGGGGACTGGGACCGCCAGTGAGACCGAAGCTGAGTCAGGGTCAGGAACTGAAGACTCTTCATCTCTCAAGTCGAGTCAGAGGAAAATGTCTGGCTCAGATGTCACTGGGGGGTCTTCAGTAGGCAGTCAGATGACAGACCAGAGTTCATTGGGGAGCGAGGAAAGTTCTGCTGGTTCCCGTACCACCAGGGGCAGCCGCGGTTCCCAAAAGTCACGCTTGAGCCGCGGATCTGAGGCCACAATCACTGAGGAAAGTGAAGAAGAGGAAGGAGAATCTGAGACAGCTGACGAGAGCACAGAGTCCTCCAGTGAACTCAGTGATGATGCATCGTCAAGAAAGTCCAGCGTGGCATCAGGAGAACCCGGACCATCGGCCCCCTACACTAGTCCCCCTTACAGTTCTGAAGTAAGAAGCATTGGAAACACCTCTGAAGAGACGTACGGAGGACTGTCCCCCATCACCGAGGTGGACGAGGACGCCATCTCTTCTGACAAATCATCTGGATCGAAAAGCTCGGCAGAAACCGAAGAGACATCGGATGCTGGATCAGAGTCTGAAGGAAACTCAACCTCCTTCTAGAGATATATTGTCCATCATGAAGTAAGACTGAACGAAATCCACTGTCCTTGCATGGGAGTGAAGAAATATTACCTCTCGAGTTTTTCAAACCTGCATTTTTCCATCATTTCCCTTCAGCAAGAAAACTTTGAAAGTTCCCTGAATCTGACTCTCTTCTTGACATCTTTGACTTATTCTACTGTTTGGATTGATTTTTCCAGTGTCCAGCATTTTGCTTGTTATCACTGTGAGCTGTTGCACGTTATCTTCTGTGTGATCTGTTTTTTTTGTTGTTGTTGTGAAAAGTCTTGCTTAGTAATCCAGTAAATGGTAGCAGTAGTTTCAAATCGCATCCTAAAATTCATAGATGATTTGCAATGGCAGAACTACTGCAGTTTCCAAATCTGAACATTTTAAATCCAGCCAAAGCAAATTTTAATTTCATGTCGTATGTTGAATATTAGGTTCTTACGTGTTGTAATTATTCACTAGTACACAGGGTTTGGTATCAAACTATTTTCTAAAGAAATAAGGTTTTTTACCTGAAGTTGTTTTTCAACATGTAACTTTAAATTCTGTATTATTTTGTAAATCTCTTGTTTCACATTTATTCAAATATTTAAAATTTTGATAAATGTGTTTTTATAATCCCTCAATTGTTTGAGTGAGTTTGATGCTTTTAGCGAGAGTGGTGAATACCGTGGTGCAACCCTTTGACGTGTAGCTTTGTTTTTTGCTTTTTGCCTCGGCTATGCTCTGACCCTGAACTCTTCACCTTCCCTTCCTCAGCTTGGCAGAAAGACACGGATTAAACTGGTGGTAGATCGTGAGAATGAGACCACCTCCACAGGAGACGAGAGCTCTACGGAGACGCAGCGGACCAGACTTCCCAACAATCACACTAACATCAACGGGAACGTCTACTTTGCACAGAACGGTACCATCATCCGAACTCGGCGCCCACCGCTTCTGAACAATCTAAAGATGGGCTCGCCATGCCGGCTGGGGAAGCAGTTCAAAAAACTTGACAAGCTTGGCGTGACTCACGAAGAACCGCCTCCTGTTATCAGCATCGAGGGTTCGGGAAACAACACGGAAAACGGAACGGGTACGTCCGTTCCCCCGAACGCAGACATCAACCTCAACACTCGCTCCCCCAGCGGCTCCGTGGGGTCTACCATTACAGAGCCGAAAAGTTTGGGGTCCAACTCCAATCTTGCCAAGGTCGCGAATGACAAAAACAGCAGCGGCACGTCTCTCAACGAGGAGGAAGAGACTTCTGTTGACAACCACAAGAATAGTCGGGAGACGCTGGAGTCCCACAGCGACCACACGCTATCGGAGGAGGAGGAGCTGTGGATGGGACCCTGGAACAGCCTGCACATACCAATGACAAAACTCTGACTGGCCATGCAGCATTAGTTTGTTGGGTTTGTTTTGTTTGTCTTTTAATTGTCTATCTTAATCATGTTGTTTTTCTTTAGAAGATTATCATAAAATGTGTGCCTCAGCTGGATAAGCTCCAGTCACTGTCTATGACGTGTGACTGCATTTACATTTATTTTGTTTATTCATAAAACGTTCTTAAAGCATTACTTGTTCCAAGTGTTTCTCACTGACAGGGCTATTGTGGATGAGGACATTTGACCTGAGAGGGAATGAGTGCCTCAAGAAAATATGACATTTTATGTGAACTGTGCTTGACTGTAATTTTAACTTTTTATTCAGCACAGAGGAGGGGCCTCATTTATTGCGTGATTGTTTTCCTTTTTTTTTTTTTTTTTTTTTTTTTTTTCAGTTTCTGTTTTGTTCGAGCCGGATCACAGAGATTGTCCTTCATTTTCACACTCCGATGTTGAATATATTTACAGAGAAATCACGGTGGGCATATGAAGAAATGATGATTATATAGTCTATGAAAAGAAAGATATTTTGCTAATCACATTTTACTTGCAAATAATCCAGATTGTCATTGATTATTTTATGTTGTGATCACTTGGAAATGTTTTTGAAGATTTCTGAAAAATATATGAAATTATTTTTGTCTATTTTGTATCTAACAGATGGAGAATCTAACATATATGACATTTAAGAAAAAGAAAAAAACATGTTATTCATGTTTTTGCTGTATTTCAGCAGTGACATTGTGGCGGTATGAACAATGTTTTTATATGGACATTTGTACCTACAGAATGTGCTCTTTTCAGTCCCTTGTACATGACGCAGATTAACTCTGCTCATGTCATGATAATGAAAAGAAAACCAAAAAAATGTATCACATTCAATAATAAAGCTCTGTCCTGCTTTACTGTGTATTGTGACGCATTTATGGTGAAAGTCATCGTACCGCCTGAATTTTTTATATATATATTTTTAATTATTATTTTTTGCCCTTGTCCTGTTCGGCAGCTTGGGCCAACAATATGATGTGATTGAGAGCCTTCGGAGTCAGAACAGTTTTTGGTCTTGCAACAGGGACAGAGCTGGAGTCTCCTCCTGTTGCCTCCTCCGTCAGAAGTTGGCATGGCTGCCGTACACGACCGGGGGGGAACGCACAATGAGAGAGAGAAGAGAGAGAAGAGAAGTTGAGGGGGGAGAGGGGAGAGGGGAGGGGGGAAGAGGATAACATACAATATCCTTGTTGTTGCTACATATATTATTTGCAGTTATCACACTGATCCAAATACTTTCCAACTGTTTTTGGATTAAACCAGCCTGAGTAGCCCTATCTAGACAGTAAAATGATTTCTTAGATTAACCAGCCTGAGCAGCCCTATCTAGACAGTAAGATGATTTCTTAGATTAACCAGCCTGAGCAGCCCTATCTAGACAGTAAAATGATTTCTTAGGTTAACCAGCCTGAGCAGCCCTTTCTAGACAGTAAGATGATTTTCTAGATTAACCAGCCTGAGCAGCACTATCTAGACAGTAAAATGATTTCTTAGGTTAACCAGCCTGAGCAGCCCTATCTAGACAGTAAGATGATTTCTTAGATTAACCATCCTGAGCAGCTCTATCTAGACAGTAACGTGAAGCAGGAACATGAATTAACAAAGAGGCAACAACAAAACAGGAACATGATTTTTAAAGTTTGAGCAAATGATGACGGAGAACAAGCAACTTCAGAAGCACCTTTCGTGCATACAGACACCCTTTAGGGAATTCTTTAATACCATTTGTGTGTGTGTGTGTGTGTGTGTGTGTGTGTGTGTGTGTGTGTGTGTGTGTGTGTGTGTGTGTGTGTGTGTGTGTGTGTGTGTGTGTGTGTGTGTGTGTGTGTGTGTGTGGCTTGTCCACTGGGTGTGACCGGAACTGTTGTGGGAGGACCCGTAGCGACACCTCCGAGGCCATCGGGCCCGGACACCGCCACCCCGGCAGACGGCAGCCCCCCAGGCCCAGGGAGACCTCAGCGAACCACCCCAGAGAGCCACGCCGCCCCGCCCAAAAAGCACCCGACTGAGAATGCAGAGAGGAATCCCCCCTAGGCAAGAGGAGCCCACAAGAGAAGGATAAAAGGCACAGGGCCCCAGGCCCCGACCCAAGCCGCCAAGCCGAGAAAAGACCGGAGCAGGGCCCCCGGGCCGAGAGCCCCCCCAACCCTGGCGGCGAGTCCCGCCGCACCCCCGGGAGCATGGGGAAGGAGAACCGCACCCCAGCCCCCCCACGAGCGCCACGCCCGAGGGAGCGCGCCCCCCGCATTCCAGCCGCACTCACCCCGGGCCGGGGCGGGACCCCAGCGGGAGGTGCTGGGGGGAGCCACGTCTCCCGCCCTCCCCCCGCCCTATATGTGTGTTGGATGTCTGTGAGGGTGTGTCTTTGTTGTCAGCCTGAATTTCTGAGTGCAACGATATTGTGTATTTGTGAGCCAGCCATCCATCTTCTACACCAGCAATTGAGGGTTTCTGGCAGACAGCGAAAGGAGGATACATCTTGGGTAAGTCGCTTGTCAATCACAGGGCAAACACAGAGAGACACGCAATGCTCCTATTCACACCTCGGGGCAATTTTAAGTCGCCAATTAATCTCAAACACATGTTTTTTTTGGGGTGGCGGGGGGGGGGGGGGGGGCAACATACAACCTGTCTTTGGGATGATGTCATAACAATACCGTGTTGACAGTAGCATCCTCTGTGAAGATGGCTTTCACTTTCAGGAAGAGCAATGACAGGTCATCTCACATTGGGATGTGGATGGGTACTGTACTGAAAGATATTCCAGGAAGTGTGAGGAAATGACAGCAGCGAGCCCACTTTCCCACCTGTTAACACAACCGCAAAAAAAACAGCGATCGTCTCAAAGAAAGTGAAACGGGAGCGGTAACGTGGGGAAATCTTAACCGCATTCTTTCTTTGTTTCTCAGTTTATCAAACAGTAACGCATTTAACACATCCAGGATGACATTTACAAAAAGTGTCCTGCAGTCAATCAAACCTTGAGAATGCCAGTCAAGTTCACAGAGTCCTTTATAGGCTGACATTCAGAAAGCAGCAAGAGCTGAATACCAGAGTGAAATATCTTGAAAAGATACTCGGGGTGGGGGGGGGGGGGGGTAGGTCAGGAGGGAACCTTGTTTCCACCACAACAAGCCCAGTGTCCTAAAGGATCAAATAAAAACTCAATACTGACGATTAAAAAAAAAAAATGGAAAAACCGTAGAAGCAAGATCCTCTGTCTGTTTTATTAGTCATTCTAGTTTTGACTTTCTTTGACTGAAGAGTCGACGTCTCTGCTCTCCGTGCACGCACAGAGAAAAACTGTTGACAGGAAAACATCACTGCAAAATATCCAATCCACAGTGCTGTCCAAGGTTACAGCATTGTTCACTTTGACTTAATCCTTTTATAATATAAATGTTTTGAGTAATATACACAAAAGCCTGAAAATGCAATCAACATTTCTGCCAAGTAAGAAAAAAAAGGTTTCCATGCATTTCATGCATTTTTCTCTTAATCTTCTCAAGCGCAAGGACGCACTTCACCACTCTTTCTGCAATGGTCGCTGAATTCGATTAAGACTGGCCAAATGAATCATGGAAGCATTTCGACTAAGCATTTCTGTCTGTCAAAGGATTATGTCCACAGCTTTTTTTTCTTTTTTTTTTGACTCCCCACCATGATCATTTCACTTAGTAGATTAAATTACAGCATTAAGAATCGACATATCCCTCTAAATGAATGTTAAGCTTGAGTGAACTCGCAATCCAATGTCTCCCCAAATGGGATTTACCTGAAATTTGCATTAATTATTTATTAACATGTGATGTAATGATGTACACCTGAAGATCTGAAGGTTGGCTCCTGTTTACTGTCACTATACTGAAAGAATTTCACAGATGGCGACAAGAGGAACAAAAGTTTTTAAGTTGCCACCGTAAATTCATCTTATTAGTCAAGACCAATAGAAAACTGCCGACGCAGAATAAAATGGACATTGATAAGTGGTTAAATATACAAACTGTATTCAATAAAAAGTTATAACTGAATGGAAAACAAAAAAGATATCGGAAGTGTGGAAAGACAAGTGAGACAAAAACTTATTTTAAGGAAAGTTGATACATTACTGTATTTATATAGTGTTTTTTTTGGCCACATCTACTTTAAGAAACTTGTTTAAGCGTGTTGTTTCTGTCATACTTTGAATACTATTTTCATACAATCTACTTTTAAAATCACAAACTGCTCCTGCATAACCCAGACAAGTTAAGTCGATATTCAAACAGTCCATCTGCATGTTTCACCGACACAGCGTGTCATGGACGTAACCGCACGGAAACCCCACCTATCACCTCCCCTACCCTGGCATATTGCTCTCATGGTGACAGACACTGGAAAGCCACAGCTGTGCTGGAGGTGAGTACTGACGATGGCCACTGTGTGACAAATAAACAGAGAGCTCATTCTGTCTTAAGAGAGGAGCGGCACACAGCATCACCTGCCATTATATCCTGACCAATCCTGTCCTCCTGCTGCGGATGAACGCTAAGTAAATAATCAAGTTATCACCGCCCCACTTATGTGAGGCACACGGAGACTCTCAGACAAAGGACACCTGCAAACAGGTGGAAGCAACAAATACAACTTCATAACATTGAACTGACTTTGAGGTGATTTGTCTTTTTCAGTCCTTGATTATCTAACTTGAAAAATGAAAGACATTCACTTTCTGAAACAAGTAAACGACTTCAGCTCTTCATAGCATATTCTAATATTTGCAGGTTTTAATGTTTCGGGATTCATTTTCAGAGTCGAATATTTTATCACGTGCCAGAAGTTGTTGAACAGGGTGGCAACCTTAATTTATTTAAGAATTTCGACCAGACCTGTAAAATAATCATATAATAATGTTTAATTACCAACAACTACAAGCCCTCCTTCAGTTTCAAAAAGTAGTTGATTATTAGGTCTTAAAATGTGTTCTCAGTTATTGCAGTTCTCTTGAAATCTATTAAGATTGTTGTTTGTTTGTTTGTTTTTTACAGTTTTCTTGAGTAAACAACATTGCAGTCTGCTTTTGGCAGTCCTTGTGTTGCATTATTACCACTTATTGAAGCAGTTCAAACTGTCATGGATTAGAAACAGCTCCTTCTTTTATTAAATAGCAGCATTAATCATTATCTTTTTCTTTTTTTTTTATCACTTTTCAAGGTGAACCCAGAGGTTCAGATTGAACTTCTTTGCAGGCCAGTTTTGGCCACAACCTTGGCACACCCGGTCTAGCATATTCATAGCTTTCACTTTCTGTGTGTGAATGTAATCATTTTTCACTTTTTTTCGCAGATTTCTAATCAAAATGTTAATTTCAATCAAGTATGTTTTGTGGGGCAGCTGTGGCTCAGTTAAAACTTACCAACCCAAAGTTGAGATTTCGATCCTCAATCCGCCTCTGACTACATGTCGACGTTTCGTGTAAAACGCTAAAACCTAATGGAGTTCGAGCACCTTGCATGGCAGCCGTCGCTATTATAATGTGACCGAATAAGTGTCTCGCGGTAAAAAGGGCTTCAAGACTGTTGAAGCAGTGAAAATGGGCTGTAAACGTGAAGTGCATTCACAATTTAATTGAAAGTATCCCCTTGGGTTGAAGTGCATCGTTGTCGGCAACCTCTCATCTGCATTGGGCGAAAATTTCTCATCTCGACTAAATACCTGCAAAAACTTCCCGTCAACCTCAGCTGCGTGTTGCGCCAAGTCAGCACAAAAAGACATAAAATGCTGGCACATGTTAAACTATTTGAATAGCTAAACAAAGATAGTGAAAGAGTCCGGTAAATATTGGCCCACCGATTCTCTGCCCATAGTTGTGATTCTGCAATCTTGTTTAAAATAGGTTGGGAAGATAAGCTTATAGATTCATAGTGACATTATCAGTTTTTAACATGAGTACTTTGTGATCATGCGGTTTAATGTCCTGCCAGGCCGTCACTTTTAATGACTCTAAACTTTTACTACCACAGCGATCTGGACATCATAGATATGTCGAAGGCCAATTTCATGAACAGATCATCGAAGAGGCAAGCTGTATTTCTGTACCCCCCGTGTCACATAATCTTTACCCCGGGGTTCATCTAAATGTATTTATACACCCGCCGAAACAGGTTCTGCCACAGTTTGTGTTTATGCAAAGTCATTTTCTGCGGCAGTAATTCTGTAATAGACCTGTGGATGTAAATCATGATACAGAAATACTGCGGCGCTTCTGAGAGATTCATAAATCTCCAAAGGTTTTATGGATGTGATTATTCCTCCACCGGGGGAGTCGGCAAAGTTGGCATGTCGCAAGCAGAGGTAAGGGTCATGCTCTGTTTGAATCCAAGGTTATGAGGGCTTGCTTTTTTTCTAATTGTTTCTGGCTCCTAATTAATCAGTGCAAAAAGAGTTAATGTCTGCTCGGTTACGCTTGACACCTCTTCAACACGTAAACGAATACACTGACTCGCTGAGGATGTAATATCGCGGCGTCATATAGAGCCATGTATTTGCGCCCAATATGTTAACATTCAAATTCATCAATATTGAATCATCTTCCACTTAAAAATGTATGGCGACTGTAAAAACAAGAGAGAGACTAGTCTAATATGTAGTAATTGTGTTAAGTAGTAATTTCCTATCTCCATATCACGCATCCTATCGCATTTGATGGCAGACAATTCCGTTCTTGAGAAACCCTTCAGAAAAAGATGAATGGGGAAAAAGAAAAACATGGTTAATAACTGGTAAGAGTATATTATGAGTAAGCTGCACCTCCCAGTGGCATCGCTGATTTTCGATAGGATGATCCGCAGAAGGAAAGAAGAAGCTCTCTGAGGTATGAATCATTTTTCTTCGCCCCAGCAGCAGACGGAGCTAAAAGGATAGAATCAGAACGTCGGTTGTTGAAAAGCTGCATATTTCGAATGCTTTGAAAAGGAAATGCAGCACATCAAGAAAGGGGAACAACAGGGGTGTATCCAGAGAATATTTTTAATTGGGGCAGTGGGCAGAACAGGGGTCCCACCTAAAAATGTTACAAATGAAGGATTGGATTTTTGAACTAAAAGACACCGTACTATGTATCCCTCCAAGCAAAAAACGAGAAATTCACAAAGTTGTCTTGCAGGCCTGGTTTGTGAATTATTTTGGAGTTTGCTCTGTTTTCCAAACGAGGGTTTGTCTGACAAATACTAAGATGCAGAGGAAACGTCATATTTCTTACTTGTGAAGTAAGAAATAACTCGGTTTTATTTTCACTCCAAAAGATCAAACAAATTCCTCTGTTTTTGTGGCAAACGTATCCTCAAGATACCCTGTTTCCTGTTTATATTCAATTTTACACCTTGTTTTGGTCAGCTGATGTAAATGTTTCCCTTGACTTCTTCATTTTCCTGACTCTGGCTGACATCACTGTGAACCCATGTTAACTGTCGGTCAATTGTCCACCATGGACACTGTGCTCTTAAAGGAAAAGTGATATTATTCCAAAAGCAGGACATGTTACCAGAAAGAATAACTTTTACTCAGTGTAGACACTATAAAAAAGTATATTTGCACATCCATGTCTACTGATCTTTACTGCTGATGTGTATCAAAGAAACAACAACAGCCACATGTATAGAACAAGTAAATACAGCATTCCATAAAATTGTAATGACATTGTTTGTTATATGAAGCCGCAACATAAGCATGCAGATTTGATTTTCTGTGTACACAGCAGGAGTGGCTAATACAATAATGCCCACTGAGGACTCTGCTTCCCAGGTACAGGGAAGCACTGTTGTCATGATAAGTCCCCCTGAGAGCCTCCTGAGTTTCGCCTATTCGCACCGCCTGTATGGGATATCCTGGCCTACAGCAGGCAATATGGTAATCTACCAAGTGAGTCATTCTAAAGGAGATTATCATAAATCCTCAACGGAGGCAGGAGGAAGCTCCTCATAATACTTATCCGTCACCGCTGCTCACCGCATGCTCAGACCTGATGAGATGTAATCATCACTTCCTCCAAAAACTACAGCTCCAAAATAAAACTAAATATATCTATATTTGAAATGCATATACAACATAGTAGTGTCATGTTGCGTTTTATAATCCTGAAAAAAAATTACAGAGTGACTGGATGCTGTTTGAGCGCGCGCACACACACACGCACACACACACACACACACACACACACCGCAGCTCATTGTGAGATTGCAGCATCAGATGTGTTATTATTTGTGTTATTCTGTGAGCTCTGGCTTTTTACTCATTAACTTAGATCAGGTCAGTCCTGCAGCCAGCGCAGGGACAGATGGGAACGGTGTTGTGCTCCAGGGGGAGATTAGAGGGTGCTGTGGATTATTGTTTTTACCCAACGTGGTGCGAGGGTCATTCCTTCGACAAACAGTACAACCATCGAGCAAAACACTTTTTATTCTGCTTGTTTTCTGGAATATTTTCCACCCTTAAGAGCAGACAAAGCAGGAGGTGTTTTCACCTGTAATTAGTCATGTGATGAATATTTGATTCGCAAAGAATTACTTCCTCCTGTAGTTTAATATTCGTTAAAGAGAAAGATGTATCAGGGATGACTTATACTTGAAATCAGTATCAAAAATCTTATGGTCCATGAGCTCCCCTGAATCTGTTGCTTCCATTGAAAAAAGGTGGAATAACATCTAACAGCATAAATAACGGCAGATGGTTCCATCCTCGCTGTAAGTATATGTTCAAGGACATGCAAGGTAAATGTGGATCATGACGATATATCTCTATAGCTACCTATAGAGCTACATACATTTCTTGCAAGCTTCCTATAGTCTGTGAAGCCCATAGGTTAGAGAAGTAGGCTTGTGATTGATGATTCGAAGCTTCAGGTTATCAAAGTGGGTCCCAGAACAAGGCCCTTAACCTCTGAGAGCAGCACAGACTAAGCTCTTACTGAAGATTAACTATGAAACGATGATTAAATGATGCTTTCTATACTTAAACAGAACTTGTTTTGGCAATGGCAGTTCTCTTACTATAACACTGAACTTATGTTTACTAGAGGAAAATGAGACGTGATGATAAGCATTACATTATATCTGCAGCATGTTTGATGTATTAGCAGCCTTCAACCGAGACGTAGCTGCTGATTTCCACGTTTTCAGTTTGTCTCGGCTGTTTCATCTTGTTTGTTCTCATGGTTTTTATTCGCTAATAGATTAGACGATCCTCCAATGAACTGATGGAACCACAGCAGAATTAATGGGTGAACCAGTCATCAGAAAGACATTTATAAGTAATGTACCAGTTGCCTTTACCTTTAACTTGTTACTTTTTCATTTCCTACCTACGTAACTACCTACCCACTTGGGAATCACTGCGGCTCTGGCAGCAACATTGCTTGTCTTCGTATTCAATAAATCCTCGTGTCTTTCGGTAGAAGCATAAATCTACACATGAATACAGTTTGAAATACACAGACAGAGACGCTTCCTCAGAGCGGAATCCCCGATGGCTCACCTTTTCTAAAAGGACATTTTAAACAAGATGTGTACAACATTAAAATTGATCTCAAAATGAGGAGCAGAGAAAGACGACAGTGTGCGGTTCCCCCGACGCCGCTGACATGGGAGGTTTCATACTGCGTTCTTTACTCTTCTTGTGTCCTTTTCTGGCCTGCAAATACAGCGGAGACACTTATTGAGCTCTGACAGCGCTGTAGCTTTCAATAGTTCATTACTCCTGCTGACAAGCGATGGTATTCCAGGAGCCGTGGCCCTTCCTGATCAATGCTAAATTCATCAAAGCCTCCCCATCGGCCATAACGTGATTAACTGCATTTAAGTGCAATTCATAAACATTCTGTGAATTCTCCCCGGGACGCCCAGAAGCCACTCATTTTCCCGCTGATCAATTTGGCTTCAACTTTTTTTCAGTTTTTGCCCTACAGCTCAGCCACCTGTTAAAATTACACTTAACCCGACTTCCCCACTTTTCAGCACATCACTGCCTGCTAATTACATTTCCTCAGGAGTGCAGCAGAGTTAAACCTGATCAGAGAGATACCGGCAGAAGCAAAGGGAGAATAACTTTGGGAATCCCTGCATGACCCCATGAGAGGATCCCAAACTGTGAACCCCACGGAGAGACAGAGACGAGCCAAAGAAATGATAAATGGCTGGAAAGAACTGATTGCTGAGCTGATTTTGCATAAACGTATTCCTTACAATTTATTCCCACATTATGTTGCGTCATTTTATATACATATTTTACTCTGACAGGTCTGACAGCTAAAGCATTTCCCTGCATTTTGCTTCGGAAAAAAATAAGTTATTGAATTTCATTCAATTTCAGCCATTAAATGGTAATTTTCTCCCAATCAGATGGTTTCCTGCTGTGATTCATAAAGGACAGGGTGATTTTCACAACATGACAATGTGAAGCTATTGTTGACCGTGTTCTGAAATATGAAATTATGCCTAGACCTAAATTATAGTTAATTTATCTCGGTTTTCACAAGAGAACATATAACAACCATTTTAGCATGTCTACATTGCCTGGTTCTTTTACAATAGATTTTACAATTATTTCAATTGTTTATAAAGCACTTTATGGATGAGCATCTTCATACATTTCTGTCTATTAAACCAAATGTTTTAAACTGCATTTTATGATCAGCTAATGCAGCTTTATTAAATGTCCCCGCAATGAACCACAGGTATAACTGTTTCCTGTTTTAATGCAAAAATGTGGACTTTGTTTACTACTTTATACTCACCAGTTTTAACAATGCAGCTTAAAGTCTGTTCAGGTGGACTGGTATTCTCATCAACTTGCACTTTTAGGTGGATTTCTGTATGAAATGCACTGTATGAATGGTTGTTGTTGTTGTTGTTGTTGTTTTTGGCACCCTTTCTTTGAGCGTCATGTGCACATTCAGCCACCAGATGGCGCCTGAAACTCACGTCTGTCCTCTGCCTGTCAGAAGAGAATGAAGCGATGAGCAAATACTGTAGTTTCTGAAGAGGTTGGTACTGATGGAGTGGAAATGAAAGATAATATATTTGACTGTTGCAGCCTCTGGACACTGGAGGCTGCAACACCGCGCGGCTGGTTGATCACTCTTTGTGGCCAGTTTCTCGACCTAAGTGAGTAAGTGAGAGCTGTAAATGATGATGTCGATGATTGCCCTTGACAAAAATAGAAACATCATAAAATGAAATGTTCGGCTTCACCAAAACACGTTTTTGGGGGGAGCTTTTACTGAAGCAAACAGTTTTTCTTTACTTGTTCATGCTTGTAATGTCTGTTTTTATGGTGGTGGCTACTTAAATTACCTTTCAAATTGTCTTTATAAATAAAGTAGGCCCTTACTTATAATGTCAACATTAATGATTTGTTGCTTGTGTAATTGTTTTAACCTATATTTTAATTATTTTCTTTTTTCTTCTTCATGGCATGTAGAAAATAACACATCACTCCTATTTTCAGAAAAACTCAGACGCTCAGGCAGAGAGTAGAAGTCCATCATCATCTCCTCATTTCCTGCAGCTATTTAAGACCGAGCGTCTCCGAAATAGGCGCCCGATGACCGCAGTCAGAGCTATCTGGGGACCTGCTTTCAAACTAATTCAAGGATATTAGGATGTCTCCGAAGGTTTTGTTTTGACATTTCTATACCTTCGCCGGCTGTTGTGTGTGCAAAGCGCGTGCCATCTGACTTAATGCCATTTCAGAAGTCATCTCGGATGCTTTTAGGTTTCCATAACTATATATTGTACGTTTTGAGTGCTTTATAATTTATATGCTGCACATTGTTATTTTGGAAATGTACTCCAAAACCCAAAGTAAGGTTTAAACTGACAGACAGGTTACGCACACACGCACACATGCACACACACACACACACACACACACACACACACACACACACACACACACACACACACACACACACACACACACACACACACACACACACACACACACACACACACACACACACACACACACACACACACACACACACACACACACAATCTTGCTGCTCAGTGAGTGCAGTCCTACAACATCCCGCCCAAAGGTTATATTCTATCCGAAATGTTGGGTGTGTAGTAAAATACATGCTCCACACTGTCTGGCTCTACTAATGAAGGGGTTTATGACTGGTAGTCCCGTGTTTGTACCATGTATCATGCGCCACTCTATCGCTGGATACAAGGTCAGATCATAGCGCTTCCTATATCTGCCAGCTGTGCAAGTCTGTGCAGTGACAGCTCGGTCTATTAGACACAGTGGAGGTGATATTCCCGGACATTAAGCTGCTTTTTTCAAAAATGGGATTTAGATTGATAGTTGAGCCAAATAGAAGTTAAACAGTCGACTTTATTTCACTCATTGATGGCATTTTTATAAACAGTATCTACGCATAACTTAATGAGGGTTTTTTTTTCTCTCTCAAAGCCTCTCTTGTGTTATTATGACTTTGACGCTGTTGTACGTGGCTAAACTTGTCAGACTGTGAGCTTTCAGCACCCACAGTGTTAATGTATAATGTCAACGCAGTAGGGAGCCTTGTTAAAAAGCAATTAAGCCAAAATGATTTAAACATTGTGTGGTTTGGCCATTGGCGAGCCTGGAGGTACACACTGTGTTGTTGTCTTAAAATGAGAATTTCACTGTCTGCTCACACAGAAAACCGCTATTTGTGTGAGTGTAGCTCTAACCACACTTTCCCACACCCGCCAAACCATACCAAACCACAGACTTCAGATGAGTCTGTGCAACACACACACACACACACACACACACACACTCGCGTGGACACACACATACACGCACTCACACAGAATTCACATGAAGAGTAATTGAGGGGTTTGACTAGTTTTTGGTGCATTAAAACAGTAGCTGTTTTAAATGACAGGGGTTGAGACATACTTGCATTGATGTCTGCGAGGCTGGTAAAGATGGCTGATTACTCAAAGAGGACGTGGCATTCGGTAACTCTTATTATATTCCTCTTTATTCAGTGGAGTTTGACTGAATCACACCATTTAAGCTGTTCCTGACAGTAAGACATTCTTAATCCAAGGCTTTCTCGCTCAGTACATTCATTTCTTGAGCGATTTCAGGCACAAGCCTTTCTGCAAACAGGGTTATACTTGGTCTTATTCCTGATGATCAAAACACTGTTGCTGACAGTTGAGAGTCATCAGCAGGCAACCCAGAGGTATTAAGTTGTTCGCCCCGTTTCCAAAGCAACAACTCATCCCATATTCCATGTGATAATTTGCCATTATATGCGTAAGTCTCCCAGCAAGTCTACCAGCGTTACGTAAGCAGCTCCAATTTTAGTTCCAGTGGCCGTTGTCTTAGACAAAGATTAGTGCTAGGCCATAGTCAGACACATTTTAGCTGTTGGCAGATTGTTAGCTTACACTCTGTGTGCAAATGTGCTCATCACAGCCAGACTGCTTGGATGTGGTTTGGAACATCTGTGTGGTCCCCACTCCACAAGAAGACAGACGGGGAAGAGACAGGGTGAGGAGCAGCCGAAGGGAGGGGTGGGTGGTGGGACCCCAGGGCTGCTGAGAAAGAAGCCCTCAGTTTTTCCATCGCCGCTGTCGCCGCCACCACGGTGGCGTTGCCGTTGAGCGGAGCCAGGGGACAGTGTGAGGCAGATGCAGAGTGTGCGTGCATGTGTGCTTGCTTGCACGTGTGTGTGTGTATGTGTATGTGTGTGTGTGTGTGTGGTGGAGGACGAGAATGAAAGATGGAGAAGAGAAAGCAAGAGCGGGGGACAAAAGCGACAGTGTGGGGAAGCTGTCAGTCTAGTCGATGACTTATGAAGCTGAAGGTTAGGTCTGGCATTCGTGGAGCTGCTTGGCGGGGGTGGGGATGAGGGGCGTTGAAAAGAGTCTCGGTCCAAACCTGCGGTCGACTCCCCCACCACCACCAGCAGCAGCACCACGGCCCAGCTCCCCGCCTGTATGCCTGTGGTGTTTATTTACGAGCCCGTTTAACCACGGCGCGGTCCCTGCGGTGGACTGACACAAGATGACAGCAGCCTAAATGTCTTGCCCTTTAAATCCAGTCTAATGGTCGCTTAGTGCTGTGGAGACAGGCACTGGGATAGGCGCCTGGGGTCTTTTCATAGGGGCCCTCTGAGTAACACATCAGCTAACACATCTATGGGCCACCATCCAGGGCCTTATTACTACCTGCTTCTGTGGCTGTGGCGCCACTGATTTAGCCATGACTGTGTGTGGAGGGACAATGCTCGCATGGGAATTGACAGTATTCACATATTACAGCTGTTCTAACAATGATTTGTGATGTTAAAGTTATTCTAATGTAAGTTTACGGGATCAGTAGATGGTTGGTATAAGATATGTGGTTAAAACTGCATTTCATTGCAATATCTGGGATGTCTGCAGTTCATAGGAGCAAATGTCTTAATTGTAAGCCAAACTTTTGAGAGAAAAAGGCATTCTCGTATTGTATATGTTGATTTCACTGCGGCTCAAACTTGAACTTAAAGAGTTAATCCCTCGTGTTTTTGCCTGAAGTAGCTCTGTGGTAAGTTAATAGCAGATGTGAGTGTTATTGGGCAAATTATATGCAATATGAGAGCAAACATACACTTCACATAAAAACGACCTGCGTAAACACACCATTCATAACTGCATGCCATTCTGTGTGGGCTTACCAGCCAATGCAATTAGATGCTTTCTGAGAGGAAGAAAAGATTATCATCCAAAACCTCGTGCCTTGCTCAAATCATGTGAAAAAAGCGATGTTTATTATGAGTCAGTTTCTGCCTGTCAATAATCCACAACAGATCTTGGTTAAAGTCATTCTGATCACACCTCTGGGATCTGTGAGAGGAAACAGGCGGAGGGGAAAAAAAGTGCCCACAAATCCCATGGGAATCCACTTCTGCTGGAGAGTCTTCTCTCTGAATCACCTGTTGCCCTGGCTCGCTCCGGGTACACCAACCTTAACGTGTTTCTCAATGCGCACGCACGCACACACACACAGGGTCGCACACACAGACACACACACAAAGGCTTTGAGTTTCAATCTGCATGCTTCGCTCCTGTGCAAACACAGATCAGACCGTACTCATTGGGCCGTGTCTCTGGCACTCATCAGGCTGTTTGTACTGCAATTTCCTCCCCACTCTTATCCATGTTTTGTCCACTGTCATTCCAGCGGGATTATGGGATGCTTTCATCATGCAGGAACATCAACTGAGGCACTGAGGGAAATGCAAAGGAGGCATGTTGTTTTGCTCCTCTCATCAAACATAGTGTTATCATCACATGCCACAATGAACGCTGCAGTCTGGAGTTATCCTCGAAGCTAATTATTATTTTGTAGCTACTCTCCTGTCCATCTAAACAAATACTGTATTTGCAAACAAACTCTTTCAGTCAGCTTCTTCCAACCTCTGCAAAATAAAGACACTATTAATATAAGATGGGGAATACTCTCTCTCTATTCATGTACTTTATGTCAATGATCTACTTTGGTTTTTGATTATTAAACTGTGATGGAAATAAAACATTTGATTTTCATTATTATGTTTAATATTAAAATATTAGCCACATTAGTTAAATCTTGTCAACTTTTAGGAGTGTGTATGTGCACTAGTGCAACATATATGATACAAATGATGACAAAAAACAAATGACAAATTACATAAATTGTACTGTCCACTCTGCTATCAGTGTTTTAGTTGCAAACTTGTCATAAAGAAAATGGGACTTTTTATTTTTCTGCACCTTGTTAACCTCCACAGTTGCTTAAGTCGTTCAGAAATCAAATGAATTCACACAGCATTTGTGTCCTTAAGCACATCTTTATTTTCCTCTATTAAAGTGTGGCTTGAAATAATTCCTTCTCCGGCTATCACAGCCACACGACTTTAATCAACTGTGGAGCACAAAGCCGAATTGTACAGGCCACCATAAAACAGATCCTTCTTGAAACTATTTGTATTTACATGCTTTTGAACAGTAATTGATTAATCTTAATTATTTTGCGAGTATTTGTAAATTGACTGCTGTTTTCTACAATGCATATGGCGTCTGATGTTTTTTTGATTGGCGTTAAAAACAGCATTTCAGTTTACGCATATATATATAGATAGATTTGTCACGGCCTTGTGTGCCTCAGTGTGTAATATTGTCCCCAAAGCAGACCAGTGATGTCACACTCACATCTCAGAATAAGTCATCAGACCAGATTAGGGCCCTGTCTAGACACAATCTGTGGTTCGTTTTGTGTTTTCTCTGCATATTAGTCAAGGCTTTGGCGAGGTTAAGATTATCCTCAGTCACCGCTTCAGGCCTTGGCCACTTGTGGTTGTAATCTCTTGGGGGGACAGTTTAGTTGATTCAGTCTTTGACGAGGTGCCCTCCCTCTTCAATACTGATGAGCTGTTAGTCGTCACCACTGCCCAGCTTTGCTGATGCGGTCTGGGCCTGCCGCCTCCCTTCTATCCAAGAGCCTTATTCATCCCAAGACAAACAGACACAGTCATTACAATTAAGCAGCACTATTAAAGGGACAGGCCACTGGCAGATTAAGAGAGGAGAAATTAAGTGGCACTTTATGTTATTGCAAGCAGTCAATTTATAAAGCTTGAGAGTTGCTAAAGTTTTGTTTGCTGACCATGAGTTTTAATATTCGCTTGCATGTGGAAATTTAAGCACAATTTCACCTCCTGGAAAAACAGGTCTGCGACTGGGTGACGTTTTATTAGTGTAAGGTTTAAAATGTACATTTTTAGTATCTGCCAAGCAAATGAATAAGAGGACTGGAGGAGACACTGAGGTCTCAGACTCCGTTCTTAAGGGGCCTTGAGACTTGAAGGATTAAGATTATGGGGGAGGTTCTTTTAAATGACTGATAGTACAAAGTGAGAGAGGGAGCAAGGCAGGGCAGGGCAGGAGTCTGTGTGGCGGACCAGCAGCAGCTTTACTCTTCAATCAGTGAGATGAAAATTGCCACTCGTGTCAAAGTAGAGGTGTTTACTGAAAGGAGGACAGAAGAGAAAAAGAAATAGCGAGAAGACCTGAAGAGGGAGAGTTATGCAACCTAGATGGTCCAGGTTACCAGGGAGCAAGCCGGCTAAATTCTTCTTTTCTTTTTTTTTTTTAAACCTCTCCAAATGTGCAGGCAGAAATAGCAGAGGTGTTGAAGATGAGAGCTGGGATTTAATGTTATCCTAAAATTATGTATGTTTACACAGAACCAAATTGTACATCCACGAATGAGGCTAAAATGACAGTGCTTTGGGAATAAATGTGGGGCATCAGATGCAGGACTTGCTCTGAATCTCCTGGAGAACATTTCCCACAAAACATCTCTGTGAAAGTGAAGGAAAATAGCCGCGTCTTGAACTCCATGAAACTGTTTAAGGCTTAGCTCTCGACATGCAAAGAGTCGCTCACGACCTCTGCTCCTAATCATTTAGAGAGGCTTGAGCTGAGCGATTGGCTTCAGTGCGGTTTGGTAGCACGGTGGTCTCATTCATGATTTATGATAAAGTAGGGCCTTATGGCAATGCTGCCCACACTGTATTTTGTGTGTGCCTGGATATCATCGATCCCTGTTGTGACGGAGAGTGGCAGTGACGTCTGTTCGTCAAAGCTGGGTGTCATTGTTGGGACACTTCGGCCATGGTGAGGCTTCCTGAACTTTTAAGCCCTCTTTGGACTGTGATTTGTTGTTTGTAAGATGTATCTTTCTAAACAAATTGTATAAAACTTTTCCAAACACACTGAAGAGCAGAGTGATCACCGTAATTCCGATCAATTTGATGTCACACGAAGAAAGGTTGCTCGAACAAATGCTCATCCATTTAGCTTTTTAAGGGAAAGTGGATCTCGTTTTTGTGGAGTGCATTCTGACATCTTCATAAATCAGCCTAATCATAGGGTTGTGGTACACCGCTGCCTTGTTTGTGTCTTTGTTAATGCCATGCACATGTGACCAATGACATGCTTGCACAAAATAGTGAGTGCAGGCGTGCTGTCTGGGCCGTTGGGGCGTATGGATGTCTACCTTCAAGAAAGTATTATGAGGGGTAACATGCTTTATGTTGCTCGGATGTGTGACTGTGGGCTGAAGTCCGAAAGTTAACCCCAAACAACAGTCGGAATCGTCTTTACATTTCAATACATGTGCAACAATACCTTCAAATTAAAACTGATTACCTGACCACTAAATTAAATCACATTTATCTCTTAATTCATGAAAAAGCTTTAAAGAGACAGCAACTGCTGGCTCATATATTTGACATTTCTTGACTCAGGCACTCCAGGTACACCTTGATTTTCGCATATTAGCGAGAAACTCTTGCGCTGAGCTTCGGTATATTCAACTTACCTCACCGTCACGAACCATTGAGAGACAAGATGTTGCTCTCTTTCACTGGCTTCTCATCCATAGTTATTTCTCTGAGTATTGGACATGTTTTTTTTCGTCACACTCTCTACTTCAGTAAATTCAATTTGAACTTCAATTATATAAACTACACCAACATGACAAGTCTCGGCATTGATAGGAGTAGGACTGCGTCAATATTGACAGAGCCGTGTGAGAGAGACATAGTCCTTTTAACACGCAGGGTCCAAATTGCAATTCAAAAGTAATTGCTACTGGCTGCTGAAGGTGCCCTGGATGGCAGCGTGTGGTTTCAGTGTTATTTTGTGCTGATAAAGACCTCACACTGGGCTCAGAGTTGACACAAAATTGCCTTTTAGTCTGAGGTAAAGTTTAATTACTCTGACAAGGTAAGAGGTGATCTCAAAAAGGAGTGAAGCAAACAAAGCAGTATCAAAAATCCCAAAATATAAATTGACGAGGAGGATGTCTTTGTTTTGTAGCACGATGGAGCCTCAGAGCATCCAGCACAACGTGAAACTCAAACTGAAGGCCTTGGTAAGCCTCAAAGAAAAAGAGCAGTTTGCAAGAACTGAAAAACACTTAAAAAAAAAAAAAAAAAAGAGTTAACTGAATAATGTGACAAAGCTTTTGAGTCTGATGAAACAAAAATTACACTCTGTCAAAGTGATGGAAAGAGTGAGACATGGAGGGAAAAAGGGAAAAGGTCTTGATTTAAAGCAGGTACCGCTTCATCTGTCAAGCATGGTGGCAGTTCTGGGATGACTTGGACATGTGTGACTCTCAGCTGAAGGAGCGCGTTGCCTTTCATTTAAAAATCTAGCAGCTGATGGAAGTAATGGGTTGGAGTCAGAGAAAGATTTGTCAAAATAAAAGGGCAGCATTTCATAATTTAGCTGGATGACATTCACCCGCCTTCACTCTATCAAATATTCCCTGGTTTCACACTCAACAAGTTCACGCAATAGCATATTTGTCATTTTTTGTTTTCAGAAGTTGATCTCTGCTGAAGTACTTCAGTATAGATTCTTTTGGTCTTACCCATGATGATACAACCACAGCAGACCATGTTCTTGATACACAAAGGAGACATCAATTCTTCTGGAAGGGATTGCTGTCATGCAATAAATCAACGTTTCCTTCCGATCCCTGATAAGAAGCCCATGTGAGAATGAAGACGTCCCTTTTGATGTGCTACACAAATGTTTCAGTCTGATTGAGTCGCATTCCACGTAAGTGAAGACCAAAAGGAGAGAGACTATATAATAAGTGACACCACAATGTAAGTGTAGGCTTTCTATGGGTGGAATCTTTTTGTTAACGTTATCTTTGTTTGTATTGTATTCCTTCTTTCTGTGTATCACACACACTTATCCAGAAGTTTCGAGAACAAACTCCTTACTCATTTGTCCTACTCAACTTAGCAAATATATGCAAATTGGCACAATAAGGCACTTTTTTTTTTTTTTTTCTTCAGTTGAATGTACTGAAGCAATACTCTTGTAGAACAAAAACACACAAAGGTTCAAATACTTTGCGGTTCATTGCTGAATATATTTCTCTTTCCCTCATCCTAAGATTGATATCAGTCACTCTATCTGCATTCAGATGCTGCATTCACGTTCCGTTTAAAGCGATCCACGCTGTCTAAAGTGGAGACAGGCCTTGCTCAGATAGCAGCTGATGAATGCTGGAATGCTTTTGGTCTTATCATATTGTCGTGAAGATCTAACCACGGCAGGCCACGCTCAGGATGCACAAGTGAGATGGCGTGTCGTCTGCTGTCATGCCACATATCATCATATCCGTCTCATCGCACTCAAGAAGCCCGTGTGAAAACAGGTATGTCACAATTCATATTAAGATGTAGATTGCTGCCGGAGCTTTTCATTTGTTCTCCGAGCTGAATTGCACCACTGCCGTGGTTCTGACTCCGACATGAATACATATTTGAAATGGAGCATTTCATTTAAGTGCTGAAATTGTGCTGCACTTGCTGGATTTAATACACATGAGGCAATATTTTTCCTACGATATCTTTTTAGGCTTTGACTTGACAGACTTATTGGGTACCAGTTTGTCATATAAAGGGCTATTTGCTCTCCAGGCTCATTAATTTTGAATGTTCCAGTGTGCTTGTTACATACCTCACTTTTTTCCAATAGTAAGTTTTTATTTACTTTGATGACTTGTGTGTGTGTGTGAGTGAGTGAGTGTGTGTGTGTGTGTGTGCATTGAATATTTTATAAGTAATGCTAAAACAACTGCTCATACAACCAAGCATGTGAAAAAAAAGAACAAAATATTCATTCCAGTGGGTGAGGACATTTAAACACTGTGGTAACCATCAGCCCCGTCACTGAAGTGGGGCGAGTGGTTGCTGCATATTCAGAGCGCTGGTGGCTCAGGCGACAACAGTGCGACTGGCCGTCTGTCAAAGTTTCCAGCGTTTCGTCGACGACTACGGTGAGCACAGATCTGGTTGTGATTACTATAACGGAGACAGTAAATCATGACGCAGCATGAGACTAATTTGTGGTGGGAAAAAAAGACCTGGCCCTTTCTTTATGGAGTCGCAGTTAACTACAAAAGACACATTAACATGTGCGAAAGTACATTTCAGTGGCAGCGAGTCAGAGTGGAACAGCCACAAAAATGAGAAGAGAAATTTACTGTTGTTTTGTGCTTGTTAAACAGTGTACCGAAGACTCACAAATTAAGGTAAAATATTACATTAGGTGTCTCACACCTCTTTTGAACCAGGGTCTGACAATGGGTATCTGACCCAAATCATTTTTCTCCTTTTTGATTTCAAATTATGTCAGCCTATGAAAGTTCATCCCTGGTCATGATAAAAAAAAGAGAGAGAGAGAGAGAGAGAGAGATCTGTACTGGTAGACGCTTATTAACTTGGAATTGGGCAAAGTCAGACAACACGTCATATATAAGAGTGAAGCTGATCTGGATTAGGGAAAGCAGGGTGTCCAAAAACCCTGTTTAACAGACCAAAGTATTACCAATCCACTCTTCCATCAAATTTCTATTTGTTATTGTCGTCATGAATCTTTGTGCAATATTTTGAAGTGCTTTGAATTTGTTTGTTATCTGTTTCAGTGATTGTCATCTACCTCTTGACGTCTTTCTCACCATGCATGACGGCCTTCTTCCCAACATGTCTTGGCACATCTCCATGTTAATTCTAGGATTGTTCACCGGCGACGAATCTGGAACCATTCCTGCAGGTAATCACACTTTCATTTGTCCTCACAGAAGTCGTTAACATATTGTTGACCCTTTCATGGATGAAATTAAGAGCCCCCTCTCACAATTAGATTGAATAACAATGCCGCAAACAAAATACCTCTCAAAGGTTGCACCAAGAATGGATTTTGTAAAAATGTGGCCAGTCATGCTGATTGTTGTTAAGACATTGAATGGTGACAAGAGAGGCTGAACAATAATAACCCTCTTGATACCATGTCCCTCTGTCCATCCATCCATCCATCCATCCATCCTTTCTTGCTGTGAGGTGAGAGTGCTAACTACTGTTCAAGCATGCATTCCCTCAATATCGCGACTGTGCAATTTTTGTTTTTATAACAATGTAAGTGCAATAGTTCTGGAATAAACCATGGTAATGCAGATATGAGCCTGTTTGGACTTCCTGTCAGTTTTACTTAGGTGCTATATCAGCGTGATGTTCAGGATCAGGTTCCAGATTAGCTTCAGTATTATCACATTTTAAACTGTTGAAAACTGCTGAGAATGCTGTACATTTATATTTGTCACTTATTTCTTTTCTGTCTCGGCACTGTGAACTGTCCAGAAAATATTTTTTTTGTCAAAAAAAAAGCAAAAATATAATTATATTCAGGTATTTCAAGATTACAGCAGAGTTGATTTGGACACTAGAAAAAATGTCCCTGATTGCTTGAAACTACTGCAGTATTTACTCTTGCATGTAAAAAAAGAATATATATATATATATATATATATATATATATATATATATATATATATATGCATAATCACAATCTGCATTTGTTTCTTCTCTTATTAACAAGCAACACAACACAGAGATGTGTTCTTTTAATTTACGAGTCATTACAAAAGGCCCTGACGCATTACTTAGCCCAATCTTCTTAATTCCTTTACAGCCAATGAAAGAAATTGGAAAAATGCAGGATGAATCATTCTTGTTTGTTCGCTCACCTGTCTGGAAGTTGTGTATTTTAACAAGAGTCCTTCGGTCTCCAGAACTGATCTGAAGGCTTTTAAGTCAAAAGATTTTCCACTCTGGTTGGAGACCAAGTGAGTCAGCATCAATAAAAGTTTTAGGGTCATCATGCCCTCCGAGAGCCGAACAACAGCAGGCAGATAACGTTGGATTGCCTCACATATATCATCTTTCGAGGACAGACTGAATGATCGATCAGAATATTTACTTGTGGTTTGACATGACCCCAAAAAGAGCATCCTTGCAGAGTGGCCAGAGTGGTATAGGATAACTAATAGTCGTTGTTAAGACTCCTTAATTTTTCAAGTCTCCCATACAACACAAACAATGTTTAGAGAAGTGTGCAGTCTGCCCCTTAATCTTTGCTGCTGAGATGTTTTTGTCTCTGTTGGCCTGCTTTTCAGTTTGACTCCTTTGAATCTACCTCTCTGGGTCAAATGATTCCCTGGCTTCACAGCAGTTCTGCGGTGGCTCCACTAATGGTGCTGTAATTTTGCATCTCTTTGAAGTTCTCCCCGACCGTTGTGTTACCTGAAGTCTGCACTTCTCTGAGGTTTTGGGATGGGGCAGGCTAGCTACCCTCTGCAGCCTAATTAAATGTAATTGCTCTATTTTGTAGTGGTGCCCGTGTGGAGAGGGGAAGCCTTGTAATAAGGGAGATTGCGTGAAGGGTCCGAGGATCACAGACGCCAAAGAGGAGCCACGAGGAGACGATCGGAGACGCTTCCCCCTCTGTCGCCTCCTCTGTCCTGAGCAGACCTAGTCATTACCCCTCCACTCTTCTCGCTCTGGCTCTGTCTCTCCTTTCCTCTCTTTGCTCTCTTTGCCTCTGCTGCTCCTTCATCTTCTCTGTCATCATCACTCTTCCTTCGATTCACAGTCCTGTTTGTGTACGCGAGGAATGTTTTGCACACTATATTCTTCTTAGCCCCACTTGCAATCATTTGCTTTTTTTTCCACCTCATCTTAAATGTTGTCATCTGGGAATGACACACCAGGAAGATGAACCCTGAGTGTTTGCAGGAAATGTCTGGTATCTCTATGGCATTCCCTCAGGTGGCGTCACAGTTGTGGGTGCAAATATGCGGAATCCTTGGAATCCTTCAGGCACCTTTGCAAGACTCTGTAACTGAGTCAGACATTGAAATGGGCTGTTTTGCCCCCTGACACTGACTGGTGGAGCGACAGGAGACACATTCTTTCCGGGAGAGAGGAGAGGAAAAAAAGGAAATTACAGAGCAGGAGAGAGACAACATGACACACAGAGAGAGGGAGCGCCAGCTTGACCGTGACCCTGCGGGATGACAGGCTGACAGGGGATGTGTGATGATGTGTGTGCTGTGGGTACAAAGGTGACTTAGATTCAGGGATAAGAATCATTCTTCCTCTCTGTTGTCTTTCTTTTTTGCGGTGGTGGTTGTGGGGGAGTTTGACTCAGTGGGGGGTGGTGGTGGAGGTTGGGGGGGGGGGGAGGGGGTTGCCAGAAAGCCTTACAGTCGGGATGATGACATTCCTTCCTGCTGCCTAAGCGCCACACGCTCCTTCCGCGTCAGGGCGTCGAGCGATTTGCCTGCTTCATCTTCCTCATAGTCCTCCTCCTCCTCCTCCACCCCGTCTTCTCCGCTCTGTGGTGCCAGTGCGTCTGCCACACGGCCCGTTAAGGCTAATGCGACACAGGCTCCATATCGCATTTCAGCCTCACATGAGCACCCCCCACTACTTCATCCTCTACCTCACCCCCACCCCCATTTCCTCTCCTCAAAGCTGACGAGGCTTGGCCCAGGATGCATAAATTTGATCGGAGAACACAGATCAATAAAGGCTTCAGAATCCCAAAGCCATCATTTTGTGTTTTATGGTCCAGGAAAGTGTCCACTGAACAATTTCTGTGCTCGGTGAATTAGTTTTGTGGAAATGGATGACAGGAGCCAAGCACAGATTGAGAAGGTGTGTGTGTGTGTGTGTGTGTGTGTGTGTGTGTGTGTGTGTGTGTGTGTGTGTGTGTGTGTGTGTGTGTGTGTGTGTGTGTGTGTGTGTGTGTGTGTGTGTGTGTGTGTGTGTGTGTGTGTGTGTGTGTGTGTGTGTGTGTGTTCTCCCTGTCAGTGAGCGTAGGGGTCCCCCTCCAAAAGCAGTGATAAAAATTGAGCAGGGAAACATCAAAAGTGTGGTGGAGAATGAGTGTGGTGAGATCGCACACAGCGCCGGGCCTCCTGTCTTTCTCATGACCTCCCTGTCATGTGGCTTCCATGAGAACCAAACATCCAGCCACAGTTGTTTCCATACAAAACCAAGCTGCTTTGGTGATCCCAACACTTTTTTTCTCTGTCTTTTTTCATACCGCAAAGCTAATCGTTTGGATGTTTTCTCCATGCCCCCTTCCCCCCCTTTATCTTATCATGTGTGAAACTTTCAGGATCATACATGTTGACTAATTGCATCACTCTATATATGTCATCTTCATGTCTTCATTGCAGGCAAAATCTTACTTTCAATTCCCCAGTCACACATTCCTCACACCTATTCTGGTAAACAGAGTTGAAAGATACCGAAAGGGAAAAAAAAAAACATTCTTCAAAACATCAGGGTTGTGTAGCTACGTGTACTAGTACTCCATAAATCTGCCAACCTGATCATGCTCGCATTCTAAACAGGGGGCATAACCAATTAACGAGGTCTACACAGTAATTAGCTGTCTGCAATCTGAATAACTCCACACTCCCAGTTCCCATTAGTGGCTTATAGGGGCAGAAGATCGTAATTATACCATGAATTGTATATGGGCTTGATTCATAATTATACCGTCTATATAATTATAGATTCATGCTTCCTTTGCAACCTGTTTTGACACATTTTTCATGAACTCTTGTGATCAGAGCCATCGGTGTGTAAATGTTATTGAGTCAGGGATTGCAGGAGATCTTTTGGCAGATGTTTTTTGCTGTTTCTAAACATGAGGTAAGAACTGTATTGGGATGAATACCCTTCAACCTCTTGTTTCTGAGAGCAAGGGTAGACACCCCTATAATAGAATTATAATAAGAATCTTACCCCTTCATGAGAGGCCTGAGTCGCAATCATTTCGGTTCTATTCTTAGCAAATGTATCGTGTTATCTTGATGTTGATGCAACTAGATCTACGAAACATTTACATTTAAAAAAAAAAAAATGCATATTTTCTAACCACGTGTCTGCTCTCTGATTTGTGCCTTTTTGTTCTGCAGTCAAAGTATAGTAGGTGCCTTGGAATTAATGTAATTGTTTGAAGTGTAAAGCATCAGATGGCATTCATTTATGGGATTATCAAATCCAGATGGAGCTATATTTTCCCCCAGCATGATTCAAATATCCATCTCTTTGAGTCTGCTTGCAATTAAACCATTCAGTGAATGTTCAACAGCCTGAGAAAAATCTGGTCTTTTGGAATCAGTGGGACACAAAACAGGGTGAGCTGTTAACACCATGAAAGACCACCCCTGATATTGACTGTAAATGATATTATACGTCCGTCAGGGCTCAGGTCTGACATCAAAGCAGAGGAAACAATACAACTTTGACTGCTTTTTGTCCTGTGTGAGAAAACTGGGAGTGTTTTGAGTGCTGAAGAGGTAATCTCTTCTTTGGATACACAACAGTGGTGGCATTCCTCAAAAGGTAGACTGTACGAAATTCAGTCAATCAGGTGAAAGATGGGGACTGTGCCGGAGGACCAATAAAAAGTGCATTATAGCAAACTCCAGATGTTTGGTTAGTTCAAGAATAACAAGTCCCTGTCAAAAGTTGCCCTGTGGCAACACTGGGTTGTAATTTCAACCCTATTAAGATGCATTAGTGTTAATTTGTTTAAAGACAAGGAGCTGTTGTTTTGAAGAAGAAGGCCTATTGTTTTGAGACCAGGGTGTGGACAGCACACATTAGATTTATCTGCAAATGTTGGCAGATGAAAACATCCATTCTTAATGAATGGAAAATATC
Source organism: Lipophrys pholis (assembly GCF_963383615.2). Taxonomy (NCBI): domain Eukaryota; kingdom Metazoa; phylum Chordata; class Actinopteri; order Blenniiformes; family Blenniidae; genus Lipophrys; species Lipophrys pholis. Next base: position 9,964,830 of record NC_137642.1, on the reverse strand, counting down.
TGTGCACAGCTGATTAAAAAAAAGAAGAAAAAAACGGAGCATGCCCACAGGTGCAATTAATTTTAAGACGTTTGTTTTGAGGGTGAGAAGAAGAAAGACAATGAAATGTGTATATGTTTTCATATTAAAGGGAAACCGACTGACAGTATTAGGGCTGTCTGTGATACAAATCATGTTCTCACCACATAATGAGGTGGTATAAATGTGTTTATTTGAGATGACATGACTAATTCCAGTGAGAACAAATCTGTTGTGTATCTTTCTCATGAAGTTGAAAAGGTAAAGCTTCTGATCAGCTGACAGGTAGCTCAAAAACCTTCATTAAAGTCTCTCTTTTATTTCCTTTCACTTTCAAATACTGTATTTACAGTCGCAAAGGTATAAATAACATAAGATTAACCAGAAAGGGATGATAAATCATAGAGAGAAGGACCAAAAATATGATAAAGAGACCAATTGAAATCATTTCGATGCAATGAGTTTTCCACAAGGACAGCGGTCGACCACTGAGTAATGGATGAGTTTCAGCGGGGTCAATAGGGCATCATCTAAACGAAATGAATAAATAAATAAATAAATAAATGAAATACATTTCAGCCTCTCTCATTAGAGTGCAGAGCACCGTGGGGACTTCCTGGGTTAATAACTGGGATGAGGTTTGCATTACTTTGTGTCTCAGCAGCAGGAGAGGAGCACAACCCTTTAATACAGCCGCTTCAATTACACCACATCAGGAAAACGATGTCCCCTTAGATCCCATTAAAAAAAGCAAGACTCAAACCATCGTCTGCGTGTGTGTCTGAGTGTGTAAGAGAGGGACAGAGCTCTCTTTATGATTCTCTCGTGGGGACCTATGCCACCGTGAGGACACGAATTGAGTTCGTCAAAAGGAAAATAATAGGCAGAGACTTGTTTTAGGATAAAACTATGGTTAGGCTTATGTTAAAATTAAGGTCAGGGCGAGAATGAGGCAAGTCGTAATGTTAGAGCAAGCACATCATATTCGTTTTTGCTTGGGAGCCGCATGCGACCCAACGAGAGTTCAACAAGGCCGGAGCAGCAGGGAAAAAAAGCAGCGTAATACCATATAAATAACTCCAACTTCAAATTTCTCGCATTTGATGAATTTGTTCTTCAACAGACAAAAACAACTGAAATTTCTTGACAAAAATAGGTGGAATCTGAATCCTATTTGCCAGTGTTTCTCTCCAGACTAATGTTGGCAAAAGCCTGTCCCTCACAGTGGACAAATGAGGAAAATCACTTACTCTTTTGGAAAAAACTGCACTTATTTTCTTCTTTGTGATTTTTACACCGTGCAGCGTCAAACCACAGGCTGCATCGGACACACTGGCGGGGCTGTTCAAGGTAAGTTTAGAGTAAGCCGCCAGGAAATTAATGTAAGTCAATGCATTGTCCCCATAAAGCTCAGAAACATAAACTTTGTGTGGATGCGTGTTTGTACAAGTTTCGGTTTAGGGTAAGTATAGTAAAAGTTTTTTTCTTCCTCTCATACTCAAAATGCTCCTGGATCCAGACATTTGACAGAGTTGTCCTTTAGCCAGTGCCAGGAAGACTGATGTGTTTAAAAGCTTTAACATCTGTTAAATTGCTGGCATTGATAATCATCACAACTACCGGCAAATTGCTGCATCTTATCATGGGCAATTAACAAAATACGGAACTTCTAAAACACCCTCCGGCTGTCTTTTCTCTTCCTAAACTCCTCTCTTTCTTTCCCCCCTCTTGCTGTCAGCTGCGCAGACATATGTGGCCTCATGTTAGGGAATGCCTCTCTAGTGAATACCCATTGAAGGAAGCTATTTTGCCAAATGCCAAAGCCATTGGGTTACTTCATATCCTGTCAGATAAGCAGCCACAAAGAGCTCACTTTTTTTTTCTTCCCCCCACTCCCAAACTGCTCCTAGCATCTCGACATCCTCCTCTCTTCCTTCCCGCGCTCCCTCCTCCTGCTCCTCTTGTTAGTTGATAAAGAGCGTTGTAATGTCAGGAAGGGCACACATTCCTCACAATGTACTCACAGATCTCAGAGGAGCAAGGTTTAGGTGACTGTGTATGTCAGATCAGAGGGATGGAGAGAAAGGATTCGAATGGGAGGGGGTGGGGTGGGGGGGGGGGGGGGACAGTGGCACAAAGCATTACTTGCAGCGAGATTTGAAGACTGAAACATATCAGGATAGATTTGCAAATAACCGTTTGTTCATTTCATTGTGGTTTCCTTGCCAAATAAAGGTTGGCAAGTAGAATAGGTAATAAAACTCAACGGGACTAAATACCTAATCCACAGGTTGCTGTGCAAGCAGCTTAATCAAATCAAATGGCCATAATCAATTAACAGCTCCCTCTATTGTCTGCAGTAAATATGGCAGGCAATCAGGTAGGAGTCATGGCGGAGGTCAGGGTGGGTGTATGAGTCAAAAAAAAAGCTTTCACTAGACTACTGTCTATTATCCACAACAGGTTTAGTGACTGATCAATGTGTCACTGTAACCAGGTGCTTTATAAACCTTTTAAAAGGTGTCACTGTTGTTCATGATTACATCACAACCTTAACATTTTTCAGTCCCAGGACAGATGTTATTGAACCTGAAACAATGATGGCTTATTCAAACCCAAACCTGATCTTTGATTTGTGTGTTTAATTCAAAACAACACAGAAGTAAAAGTGTTTCTATGTCTTTTGATTAATATATTCACAATAATAATATTCACAGCAAGGTTTAATGTGATTCTGTGTAACTGTTTTGCCCTAAATCCCGACTTTAGAAAGGCAAGAATGCTCAGGTTGGTTTGAGATATTCAGAGGGTGCGCGCTAATATTCAAACCACCCCATTAACCTATTTTAGTGGAGCAAAACCTTTACAAAGGCAGAATTTATGGCCGAGTACTGGATCACATCAAACTGTACAAGTGTACCCTGTGAAGTAACCTTGGAGTGTATGTGGTCATTCAAGTTGGATTGTGGTTCAAGGCAAACATGAGACATGTCCTGACTGGACTGGAATCACACCAGCAATAATAAATCTAAACTTTACAGCACCTGTCATACGACTCGAGCTCAAAGCGCTTCAAATTATAAAGAAAACAAATTTACCGTACACTGTCATAAATGAGCCACTAATTTGTTTATTTCAAATGAATCAGCTATTCTCCTCAGTGGAAAAAACAGCGGAGGTCCAGACTTGGCACCGGTCGTAATGCCTCACAGCTCCTGCACAACATTCACAGTGCATCAAGTTAAAAAAAAAAAAGAAACTTTATGTGATTTCAACGTGGGAGTCAACAGTAGCACATTTTCTAAGTCTTTCGGCTCGATTGTAAATTACACAGACAGCACAACAAAAAAATGCTTTTGTGTCTCTCATAACTTTTAAAACCTACCTTGAGACAACGTTTGGACGGCTCAAAAACAGAACTGTCAATAAAAAGCGAGGCTTGGTCCTCAGTGCCAAACCATTAGTAGTGTGCTGAGGCACTCGGCGCGGTACACAGGCGTTAATTGCCTGGTTGCTTGTAACTTGGAATCCTTTTTTAATGCTGTTGTTTTTGTAAACAGGGTTTTTTTTTTTTTCTTTTTTAAAGGATTGTAAACACCTGTGTGCTGGAAAATGTGGGATACTCAGATACTATGAAAGCTGATAAGTCAAATGCTGTCCATGTGTTTCTTCACAAGCTGGTGATCTGGGATATCTCACAGAAGCTTTGTGGTCGCTGATGTCCATTTGGAAATCGTTTATCACTTTATTCTCTTTAATCTGGAAGTCATGCTCTGGTTTCTTACTCATCTTCAGATCCTGGCCTGAAAAGAGTCTCCAGATGCTCCAGCTGTTGTGAGTGGCATCGAGAAAACATGGAGGAAACAGTCCAATTACAATAGACAATGACAAATAAATTATACAGTAGACTTTTAGCTTTAGGACTCTCAAGATCAAAAACATTTTTTTCCAATAGAAAAAATACTTGAGAAAGTTCTTGTATATTTTATTTTTGGAAGATTGGCAGTTTTAAAGCATTTTACGGTCCCTGTTCTCATTTTTATCATATTCACACATTCTCAGGTTGTAAGCCTGAGCTACTTCACTTAGTTTGTCCTGCTGACTCTGCAGATTTGCCGGCTATTTGTAGGACAAGCACAAACAGTGTTGCGTATGAAGCCTTCCCAGTTTGGCTCCTATCAAAATGGCTGAGATGCTTGTGGCTTTGTGATTAAGCTGTTGCAAACCACACAGCCCAGGGAGAATAAACCCAACATTTAAACCAAAACCCAGATACAGGCAGCCTGGGCAACAACAGTGGCATATTAGTAATTACTCCAAGACAAAATGTCCGTCATTTGTGTGTATCCCACATTCAGGCAGTTCGGCACATGGTATTAAGTTTGGGAGGCTTCAGGGGGTTCAGGGTAATGTTATGCAGTCATTTGACAGCCCTGAATTGTCTGGAGGAATTAAAATGACTTGCTGTAAAAGTGCTTCATGTGATTACTGTTGACGTTTTCTGTGTCACTGCGTTGCGTTAAGGCCTTTTCTGTATTCTATTTTTTTATGTTAATCTTATTTCTCTTTTCTCTTTCATTAGGAATCGGATGCGGATCACCTGGTTGCTGGACTTCAAAGAAAACACCAATTGGATATCAGCTGCATCATTACCTATCAAGTCCCCTCGGATCCCTTTTTTGACCAGAGGGACCTTGTCTAGAGGGGGAGAATAACCCATCTGTCGGGCAAATGTTTCCATATGGACATAAGGAGTGAGGCACATTCTTGTGGAAATGACGGCAAGTCCTTTAATCTAAGAGACATAATCAATAAATGATAAGGCCTGTAGCTGGAGGCCAAAGCGGTGGTTTGAAGATAACTTAAGACAAGATTTGTGATGGGACAAAACGGGGGTGGTGGGGATGCTGTTGAATTAAAACATTATGCATGGAGGACTGGAGTTACTTGCTTGGTAATCAGGAGTCCCTATCAGCTCTTAGGATCACTTCCTGCGAGCTTAGCTCAGTTGTATTCGAGTGATCATTGTTTTATCTGGAAGGAATGCTAATTAGAGTGGTGGAGGAGCTCTCCCTTGCTGGCATTACCGAAATACACTCTTCTGTGGTCAGTTTAAATGAGACAATAGATGCCTTCAGAACAACTATTATGCAAAGGAGTACCAATTTGGAATGCAATTTCCGTCTAGCAAATATTTACCAACAGCTGAAGACAGGGGAAAAAGCTTAACAGACAGCTAGGATGGTTAATGACTAAGTACAGAGAAGAGCTGAAATGTACATTTCAGTAACAAGGGGTTAGACTGAGGTTTCTGAGTGCAATTCAAGCCCCTTCTGGAATGTGCTGAGTATGACTTTTGATGCGCTAGATAACCGAACAAATGGGCATTTTCAATCGACATGTCAACCCAGATCTCAGCAGTGACTCAAAAATAACATCAAGGATGGAGGGAGGTTTTAGGCTTGGCTTTGTTTTCACGGGACTATAGGTTTATGGACCAGAATTACATTTGAGTGCCAGTTGAATTTGTTCATCTCTGGAGCTGTTTCTAATGATATGGAATGACCCAGACGGGTGCTACTGGTCTTAAAGTCTCTAAAAATAGAGATGCTTATTTGCAATACCACATTTGGGCCATGCACACAGTGAGTGGCAAACTGTGACACCAGGCAAGGAGTCTAATTTTCCCTCTTTTATGGCTATTGCTGAGAATTCTCTCTAACATGCCAGGCAGCCTTTGAAATAATACATTTGGAAATATATAATTTAGCCATCGTCTTGTAACTAAAGGAAGAAATATATGTTATGAGCTATCAACGCACTAGCCTGCTGCCAGTATAATCAGCTTGTCTCATTTCTGCTCAGAACTGTTTATGACATGACCATATATGGGAGGATGCAACTACATACACACCAGTTTGTAGCATATGTCAAGGTGACATCCTGCTTGTGAGAAGATAGTACGATTGTGATGTCTACAACTTCTCAGGAGAGAACACGAGATGTAGCCAGTTTCGATAAAGACAACATGTGATCTCCACACCATATGTGCTAGGAGGAGTGAAAGAAATGCTTATAAACCAACGTTTTCACTTACTCGAGGCGCTTGACCATTTGAAGCCTGCTCCGACAGACTGGTGCTTGAGCCCGAGATCTCGTTTTATTCCATGTATTCTGCTTAAGGTAATTATCAATAAAACTGTGTGATTATTTCCATTCTTGTTTCCTCATCAATAAAAGAACACATTAATGATTGCTTTTCCTTCATAACAAACACAGACTATAAGGATTTGGAACTTCGTGGCATTTACATTTTCATCATATCTTGAGTTATTTTGCCATAAAGCAGCTTTCAAATGTTTCTTTTTTTATGAGCAGCTGTAGGTGCTTCTAAAAAAAAACCCACTAAGCTTTAACGTGAGAACCGCGTCTTCAGGACAGTGTGGAATGTAGCGGTGGTTCTCTCCACCAGATGCACGAGTACTTTATGATTTGCAAAAGCAAAGGCGTTTGTGGGATCCTTTTGATGTCCGCAGTTTATCAAATTACGGTAAGAGATGTCATACGTGATAAACTTAATTCTTTGTCTCTGGTTGTGGCCAACTGCAAACACTGGGGTGTGTACATGTGTATGATTTATACCTTTCTCTTAAAGTCTGCTGTGAGAGTGACAGTAATATGATGTTTCCCACCCACAACGGAGGAACACACACACAGTCAGCAACCTCAGCATGGCTGTTTGCTGTGGCTATAGGGTGTTCCCAATCATTTTCTTACCCACAGCATAGACAATGAGCTTGCTGTATTTATCAAGCGTTGGTTCTGTGAATGAAAATAGGGAAATTAAGTGGATTTATTTTTTTTAATTGTATTGTCTCAGAATGTTCTTTGAAGGAATACACTAGGATTATCAGCTCCACGGCGTTGTACAGGCTGACTCTGTGTTGGGGGGGTGGGTAGGGGTGGGGGGGGGGGGGGGGGCTGCAAAGATAAATGAACTTGACCACTTTGCATTATTTGCATCCCCTTGTGTGTTTCCTTTTGTCAGCTCATTTAGAACTCCTTAGATGTTGGTGTAAACAAATCAACATTTAGATAGTGTACTAATGTGCCCCGGAGAAGTTCCTCTGAAGATAACCACCTTTGATATGACCCCCTGCAACTCACACTGCCCCCAGCTTAGCCTCACCAGCAGGGGCAAGACAATCCAATCCATTTGCCCCCAGGAGAGATCAAAGCTCCTCTTCATTCTATTACCACAGACTCCACCTTTGAAAAGCCCTTACACAAATGAGGTTACCCATCAACCATTGTCTTTGGTGGGTTTAAAGGCAGACGTTTTGAAAGGATTGGGAAAAAGCACGAACATTAAAGAGTTTTAGTGTCGAAAGAGACGAGATTTTCTGGGGGAGGCAGGATGGCATGAAAGGAGGTGCCAAGTAGTGAAATGCTCTGATTAAAACCTGATGAGTGTTAATGGTTGAACCACTGGGGCCATTACTGTGCCTTTGTCTGATAGGATGCTTCCCTGTTGAGCAAAGGTATGCCTTTTCACAGCTGCTGGGGCTTTTGATGCTGCTTCAGCATTGACATGCTTGTCCATGTCTGATGGAGACGCTCTTATGTCCTCAGACGGATTTTTCTATAAATACAAAATTTAGAAACATCTATTTCCTGCTCCTCGTAAATGTATCTGTCTGTCTGCTGTGAGCATACTGGATACAGCTCGGTTACCAGGGATGCCTACTGATTGTGTACTCTCATACTGGGATTTGCCAATCATTGGTTAAACTGTCTCTCCACAGTACTAGGAGTTATTTTTCAAAGTATAAGGTTTCTGTGGTCACTTCTACTCAATCAGCTGTGCTAATTGACTGTGACTCTGTAAGCCTGCCATCTTTCACTCTTATATAACTGGATATAACTTTATTTTTTACTGAATAGCAACTCGGTCTGCATTACTTTTCCACCAACTCTCTCGCTTTGCAATATTTTTTTATTTTTTTTTTATTTTTTACCTCTTCGAAAACTTTGTAAATAATAAGTAAATTATATGTGTGAAGCAGCTTCGAGCAATGTGGTTGTGGCTGAGGCAGACTTTACATAGCAGCCAGGAGCTGAGCCAGCTCTGGCCCTTGTCCTAGCCCCAACCCCACACCGCCAAGCAACAAGCTTCTGGACCAACCATAATGAAGAGTATGCATTTTTATCCCCAGTTGAAACTCAGCCTCCTTCCTGGTACATCTGTTCAATCCCAGCTCGTCTGGCAGAGCAGGCCAATGTTGCATATTGGAGCAGTATTTGTTTGTGCTGAAGTGGTTTCAGCTGTGCAAACAATGAATATGTCGCACATAGAGGGACTGCAGAGAGTTAGGGAATCCACCTGAAGGATACAGGTGGAGGAGGATGTGAAATCTGGTAGCTGTGTCGTCTGTAAAAAGGCCAGCTGCCTCTGTTTACTCTCAAAAAAAGCAGTGGCATAAAGAAAATGCGCATGCAGGAGTCCAGAAAGCAACCAAGAATAACAAAAGCCCTGAGTGTTGTGGTCCAGTATCAGCCTGCTTGCTTCCACTGTAGTGTTGCTGTAATCGGCAGCAAACGCAACATAATATAACCACTTGTTTCGCTTTTAGCACAACACACTCAAAGATTTTTTAGACCTTGAAAGCTGAAGTCAAAGCAGCCAACTTTCCTTCATGTGGTAAACTCCGGACTCAAAGAGATGACTTCATCAGAGACAGACCTGAGACCACAGCAGGGATACCAAGAGCAGATGGAAGGAACACCAGGATGAATCAAACCCCTCATCTATTAGCCGGCGGCGGCGAGCAAACCCATAGTGTTAGAGCCCAGTCCCTAAAGCTACAGTCTGAGACCAGCATGTCTCTGGAGACACATGAAGAAAATGACATCCTCATCGCTGTCATTTGAAATTAGAAAATTGTTCCTGAAGAAATATGTTCAGAGGAAACAAACAAACTGATCAGCTTGTATATCTTACAAATGAATACAAAGAGAGCTGGCATGGCAAAAGCACTTCACAAGTAAAATCCCCATTGTTTTCGCAAGAGTGGAATTGACCCTCAAATCTAATTCCCTTTAAGAAAACATATAGGCCAGTTTTAGAAAATGTCAAATTGTGAAATGGTAGCTCTGAGGTAAAGCGCTGGAAAAGGGCATGTTTAACCTGTCTTAACATAAAAAAGAAGGAGAAAAAGCTAAGTTGTCACTCTTTGAGGTGGAAAGTATGCCTACAAAACTATTTAATTCTATTTTTATAAAGAAAAAAAATACTTTTACAATATCAATTGCCACAAGAAAATGTAATAAATGTGCCGTTACTGATGATCTGAATGTCCTTGCAAAAGCATGCTTGGTAACCAGTGCTTGAAAAATAACCGATACTGCACATAAATGGAAATAAACACATTCTTGAAATACTTCCATCTTATAACAGTATATAACCATATGCGTGTGTAGGTTCAATGCCCATTCCTGGGCTTCCTCCTGCAATCCAATGTTATATAATCACCCTGTTGATGAAAATACCACCTGCTCAATATGTAATGTCACTTTTTGCCGCTGCCAGCTGAGCCCCCTCGAACCTGAATTAAAGGAAGCGAGTATCCAAAGCAACCAAAAGGTTTTCATTCCCATTGCTCCTCCACAACTTGAAATAGTATTTAGTATTCAGCAAATCATACTGAGGACTTAAGTAATGCAATGAATACAGGAGAAACAATCATATTAATACTCAAATGATTGACATATTCGCTTGACAGGTTCAACTTGTGCTGTTTTTGATGATGACGTAAACTAGTTGATTGGGATCCCAAAGAAAAAGGACCAGAGATGCTGAGGTCCTCCATTTGACCAAAGCACAATGGAATACTTGCTATGAGCAGGATTATTTCAGATGGCATGAAATATCATTTGTTTCAGGGTTGTCCAATATACACCTCACAGGTCTTATCTAACCCTTGGAAAGACCTGGTTAGATGACAAAAGTTTGCGGTTGCTTGTGGTCGCCCACGAAGACTAATGTGTTTTTCACCCTCACGTACTGTTTGAGTTGAAGTTGACCCATTTTTACATCTGACCTCAATACCGTAAACATCATTCTTTTATTTTTGAAATGTTGTGACTTTTGCTTCAATGAGCCTAAAATACAAAAAAAACAAAACAATGCTACACATTTTCGCATTCTGATGTTACACCCAATTTGCCTCATATCTGTTTAGAAGGTATTTAGATCCACCAGTGCCAGTCAAATCAAGGCAAATTATGTTTTTAGGTCAACCTGAGTGTGCAAAACTCTTCAGGTATGCGTGTGTATTTTTTCTTGGGTTGGACTAACAGAGTTCATCAGGACCTTAAACTGTCACGAGAACTATCTGTGTTTCCACAGCATTTTCACCGGTGCTCACATAAGAAGACCTGCTCTTGGTGGTGCATTAGTAAGACCTTGAAACCATGAAATAGTAAAACAACAAAAGGGTGATCATATGTGGTTTACATAAGGGAAAGAGGTAATGTAGAGGTTTGACACAGACACGAGATCTGTTGTAACCAAGTAATGTTCATCAAAGAAATTTTTGTCAATTTGACGTTAACATGTGGTCAAACGAATGGCGTCATAACATTATAAAGGTACCGGTGATGTTGTTTCATTCACAAAGTTTTATGGCAGGAAGACATAACCTGATGTCATCGTGCTCGAGGCTCAGGATCAGATCCTCCAACACAAGGTAGCTGGTAGGGAGGAAGATGTGTCAGAGCAGAAGGAAAAAGTCTGATAATGATGAATCCAATACAGAGAAGCAGGTTGGTAAAGAGACATTTATACCAAAAAAACAAACAAACAAACCCCTAAAAAGTAATCAGTTTCTCCGCTTCCACATAAAATTGGTTGCAAAATGTCAAAGGAAACTCTTGTTTGGATGTCTTCATGCAAAATAGTGGACGACCTGCAACAAATGTGGTGAACACAGACACAAGTTCATCAAACAGTTTTCTACTACTGCTGTGATAGTAAGGAATAGTTTAAATAAAGCATTTTTTTTTTGTTTTATTTTTTTTTATGTTGGACCTGAAACCTTGATCATTTGGATTTGTCTTTTATCTCATAGTCATGACAACAGCACTCAACGGCTGCAGTGGTTATACACATTTATAGTGTGAATTCAAACAATTACAGTTTCAGATTGTTCATACCATTGTAACTTTCATAAAAATACTGTGTGGTATCTACAATTTAATGTAGGGTTTCAATGTCTTATATAAAACTGGGTGTTGCAACCCCCAATAATTAGAAACTGTAAGAACCTCCTAAAAATAATCGACCTTTTATGAATGTCCCAAATGGTTTTTGTACATTCTAAATAAATCGGTATGATCTGGTCCATGTGTGTTTTTTTGTGCATGTGAAATGGGCTGAATGGGATGGACTTTCCTTTTTGGTCCTGGGAAATAAATGAGCAGGAGTCTCTTCTTGCTTGTGATTTCTAAATTCCTAATCGGTGTTCTTTGGGGAGCAGGAGCACCCCAAATAAGTAGGTTTTGCAACTGCAGCTTTCAAAAGGGCAGGGAGAAAATGAAGTGAGCCAAATGAAGGTGGGAACGTTTATTGTATTCCCGCCCAATTGAACCGAATCCCCAAACTTTCCATGGACTGTGTGTGAATGTGAGCTTAGGGTGCTTTCCCACCGGGGGACTCAAGTCATAAACATTTGTTCTTTTTGAACATTCAATACCTCTGTCTACACCGCAAATTTGTTTATAGTGAAGTATCTCTGCTTTCTAGACAAATTTTTAACCTTTCAATTCAGAATTCATGCGAAAACCAACCCAGCAGTAAAGAGAAAATAATACACTATACAAACACACACACACAGTGAGAACTGGAATGTAATATGAAACTAATCGAAGTGCAACGCGTCATCAGTTCACTATGAAAAGCCTTGTTTCCCCTCTTGTGTTGACATCACCCTGGAGTTAAGTCAGTGGAGCGAACCTGTTCTCCACCTGCTTTCACACACTCAACACATTGTGCTCAAAGAGTTATCTTTTGTTTAATTATTATTTCCCAAGGACAGGGAGATTTCCCCGTATTGCTCAATCAAGCAGATTGTCATCACACACAGATGAATAGTGAGCATTGTGCTCCTCTTCCATAAAGTGATCAGTGCCAGCACCCAGAACTTTGACAACCCCCCCCCCACCCGTAAAATTTTGTTTACATAAGCGTTTGGTTTTTGATCCAAATATTCATTCCAGGAGTATACCATCTCTTTCATCTGACGAAATAGCATACGTTGCCTCTGTGTACTTTAGCCTTGTTTCTTCGTTTCTTTACCCTTTCATCTCTGACGATCCTCTCATGAGTTTGTTAACTCAGGGATGTCTGTCAAGGGTGTTTGGCAGGAGTGTGTTAGAATAACAATTGCAGATACATTCGGCACTCAGGCAGATAAAAGCTTTATTGTAACTCCAAGATTGTGAAGCGAGATTGCACATTTTAAGACATTGGTATAAACAAATTCCTGGGTTTTATTGCCCATTAAATGTTATTACGATGAAGTTGAACTTGTACAATATCTTACCAGCCAGATCCCAATCTGGTTTGTTTGGATATTGCATATAAAATACACTCAAATAGCACAGCAGAATGAGCACACACGCACAGACTATGCGAGGGTAAACCAGGATTTTCGCAAACTGGAGCATGCATGTGTGTTGTCGAGATAACTGTCCACTATGGTTACATGATTCCACTTTGTGGACATGCACAGTAGCATGAAAATGACATTCCAGTTGACGTGCTGATTCATTTTTGTGGTATGACAACACCAACTGTTGTTGGTTGGGATGCCGCTTGCGTGGGCGAATGTGCTTTTGCTTCGAACGCTTCACACCCCGAGATTCACCCCTGTGAGGGCGTGGGACGGCGTGTGTGCGTGTGCCAGATGTGTAAAAAAGCTGTCAGGGTGGCATGTGGGGACCTGACTGCACGGTGGTGCTGTTGTTGTCGTCATTGTTGTTTCTCTGGCGTCCACTAAATGTACAGAGCTACGTGGGGAAGGCACGCACACACACAACCTGGCCTTATTTGTGCTTGGGCACATGCCTGTGGCCTGTGTTAGCCTGTGGTTGGTGTAATGATGACAGACTCTCTCTCTTGCTCTCTCTCTCTGTCTCTCTCGTACTCTATCTCTCTCTTTCGCTCTCTCTCTCTCTCTCTCCCTCTCCCTCTCTCTCTCTCTCTTACACACATGCACGCGTGTGCACGCACAGATTCCAGGACCCCCACAAACATGACTTGGCTGTGCTTGCTTGGGATATTGTGCTGCTGCTGACAATGCTCCCATTACTCTTAATTACCCTGAGGAATGGACACTAAATTGTTTAAATGGAGAGTGTGTCTCTCTGAATGTCTGCCTGCCTTGTGGTCAACGTGCCTTTTCTCAACCGTGGTGATAGAAATATTCAGATTGTTTACTTCAGTAAAAATAGCAATACCACAATGTAAAAATACTCCATTAAACCAAAAGGCATGCAAGCAATTTTGCCCTTATAGATATAACTGGCTAAATTATGAATTATTATCCTGGTATGAAGAGTATTATAATGATTTACAGGCTGAAAGGCTCCTGGCACAGTTACGCTGTATTATTTTGATAGTGTTGTGCAACTATTTCTGATGGCAAATTGTGCTTCAAATGTTAAAAAAAAAAAAAAAAAAAAAAAAAAAAAAGTTAATAAAAAAGAAATCATGCTGTCATTTTCCCAGGCTGTTTAAAAAAGGTAATTAGGTATGGTTTTACTGCATGCTTTAGAAACCTTCTTTTCTCATCAAAATCAAAGTTAACCCTTTCGATTCTGTCTGAATGTGTTTTGACACTGCCAAGGGGATTTTTCTACGATCACGTCCACCGTCTGTACTACGAGTAGACCTTTTACAGCCAAACAAACAATATGGACTTCACTTGTGAGAACTGAAGACAGTTTCAATCTCTTTAAAGTCGTGCTATTTTATGTTGACCGATTCAGAAACACATAAATCAAAACAATGGTATCCAATTTAGTGGTGAAAAAAACATGTACCAACATTAATAACATAGTCATGGAAATGAGCCTCAGGATGCAGCAGGCCATGACTTTTGTTTTGTGTTGAATTCTCTGTCAGGTTGATTGTGTCCATCTGTGTTTTATTTTTTATTTTTTTTTTATGGTGAAGTGTATTGTGTAGTTACACATAGGTTCCTCCACTTTACGAGTTGTTTCCTTGTTATCTTGATCCAGAGAATACAAAGGCATACACATCAGAGAAGCACTTTGTGTTACTGCTCTTTGCTATTATTTCAACCACTCATCTTCAATGACAAACTTCAAACTAATGTCGTTGAATGTGAACAGATGAAGAGGTTATTCCACTTGGTCAGATATCAAGAGGGCCTTGTGCTTCTTTTGATCTGACAAGAGTATCAGGCAAAAAAGTACAGTAATTTCCTCAACATCTTCTAATCTAAATAGGTCTAATTACAGGCACCAAGGTGTATTTGAGTGGATTCATTGCCTACATATTAGAGCACATCCATCCATTGCTCAACAGCCAGGAAGCGGGATATGCTGTGCAATTGAAGAGAGACAGAGATCCCAGATCTTTTTTTGTTTTGTTTTTTAGATTGCGTCACAAAAAGTGCTGTGGTGCACCTCATTTCATGAAGCCGTGTGTAGATTGAGTAAGATGAAGTAATTAGAGGCTTTAGCTTGGGCAGCTATCTATCTGCCCTGCTGCACATAAAGGCAGGGAAGTTATAATTAGAAACTAGCCAACACCAAAGCTTTAGGTGGCAAACATGCGCCAGGATACATGTTATTACCTCGTTGCTGTTATCATTTGATATGGCCGCATCCTGTCCTGTTTTCAAAGTTGATCTAATGACATGACCTTGCTTGACCAATCCTGCGTTCACATAACAGGATGGAGCCTGGTAAAGCTGTAGTAATGATTTATTCATAAGTTTTTTTTTACTTCTGTTGTATGTTTTTCCCCTGCATATAATGGAGTTGTGTGTGTTTGGGAAGCGCAACTGCGCCAAACATTTAAACCATCCACTCATCCCCAATCACTGATTTATGTGAAACTGGAGTAAAATGTTCAAACGGCTCTTACTTCACAAAAAATAACTTCCTTTGTTGTTGTTTTTGCATGAGATGTTTTTTTGCCAGTGAAAAAATGTGTTTGGACCGCAAAATTATATAATAGTAATCCCATTTGGCCAAGCTTGAAGTAAACCTTTTGTTTTATGATAGTAAATTTGAAAAAAATGACAGTGCAGAAAGAAGGACTATGATTACATTTAATAAAACAAATATATTTTACATTTTTTTATAAAACAATATACATGCAGCACCATGTCTGTATAATACTGGTGTTGACATAATTCTGTTAAGTGCCACTTCCAGGATATTTACAATGCAGTAATTTACTGCAATAAACGCGGCTTGAAGTTCCATAAAAAGAAACAAAACAGCTCTGCCATTACTGACAACGTGAATCGATCTGCTCAATACTTCTGACATGTCACTTCTAAACTTCCGACTCTCCATCTGTTGATGTGGAATTGGATCAGTCCATCTTGCACTGTTGTATCCCTCTGGGTGTATCATCTTTCCAGGAATCTTGTCGATCCTTCCGGGTGATGCGTTTGTGTCAGCAACTTTGGCAGGAAGGAATGTCTTAGGTGTTGGGCATTTATCTGAGTGTGTGTGTGTGTGTGTGTGTGTGTGTGTGTGTGTGTGTGTGTGTGTGTGTGTGTGTGTGTGTGTGTGTGTGTGTGTGTGTGTGTGTGTGTGTGTGTGTGTGTGTGTGTGTGTGTGTCAGCATCCGTGGTGCAGGGCTGAAGTGTTTGTCAGTGTCTGTGACTGATTTATGGGTCTGCGGGGTGTGTGAGCCTGTGTGCTCAGGAGTTTGTGTCTGTTTGTTGTCCATGCGTTTGTGTCAGCGTCTCTGACAGGTGTGTAGGTTCCGGGCTGCAGTCCTGCTGATGCTGTGATCTCGCTCCCCCTTCTCCGGTCGACAGGTCAGCCCCTCACCACAGTCACAGCGCTGGAAGAGCTCCAAGCCATGGTTGCCTTTCCTGCGGTGGCGTGTACACACCTGGCCCTCTGTCAGCACAGGCTTACAGATGCGAGACCAGAAGTGTCTGGCGCAGCACAACCCATCTGAGCAGTCTGCAGATCTCAGGCAAGTGTCTCCCTCTTGTCCTGGAGAAGGGAGAGGAGGGATGACATCTAAATAAGTCACATGAAACAGACCTTTATTGATAGCTGCTTAGTTCTACAAAGAGACACTCACCTTTGGCAGCATTAGGGTGATGACCCTGGACAATAGAAGGCTTCTTGCCATGGTGCTCAGTGGTATGATTATGTTTGTGCCCACCAGTGGTGATGGATGGCTCAGTGACAACCATGTCATTTGCATGGCAAACCCCTGCAAAGGTCATAGAGCAAAAGAAGAGTGCATTTAGGGTCTGTATTAAACACAATTATATATCAATTGGAGATTAATGGGCACCACAAGACAAGGAGACATACAGGATAATGCAAGTCGTCTGCTTCAAGAATATCAGCAACAACCTTGTAATTATAACTGTCAGTAATTATTTTAAGTGAGATGTATCTGCTCACCGTTGCTGCAGCGGTTTCCTGCACAACACATGGAGTCCCTTGTGCAACGCTTCCGGCTCTTACGGCACGGCAGACAGGCGCCCCGAGCATCGTTGCAGAATTCATCACCTCCGCAGTCTTCGTCAACCGTGCAAACACCTGACTGCTGAAATAACAACAAAAACAAAAGCAACGTGTCACAAAACGTAGTGTTGTTCTAAATATGACACGAACTTTCGCCGTTACGCACCGACATCACTTTTACGCACGGAGGAGTTAAGTTACCTGCAAGGTGTCCTGCGGTAATTTCTGCCCGAAACTACCGGGGGGTGATGTGCGCGGACTTGGACTGACAAGGTCGGTGCCTTTGCCAGCAGGAGCGCCGGGTAAGTTTTTGATGGCGTTGGAATTCACAAGAGCAGCGCCAGCGTAAACCTCCCCAAGGTATCCAAACAGCGTGAGATACACAGCCAAGAAGCGGCGCGCTGACGGCATCTTCATGATTCGCCTCGTTTGAATCCACCAGCAAACACACGCGCACAAAAAAAGATCAAATAAAATAAAATGAAAAAAAAAAATCCGTTTTCTTTTTGCTGGGGTAAAATTACTGAGCGACCAAGTCCAGAAGCGGCCTCAGATCCTGAATCCCAAAGTTTCCAGAGAGTTTCAGTACGATGCTTGGAAGACTCCTGACTCTCAGTCCTGGGATGATCTCTTTATACATGTGGACCTGTTTGTCTTCCCGCCCCTCGCTGTGCACAACAAAGGCGGAGGGGTGGAATTTCAAACAGAGCCCCACTGTACGGAAATGGCCTCTATTCTGCCTGCACAGGAGACTTGGTTTCACAGTGTTTGTGTAATGGTAATGACCTGTGAAGTCTTTCTGAATGCGCATCACTTACAGGCGCGCACTGGAAATATAGTGAACTCACAGTCAGCACTTTTAAAAGTATCCACTTATCGAACATATAAATATGAAATGTCATTTAGCTCGTTGTCATTTCACAATTAAGAAAGTTTGCCACCATTGAGATTTATTAGTTGGGTTTTTTTTTTAATACGTAACAAATATCTCTAAGCCATTGCCAGGAAGCTTTATTATAAGATTATGTAAAACCAATGTTAAACATATGAAGCATTGGTGATGTGATGAATTATTAGAACAGTTATATTTCTCCGCAAAATGTGATTATTAGTTTATATTGTGTTTGATTGCGAAGTTGCTGTTTTTTTTTTTTTTTTTTGTACTTTTCACATTGTGGGGGTTTGCACGTTACTTTTTCATACCTGCACGTCTTTGTAAAAGCTGCTTGGTTATTCCCTTTTCTTTGACATTCAAGCCACTGCCCTTTGGCTGTGTGAAGACCCCGATTGAAGTTCTCTGCGTCGATAAACTACTTCATTTGATCCTTCTGATTGTAAAGGGGGCAATTATCCTCCAAAGTGTGCTTGATTACACCGGTGGCGGACATCAATGTGTAGGATATGCAGACCATTAGGAGTTGTGAAAAGTTTACTGAATTAATGGACTTCCGTGGAGAGGCCTTTCAGGGCTGACTGGCACTTTGAGATTAAAGGAGACTCTGATGTGTCCTGCTCTCTGACCCTTCTGGCTCCACCGCTGCAAGAAATGCGCACCCGAAGGGATGTGTTTATTTAGCCGTGTTCACATAATCTGAAAATGTGTATTCGACCTAAATCTTCAAACCAAGGTTTGTCCTTTTGTTTTAAGCCTTTAAGCAAACTTTAAACCCCTTTCAACACATTTCCTAGGGATTTTCTGTGATTTATTTTCTATTGTCAAGCAGGATGCTCATGAAAACTATCAACACTGATTTTCGTATAAGATACATTACCCCCGCCTTCAGTTGTCAGTTTTTATAACAGTTTGCGGGTCAAAAAGCTTTTTAGGAGTCTGTCTGAGTTCATTAATTCACTTGTTTGTTTGTGCAGACACTTTCTGGAGCGCGCAGACAAGCTCACAGGTGCTGAAGTGCAAGCTGGAAACGAGCAATTTATTCCGTACGAAGATGGCTTGGCACTTGGACGTCATCTGCTGGTCGTGCAGCCACTGTTTGACTGTGCGTGCGTGCGTGCGTGCGTGCGTGTATGGGTGTGTGTGTGTGTGTGTGTGAGTGTGATTGCAGGGCGCGTGCAGAAGACGCGCATCGTACATATACCTGACAAACACACATGGCACTTTGCGCGTTTCAATTGCTGCATATCTTTTGAAGTAGAGCTTTTATCTCCACTTTACTAAATGTCAGTGCTGGTAAGGTGAGCTCCTTTGATGCACTTTGATCCCCTTTGATCTGACAAAGTGTCACCCTGTTGTTATAGCTGAAGCCATTTCCATGTCCCCCCAAACAGATTTGTTGTGCGAAAAACACGGAGACCAGAGAAGCTGCATCATCTACACTTACTGCTAAGTGAATGACATTAACTCTTCGGGTGATTATTAGATATCCGGGAACCTAAGCCAGTTCAGATCAAACTGGGCACTTGGGTAAAGAGACGTTTGACTTACCTGTAGCGCGCTCCAGTGGCAGACACTACAAACTGCAAAAACCTTCCCTACACAAGCTTCCCATAAACAAATCCCCAGGTTGTTTCAAATAACTAAGAGACAAGCACGACTCAAAATTATGTTTTTACTCTATAATTTTAAAAATCTTACACGTGGCACTCTGCAAAATGAATTTACAGCAGAAAAAACAACATAACACAAGGCAGATATCAGAAGGCAGTCAATACAAATCATAATCAGTGGTTTGGGAAGTAATGACATACGTAAGGCTTATTGACAAACATGTTCTGCCCTCAACACAGTAAAATACTTAGTGTGTATCTACAGAATTCATATTTTTCTCGTGTTTAGGTCTATGTCAACAAATTTGTATAATTCAAAAGTAAAAATGTGTCAATCTGCTCAATTCTCTGGGATGAAGTATGACTGTTGAGCTTGAAATAAACAGAACACTGAAATGAGAATTTGAATCATTATGCCTTGTGAGTGATGCTATCATACCATTTAAGATTGTCAACAGTGGTAAACAAGAATATTGTTTCCATATTTTCGAAATGTTCAAAACTGCAATTCATTCTTGCCATCTCTGGATGCTCGGCTTGTGATGGATGGATGGATGGATGGATGGATGATGGATGGATTGGTGGATGGATGGATGGATGGATGGATGGATGGATGGATGGATGGATGGATGGATGGATGGATGGTATTTGAGCTATGATCAGTGCTTCCTGCTGTTTTATATCAGGCTAGAGGTGAGATCAGATATTAAGAGAAAGGCAGGTCATTGCAGCCATATCAGGTCTCTAAAATTCAGTTGATCGGTAACAAATATTCCCGTGAGATAAATCAAAGGCATACACAATAAATTTTACTTCATATACACTTCCGTTAGCCATCAAATGACTTAGAAAGGATCTCTCCAAGGTGATTAATGTATTTATTAGATATAACAAAGGGTGAAAAGCAGCCATCTAGGAGGACACAAGTTTCTGAGGTGTATATGTGTTCATGCAGCATTTGAAAAGGTCTCGTGATGTTGAATTTGTATGCCGTTGACTTAAGGCACTTACATTCCACTTGACTTTATGGTCTGATTTTTGGATGTGGGAGGTGATGGTTTAGACATCGTAGCGCTAGTGGTCAAAGTTTTTCACAAAATATAGATTTTACTTCTTTTTTTTTTGTCTCCTGTTTGTCTCTGGAAAAAAATATTTCAAAATTTCCACATGGTGTTATGTTTTAGGTGTTCGATCATGCGAATGTGGTTGAATCCAGCTCCCAAAGAAAAATAGAAGGGTGAATTTTACACGGAGGAAGTTAAACCTGTTGAAAATCCTCGAGAACACCACTGACCACAATGCAACATGGTGTCAAGCGATACCGAACAAGTCTTCACTCGAGTACAAAAAAAAACGACACGAGTCTCCAATTGTCTAAAGAATGACGTCAAGTACGGTACAAAGTAATCAAGCACAAATTAAAAAATTTTTTTTTAAACAAAATCACAATACATAAACAATAACCAGTACTGTCATCGCAACATCGCTTATTACAATTTATCAACAGCACCAAATACATTGAAACCAGGTTCACAGTTATGTCAGAAATATACAGGAGTGAACAGAGGACGTCTGGTTTGGGTGAGTGGGATGAGGCATTTGGGTGAATTAACAAAAGAAGAATGCAGCGAGAATAGAACTCATAGATGTGAATGAAAGTAAAATACAAAAACAAAAAAAACAACAAAAGTAAGTGTGACGTCATATGAAGGCTAAAATGAGCTTTAAATAACAGCTGATTTTCTCAGTTTATGGTCGTAAGTGCATAATGACACATTGCTTCATGGGAGTATTAGCTGACATTTCATGTGTGCCGGTGTGTGATTCAGAACATTTTGAAGCAGGGCACTTTAAGAGTCACTTCTCTTTCCACTGACTGCACAGTGTTTGTGCTTTTGAAGGTAGATTCATCTCACTTAACGTGTACTCAGTATTTGATTTTAGCCTAGCTGTGTTCACTTCTAATTGTGTTCAATAATCTAACTCATAAAATCAAATACTACGTACTGTACATACCGTATCCCATATGTATATTAACCAGGAGGAGGATCTGTGACATTCAGGGTAGTCTTGAGCACTTGATGCCAGTTTTACTTGCAAACTGTAGATCTCTGGAAAGTATCACAGATAGCAGCAATCTGCTGCTTGCTCCGAACCTACGGCACAACTGCAGTAAGATTGTAATTTCTCCCAAAGTCCACCAAATATGTAACTTACATTGCAGAGAAACAAACCGAGACAAAAAAAAAGAAATCGTTTGTCTGCTTCCACTCTTATTTGGGCATTTCTCCACATTTTCACGCTCTTAATTTACCTCGGATCAAAACTTAGACCAGCTTTAAAGCATTCAGCTATTCAATAAACTTCTTCTCCTTTAAGATCAGAGCATGTGTGTGTGTATCCCTGCACTTTCTCTGCCTTTTCCTTTGGACCAGAGTGTAAGACAACACTGAAGAAGCGCTACAGCAGTCCCAGTATAAATGCTTGATCCAGAGCCACAGTGAAATAAAGGCATATCGGTGACCCAGAGGGTTTGCCATCCATCCGTTGATCTTCTTTTCTGTATCTTCTCTTTCATATTTAATAGTAACAGTAATAGTACATAATTTAATTTGTTTTCTACAGCCATGTTCTCCGAGATGGTCTCCAAGCCATTGGATCCAACAAAAGAAGACTTTCTTTTGGTTTTAAAGCCCGCTGAGGACTTTAAAAATCAACGTCCCAGCCGGAGTTGTCGTCGGGAGGTGGGTCCTCGTTGTCCTCTGGGAAGCTGTCAAAGTTACTTGTGTCAACTGCTGATGTGACCTGGGAAGACAAAGGACTCTCTCGTATAAAGCTGAAACATCCGTCATCACAGCAGCCTTAACTTCAAGATACAGCGTAAGTGTACTTACATTAGGAATAATGGGAGGCGTCAATGTGCCCTTCTTCAAGCCTTCCCAGTTAAAGCCCTCAAACCATCTATAGAAACAAAAACAATATCGTTTTACTGTGATCGAGAATCAAACATCAAACATCAGATAATTAGAAGGAGAATACTTTTCCTTACTTGTGCTTTTGGATGTCTTTGACACCGTTTTTCAAGTTTCCCAGTCTTTCAGAAGGATTATCCCTGCGTAGAAAAGGACAAAACATATGATTCAGCATTCAGAGCATTTAAAGAAATTACTGTCAGTTGAAGTGCTTGAGGCATCAGAACTTACCTGCATAGCTTTTTGATTAGGTTGGCAGCATTTTTGGTAATTTTCTTTGGGAATTCAATCATGTCGATGCCTCTCAGGATGATATTGTAGGTTTTCATAGGATCAGGGCCAGAGAATGGAGGACTGCAGAACAGAGGCCAAGATATTTATTTTCAGTGAAAAGTCTCCAAATAAAACTTTGCAAAGTAGCTAGCCAATGAGCCAACGCTGGGAATACATGATAAATGACTTTTAAGCAGACACGCTCGGGCTTGTGCGTACCTGCCAGTTAAGAGCTCAAACATGAGGATTCCTAGGGACCAGTAGTCGGCTGAGATGTCGTGGCCTTTGTTCAGGATGATCTCTGGTGCTACATATTCTGGCGTCCCACAGAAAGTCCACGTCTTCTTCCCGAACCCGATTTTCTTGGCAAAGCCAAAATCCACCTGAAGAAAATGAGGAGTTCATGTTCAGAAATGAAAGTCACCGTGTATCTCATTTCAATGGCTTCTCTGCCAAAGGTTGTGTTTCAAAATGAGGAGATAAGTGGGAGTCGGTAGGACTAATTCAACAGAAAAAAAGGAGGGGTGGTGTTAAGAATGCTTTATTTCAACAATGAACATAAAACATGTTAATTTCTTACCAGTTTAGCATAACCCCTGTGGTCAAGTATAAGGTTCTCTGGTTTAAGGTCTCTGTAGATGATGCCTTTGGAATGCAAGTAAGCAAAAGCCTCCACCACACAGGCCGTGTAGAACCTGGTGGTCGAGTCCTCAAATGAACCCCTGGAAACACAGACGGAATTCAGTACAGACGCAGAGCTTCTCAGTCGGTGGAGTGAATTGTTTTCCAAATTCAAGGTTAGTGGTTCAATCTCCCACCTAACCCTGAAAGTGTGTTTGTACAAAACACTGAATTCTAAGTTGCTCTTAATGGAGGTCGAGCAACTTGCATAGTGTGTGAGTGGTTCTCATTAAAAAAAAAATTATTGGGGGGAGTTAAATTGATCATGTATGCTCTTTAGTTTATTAGGATTTTTGTGAGTCGCCTCAAGACTTCAACTTATTTGAACAACAAATTCCGAAAATCCGAAAAACAAACATAAGGCATAAGAGTACTTTCATGAGCTTGTATTTGATGCCAAACTGTTTGTGATATGGTGAAGCCGAGCTTACCGGTCCCTAAGAATGGTCCACAGTTCTCCTCCTAAACACGCCTCCATCAACATGTAGAGGTACTTGCTGTCCTTGAAGGTTCGGTAAAGTCTGAAAGCACAGCGACGGACATATTAACACAAAACAGTTCTGCAGGAAAAGGTCCATGTTATGATGCATATTCTAAAAAGAAGAAAGAAAAAAAAACAAAAACAAGGCTGCTTTCACATTTTTTATTTCCTTCTATGAAAACCTGAATCATGGAATCAGATTTCTATTCAGTACTTTCGTATACAAACTTACAAATGGCATTTTTCTATATACCACGTCCAAGCCCATATCGGCACAGCGTCATGCTTTACAGCTGGCACTACACTGTCGCTGTTGTCTTGGCCTCGTCTACAAGCTGCCCGTCAAACAAGCTGGACCCCGTTTTCATCCAAGCAAATATGTTGTGGTTTCATCTCACCAAAGAGCGTGCTGCCAACACGCAGCATGTTTCTTTTTATGTTGTTCGGCAAAGCTGAAGCTCACAGTTTTGTGCCTTTTTGTCGGTCGGGATTTTCTTCTTGGACGCCATTGGTAGAAGCAATGTCCTTCAAAGCATCAGGGCAGAGCAACTGAAGAGCCATGTTCAAAAACTGGTTTATCCATGGTAATTAAAAAAGAAATTGATAATTATGCATGGCGTCATTCATCAAGGATGGCCTTCAAACCCTCTGTTATTGGTGGCATGAATTTACCCAAACCACATCACTGCAAGTGAAACTATGCGTTGGCTGATGTTCAGTAGCCTGCTGATACTTGTGAGCTGACTCCTGTCTTTTAAAAACATTTGTGGTGTTAATTGCCTTTCTTAAATAACTATGTTTATGCAATCAACCTCAGTTTTAAATTGCGAGCGTAGTCACTTTTATTGCAGCGCTCGCAGGTAAACTGACGCAGGTAAACTGACGCTGGTTGCACTGACGCTGGTTGCACTGAGGTTACAGTTTGAGATGCTCATTCTGAGAGCAGTGTAGTATCTGGGGCTTGAAATAATAAAAGTATTGTGAACAACTGCATGCACAGTTTTGTTGTTTGAGGCAATAAAAAAAACTTAATAAAAGCAAGCTCTGCAAGCCCACCAGAGTAAACAAACCCAGGTCATTTTAGCAAGGAAGTAATGATTTACTGTTCCTCCAGCCTTGTGGTGTATACAGTAAATTATTTATACAGCCTTTTAAGGAAGCTGGTCAGGGGGTGTACCTAACAATGAAGTCAGAGTGGGCCTCTTGCATGATGAGTTTTTCAGAACGAATGTGCTCCTGCTGTCTTGTGTCGACTATGTGTCGCTTCTTCAGGATCTTCATGGCAAAGGTTTTATTTTCGTCGCTCTTGAGTTGAACCTACAATGACAAGGAGGGGCAGGGGAAAAACAAAATCACATGTCCGACTGCACACTAACTCGCTACAGCTTGTTAAACAACACTTAAACATCACTGTCAATGATGTGTAATATTCCTGAGAGAATGGGAAAGCAAGTACCAGCTCAACGCGTCCAAAGCCACCGACTCCCAGGGTGTCAATAATGTTGAAGTCGGCTAAGTTGAGATTGAAGAAAAATGCATTTTCTGCTTCATACCTGTGGTGCCAGGAAAAGGGAGGAAGAGAAAAAAAGTGGAAACAGGATTAGGAGATGAGAAGAGGGAAGAAAGAACATCTAATCCACTTTCAACAACCTAAGACAATGTATCCGTCTCTCCTTGAGCTCATTTGTTTGCAAATCTTAGCGGATTTAACCCATAATAATCTATTAGGGATGTTAGTGAGGAAGTGGCGCGTATTAATAGGAAACCAAGAACAGGATGTGTTTCAGTTTAGTCCGCTGACAAATTACTCTGACCTCCGTTTGATCACAGACTAAGTGTCCCCAGCTTGTCCACATTCTTGATAGGAAAGAACAAAGATTGGATATCTATCACACAAGCTGCTCGCTGCTCATTTGGCTCTGAAGACATGCTTTGGCTCTGCTACTGAATACTACTACATGCCATTGCTGACCATGCTCATGCTGGCACCGGAGATTGTTTCCACGTGTCCACCTCTTATCCCCAGATACCCCATGTCTTCTATGGTTATTGTTTGATCCAAACAGAGTTTCATCAGCTCAGTCTCTGGATCAGTGGGCTTAAGACAGATCTGAGCCTGGATAGGTCTTTCTGGGTCACTCTGAACAGTCTGCTGCCTCATTGTAAGGCCTTTTCTCTCTTAAAAATAGTACAGCTGCATGTCAACTGCCAGATATTTATAAAAATAAAAAAAATCCCTAACAGAGGAAGACCCGATCAAATAAACTGGTAGTCTTTCCTCAAGGAGCGGTGGGGAATATGGTAATCTCAATAAAGGTCAATTCAGTATGGTTTGCTTCATGAGCTCTGCTCCCAGGTTGCTTAAAATTATTTTCCTTAGTTCATCTTTGGTTATTTAATATGTGGGAAGAAAATTTTAGATCAGCTCAGAGCGAGCCAGAACAATTAAATCTTCTCCTTCAGCGGCATGCCAGTGGGAATTGTGGCGGCACGTGTTGGCAGGTTTACTGAGCACGGCATTTCTCAGAAAATCCTCAGGTTGCCAGGACACTCATCTTTATTTGTGTATATGTAGGCAAGTGAGATTTATAGGTGATCCTTTCATCTTTTTCTCCCCTCCCCTCATTTGGAAGCCAGCCCAGAAAACCTGACACATACCCAAATGATCTCAGCTGAAGAAAAGGACAGGAGAGGAATAAAGTGTGCATTCATCACAGTGTGTGTGGGGGGATTATTACTAAGTTCAAGGTGATCAAAAGAGGTGCAAACATGGTGTTTGGGGGGGGGGCCGCAAGACATGCACAAGATGTTTGTGTGATGTTTGGATTTTATTGTGGAGAAGTTAATTCTGCTAAGATGTACAGGTATCAGGGTCGCTTTCCCAGTAATAGCAATATCTGGCCAGAAGATGGCAGCACAGTTTCGTTATAAATGACATTGGGTGACCAGTATCACGAGCTTTTACAGGAAAAATCCAAGCCACTACAAGATGGACAAGAAAACACATATTTTTGCATTAAGACAGTATTAAAGGAATAACACGGTGTATTCATCCTGCACAGAAGATGAAGTCTTATCTAACTGAATGAATCTGACAACCTTGAACAGTTCCATTTCATAATAATAAATTGCTATGAAAGGGTTTCGTTAAGGAAAAACACAATCCACCAATACGTCTCAACCAAGGACGCGGCGGCTCTGTAAAAACTGATGAACGGTCGAGACGTTAACTAAAGCAGTAATAAATGAAGATACAGATTTTTGTTCAGATGGCCAGAAAATGATACTAGTTTGTGGCCCACAGCTGAGGCATGAGATGCTGGAACCCGGAATATGATACTAAGAGTGTTGATCCAGCGAGAGTGAGACCCTACATCCACCTAAAATAGATGTCTGAGCCATGACCTTGAATGAAAACAAACAGAGCTCAGCTGCATCGAACACAGTAACGTAATCCTGGTCAGTAACACAAACCCACGTGTTCCAAGGTCTCCTGGATGACATTGCACTAACGTTACTTTTTAGTGTGATCTGGTGAATGCACGGCGAGCGCGGCGATACACACTGTTCCCGTGCAGGGCAAGTAGTCCCCGGTGGCCGAATATCTGTATCAATGAACAGATGAGGTCATAAGGATGACGCAATCCTCTTGTATCTAAGTGTGTGTGAGCACATACTGTCGGTGATTGAGTGTGTGTGTGTGTCTACTTTGCTCCAGTTCTCCTCAGTCTAGGCTGCCTCAAGGGAGCTGAGAGATGAGAAGAAAGCACTTCTGACCTTAAAGCTGACTCCCCTTAAATGCCACTTTTATTTATGAGTAATACCCACTTATTGAATTTCTACATTTGCTCAAAAGAGAGGGGGGGGGGGGGGGGGGGGGGGGGGACTCACCCAGTCACATTGGGTTATAATTTCTCATCATTCTTTAGTCATAAAAGGTCGTTGTTGTTTTGTTCTTTTCCTTTCACTGAATTAGTGATTAACATGAGTGCAATGGTAATATGAAAATGGCAGACTGGAAGGGCAGTTAGAATGATTTCAACGCAAAGAGAAGACAATCAAAGCAGCTTGGTGGACAGCAAAATTACTTATTTAATTGGAGCACAAATATTGTGAAATTTTTCATTATTTTTTTGTGATGCGCTAACTGAGCTCCAGGAAATCACATGTTTGTCTAGAAAAAAGAAAATGTTGCATATGGGGACTCTACTTTGTTGAGAAAAATCTACTTTTATATCTCCTACAGACATTCACCTTGCCTTCAGATACACAAGATATTAGTTTTTGTGCATGCGGGAATAGTGAAATAGATATATTTGCTCAACTGCGTGAAGCATGAAACTCCTTCCACAGAGAGTCGCTCCGGCTTGATGAAAAACAACACGCGCATACAACACATAACAGGGAGGTAGTCTTTGAAGAAAAGACCTGTCATCCTCACAGGGAGCAGCTGGAGTTTGCTGTATGGTTACAGTACTGCCGAAATGTGCTTATCTGCTGTGACCAATTAGAGACAGTTTCCATCGCTGTGGGATCCTGACTCAGGCTTTCCTCACCATGAAACAAATGTGCTCTGCTGGGGCGGGGAGACGCGGCAAGAGACAGCATGGCACACGGCATGGGAAGCTTCCTTAATCAGGGTGAAAAAAGGCTTTGATGAGGCAGATTTGAGGGAGCAGGAGGAATGTGTGCGTCTCTATTTGGAGGTGAAGTTCTGTTGAGAACAAGCTTGATGATAAAGTCACAAATGATAGTCCTGCTAATGTATAATTTGGACCCATTTGCATGAAATGAAACTCCCTTCCCTAAAATCTGAGTGATGGGAAGAATGAAGGGGTGGGGTGGCGGGGTGGTGGTGGTGGGGGTGGGGGTCGGGTATCTTCACACCTCATTTGTCTGTCATCAGTCCTGTTGAATGGGCATTATCATCACACATCATAGGCATGAGCCAGTAGAGGCCTGCTAATGTTGTTATCCAATCTTGGGTGAAGTTTGTTGGTGCGCAACTTTTAGTCAGTCAATCATCAGTCAGTTAAACCTGAGACGGGTTCTCGTTCTCTCTTTTTATAAATATGTTTTTGCTCTCACACTTTGTTTGCTCTTGTGGAACTGGTGTTTTTTTTTTTTTTTTTTTCTCGATATAGTAATTGAATGTTGAGGTATGTGATGACTACGCTGTCGCTGTATATAAATAGAAAATAACAGAATTTAATCATGACTGAAAAAGCCCATGGAATGTGAAAAAAAATCTGTATACAAACAGGATGGAAACCAGACAGAGCTGAATTGAAGGTGGGCTACAGCTTGAGAAATTCTGCTTTCAGAAACATCCTGCACATGCATTAATAGATAAGATTGTATAACAGATGGGAACAGCAGCCCTTAAAAATGTGGCTTGCAAACTCTTCCTGTCTTGAAAGTTTTAAGGAGGTGTCTCATCTCATCATTATGTGCAACAATAACGCTCTCCATGTCGTCATGTATGTAAAACTAGGAGGTATGAAACAGAGCACACTTAAGAAGACAACAAAAATAACTGCTCAAAGACGAAGTGAGCAGGTTCGTTTTAACCTCACTGTCCAATGAGAAACCACAAATATAAACCTGTGACTTACACAATTTACCATAAACAAATGTATTTTTCTTTCATGTGTGTAATGTTACATAAATCCACAATTCCAATACATAATTCCTTTTGGTCACATCCAACCAGTCTGGCTCCACTCCTCTGTTCTCTGGTGTGATCTTTGTCCAGCAGTGAAAGCTAATGCCAGAGGCCATTCCCTCTGCTTACATACAGTATATCTCAGTAACTGGTATTGTGTTCCTTTCGTTGGTAACTAAATACAACAGGCTTGCAAAAGACGAGTGGCACTCTCAGCAATCAGCCACGAACCCAAAACATTGTCAGAAGTCGAGTCTGCCTTGTGGCCTGTCTCCGCTCCCTGTCTCTCTCTGTAGCGCTACATATCACACAATCTGCACCCTCACTCTCTCGCTGTGAGATGTCATTACTGGGCTCTTGTTTCTCCTCACCTTGACTCACTACATAGAAGCGAGGTATCAGATTGTGGCATGAGATAAGTGAATGAACCAAAAGATGGACACCTCGCTGCCAAGGTTCCCTGCGCCTTCTGTGGTGCTACTCTCTTGTTTCCATAGACACGATGAATAGAGTACATATTAATTCCTCCAGAAATAGAGGCAAGGGTCACACCCCTCTGTTTTCGACTTTGTCACCCGGGTATTGTTTGTTATGTAACAGACCTAAAGGCACAGCTGGCTTGAAGCGTACCTATTCATAAAGGACTGATGTGCATAATAATGATATGGTTTGAGCTAATTGAGAGCAAATATTGAAAAAGCACATAAAAAAAATATATAAAAATGGGGCGAACAAAATAAATCCACACCAATGATAACAAGGTACATTTGGTACATTAGGTACATTTGCACATTACTGATTCAAATGAATGCATACTCAATAAATATTGGACTTACTTGGCTTTGGCATCAGCATCCTCATGGCCTTTATTGGAGACATCTTCCAAACCTCCGATCAGGTGCTTGAATGAACTGAAACACAGACAGGAAATGTTAAAACAGCGGGTGCTTTTTACTTCTTTAAGAAAACAAGACGAAACTTGCCGTCTATCTCTGTGCCGTATGTATTGAACGAACAGCTTATGGTTGGAGGGAAACGAAGCAGTTTGTACACTGCGGGCGATTCATGGAAGAAGCTGGTGCAATGTATGACCAGACTGTCATAAAAAAAACAAAAAAAAAACGCTGCCAGCTCTGATTAAATATTCATCAGTCTGCTTTTAGAGACAAGACTCCAAAAAAAAAATAAAAAATCACAGATGAGAAGACAGAGCTACCCCGCAGAGGTGTAAAACAGTGTGATGGCAGATGGCGGGTGAGTGGGGAATTTTTGAGAGAAAAGTAGAGACTCTGCATAAATGTTTTAGTGAATGAGTTATAGAAGAAAAACACACTGTGCTAAGTGATAAATGAAACGCTTGATATTATGCGAGTTATCATTAAGCTTAAAATCCCTGCGACTGTTTTGTGCTTTTAGTGAAGTCAGCCAAGTAATTTTACCGGCTTAAACGGCAGCAATTGGCTCCTTTTTAGTGCCCTAATATTCAAAAATGAACATTAGAAATCACAAATTCTCATTAGAGCGACTACAGAGAGTCTGGCAGTTAAGGAATGGTAATGATGGCGTGGTCGCTGCAGGATAATAGGCAACAGAACAAGCGAACACGCTGAAATCAAATCTTCCGTGCTCGCCCTCATGGGGAGATCGGGTACATGAGAAACAACACCCGGCTTATTTCTCCAAAAAGACTTCCAACATCCTGCGAGAACGACTATCTGAGGCAGTTTTCATGCAAGCCTCATCGAGATATCAGCCAGGAGATGCAATGCAGCTGATGTTTTCACTTTCTCCTGTTGAGGCTATAAAGCCCGATAGCTGGGACTGTTCCTGAGTCGAGAGTCTCTTTAAATGTTTGCTTACAGTCTTTTCGCACCGACTGCCTGCCGACCGCGTTTATTCCCTCCCTCTTTCCTGTGGCTCGTGGAATTATCCTCATCTCACCTCTTGAGCTACACAGTTTCATTCTGAAGCGTCACACACACACACACACACACACGCGCGCACAAAATGGAGCAACGTGCACGACAGATGACAGATGTTCAAAAGCGCCCTGCACCACAACCGATCTGGGTAGGTGACGAACATACCACGTGCACGCAAGCACGCGCACAAACACACATGAAGGTCTAACTTTGTGGGCTGTGACTGCATTAGCTGGTTGCATGACAGGCGGCGGTAATCACCTGCGCCGGATGACTCACTATCCTCTCCGCTGCCGCTGAAGAAGGCTACTTTGCGCCTGCTGTGTTCCCTGAGGCTAAAGGGAGGCCCGAAGTAAGATGATCCGGGGTTTTTATTTCACTGTGCTCAACCCCTGCTGTTTCACTATTTTCACCACCAAGCTGAGTCTGTATCCGCCATATGAAGGTTGTCACATCCAGGTATCTTAAGGAGGAGATCCTTCCCACGTGAAATGTCAAACCGCGTTACCGTGATGAAAAAGAACAGGGCTTTGGTCTGAGACGGTATTAGCAGATGGAACACTGTGAAACAGTTGTGAAGGATTCCTGCATAGATAGAGCATACTTTCTTTTCTAAAGTTAGAATAAAAAACTGATTTTACACCTGACTGTCTGACTTAATTTCCACAAAGCCAGTCCCGATCTCCCGAGTTCCTTTTATTGCATCTGCAGCTGGAAAACATTTGCATAACAATGAGGTGAGCGCTGTACTGGATCAAACAGGAGGGTTTCGGTGATGATGTGATAACCTTTTATAGCTTTCGCAACTCCTCAATCCACAAAGCTGCTATATAAAGTAAGACTATGTAACAGAGGCTGACGACCGGTCACTGCAAACCCTGAGGGGCAATTACACATGGATGATGAATAGAACAATGTGGAGTGACAATATTGCAAATAAGCAGGCTATATATAGGATTATATGTCTTGGGTTTGCCTTCTGTTTCACATTTGAAAATGTCAGTAAATTGTAAAAAGGACTGCGCGAGTAAATCTGACTTTTAACACTGTAAAAACAGCTTGAAGGTAAATCAGCGTTTCGTCTTTCATCAGTGAAGGTTAGACGATAGTGTATAATCCACTAGCTGGTGAATTCAATCTCACAGGTTCAGATTAGACCGATTGAGCTGCGTAATTTGTGAAATTCTGTACCAACATGTGCAGAGCTCGGTTTGCCTTCCTTTTGTTCGGGCACAGAAAAAGGGCTCCACATTTCAAGGGATGAACGTGTCACTCTGATTTAACGGCGCTCGAACCTGACGACAGCCTAAGGTCTTCCAAGTCAGTGACATGAGAGGGTCAACTAAGAGCTGTTGATTGCTGCTCGCATCGTCTCGGACACTGACAACAACTGCTGACAAAGCTAAAATTAAGACAACTCTGAAATGAGTTGTGTGGCCCATAAAAACCACAACAGAAACAGGCTCGGCGTAACCCTTCATGGGGCCAGTAACTATATATAGACATTTCAACTTGTTGTTGCTTTAAAAGTAACCGTTATAAACTTTGAATAACACAAACATATACGAAAACAAAACACACCAATTTCTGATTCATAAATAATGTATTGGGTGTGATTTGGATGAGGCTGCAGGATTGTAAAAGTGTTTTTTTTTAAAGACTTCCTGTAAACATTTCAGCCTAGTTAGAAAATTAATTAACTATAAGTCGTGAACTGCAATGTCAGTTTAGCCAGTTTTTGTGCTTTGCAATCACATATAAATATGTTTTGGTATTTATTCTAAGATTAACTATAAAAAGTCACAAATGTTAAAAAAAATTAAATAAAAAAAACTTCTCTTGAAATATTCTATAATAAGAGCTGAGAGTTCAACTTTTATGTAATATTTCAAAAGGTACCCGCTAAATATTTCAGTTTTTTCACCTGCTGTACTTCAGTGATATTAGATTGAGTAACGCAGACCGATTCAATGTTTCATTCATTTTTTCTTTTTTTATGACGATATTGTTGAACTCACACACCTTTAATAGAGTTTGATAAAAAAGATCTGAAGATTGAAGACGACGTCGGACAAATTGAAAAAAGTGCAGTGATCCACAAAAATAAACTTGCAGAGTCTATTATGAGTTAACGTCTCTACAGTTCAAGTTCAACGAATGCCTATTGTGAGGTAGTGAGACTCTCCTCATCTCAAAGAAGAGTGACTTTTTCAAGCAGCTCCAACGAGACACTCGTTCATTCATTGAACTTTTTTGCTATGAATCACATTTTCCCCCGTTAAGTAAAGAAAAGGGACCGACTGTGTTGAAACAGAGTTCACCAACCTTCCCAAAAACTGAAAATCTGCTTCAAGGGTAGTGAACGAACAAGCATGTTTGTAGAATTTAGTTACAATTTTATAGAAACAGACTTGTCTTTAATTCAACAACTCACATCTTCATGTCATGTTGTAAGAACCAACCAGATGCCTTCAGGCACCCCCATGGGCTGACGGTGAGCGACAACGAGCACCAGGTTCACTGGGGATTAACGGTTTTCGTACTCACTCTCGATCGATGACCAGACAGGTGACCGCCTCCGCTGCGATGACGCTGGCTGTCCTGACGTCCTCCCTGGAGAAAATGAATACACAGCATAATCAGGCACAACAGCCAAATTAGAACATTTGACGTGGTGATCACGTCAAATGCAGCCTGTAATAAATCAAATTAACCGTTTTAAAACGCCTCGTAAGAGCCGCGTCGACGGGCACAGTTAAAAGTTAACACTTAGTCATGCCTTATTCAACTCCTCGCTCTCCGTACGCGGAGCTGACAGACAACGAGGACATCATTATCAACAGGCAGCGCGCATCACTGCGGGATTGTCATTACTCTTTATTGTGTTTGACGTCAAGTTCATCTTCTTCTGAGGAGTCGCCCCAGTCGCATGAATCCTCTGAGTCCGTTTCCCAGGAATCCATCCTTCACCGTGAAAGATTTCTCAGTCTCACGGGGATAAAGTCTGAGTATGACTGGATCAGCACACTGCCCAGGGCAGCCCTCCAACAAAAGATACTTCTGTAGTACCGGTATATAAATCTCCAATCCAGGCAAAGTGTTATCCACCTTAACGCAAAATAAAAATACAACTGAAAAACAAGAAATTCCTCCGGGGACGTCCCATAAGCGGATTATTCTGGGGAATAAGGCTTGAAATTGAAATCCTGACGGAAGGAAGATCCAAAGCAAAATGATACTTCGACTGATATTCAGAGAGAGTCGACTCACTTTAACTGAAGTGCTAATCCTGACTGAGAATCACTGTCTGCATCGGTTCTGAACTCCAAGACTTGTGGAAACCTATTTCGATGAGCTGAGGTGACAATTCCTACTCACGCCGTGTCAACTCCCTCTGCCCTCACTCGTCCAAAATCACTCATGAGCACAGCCCCCAAACACACACACACACACACACACACACACACACACACACACACACACACACACACACACACACACACACACACACAGGTGAGAGGGAGGGCTGCATTTGTCAGAAACAAATGAAACATTAGCAGATGACTACTGAGGCCCTCCTGGTAGCGATACTACATTTCACTCACCTCACTGCTGATAAGCTGCTATGAACTGCATCAATGTTCTGAACACAATACTCTGGCAAACACTGCGGCACCTGTTCCTCTGTTTCCCCGCAACGGCATTCGCTGTCATTTATACGGGCAAACTGACAGCATTAAAATCCAGTTCATTGAGTGAAAACTGTCACTACATATTTCCGAAGACATTGAGCTTCAAGAAAATTAAATACAAAATGTAGCCAAAGGTTATAGAAACTATTACAAATGTTCTAATAGATTTGACACCCTATTTCTAAGTGGCAGATACTCACTCATCCAGCACACACACACACACATACACATTTTTCACACTGTTGCAGTGATAATGACTACAGCAGCACCCCGAAACTGTTACACGACTCGTCTCTTATAAGGGCGTGTTTGTGTCATCCACCAGCCATGGCGATTCAACAAATCGACGTAACACTTCGGGAGGCCCTGAAATAGTAGTTACGTAGGCATGAATCACCCTCGAGGGACCCTCGAGGTTCTCGTCTTCGAAAGAGTGATGCTGCTACACCTGTTTCTCGCTGCGAGACCGTAGTTGAGGAAAACAGCTCGGGGGGCCACGGCATCATCAACATCATCATCATCATCATCATCATCATCATCATCATCATCATCATCGCTAGCGGTGGCTAATGTGAAACACAATCTTTAAACAATGTCTGTCAGTGTGATTCATTTGTCCACTTGCTGAGTCCGAGTCGTTCGCTCGGCTATAAAGTGTCTCTGCACAGACGCAGTCAAAGCAGCTGCATGCAGTGTCTGGCCTGCCCCTTGGACTTACACGAGAGTCTGTGGTGTTGATTTCCTGTACATGGCTGCAGTGAACTCGGTAATGAGACAGTGATCGAGTGTCCCTGGAAGGAGGTTATGAAAATAACGTATGCTTGGAAGCAGGGAGTTTGGCTGGAGCAAGGAATAGGAGTAAAGCTGAGGTCAGGACGGGGGCAGGAACAAGAGGCGGCTCTGGGACACAACGAGCGAATTGTGCTTCGGTTCTGTTTCAAGGATGTATTCAGGTGGGTCAAGAGCATTTATAGAGGTCATTAGTAGGCTCTCCAGACAGCTGCCACAAATAAAATATTATGATATAATAATATTATATAAATTATTTATAATCTAGGTGAATGAACATTAAATCTTTAGTTTTTTTTCTTTTGGGGGCGGGGACTAAAACCACGTGTTCAGGTTCTTAACAGGTGCCTGTCTCATTACATCTGCAAGCACAGCGGTTCCCAAACTGCAGTCTGGAATTCCCTTGTGTGGGAGCCAGAGATCATGTCTTTGCCTGCTCTGAGGTTTCCCAAATTAGATTTTCACAAACCAAATCAAGTCATTAGATACTTTGTATTCACAACAGTGGTTTTACTGTAACTTTGGGGGGAAATCTGAGATTGACAGTCTTTCTTTGAGATAATCTGGTCGGTCTCCAAGGCATAAAAGTTGGTCGTTGGTTCTTGTTCTCTGTTTTGGCGGGTGTCTTTGTGTACAAATTCCCAAACTTCCCTTAATCTCTTTACCGTCATGCTACCTGCTGTCTTTATACAGTATTTGAAGTTTCAGACTTGCCAATTTCTTGCATGTATATCATGTACTTGTCATGCTGCTCCTTTTGTCCCAGCCTCATTGATACACATCAGGCATGGGCGTGTTTTCTTTTTATTGCTCTCCGGCTCTCTCTGGCTCCCTTGTGCCGGTGTTAATGGTCGATTGTTGTCCACCTGTGGGGTTCAAGGACGCCATCATGACTGCTATCGCAGACTTGAGCCAGCCAATTAGGTTTCAGCTCATGAGGAGTCCACAGGGCTGCTCTTTGTGTCCCGGCTTCTTGATGGCATTCATTAGTCGTGTTAAAAATACAAAGTTTGTTGTACCTTTTGTGGGTTGTTTTATGTAAAAACACAATTTTATTGGCTGGTGTCTCATTTGTATTTTGAGGTTGTTGTTTTTTTTTCAGATTGCTTGGTTCAGGATGTTCTGTTGCTCTTTCTTTTCTGCAGTCAAAAGCCTTGTTTCGTCAAATTCTTCTCATTCATTTTCATTCCTCCCCCACATTGTTTCTGAACCTTTTTGTATTCCTTTGTGTTTTGGATTCGTGCACTGCAGTTACATTTTATGTACTGAATATTTGTTTTTCTACTACAGCCACTTTGTCTGGTCGTCTCTCATGCATTGATTTGTGTTAGTCCCTGTTTTTTTTTTAACAATGGAATGCCTGTTGTAGTCTTTTACTCTTGCCAAGTTTTATTATACGATTTTTGATTTGGAAAACCGATTTATATGTTATGTTTCGGCAAGTGTGTTACTGTATAGTGTTTCATGTCTTGCCTTAGTTCAGGTTCCTGTTAAGTCTTTTGTTTCATGTCTTAAGTCTTTTCACTTCTTTTTACTCACCTTTTCCCTTTCATTCAGACTGAACATTATTTTGTACTAAAACCTTACCTGTTTGGCCCTGCCAATAAAACAGCTTCCTGTGTGAAACCAGTTTACTCGAGTTATCAGTAGTTTATTCCCTATAGTTTTGTGATTACAGGTTAAATTTCAGTTTGCTGTTTTTAATATAAACTACGAAAGGCTTTGATAAGTGTAAGTAGATATAACGTGATGTCTATGCAGACAGCAATACATTTGACCTCAATGGCTTTACTTCGAAAAAATGTTTTCCCCCAGCATTGTATATGTTAAATCTTTTACTTGAGCTGAGATGTTTTAAGTATTCTTCATCTGTACTTCTTTACCAATGTGAGATTGTGAATAGTGCCAGCAAGCAGTCCGCAAAAGCTGTGAAGTCTTTTCACATCATCAAGGAAAGGTTGCAATGTTCCTTCCAATCAGTCTGAAGTGTCAAAAATTGTCACACGCAAAGAAATGTTGAAAATCACCACTTTCATATTGCAGATGTCTTGAGACAGGTCCCTGACAGTTGAGTAAAAGCTTTTCACAGGCTGACGTTCGGTGAACAGCTTTGTGAGCGTTTGTACAGCTTTTTTTCTGTTAAGCAGGAATTGTGCTTTTTCACAGATAATTTCAAGGTGAACCCACCTTCCAAATCATATCAAACATTTTTATAAAAAAAAAAAAATTAAATTTTTTTGAGGTAGTCACTTTTAGTTTAAGGAAAATAAAAGAAAATAATTTCAATCAATTTCCCTATTGGATGACATTTTAGATGTCATGAAAAATAGAATAATAAACTATGCCCAAGTTTGGCTATTCAAAGTTAAGATGGAAGATGACGGCAATTTTCAAATGTTTTGAGCACATGAATGCTTCTAACTCGGCACTTCTCGGCTTCCCACGTACAGAATTGTTATTTTGTTCTTTGCCTTAAATAGGTATTTTGAAAAACAGTGTTTGTGTTTTTTACATCACTGTGTCAAACCTCTTCTTGGATCAGACAGAAGATCAGTCTGCCAACTGGGTTCAGACTGATGACATTGTAAGCT
Organism: Lipophrys pholis; assembly: GCF_963383615.2. Classification (NCBI taxonomy): domain Eukaryota; kingdom Metazoa; phylum Chordata; class Actinopteri; order Blenniiformes; family Blenniidae; genus Lipophrys; species Lipophrys pholis. Next base: position 9,926,486 of record NC_137642.1, on the reverse strand, counting down.
GTTTTTATTTTTTCATTTTTTGGGGGTTTTTTTTCCGATTAAAAGCTCTGGAACTGTTGCCAGCTCTCACTGCTTACCCCTGATTTCTGAGCTTCTTACTTTCCGACACCCAAAATAAGGTTTTGGACCTGTGGGAAACTCTGCAGTCCCTATTCATAACTTTATTGCCATACAACAGTTGTGGATGTTTCCAAAATAAAATGTGCATCATGGGATTTTCTTCAATAAAGAACTCCTCAAACAGTCTCAGAAAAGCTAATTTGTCTCTTGTTTCCTATGCTGTTGTGGCAAGTACTGAGAGCAGTGATGTCTTCATATGGCGATGACATGCTTTCAAACAGTGGCTATCAAGATTTTTCCATGGAGTCACTCTAAAGGCTGAAATGCCCCCGACTAAGATCTCTGATTGTCCAAAACAATGTAGTGAAGGCAAAGACTGGCTGACGTGCCCTCTCTCACCAACATACAACAGTAAAAGCCTTTAAAATAAAGTGACGGGTTGTTTTTGACAACGTCAGAGCAGGTCAGGCCCTCTGTGTCACCGGGTTGTGAACCACTCGTTTAAAAGAATTGCATATTTACAGAGCATCCAGCCGTAAATTGAATTAAACAGAAGTGGTTGCCACACAGTAATGCAGTAGTTAGCACTCTCACCTAATAGCAAACATTTCTCTGGTCTTATAGGTATTGCTTTTGAAATCACTGACTGAATACAGCTGTCTTCAGCCCAGTTCGGCTTTGTTAGTCTGGTGCTGCAGGGAAAACTTGCAAAAAAAAAAAAAAGTCCAACCATTGAAAAAAGGTGTTGATTCTGGCTCAGCAGTTCAGCATAATGTCATCAGGCAGTGGGCTGCACTGGCAAATAAAAGACAGTATGTGCAAATGGGGAGAGCAGAGAAGGGTAACAAGAGTCATCCTGGGAGCGGAGGTGCTAAAAGGCTATGCATTCTTCACTTAAGTATAAGTGCAGACATTTGGATGTAAAAAAAAAAAAAAAAAAGGAAAAAGTCCAAAAGTAGAAAAAAACACTGGTTCATTTCACTAAAGCTAAAGTTAAAAGTAAATGCTCCAGCCAAAGAATAAAAGTGAAAAATATCCCTTTGAAGGACATTTCCAGCGGGCTCTTTAGTCCTTTGAGCCCAGAACTTCAATCACTTCTCTTCAATGTGGACATGGGTGGTGGGTGTGGGTGTGTGGCTTTACGGGAAGGGTTACCAGCTTCATGTGCACCTGCATTTAAAATAAAATGTGTCCCAGTCCCAGACGTCACATTCAAAAGGCGCCTTTTCTCCGCAGTCATCTGTTAAATCTTGACACGTCCTTCATGTCATTTTTGTCCTTCTTCTTCTGTCGTTTATGAACAGCGCTGATGGTTACACAAGAGGATGTTCTCTGTATTGAGCAGCAAGGCATGAATGAATGAATGAATGAATGAATGTATGAATGAATGCATGCATGAATGAATGAATGAATGAATGAATGAATGAATGAATGAATGAATTAATGAATGAATGAACTTCAACATGATTGTATTTTTCTCACATAAATCTTGTTTTCAGTTTCAGTTTTAGCATTTTGTTGTCACTTTTCATTTTCATATAGTTAATATTTTATTTGATTAATTTCATTCACCATCTTGGTTTTCAATCATTGTTCAGTTTTGATAATTACCATCAGTGCATGTTTTGTTTTATTCATTAAATATATTGTTTTCTAGTTTCAGAATTATTTGTACTATTATCACCATGCCAATTATAACCAAAGCACAATGAATTGTATTAACCTACATGAACGGATGGATGGATGGTTGGATGGATGGATGGATGGATGGATGGATGGATGGATGGATGGATGGATATGAGACCAGTCACATTTCTCCCAATGAAATTACACACACACACACATACACACACACACACACACACACACACACACACACACACACACACACACACACACACACACACACACACACACACACACACACACACACACACACACACACACACACACACACACACACACAGTCCACCCAGGAAGAAAGGCAGGTCAGAGCACACGGTGTCTGAGGTCTTGACGAGTCCAGAAGGGTCACGCCTCACGTCGACAGACAGGAAGAATGTGACATTGGTTATTTCCAAAACAACACACTAGATGCCGGGAAGAACATCTTTTCCTGGAGCATCAGTCCACTGAGACGAGGTTCGTGTACATATATATATATAGTGTAGAATTCATTCAGGCCTTTGCATGCACCAACCCTTCGGAGAAAACACGTAACCTGATATCTTAATGGTCTCACAACAGGCAGCAACACTCACACAAGCTGTTACAAACCATTAAAGCTGTCTGGAGGAGAGACTTTGATTTGTAAATACGTTGTTCTCACTGATCAAAGGCGAGGCCTTCAGATGGACAGAGTAGCCTTTGTGTCGGGCGGCTATTGAGTTTCATGAGGAAGAACATACACGGTTAACTCCTAATTATAACAGGGCCCTCTGATCAAAAGCCCGCTTTCGAAGATATTCTGCATCGCAGTCATTTCAATTTGCGAGACATGCTTGACCATCAAAGGTGCATTTGAAAAAAGCTTCTCCCACTCAAGACACTCCAAGACAAAGGGTGTTTATTATGACACTACCAGACAATAGCATGGAGACACCGAGGTGGGAAGAGCACCTTGTATTGCGAAAGAAAAGGTCTGCTTGATTAAACAACGCATGCGAGGGTTTGAAAGAGGCCCGGAAACCAGCCACAAATTCAGAAGTTATTCTGGGAAACACTACAAATAAATTTATATTTTCATTTAAATGCTAATATATCATGTGGGTTCTAGCTCTGAAGCTCTTTTGTGGAGAGTCAGCGGCATGTGTCAGGACTCGTAGTATGTTCTACAACGCTCACGGGAAATAACTGCATTAATGTAGTTTTTCAAAAAGCTGAGCTGAGTTTCTTTGCCATTATATAGTTGTATTATTTAGTCACACTGTCAATATTCAAACAGCTCAATGTTACACCTCATTACTGTAAGAAAAACACACACACACACACACACACACACACACACACACACACACACACACACACACACACACACACACACACACACACACACACACACACACACACACACACACACACACACACACAGTCTTCCTTACCTCGCACGTTCCCAATGCATTTTAATGCTCTCTCATTGTCTATCTATCATAGTCATCAGCACTGACATATGGTGAAAACCTGCCCATCTGTGCAATCTGTTGCATTTGACATCACATGACAAATGGAGCTGTGTTTCTTTTGGAAATAATAATAAAAAAAGATAGCTTAGTGTGTTTTGACAGCGCAGTGCACGGGATTTATTAATGTCTACAAGGTTGCTGTTCTGGCTCAGATTAATTGTGCATGCATTTTTAAGCTCTGGTGGTAGTGAGTCGATTTGGGTTGGCTGTCTCACTTTTGTAACCACAAGGTGGCGACATCTCCATTTTCTAAATGCTCTCACTGTGTGCTGTGTGCATTCTGATGTGCGTGCACGAGTGCACATGTTCTCAGTTTGTGAGTGACCCCTGGCAGATACAACACACTTAAGACTATTTTTGACCTCCACAGTCTCTCTGTTTAAATAATGCATCGGGCAGGGAGGCACGCAGTCAAGACAAGACAGAACAAACAGCGGGATAAAAATATCACTTTGGGGTTCTTAGTCTTTGATGCCACGAGCAATATAAAATATTTTTACAACACTCAAGAGTTCTTAGAGTCAAAGTATTTCAGTGCTTGGATGTTACTGGATGTTAGCAGCAGAAGTGAATCATCTGGTGGCTGTAATATATACAGCACACTTACTTAAAGCCAGCCTCGGTTGCACAGCTTACAACAGCCTGCTGGCACAGATTTACACAGAACCCAGTTGGGTCATGCAGATGGCTGCATAGGCTTGGTTCATGTTGGCTCATTTCATGTATATCTGCACTCGATTGTTAGTGAGAGCAACTATTCCTTTGCAATGAATGGAAAGAGATGGAAAGCAGGTGAACCTTTATGAATAGAATCAAGCGCAACATGACGATGCCTGTGGTAAACATAACAAGTGCAATGAGTGACAGACAAAAGAATCTAAGGAGTGCAGCGATGGTATTGTCTAAATGAGACGTGTTTTCAGCTCTGGGCACTCGATTCCCAAACACCAAATTCCAGGCACAATAAGTGACTTCTCCCCTGGAGTCAGTGTGACACGAACGTGTAAAAAAAACAGCACAGAAGAGCTGTCGCTTAGTGGAGTGGTGAGGGATCTCCACTGTCACATGGGCATACATGTTTTGTTTTTTGGTTTTTTTATTCCAGGGACTCTTGATTCGAGGAGAGAGACGAATAGATCTCTGTAAATGTGTGCACGGTTATTTGTAGTCTTTGCAAAAAAAAAAGAAAAAAAAAAAGCTGGAGGTAAAAAACAAAGCTGCCTCCTCTGTTTACATAGATAAGAGTTTGATTACACAACCAATCATTATAACTTGTGGGAAAACATTTTTAGATGCAACAAAACCAAATTAAAAATAACACCAAGATGTATATTTCTGTGACAGTTTGAACTTTTATGGATTTCTCTCATTTAAAAAGAATCATTCCAGTTACAGACTCGGTAAAATATATGTGTATATAATGTGAGTAAACCCAAACATTTAGCAGGTTATCACAGCCGTCAAGAGGTGTGAGGGATGAGAAGGGCCGGAGGCTGTGTTAGAGTGTCACATGTTAACATGATAAGAGGGGATATAAAAGACAAATGTGAATGAAAACGAGAGGGAAAGCAGGAAAAGAATGGAAGACAGAAGAAACAAACTGAAAGGGACAGAGTTATTAGGAGCAATCTTACCCTTGAAGTGCTTTCTCCCCAAACCAGTCTCCTTTTCCGAGGCTGCGGAGGTAGACAGGCTCTCCGTTGGGCAAGTCTTCTCTAGTCACGTTGACCTGGCGAAAGGAGGGAAACGCAGGAGAATCAGAAAAAGAAGAGACTGTGACATGAGGAAAATGGAACGGAAAGTGAAGAGGAACGAGTGACTAATCACAAAGATGAGTGGCAAGAAGAGCGGGACTATTTCATTTACACATCATTCCTTATATGTGAGGTGTCAGTGATCTCTCGAAACTACAACTTAATGGGACTGCTAAAATTAAAAGAGAAGAATTTCTCTGACGGGTGAATATGTGCGTGTGAGGAACACGTAACCGTCACCGGTATTCTGGATGTGGGAGGCGCCGCTGACCACTTCATTAGCGACATGACATGTGAGTGATGGAGCTCTGCCGTGACTGTCGACTTTACAAATAGAACCGATGGCACTTGAGTAGATTTTGGACGGAGGTGACGGAAAGCGATCATTACGCCTCATGATGGTTATTATCTTTATCCGTTACTCAGCCCTGCATGGGCGTAGGAGCGGTAGCATGTCCAGCTACACCTGAGTGACAGTGCAATTATTTGTGATCCCATGTGACAAAGAAGTCAGGAAAGAAAGTGGAGAGGCATAGAGGAGGTGAAAGACCAAAGAGGAGGATTTCTGGAAGTTGTGTGAAGCCCAAACCTGTCCTGCAGGCAAGGCAGTCTGAACGTCTGAAGTGACGAAAGAGACAAAGTGAGAGATGTGGAAATAACCAAGTGGGGAGCTGAGATAAGGTCAGGAGTTTGTGCCTTTGTCTGCCTCCACGTATCCAGAGTGCAGTGCAGCTGACCTGACCTTGTGTAGTTCAGTAAGTCTGTTCTAGGTCAACAGAAAACAAAACAGAAGACAGACGTGTATCCTCCTCTTGCACATAGAAAACATTCATCCACCTTTGAGTCTGAGGAGTTTGCAGTGAATCAGTCCGATTCACTTGGATTTGAAGACTTCTCTTTGTCCCCAACGTGTGCACGCTGTCACCTTTCCACCTTTCATGATATGTGGGTGTTTGGATTCCATCGAAACAAAATCTGGCGAGATTGCCCTGTAGATCCCTTGAGCTGCGGTCCTATTGAAGAATGAATGCCACACGGACCAAAGATGTCTAAATAAATCAGACACAGGATGTGACAGCCGACGAAACCGCTGGTGTTGCAGCAGACCGGCCTGTGTCTGCGTGTGCGACAAAGGAATTTCCTGTGTTAAAGCCTGTATACATTTTTGAAGCCCCCATGAGCTCTCAGGTGGCATTAAAAAATGGCAACACAACAACACAATGCGTGCATTCAGCACCACAGACCGCATTGTTATGGTAATGTAAAAAAAAGATTTGGGATAATATACACCAATAAAGCAACGGCTATGATTTCTGTTTACAGCTTTTGGTTCGATGTATTTAAAAAAAAAAATGTGTTGAGTGAATACAAAATAGGTTTGAGATTTGTTTTGTTTTGTTTTGGTTTGTCTTTGAAATAAGAATTATGGTGCAAATAAAGGCACATTCTGGTAACAGAGGAAGAATAAGGGATGTGGAAGGTGAAAACCAAACACGAAGAGGCAGAGGTGAGAGGAAAGGTGTGAAATGGGCTGGAGGAACCGCTTTGGAGACAGGACAGTGGGAGGATGACGAAGATGAAGATGCAGACGAGAGGAAATGAGGGGGAAGAGAAGCTAAAATCAGGAATGTGAAGGCAGCCCAACAGTGTTCAGGTGAGACAGGACCACGCTGAGGGTGAAAGTCAGCATTGATTACCAAGGTGAAATCAAAGTGACTCCATTCTCTCTCTCTCTTTTTTTTTTTTTTGATGCTCCTATCACTGTTGGAGGAGATGATGAAAGAGGTGGCACTTCTGTCAGTCTTTCCCTCTATTTCATGATGATGGATGGCGGCCGAGTCCCACCCAAAAACACCTCTCATTTGTTCTGAGGATATACGTATCTTCTACTGTGTGGCACATTGAGATGTGCATTGAGATGCCACTGGTGATTATTCCGGCAGTAAGCTGCAGGCTCTTCACTCACCTTCCCTTTACTGATGATGAAGAAGGTGTCTCCTCTTGCCCCTTGTCTGATGATGTACTCTCCGTCTTCATAATGTGTCTGTGGGAGAGGAGAGGAGAGGAGAGGAGAGGAGAGGAGAGGAGAGGAGAGGAGAGGAGAGGAGAGGAGAGGAGAGGAGAGGAGAGGAGAGGAGAGGAGAGGAGAGGAGAGGAGAGGAGAGCAGAGGCATTAGTTGGGCTCACTGTAATTGTTTTGTCTCCTTGCATTTATTTGAGGTGAGACAATCCCACCAGAGACCAGAAGTACTCGGAGGAGGAGGTAGAACTGAATTGGGTGCAGTGAGATAAATCACAATTTTCGGGTTAAAACAGGGCAAATCACGTGGGGCGATTTGCAGCCTTCCGACCTTGAATATGAAAATGCAGGTAAAAGAAAATGAATGAATGGATGAATGAAGGAACTAATGAAGTATGCAGTCACATACGGAGGCATGTCACGGTGTGCTTGCAGAGGAGCAAAACTAATATCGGAAATCCATCCATCAATCAATTTTCTATATCCAGTAATCCTATTCAGGCTTGAGTGCTGGATCACATCCTGACATGCGGTGACTGAATAGGCTGTGGTTTGGACTGGCTGCCAGTACAACACAAGGCCGACACACATCCAGCAGAAGAAGACAACGTTCCTACTCGCATTCAAGCCTTGTGTTGAAAATAACCTTGTGCTAGATGCGTTTGCTCCAAGGACAGTTTTATATAGGGCGAGGTGAAGTCATTGGTGAGGGGTGACATAATAATAAGATGAAAAAAGAAAAAAAGAAAAAAAAAAAGGGACTGTTGCCTTTGGAAAAAAAATTAATGAATAGAACCTGGTGTTATGGTCTTGGAGAGCAGAGCACAAAAAAGTTACTGACAAACATTCCGAAGGACCAAAGATTTATGTTTTTATTTTCCAAGCAAAGCACTCGGAGCGCTGCGCCCCCAACTCACCAGTTCCGACGTCAAAAGCCTCAAATTTTAAAAAATAAATAAAATAAAAAAAAGATCTTCAGTAGTTTCTGCACCGCGGTTGACATTTGTAGCAATGAAAGCGACTTTACATCTTACCCTGCTGTGCGTCATCCAAAAGCACAGTTCACATTGAACCATCGCTGCAGTCTTCTGTTTAGTCCGTTTTTATTTACTTGTTTATTCATATCTTATAGTATCTTTTCTTTCCTCAACCATGCTTATAAGGACATAAAAAGACTTGCCAGATCTCACTAATCGAAAATCATTCACAGACCTAAAGGATCCAATAAAGCAGAGGGCAAGGGAGAGGAGGACATCATTGATTTGATCATAATTCCACTCACACCAATTTACCAAACCTCTGTCAATACAATCAGACTCTCTGTTTAGACTTTGAAAATCTCAGAAAACACTAATGGCCTGATCGAGTAATGCCTTATAAAAACAAGCGCCAGCATGAAATTGCACACACACACACACACACACACACACACACACACACACACACACACACACACACACACACACACACACACACACACACACACACACACACACACACACACACACACACACACACACACACGTTTGCTCTCATGAATATGAAATATTGCCTGTGTGTTCCAGACTTTGAAACACTGGGAGGAGTACATGCTAATAAATTAATATACAACAAACAATGTGACTTACGTCCTCCGAAGACGCCTGCGTTGTTTATCATTTTTACGGCGTTTGAAAAGAAAGGTGGTGCACATCGTCTCAGCCTCCAACAGGAACGCTGCTGCTGCTATTGTTTCCTCAGCTGACTCACCGTGACTCTTGTTCACGCACTTCATTATAATATATCTACTATTTTGTTCCTCAAAATGTGGGGGTTTTTTCACCGAGATTGCATTTTTCTTTTCTTTTTTTTTTTTTTGCTGCCACATTCTGATGTATTTTCTGTGGGGCTCGAACATGTTGCATAACTTCCAAATCTGGATTTTTGTGTTAGTGGAGAGCCGATCCCTCCATGGTGAGCACAGTCACAGTTTAAAGCAGACCATCCTCGTGCAGAAAGGGTCTAAATCACACAAAAACCCTCACTTCAATGCTCTTTTTTGTGAGTGATATCACTCATGATGTTATTTTGAGCAAATCACCAGTGGGGGGAAAAAAAAGCACAAAAGCTTCTATATTTTTGCGCGACCATACAGCTTAGCATGCTCTTTGCAGTAAATCAGGCCCTAATTGGAGAAAGGAAACATCTCACTTCACAAGTGCGCTTTTCCCAGTTTCATTCGAGCTGTGCGTTGTGGTTTTAAATCAAGATTTGCTGTCTGTATTTGAAAAGCATTTGTCATAATGGGAAGAATAAATTGTGACAATAACCATATCGTAATTCAGCAAACGGCATACAACACGCATCTGTAAAATATGATGAGGAAATCACTGATAGCAGAGGCACACACAATGATAGCTGTTTGTCTGCTTTCAGCAGGAGGGAAATATCTTAGCGCTTAGTTATTGTTCTTACTCTCACCATCATGAAATGACTTTTGATTTCATAACCACGAGGGAAGCTTACAGCCAATAACAATATTTAGTTTTTCCAAAAAGAGGAAACTTGGCCTTTAAAATATTTACACAGTACTCCAAATCTACTCTAAGAAAACTTTCTGAATGAAGTTTAGCTCGTCTGTATGGTTAGAAAACACAGTTAAATAACGATACAACTATAACCACATACACACTTCTAGGAGTTTGTTCAGCATGCTTCATTATGCCTAAGATCACCTCTCTTTGTCAATCTATGATACAGAAACAACAAACTAATAAAAAAAAACCTCCATCCATCTATCTTTTATATTGCTTTATATTATTCTGTATCACAGGTGGCCTGAGCTGCTCCCATCAGACTGTGGGTGATTCGATTCAGAAAAGATCAGTGGGGGTTTTAGAGTCTTTTTAGGCACCTATGAAGCACTTTGAGTTATAATGCTGTCTAAATGAAGAAGGATTCCTTGATTTATTGATCAAAACAGCAGGAATGACTTTCCTAATACTGTGCATCATTGCTGTGCTTGTTTATTTTTCCCCGTTTTATGACGATCCTGATCTGTATTAATTGAGCCCATTCAGTATTTGGCAAGGTGACTGTGCATTACAGCGTGCATGCTAATGTTTTGTTTGATGCCTGAATTTAGTTTAAGCACGTCAACTTACCTGAGCTAATGAACGCTTGTCTGTGTGGTTCAAAATGAAGATTCACAATTACTGATTCAGGGTTTTTCCGAAGGCGTCGCCAATGTTACAGTTAGGGTTGAAATGTTAATCATATTAAGAGTATTTGGTACAAACATTTGACATTTGCATAGTCAACATTTTTTATCATAAGTACATGTTAAATAGAATCCATTTCCATAAAATGGAAATAAAATAAGTTAACACATGTTGCAATTACAATCTGATGAGAGTTTTGTATTTTGAATTTCTCTTTTGTTAGAAAAAAACAAACATCTTCACTTGGTGGGGGTGAAATACTGTAGCTTCACAAATGACACAGAAAATGTGCTTTAAAGTTCAAAGTGAATGTACCAGATTGAAAAAGTGTCTGTAAACATGATGTATAAACACTCATAATACCACAGGCATGCTTACTTGTCATCTCATCGTAATAACATTTTGACTAATATAAAAACTTGACAACAAACCACCCCTCGTCTCCATGACTTATAAAGTTCTGTTTTTTTTTTTCCAGAATTCTTTCCTGATCTTAACGAAAAAAATAAAACATATGTACAACATGTTGGAAGTGATCTAATGAGAAACTGTTTGCGTGATCAAATTATACAGGGGAAATAAACTAATGGCATTATTGTATACATGAATCGGTAGGTTGAGCGTGACAAATTGTTTTTAACATGTAGGTTTTTGAATATTTTGAGTTCTTGGTGCCCTCCACAACTTTAAAGTTGTAGGATATGAAAAATGGATGGATGGTATTACGTAATTTTTATAAAACCTTTAATTGAATTCAAAAGAATTTCTAAAGACAAACTAATAGCATTTTCTTTTTTTTCTTTGTAGGTGTAAAATGTCAGCAGCTACGGTACATTTTGAGAGGAGGAGGTGCTGAGAGACTACAGTGCAGTACGTTGAGTGAAAATGCATACCAGCCTGCACAGACGTGAAATAAAATTCATCCTCGCCTGTGCTTCTTTGGATTGTTCGACCTTCTTTGAAAGCTGAAACATCTTGCGGAAGCAATGCACTGAATTCCTGAGCAGGTCTGAGCATTTAACTGCACATTAACAGGTGCACCATTGAAGTCAACAACACCACAATGTGCATGGAGGAGCTGCAGTTGCACTGAAATCAAGTCTTTCTATTGGACTCCTCGAAAAAAAATCCCCTGCTGCCTTTAACCAAGTGCATCTGGAATAAGCCTCCATCCGCACTCAGGCTGTCTTCTCTCACTGTGATAAAAGGAAGCATATGTATGGAAACCTGCGTGTGGCGTAGGCTGCAGCATCTGCAGCTTTGTGCTTTGGATTTCACAGGACAAGAAGGTGCTTACCTCTTCGAGGACATCAGCAAGCTTACTCAGAATATCTTCCTGCAGGCCGTGGAACGAGGGGACACTATAAGATGGAGAAATAAAAAAAAATAAAAAAAGCTTTCAGGCGAGGCAGATAGGTTGACACTTCATACATGAATACACAGATGAGGTCTGTTGTGTTTGTCAGATAAAGTGGAAAGTAGCATTTCATGAAAAGAAAAACACGTCTCTCAACAGAATGCTTACAGAAATGACACATAAGAAAGACAATTTCGGTAACGACGAGGTTACGCATTCAAACAATTCAGTAGAAGAAGTGTTGAAACAAAAAAAAAGTTGAAAAATAATCCTCTGCAGGCATCGGTTGGTGTCAAAATGCATGCACAAAGAAATAGCAGGACGTAGAACTCAATGTCTGGGAAAAGGAAAAAAAAATATCCATTGCTGTCCAACACAAACATACAATCTAAAGTGGTAAACATAGAGCTGTTAACACTGTGATTTCCTCTGAACTGATCACAGATAAACTTGTCTGACCACTGTGACAATAGACATGCTTTCCCACAAGACCCTCTCACTGTGAGACAAGGTGTTGGAAATGTTGCGATGTGGCAGTGCTTGATTTGCCTCAGGGACTGGACAGCCTGCAGACATTGATTCAAATATGAATTTTGCCCAATTAAAACAGCACTTGAAGATAATGTGTGGCCATCTGTCTGGAAGCTGAAATCCTACCACAAGTGGACTTAGTATAATAATGATCAGTGATCAGCAATATTAGTCCATGCACAAAGTGATCGCTCAGCTAAAGCCAAGATTTGAAGATTTGGGGAAACTGGATAAATATTAAAAATAAATGACTATCAATTCAAAGAATTTTGAATAAAAAGTAAGAGAAAATTTGTGGAAAGCTCATTTCAGTCTGAAAGAAAATCATGTATGTATGTATGTATGTATGTATGTATGTATGTATGTATGTATGTATGTATGTATGTATGTATGTGTTTGTGTGTGTGTGTGTGTGTGTGTGTGTGTGTGTGTGTGTGTGTGTGTGTGTGTGTGTGTGTGTGTGTGTGTGTGTGTGTGTGTGTGTGTGTGTGTGTGTGTGTGTGTGTGTGTGTGTATGTGTGTATGTATGTATGCATGCATGCATTATATACGACTTGAAATAACAGTTAAACAGTTGAATATCAGCTACTCCCCTGAAGCTGATGTCAAATCAATACATTTTAACATTTAACTGGAACGTGCTTCCTTCTTCTCACGGCCATTTAAACGGCTACCGATACTGGTGACTAATATTGAAGAAGACAGATTATCTGATGAGAGGAAAAGGAATATCCAACAGCAACCTATGAAATCAATAATTTTTTTTATAGGAGCTCATAGTGTATAATGTATGTGTGAATAAATATTTCAACAGAGGCTCGGCAGTGTGTGCGGCTACACAGCAGTGGATCAGATCTCAGGGTTGAATACACCAGAATGAGGCTGTAATGTTTGTTCCTCTGCTTCCCAGCAGCCTGAATGAGAGCTATCTGCCTGTTATCAGGATTACTAAATAAAAACGGTCCGAATGTTTATCAAGGAGAGAAAATAACCCGCGTTGGTGAACAAAGAGCTTATCACCCCATGCCATCTCTCTCTCCCTCTCTCTCTCTTTCCCTCTAACCCCCTCCATCCATTTTCCATGCTTTATTACAGTAATCTAAACCATCTTGTCCTCCAACCCAGGGCCTCTGCCGCTGTGCTGATCCTTTATGTTGTTGCTTCCCCAACAGAAGCACTCTTTGACCAGCTGAAGGCACTGAACAAGTGACCCTGCGCTGCATGAAGCGTTTCAGTCCGCTGAGCTGAACGCAAACAAAATGCTTGTGTTGTACCGCAACTCCTGAACCAACAGTTCAATTTTGCCACAGTAATTATAATGTAATATAATAATAATTAAGTAATTATACAGGGCCAATGAGGATGTGAGGCTGCATTAATGTGGTCTTTGCAATCAACTCAAGCATTCTAACATTGTTGCTCTGAAAGCACCGTGCAGTCGTAAGGAACAATTCTTGGGCTGATTTTGCACACACCTGCAAAAATCAGCAACCAGAACATTTCTGTGATGAAATTTGATTGATGCTAATTACCCACAGTGTAAGTAGATAGTTACCTCATGTGGAAGAGGAGAAAGGTTTATACTTGGTAGCAGGTTGATTCCACTTAGATTTATAATAATAATAATAATAATAATAATAATAATAATAATAATAATAATAATGATGTGTCAACATTGTAAAACAGCTACATGTCTCAGAAGATACTCCAGATTAAAAATATATGCAACATACATATACATTTATTTATCCTACTAGTCCGTATAAATGTATGTATGATTTCACTCATTTGAACGACACAATCACCCCTCAATTCTATTTTTCTAACAGCGTTTTTTCCTTCATTAGATTTTTTTTTGCCTTTTTGAAAATCCCCTTTCACTAAATACATTTTGTGTGGAGCCACAAAATGTATATACTTTTGAAATGACTATAACACTGCTTTTCAACATTACATAGTTTGGGTGTGGGTACCATGCAAATGATCCAATCCGTATTGAATTGAAACTTCAAACTTTTCCTGGGATTATATAATTTTGGGGGGGGATTTACCTTTGAGCTGCTTACTGAGGACTGGAGTCAGAAACTTAACAATAATCAGCTGCAGGTGAAATAGAAGTCTGTGACATATAGTGCAATTAATGAAATGTCAAAGTATTATTGTGTTATGTATCAAACTTTGATATTGCAAATGGATGAGGACTTTTGAGAAATTGCCTATTGACAACATTTTTAGGAGAAACTCTGGAGAATGAATACACTCTGGACTGTTTTTAAACGCCTGCACCACCACCCTGGGAACGTAAACCTGCTACAGAAGGACAACAACAATAATCTGTCTGATTCTCTTGAGGACCTTCGTCTTGTGATTTGTACCAATACAACAGGGCAATAGGTGCAGGTAGGGGAGTAAAGCCAACGGCGCCTTAGCCAGTTAGACACTTCACAGCCTCCCAGAACAATGTGTTTGACCGATTGGAAATACGTGGTGGAGAGAGATAATAACACAATCTTCACAAGTGCTCTCATGTCCCGTATGTGATACAATGTGGGATTTCTCCGTCAGTTTTTCCCATCAGCCTTCCTCCTCCGCAACTTGTGAGAGAAAATATATAATTTTGCAGCTGTGGGTAGAACACTCACCGGGGCCGGCGTGTCTTTGCTGGTGCACATAAATTGGATCTGTCTCTGAGTAGCAAAACAAGAATAATGATTTTATGTGAACTCCGTATTAACAAATGCTGCTATTAATCTCAGATTCCCCCCTCCACGGACCAACCCTTTAGAAAGCAAACACACTCGTTGAGGCCTAAACAAGCCGTGTAAACATCGTTTTAAATATTTAGTTAATCTGTTGGACACTAACCCTTCTGAGAGTCGAAAGCTGTCGCAATGTAAAAGATATGCTTATGAACACAGTGAAAAGTCCAGAAATGTTTGCAATGGTAATACCGAAATAGCTTCTGTCTGAGAAGATAAAACAATGGACCTTGGCAGAAATTTGTGTGAGAGATCTCTACAGACACAGCAAAAATACAAACAGGAAAGTTTCGTGTCCTCACGAGAAAAAAAAAACCCCACAGTTTGATATTTTCTTCAAAAGATTAAAACAATCTATGTGTATGCTTTGTTGACGCTCAATATCCTGTGCCTCAGTGAGTTATAGTAGGCCTTTCACACCAGCATAGCGCTGCAGTGTTGTTACTCAGCGAACAAAAGGTTTTGATATAAAGAAAACTGTGAAGGTGACCGGCAACAAGAACTTGACAATGACAGTCATTTTCCAACTAAAAATATAAACATCAATGATAAGTACACATTAGCTGTAAATGATGTAATTTCTGCAGTCGGGTGGCTTGTTGTGCAAAGTCTAACCTGCTTTGTCGGAAATATCTTGTCACTGCACTCAGTTTACCTGCGACGAAGGAGCTCTTGACAGTGCGACAGAGTCTGATCCTGATCACAGTGACTCCTGAGACTTTGTTCAGGAGACGTGATCATATAAACAAACTGCACGCTGTTACGCTCGGGTAATTCAAACCGATTGAGTTGACTACAGAAGTGAGGGATCGTACCACATCTAACTCTGGCGACGCCACAGAATCCTGAAAACAGAGTAGTGCAAGTACTATAGAGAAGATATGATACAATTTTCATAATTGCCTTGATGAAGACCAAAGTGCATGATGCTAAAACAGGAAGGTTGAACAGAGAAAGCGGATGAGACAGATTTATACTGTAATTGCATCTCATGCATTTTAATCAAAAGCCGCTGCTGTTCCTCTGTCTTTTGATGCATGCTTCTTTTATTCTATACTTCACGCAGGTCCAAAAAAAGGAGTCTGCAGGCCTTTTAAGTGATAATAGGCTTCTCTATGGAGAAGTGGTTCGGGCTCAGGGCTCTCTAATACAGATAAGGACATTAAAGAACCGATGACAGAAGTGCAAGGCATTTTTCCAGCAGTTTGAATGACACCTTCTGTGGCACACCAGATATTAATGCTGCGTTGTAGGACTTATTGGCAAAAAGGAAGAGAAAAGAATCTTCTGAGGAACAGCTCACACATTTTTTTTTTCTTCCAGAATTCATTTCATTAATTCATTCATTGCATTCCAGATCAAAGACCTGTTCGCCTCATTCGCCCGTCACTGTGGGACAATTTGCCTCGGTCCCTCACCTTTTCAGAAACTCCATATACTCTGTGTGCTTGATGAGACCCGTCCTCATCATGATCGTCTGGAAACATTGTCGGTCAATGGCCCACAGCTTCACATTTGTTAGAGCTGCAAGAAGAAGAAAAAAACACACACAGACACAAAAGCATTGTCATGAAAGAAGGCTTTTACCCCGAGGCAATCAGAAAACTAAAAGAGCATGTAGAATGTATCTATACGAGCCCTGCGCGGGAGTTATGCATACGCCTACAGAATGTTTGGCATCTGGCATGTTTCAATGACGTGAACAGAAAACCTGAAATCTGTGAACCTTTAGGCTTCATCAGCCCCGTTGGAATAGTCTCCAATCAGAGTTTTTTTTTTTCTTGCATCTGATCAGACCTGCAGAGAAAATAAGATGCATTCTGGACAATTACTCTTTACTCAGCAGTTGGGAGTTAATTGGTATTTTTAGAATACCTCTCATGGTTGGCTTGCTTCAAGTCATGCTAGAGCATTTTAATTGGTTTAAGGTCAGGAATTTGACTTGACTGTGCCTTTTTTTTTCCCGGAGCCACTGATTACTCTTCGCATTAAGGGCAATTATCAAACTGTGTGACTCGCGTTATGTTAAACCTCACTTCACAAACGCTCATATTCTTCTATACAATGTCCTGGAACAATTTCGAATTAATTGTTCCCACAATGATTAGAATCTGCTCTCTCCCCCGAGGAGAAAACTGCAAACCATAGAATTTTCTACAGGGTCTACAATGTTTACAATGCTGGTGATGGTATGCAAATGTCTTTTTGTCATTTAAATCCAACATTTTGTCTCGTTTGTCAACAGAGCTTTGTTTTGCAGATTGTTTGCTCGATCTGACACAGGCATGAAACGATCGCAAACTCTTTGGAGTGTCTCCTCCGCTGCCTCTTTCTATGGACAAATTCATGCTGAATGATTTTCTTCTGACTGTAGAGGTTAGTCAGTGGCAGGAGACGCCCCAATATGTATCGCTGATGTGCAATACTTCTTTGACACCTCCCTGAATAATGTAAAGGGTTTTACAACGATCTTTGCAAAATACTCAAACCTTCAAAGAGCTAAATCTCATCCACTTTTTCCACTTTTATTCCTGGCTGGTTATTGACGGAGGCCGTTTTTTTTTTTTTCAATATTCGCTCTCTTGCTATTTTCTGTTCTCAGAGCCTCTGCAGCTCTTTCTCCGAGGCCCTCTGAAGTCACTTTTGATCAGAATATGTTTCACCTCAACAGATCTCTGTTGTGAAGAGAACACTCTGCTGAAAATCAGGCCATGTGGGTTTTCATCAGTGCAATAGACCTTCTAACCCAAAGCTGAATGTCATTATACATCCCCATTCAAACCCATTTTGCTGAAGAAATTGGGCTGCTGGAGCAGAAACATAACAAAACAAGAAAAACTCGATATTTCAGCCTGCTGAAAAACACCGACTCCCAAAAGTCGGTGCTTTTTTTCGTTAATAGCCATTTGTAATAATTATCTATACAATAAAAAGTATCATTGTCTGTCTTATTTCTAGCTCTTTGCTTCAATTGTGTCGCTGTACGACAGACTGTGGAGAGTAAAGAGAAAGAAGATAGGGAAAATGTACAACGTGACCCAACCCAAAATACTTGGAAATCCTCCGGGAGCCCCCACCAGCTGAGGGGAATTGTGATAATATTAGACATAACATTTTTGATAACAGTCATCTCGGCAATTTGACTAAGTAGGTTTGTCTCTTGTTTGAGCTGCCCATTCTATCTCACCCTCCCAGTGTAACGCTTTCTCGCAGTTTAAAAAGAATAAAAAAAACTCAAGTTCTGTTAATACTGTGTGGCCTGTATTGATTGAACGGTTTTTCATTGGTATTTTTCAACCGCAAGGGGACAAGCGACACATCAGCTCCTCTGCAGCTGATGGGCAATCAGTGTGTCTCTTCAGGAGGAGCGGCTTTGTGGGCCAACCTTATCTGATACTGTTACACTTAATAAGTGTGACACTCACTCGCTCACACACCTGGCTTACCATCCTCGTACCGAGTGAGGATATTTCCTCACAGAGAGGTGAATGCACACCTAAAAATACAACCCCATGTGTGCACACATACATCATAAGTGTGGACTGTATGTATGACACAAATATTTCTGTATGCACGTTTTGGCAGCAATGTAAAATCGGGGCGAACCACCAGAGAGTTGCCCTCATTACAGAGCCTGACACTCTTTTTACTTCAAGACATTTTCTTGGAGCAGAAACCCTGAAACACACAGAGCCTGACATATATATATGTGCACAGACACAATAGAGTGAAAACAAGAGGTGGAAAAGTCGTGTAAACTGTGATCAATTACTGTTAATATGCTTAAATGGTGCCCAATCATGTGTGTGTTAAATGTTAAAGGGTAAAACGACAGTTAAATGAATATAGGAATATATTCACACTTTCGTCTGATTTTGGTGGTGCACCGACTACTACAGCATCAGACCGACGTTAAAACAACTTAACACACATTAAACCAGCACTAAACTGGCGTCAGAGTAGCATTAGACCAAAATAGACCAGACTTACACTAAAATTCCATTTTGTAAACGCACTTCCTGAAAATTCACCCACAGGGATTCGCACAAGAACTCGTCACCATAAATACCAACATACAGATTTGTTCACAAATATAAAACTATGTACACAATCCCCAGAATACAACTGATGCATTTAATATTGACGCCTGAGTCCAAACAAACATGATTTACAGGTCTGATTCTCTCTTTTTTCTAAGTTTTCAAACTGTCCAACATCTGATAAAGAAGAATTCTGCTGGGTAATTGTGGAAAAACCATGTGAACTAAACACTGCAAGATGGACTGTAGGTCCTCTTACAGTAACCTTCTAATTTGACCCTGAAGCAACAAGAGTGGGAGATTAGCCTCACTGGCCACTATGAAGTGTACAATAGATTGCCTTGGCAGGAAGTGGGAGTATCGGGCACTGGGAAATAAGATATGTAGGGGAGCCTCCAGCGCATTGCAGTAGGTAAACGTATTATTCAGAGTCGTGGCTAAATTGCGATGAGACTCAGGGAGCTAGTTATCCTGTACGAAGGCACAGATGAATGTCTCAGTGCCCGTGGGTTTGCAGAGCATTAGTTGCATAGCTTTGTGGATGCATTGCACGCGGCACCACAGGCTGGAGAACTGCGAGGATGTTGTCTGTGTAATGTTTTGAGGAAGTTGATTGTGTGTTGTTTCGGTAGTCACAGGGGCTTAAAAAAAGACAATACACAGTAACTGCATGCAACAGCCCACAAATGTATAATGCATATACGGGGGGTAGACAGTTTAATTTGATCCGACTGAGACCTGACATTAAACCCTAGCTCCGGGAAAACTATCGAGCATAGTGAAGACAAGTTGCCCCAGACTGCACTGTTGCCTCAAATTGAAACAGCTGTTATGTTGCCCACTTCTATGCAATCTCAGTCACAGTTTGTGAGCAGAATCATTACAACGGGCATGTCTGTTTAAGTGTGCAGTCGACACCAAGAAGAAAAGTTTCATTTACACTCATTGATTCTCCTAAAAACCTTAAACACGTGCCTCAGTTGAACACACGGGCATTGTGGTGGAGCGTATCTGATGTGTGTCTGCTGCCACTCAAAGCGTGCGTGCAGACGGAGGAGGTGGACTGCGGCCGTGTGGATCAAACATTATCAAATTGATGCTTTTGTTGAAAGCTGCTGCTGTCACAGTGACCTTTCCATGAGCACTAACCTGCAATCTGCTGTGTTTATATAGAAAATACTGGTTTGGGTGCGGAACACCCAGCTCATATGTGTTACAATCGCTCCCATTTACATTATGCGTTTGAAAAGTCACATTGTGGTAGCTCCATCAGGCTTCCCCAATGGCTGGCTTTTGTAGGAACATGTGAACTGTGTAAAAATATGACTTTGAAATTTTCCTCTCTAACCGATCAGGACCTGGAGGCAACTGCATATTTAAATTTTAGAGCCAGAGTGAGCGCTTCTCGAGTGATGGATTTCTTTTTTTTAAGACCAATAAAATACTAACTTATCCACTTAAATGTATTTGCGCAAAGGCAAACACATGTCTCATCCAGTTATAAAGTCAGAAGTAGTAAAATGTTGCATTCGGTTCTCAAGGGTTGGGAACATTTGTTGCTTCGTGGTGTATGGTTAAAGTGAAGACATACGTACTAATCTCAGTATTACATCCCTGCTCATGACTGTTTAACATGTCTTTGGCCCTGAAAGCTCCTCTAAATTGAATGTAATCCCACCTCAGAATGAAGAATGGCTATTCATAGCCTGCAGCCGAGCACGTTATCGTTTGGTCATGCTCCTTTCCTTCTCCCTCCTTGGATGCAGTGATTGCAATCCCTCACCCATCAATTATTTGCAACAATGGATGAATAGTTTCAATTCTGGATGCAGCCAAAAGTGGACAACGAGGTCCCCGGACATGCCGGATTCCAAATGAGAGGATCTGTGTTTAAAAACGGCGTGAGGAAACATGCATATGGGTGCCAACCGACGTGATATAAAGCAGGACAAAGCTGACAATGGTGGGACTCACTCATTCATTTTGCTCAGTCATAATTCATCGTAAGTGAATTTGAGCCTGGGGCATTATGTAAATGCTTCATGCGTGTTTGTTCTGGTAATCCAATTTTATCTCATTAAATTATGTAAACATAGGATGCGAACAGTTGTCTGCGTACTGGTCATGACATTCATATCCAGAGAGAGTCGAGGGTTCACAAAGATGGAAACTTCCTGCGTTGCTGCAACTATATTTTTTTTATTCTTTGCTGTGGGTGTCACACACCTTAATGTGGCGTTAAAATGACTCAAAGCAAACTGCATCTGGTCTATGATGATTCCCCCGCAGTAGAAAAGCATCTGTCCTTTCCAACATAAAGGTGCCACAGGGCTGCGTTAAAGTGGTACTTAAAGATTAGACAGTGTTTCAGGCAGTGGAGTGGCACAAGGTGCACAACAGTTTATTCTCTAATGATGAAAAACACACTCGAACAAAGCACTTCTCGGTGTACATCTCCATGAAAATAGTATTTTCTCGACAATACCGAAAGTGCAGGGGAAAAAAAAGAAGCTTTCCTCCCGTCTCTCTTACTCTCTCTTGTTCTCTCTACTAATAATCTGCATTTTCATCTACCTACCGCTGTGCCTCCACATACACTCTCCACTGGAGAAAAATATCAGAATGATGACGGATGAGCCCCACGACTGTAGATTATTCACAGAAATATGTGTGTATATATATATATACACACATGAGCTGCTCTCTGTGCTTCTGCTACTTCCCAGTAATCAAGTCTCTGTTATGCAACAAAGCAAATGTGTTGGAAACCCCTGGAAGTATAAATAAACATGTGTCTTTGCTGCTGGAGACCGGGACTTGGTTGACTGTGAATTATCATTTCAGATGTTGTAGATGATTAACCTGGGGTTATGTGGCTCTGAGAGCAGGGTCGGCGTCTCCAAAGTAATTAGAGAGAACAACCACCACGAGGACTTTTCACTGAGAGATATTGTTGTGCTGTTTGGGGTTGGAGGGAACCTAAATTGCTTCCACCGTCACTTTAAAAAAATGCGCTCAGGGTCATCCTGTGATGTTTCTTTAAACTTCTGCGACTTATATTCTCTCATTGCCATTTCCACCTGCACTTTTCACCACTTCGCTTCCCCTGAAAATTAAAAAAAATAAAAAATTACAAAACTCTTCGCACTGACTTTACCACAGACATGATCTCACACACACTTAAAATCGTGTAAACTCTTTACTCCGTCAAGACTTCCTGCACGTCTTGTTTCTGGAAGCCTTATGGGAGTGATGCTGTCAGGGGTGTGTGGCGGACGAGTGTAATCTCCTTTCCCCCTAAGTCATTAATAACATCAGCCAAGACTGATTACATCTAGATGAGCTTTTCAGAGCGTGAGAAAGCAGGACAGGTCGTTTAAGCCAGACAGTGTCAGAGAGCCTAAAGAAAAAGGGAAACAGAAGAATTCCTTGCATAGTTTGGATCCAAGTATAATTTTTAATGCCGTGTTTGGCAGAAGCTGAAATGTGCGATAACATTCTCAAATGCCTGCGCCAAAGAACGACAATCTTCAATTTGCATGTTTTATTCCGATCTGGAAAATTGGTGTAAAGCTGGTGTTCTTAGAGCGCTCACGTCTCAGGGAATCTCAACACGGGAAACTAGCTGGATTAATCTGAAGATGTCTCCAGCTGCCAACTCTTCCAACAGTCACCTCAAGTGGGAGTCCCTGGACCTGAAGCAGCAGCAGCTGCTTGAGAAAAAAATGAGCTTAGCATTATCCCACCTGCTGTCCACACACACACACACGCACAGAAAGCACTGCACCCTTCACAACACAGAGGACAGCCCGGCTTTTGTTTGAAGAAATAACCGATTCACCTTCATTCACGGACGAGACGAATTTGAGCTTTTCATATCAGGCGTTTCATAGAAGAAGAAAAAAGATTTTTTTTAAAGCAATTTGTGTACAAGTGCATCAATTGCAGAAGAAATAAGAGGTAACTTGACTTTTTATAGTGATAATATTCAGATTTAAAACTCCAATCCTGGGCTTAGAAAGGATACAGTGATTACATTTAAGCTAGAAACTTGCCATCAAAAGCTGATTGAAAAGGAGATTTCCTATGAGAGTGTTTTCATCATTATCCACTCATCTTACTAACATTAGCAAACCTCACTTTCACCAACTGAATCTGATGATGTTCGGAAATCCTTCGCAGATATGCACACGACTGTGCTGTGGTGTGTATCAATGCATAGTCCATTCTCTTGACAGAAAAGGGGGTCCTTTTGAAGTTAGCCCTGTGATTACAGATGTGCACTCATTCATTTCTGAGGCGAAGTGGTAAACATGACCTCTTTTCTAGCTGACAGACAGGAACAACTTGAGCAGTGAGCCAAAGATCTTATTAAAAACCATTTTCACCTAAGAGCCAAATCAGGCTGTCAAAATGGACCCCGATCATTGCTTCTTGGAGAATTTGTTGAAGTCATTTATGAAATATCTACTCAGGATTTGTTGTGACGTTTGTGGAAAATCATTCAGAGCAAACATCATTCTGTTGTTTTGAAATCTTTTCTAAAGGTTGACTCTTCAGATCCTAATTAAGTTTTTGAGTAAGCATGAATAATTTTGGGGGGAAATTGTGCATTTTTTGCACAATCAGATATGAATTAGTCCGTTAAAAATACACAGAATTATAATGACTTTACTGGAAATAACAATCCTAACTTTGACCATATTTGTTTTCTCAATTATTTGTTTTATGTATATAATACATAATATGGTGCAGATATTAATATGAAGAATTTTATTTAAATGCAAATTGTTCCGTATGTGTAATTTTGTCCAATATGATGCTTTTCGTTTGTTTACACTGACGTTAAACTAATGAAATATCCTAACATATACAGTGGTGTAGTATTTTAATGAAAGGCCAACAAACGATTAAAACAACTGTTGAAAATGGATGTCTTTTGTAGCAACATGGAAATCACACTGCCACCAGTATCATCGGCTTTTCTTACATATCAGAGTGTCGCAGCAGCTCCTTCCCTTTCCAAGAATAGATTTTAATGATCAATTTACTTTTCTTTCAATACCGTCATGGAGCAATGTGGCGTCGATCAATACAAAACTATAAACAGACCAAATATATCTGTTTGAGTTCAAATTAGTGTGTTAAAGGATAAACATTTAAACTGTATTTAATAATTTAGAGTGAACATGCACGTGAGTATGTATATATTTTGCCGTTACAGAGGAAACTTTCCCTGCTCATTACCGGGCCCCCTCTTCACGGGCTGACAGGGCGGATTACTTCATCCACCTGCGATTGTAATGTGAACTACAGCTGTGTGAACGCTGCACGCAGGTGTACGGCAATCATCGAATCAGAGGGCAAAAGACAGCTGATCGCATAAATAGGCATGTTTGGAGCTTTTTCAGCTGTGTGTGTGTGTGTGTGTGTGTGTGTGTGTGTGTGTGTGTGTGTGTGTGTGTGTGTGTGTGTGTGTGTGTGTGTGTGTGTGTGTGTGTGTGTGTGTGTGTGATTTCATGATACAAGTTTCCTTCTCTGAACATATTTAACTTTTCAATAAAGTATCGATACAACTCTCCCTCTACAAAATCACTATTTCAGAATGAAATGTCAATGACAGCTACAACATGGATTAACAAAATGATTTCTACAGATGTTTACAGGTCTCAGAGGATCAATTCTAATGACTTTGATGATTCTATGACTCTATGTTTTCATTGTGCTGTATTTTGACTTATTTACCAGTGTGAACACTGAATAGGCTCTGAAAATATACCCTCACTCATCACTTTAGTCAATGCACATGTATAATATTGTGAACCAGTGTAAAAGGTCTCCCATACTTGAACATGAATAGCTATTTTTCTCAGTTTCTGTATTGACAAAGGACTTTTTATGTATATTATTAAGGTTGTGGGTGGTTGTGGAGCACAGTGGTGCATCATATTGAAAGGTGTTCCAAGTATTCTGCCTTCTTTATTACTAACAATGGGGCCTACATATTAGAATCCCCTCTCCATACACTGCTGTCTGATTCGGTGGTGAATAGCCTTCGTAGATTACATGTTGTTTTCTCTCTCAGAGCACTCATACAAACACAAATCACAATGGCTGTCATGCAAGGTGCTCACCCGCCATTGGGAGCAACAAGGAGTTCAGTCCAAGGGCACTTCAACGTATGGACAGGCAGCGGCAGAAATCAAAATGGTAGCTTTGGAATAGGATGGCAATAGATTGTGAGGTTAAGAGTGAGGGCACAAGTAGACAAATTGATACAGAGCAGATTATCAGAAGACACAGTGCAGAGAGAGTATACAGCCATTCTGGTAGCTCTGTGAGATCTCAAGCTTGAAAGTAAACGCGAGCATGCTTCCGTGGGTTGGACGTATAATGAATAACGTGTTGAAACCAATTAGCATGCAGTGCAACAGTTGGCCAGTGGCAAAGTCAATAGTTTTGCAGATATAAAAAAGTATTCGTCAGAATTCAATGCTTGTACACGGATGCAACTATAGAAGAATGAATACAAAAACGCAGACTCAATCTTAACACAATGCAATGTGGTTACTCGTTAAAAATACAGGCGGAACTGATGGATAACGGTCCCTCAAACTCCGAGCAGGCAGGTCTTTCAATGTCCATTAAATGCAACCAGAGAATCAGCTGCAGTCATATTTAAAGTATTGCAACCTCAAAGGCTTGATTTCCATGAAACCGAATGTGGGTTAGTGGAACTGCAAGCAAATTCATGTTATTGGATCAAAGAGAGCAAATAGAAGAAAAAGGGTAGACATACTCTGAAATATAAACTTATGCTTGGCTGTCTGATTATCTGTTTGCGCGAGTCATCATACTGCACTGTATTTGAAACGAAACAGCTGTCAACACGAATTAAATTTGGTGCGAGAATACGTCATTGGAGTCACTGGGTGTTATCTTCATGGTGTCGTGCAGCAAATCCTAACAATATATAATGATCCACGCCGCAATAATTCTAAGGTAATAAAAAACTGATGAACAAATATAACTTATAATGAACCCACAAGCTGAATGTCATACTCATACTCACACTACTCGAATGTGCAAAACAAATGATGGAAATCTTTATGAGATGAAAGCCGTCGCATGAGTCTTGACCAATACATCAACAGTGTTGGTCACAAATGATGTGAATAAAAGGTTCAGAGGGGATGAACAAACACCCCATTCAGAGAGAGAGAGAGAGAGAGAGAGAGAGAGAGAGAGAGAGAGAGAAAAACACTAAAACACAGAAAATGTAGGACTGGGTATTTTAATTATAAAGATAAATTAGTAATAAGGCAAATACATTAGTAGAACATGAATGATGTGTATTTTCAGGGCTTCACAGTCCCTGAATGCAAATTCGTACAAGGTGCAGCTGCAACAACTCCAGCCTTCTTCCCAGTAATGAATAATAACAAGCTGGTGAATTAAATAATGCAGTTCCACTAATGATGGATGTCTCGCTGAGCGGAGGATTAAAGGTGGGTGAGAGGATCGTAAACCCGGTAGACAGAAATCAAACTTATAGTTGAATTTATCTTTTAAGCCTTTGATAAACCTGATTAAATATTGTCTCAAGTCATTTATTGAGATTATTATTTTCAATTTGCAAAACAAATTCCCCTCATGTTGGCGTCATGTGAATGTGCTCTGCTGACGTCAGCGCAAAAGAAGGGGAGGGATGAGGTAAACATCGTTGCTTTTGCAAAATAATATTACCTTTTCAGTCTAAATTTGCTTTCTTGACGGTTTGTTAGATACATTTTAATTGTTTGTTGTCCTCATCATTATCGAGACAATCAACCAGAAAGTATTTGCCACAAAGGAAATCACTTTGAATAACCTGATCAATTTCACTCTGCTCGGCTCTACGAAATCAAACGGAGGAAATGAAGTGTGTTTGCCATTCATCAGCTGCTCGCTTATTTTTAGGCCGCGGTACATGCTGCATCAGGTGGTACTTTCTTCTACTTCTGTAGACCATTCAAGCGCCACGCTGAAGCATGTACGGTTATAGATTTGTCATTCATAGAAATATCCCGAGAACCACGTAGAGACCGCCGTGCTCGTGTTGTTAATCCTGGTGCTCTGGATGAGATAACCACTTCGGCGTCAGCATTGAAATTTACGAAAATGTAAGAGTGTTTCTTTTTTCAGCTCCGAGAGCAACAAGGAAATATCTTGTTGTATCACTTTGAATTTCATAAGGCCTTCTGTCAGTCAAGGCTGATGTTTTGCATCCCACTGAGAGGGAAAAAAATAGAAGAAAAAAAACATCAAATCTGCGCACCCAAAAATAACGAGCGGAGCCGGAGTGATAATTCCCCCCACTGCTCTGCCACAATGTGATGAATCCATGTTTGTGTCAGTGTGTGAGTGGCTGGTGAGTGTGAGCACAGTCATGGCTGTGTGTGTGCGTGCGTGTGTGCGTGTGCGTGTGCGTGTGTGTGTGTGCGCGAATGCCATTTGTGTTCAATTTTCTGATGAAACTGCAATTATTCTGACATGAGGCCTCTTTTCTCTGCTGGGATCCAACATTCAGCTCTGTTTATGAAAAATCCATGAAAGTCCTCATTATTAGACAGAAACAAATAATAACACGAATATTAGTCGGGCCAGTCGGCGGCTCGGATATTATGAATGTCTTTTTTTCTATTCTTGCGTACTGCGATGAAGCAGTGTTTCAAGCATTATTGCATTTAACTGACAGTTTCAGCCGCGGCTGACCCTTTTGCAAATCCACTCTTGTGCTTTCAACCTGCTGGCCGGCTCTGAAGCAGCATTATCATTCAGCCACCAGCAGCTAGTTTCCGTTTCATTTTGTTGCTACTAGCAACCACTACTGGCACATCCGCGGACATTGTTGCTTGCACCAACTGGTCACATCGATTAAGTAAATATAGAGAGGTATTTCTTATCCACCTCAGTGGAGCAGTTGGTTGGAAATGAAAATAATTTTTCATTCTAATATCTCCCGATGATCACCCATAAGGGAAAGTTAGGTATCAATTGATATTTGCAATTTCAAAACGAATGTTCTCAGTCATTAATATCCAGTCAACTGACAACTCACCTTAATCTATTTTACTTCTCATCATGTAGCATGTAATGTGTACTCATGCATTTACACCAACAGGTCATATAAAAGATATGGAAGTTTAATATTCTCGACACTTTGTGATGTGAAAACTGACAGTAACTTTGCGTATGGATAGCGAGTCAGATGTGTTGCTCTCTATATATTTGTAAAGCTCTCATGCACCTTATTCAATTGAGCATTCATGGTTAATGCGTGTGAACATGGTGTTTATTTAATTCATTTGTGTCTCTTTGTAAAAGCACATAATGTTAATCACTTACCACAGCTCTCACTTGAGAAAAAATAATAATGCCATGAGTGCAATTTAAATTCCTCAGAATGAAAAATGAGGAGAAATTAAGGGAGAGAGAATGTGCTGATATTGTTGGTGAAAAAGTATTCCAATCTAATGACATAACTAGGAAATTAATTTAATTAACTCCAAACCAGTTCTCGTTAACATGCTCCAATATATTCTGGGCAATCACATTTCCCTCTGCTGTTTTTTTGGTTTGCTTCTACTTTACTACCCATCTGCTCACCATGTTTCAATTAGCTGTTACTTACAATTCACAGTATAGACTTTGGCCAACAAGGAGGCTGATATATGGGTGCAATTTTAATGACGATAATATTTCGTACCCTCCAAGTTAGTGAAAATGTACACGTTCCAAAACACTGACATAAGATGGAGATGAAGGTAATGAATAAGCAGGGGTGGAACATTACTTTCGTCTCATTGTAGGACTTTAATGAAACTGGTAAGATGCCATTTCAAGCAGATAGGGGTTTTCATATTTGAGGTGTTATGACGTCATGAATCTGCTCTGAGAAACATCATGTCTGCAGCGGTGAGAGTCAGACCAACAGATCAAGTCGTTCATGACGTTCGCGGATGACACTGTGATATCTGGTGTAAGAAGAGGAGAGATTAGGACAGAGAGTAATTAGGGTGAGCGCGAGTAAAATAGAGTGCAGGTGTATTAATGGGAAGGAGAACGGCCAGAACTGTGAGGCGGGTGTAGGTAGCAAAGAGAGGAGAGTTCAAGTATTCGGGGTCAACCGGTTAATGCAGTGAACGGTTTGTAGGAGGTGAAGAAGAGGGTTCAGACAGGGGAGATTGGAAATATATGGAGTGTCAGGAGTGATGTGTCATAGGAGAGCTTGAGCCACACTGAAGGGGAGGGTCTACAGGACGGGTAGCGAGAGCTGCTGATGGGAGGCTGAACTGGAGCTGGCAGAACTGAAGAAGTTGGAGTGAACAGACTGAGGTTTAAGTATTAGTACACCAGAAACACAGCCCATGTTGGACAGCTTGGCGGGAAAGTGAGCGAGCTGAGGTTGACATGGTTTGGTCATGTGTGAGAAAAGCTTGTCTCATGAGGACTCACGAGACAGAGCGCTTTGGAAGGATAAGATCTGCTGCAGCCACTCATCACAAAAAAGACGAAGACTATTGCATTTGCGTTCACCTCCAAAACACTTGAATTTAAATGTCAACCTTTCTCTGATTTCTTTCAATTCTGAAACCTCTTTTGTTCGCTCTCCCACATTTTCCCCACAAAAGTCACACTCAATAGTTCAAGAGAGCAATACATTTAAGCTTCAGACGCTCACTAATCACTGCATTTCTGTTCAATGACTCTCTTCATCGTCGTGACATTGACAACCCAAGACCTACTCGGGATTCATTTTTCAAATACATTTCAATAATCTATTGTTAGGATTAAAAAGCAGGTATTATATATCAGTTTTTAGTGACATAATCACGGTTCAGAAATTAAATAACACGCTCGACAATAAATTTTGAGCACTAAAGAGAAAATTCTTTTTTGATTTGGGATTCATAAGCCGCCCCTTGTCCTCGGTCTTTATTGGAGGCGCCGAGACACATAATAGGGAAAGAAATTTATAAAGATAAATATCACAATTTATGCACTATCATTCTGTTCTCATGGGGCATGAAATTAAGTTAGGTCTTGGGACTGGAAGTCAGCAATTTGCATTTTTATGGCGGGAAACATCAGGGGAGCCGCGCTGCCTCGTGCCGCGGTCAGCAGGAGTCGGCGAGCCAAAATTTACTTGATAGCCGTGACCGACGCCGGCGGGACGATCAACGCGATGGACGAGAGCGCGAGAAGAAGCTGCTCGAGCAAACACAGCCAGTTAGGTAAGAGGAGCAGCAGGCAAACAGTTGATCCACAGATATCAAACAGAGTATTTGTCCTCTTCTCACCCCATCCGTGAACTGCTCTGCTAGCCATGCAGCTTATTCTGCTGTGCGCTTCTTCTTCTTCTTTTTTTTTTTTTATCAGTTCTTCTTCTTTCTTGGAAGAAAAATCTGTCCCACTTTCTTTCCTCTGGCTGGCTCAGAGCTTGTGAATGCGTCAATTTGGCCGCAAATGACTACATGTATGTCCATCTTTGCAACGGGTACAACTCATGACCCATTTGAAATGCTGGCAAGCATCCGGCTCCACATTTTCTAATCTGTGTTGCAGGCCGACGTTTTTACAGAAGTCCATTTCCACAGATCAACCAATTGGTAAAATCATCAAGTCTAAAAAAAAATTAAAAATAATGAAAAAGCCAGAAGTGTGAGTCATTTGTTCCAGTTTGCTCTAAGAAGGAAGAGCATTTCATGTCCCTCTCAAGCACCAGGGCCATGTACTGATGCCCCATTACCCCCGTCACTTTAAGTGGTTCTTATCCAGATAAAATACAGATGAAATAAAAAAGACACTTTCATTTACACACAACCATCGACCTAATCTCCATGTGTGCAGGCCACAAATCTGATTGAAATCTGTCCTCCGTGTTCAAATCCTGACCCTGTTCCAGAGGGAGGGAGGTGGTAATGCTCCTGAGGAGGTTGTTAAGGAGCTGCCATAATGCTAAAAGATGGACAAGTTCTGCACCGGAGCGGAGCAGATAACAGCTAACTAACTAACAATTATCTCTCTCCCACACAGATCAAATGCTGAAAGACAGCCTGTTGGCTGCTTCTCAACAAATCCCACAAGACTAAATATGGTTCAACATTAAATGGCATTACAGAGGACAGACCCTGCAGATGCTTCTTCACAGAAGTGCTCGCTGACACAGTGACTGCAGTTGGACAGATGGAGGACTTTACAGTTCTTCTACATCTTTTTTTTTTTTTTTTGTCTGATTCCAGTCATATAGTAAGTATGTCTGCATGTTTCTATACATTCCAACACACACAGACACTTTGTGATTTTCACGACTAACAATAGCAGATATTGTTTATTTCCCGCAACATTTAACTTCTATAGTACTTAGCAGTACATACTACTTCGATATGTATCATTAATTGCCATTTGTATAAAATGTACAGCATTACAGTAAACATGAAGGATGCAAGTATTAATATTCTCTATATCTATTATTTGTATTCGGTCAAGTCTATACATAAATGTATATTTAACATCATAAATACAGAAAATTATGGAAACCCTGTTTTGTAACAGCATGTTTGTATATATATAATATGTATATATTATGTTGAGTATTTTTACATTATATACAAAAAAAAAAAAACATGGAACAAACAAAACAATACAAAAAGAATAAATCAAACAGAAGATAGTAGGAATACATATGTATTCATATTGAATTAAGCCAATAAGTTTTACACAGGTACCAATCACTCTCCACGACTACATTGTCTTTCGTTCCACCCAGATAGAGGAATCTGACATCCAAGTGCTGTGTTTTCCACATGGTTTTTATATTTTTTTTATTTGTTTGGACATAGCTACCTGTATGTAAATAAAGAAAAAGGTGAAACAGTATCTGATCTACTCTACACACCTGATACGCAGTCAATGGGATGTTCAGAGTCCCGACAGGAGGCAGCTGTTAAATATAATTGCACCTCTGTGTCCCTAAGTGACACAGAGGTGCAACTTTGCTCGCAAACAACTTTTTTGTAAAACAAATGTGTCCTTTGAATCAAACAGGCAAGTGATGCAAATGCCTCCTGGAAAAAAAAAAAAAAAAAACATATTAAAATGAAGAGAGCTATTTCCAGTTACCCAGAAATCCCCAGAAGCAAACTTTGTATTCATGTTATTAGGGCGATCATACTGTCACATGAGACTATTAGCATAGAAATGCCCGAGAAAAGCAGCTGTTTGGATACAACACCTGCAGGGTTGCTTTCCCACTGACGAACTGTATATTGCTGCCGTCGGAGGTTTGCCTCGCCGGGTGTTTTAACCTTTCAAGCCGTCTCGAGCCCCAGAAGAGCGTGTAGCTCTGGGCTCACACCTGCGCTCCGACAGAGAATCAGGACAACAACAGCAGCAGGGGCCCGCCAGCCCAAACACACACACACACACACAGATACACACACACACACACACACACACACACACACACACACACAAAAAGAAAAGTCACACTGTCAAGTTGCGGATGCAGACGTCAGGTAAAAATACACACAGCAGCCACAACAGCAACCCGGACTCCTGGCAGATTGGTTGGTTGGGTGGTTGGTTGGTTGCGGGGTGGGGGTGGGGGTGGGGGGGTGTGTGTATGTGTGGGGGGGGGGGGTTCCTGCTACCCTCACCATGTTTTACCATCACCGCTCTGGAAACAGCGTAGCCACGGCAGCCATGGAAACAGACAAGATTCTTTCCCCACTCAGTCCCACTGGAATTCTATCTACCAAAAAGCCATTCTTTCTTTCTTTCTTTCTTTCTGTCTTCTTCTCTCTCTCTCTCTCTCCCTCATTTCTGTGAGTTCTTTGGTCATCCGATTCAAAATCCCCTGTTCCAAGGTAGTGAAGCTCTGCCGAACCGCCTCACACTCGAGGTGAACAAAAGATTAACTCCCACAACCAGGTCCTTGTGAACCTGTCAGTCGAGACAAATGAGATGCAAATTCTGGGGCTGTGTTATTCAAACAATCATTACCAATTCCCGTCTGCATCCGATGGTCCAACCGCAGGTTTTTTTTTTTTTTGTGTTTTCTCTATTATTTTTCTGCTTGTCTAATTGGTTGTTTACCTGCTTTCATAACTGTGCAGCCCATTTGCTTTCTTTCTCATTTTTTTTTTTTCTGTTTGCATGTTTATCTCTCTTTGAATTTGCATGTCTTCCGAGGCGTTCTTTCATTTCTCTGCTCTCGGTTGCGTATCAAATTATGATCAGTGGCCTAAGATGGGAAAAGGCACAGTTGTGCAAGAAATGTTTTTTTTTTTCCATGTTCCTTGTTAAGAGCTCACTGCCTTTCCTTCCTGATTTTAAAGGCTCTTGTCCAAAACTCTTCACCGCCTGTTTCTTCCTGTTGATGGTGCACAGGTCAGCACTGAGCCGCTCCCGGTTCACGGCGATGAATTTAATTTGCTCTTGTGTCTTGGCAGCTTTACTGGTAATACATCTCCACGTTATGCATTTATTTGCACATAAACATATTCCTATCTATAACTATATATATGTATAACACTTCCACATCTCGCCAGTACAGCGTGTACCCTCTTCAGCAAATGGGACCGGAAATTATCCCACGCCACGATTTCAAACACCAAAGTGTGAAAAAGCTGCCAAAGGTGAGGCATTATAATGAAAAATTATTTTAAAATGACAGCTACATACCCCAAGTACGGGGTTCTGCAACCTTTATGAACCAAAGAGTCGTTTTAGCGATTTTTACACCAAATAAAATGCGTCTGGAGCCTCAAAACAAGGTTCAAAGTTTAAGGTCTCTATTGTCATTTCAATGCTTCTGTGTGTAAATGAAATATGTGACTCGGAACCAGCAGCATACGTAGGCATTGAGCTTAGAGAGAACAAATCAAATCAATTCAAATAAGTAAATATAAATCTAGGTAAATGGTGCTGCTAAATATTTATAACACACCCAGGATTCACCCAGGTTGTGAATTACGTAATAATTACATATATCTTATTAAGTTTTTTTGCACTTGTAGACAATTTAAAAAGAAAATTCCACTTTTTTTCTGCCTTAGCCATTTTAGCAATTCATAGCTGCTGTGAATTCCACATTCTTAGAACAACTTTAGCTATATTTAGCAAATTTAACCCTGGGAGACCGTTTTTAATGATTTTACTGTCACCGTTTAAGCTGTTTTTCCTTCTTTTCTTCTTTGTTTTTGGGGAGTATTTTCAGATTGCAGACCCCTGCCCGAGTGATTTAAAAGACTTTCACAGTATCTAATCAGTATAATCCTCTGGATTGTGTAGAACAGTGGGAAGACATACATTTTGAAAAGGGACTTATGCAGATATGCTACATTAATAATAAACTGCAAATAAAAAGGGGCAATTATTGCAAAGTGCGTTCATTTCACTGACGCAAAGATATCAAAAATCAGCTGGAAAGTAACTTTATATTCAAGTCGGGATTATCAAAAACTGTTGTTGAAGCATTAATCCTGCCATCACAATTCTTTGTAAATACCAAATAAATGGAGCTTGAGCTCATCTCAAAAGACCACCGGTGCTGTATCCACCATCTCAGCCGGTCTTTGCTGGCTTGTGCAACATCGAAAAGCGTTGCTGTTCTGTTTTGAGTCATCCGCACAATGATGGGTGCTAAGAATACATCAAATAATATATATACCGCACATTAACCAGAGGAGTGCGTTTATCCAAGCACAGAACAATGCTGTAGAAGTTCAGAAGGTACTTTCATATTGCGTACGTTATTGAAGCACCGTTCATATCTTGTATTGATGTGTTTTGGTCTGATCTTCACATTCTACAGTGAGCTGAAAGCAAACCCACATAGGATTTGATTTTTAAGTCTTGAATCCCGTACAACCCGGGTGACAACATGGAAGCTGATCAACTATCTGGGTGAGGTTTTCACCCTATTCTCGTGCGACGATTTACCGCTCACAATATGATTTACACAGCCTTAAAGTGTTTGCTTTGTCTATGACCGTCTATATCTCTTTAACACATTTGAAAAGAAGATGCAAATCAGGTCACCCTGGAGCAGAGCTTGCTGCTGTTATGATGAGAAACATTTCATCAGTTGGAGCCCCACCACCTTTATTATAACATA
Organism: Lipophrys pholis; assembly: GCF_963383615.2. Classification (NCBI taxonomy): domain Eukaryota; kingdom Metazoa; phylum Chordata; class Actinopteri; order Blenniiformes; family Blenniidae; genus Lipophrys; species Lipophrys pholis. The sequence goes on along the minus strand of NC_137642.1, from coordinate 9,891,421 downwards.
TTTTCTCTTTTCTTTTTCTTCTAAGGTCTCACCCCGCTTTCAGATCCTCTCGTTCCTTTGCATTTTTCTCAGCGTTGACTTTGTGACAGATGATCTCACCATATTCCATTTTGTTAAAGCCAAATTCTTTCTTTTCACCATAACTCTTCATTATGTGTGTTGATTCCTTCCACCAACACTTCCAACTCTACGTTATCGAGTTTCATTTTGCAGTGGCGGACACTAAGCAGAATAAACAATCTTTATAACGGAAATAAGCAGTAACACATCCTATTTGCACAAAGTGTCAATCATGATAACATTTCAAATATTCTAGTTGATTACTTGCAAACAAAAAGTGCAATTTGGATGCTTTATATAAATCATTTGACAATAAGGTCCATTGAATGCAATATGCATTTAACTTATTTGATCCAGATTGATAATCACAGTATGTGGCTCTTTTCTACCGGTCCTCTGACCCACTTCTTTTTATTTATTTATTTTTTCTATTTTAATGGGTCTGACACCTATTATCATTACTCCAGCAGATTACTTTGAAAGATTTTGGCAGCATTCCGTGCCAAAGTCTCTTCAAGTATAACTCCAGTTATAGTATATTCTGCAAGAACCTGTAAAACTGAGAATTGAGAACCGAGAACAACTTGTATTCGGCTCTTGAACAATCCTCAGGAACAGAACAGGCGCGGAGCTGAGAGCTACAGAGTGTATCTGCAAGGTTTCTGCCTCTGCTCGCATTATATCGTCAAAGCAAATTGCCTGAATGCTAAATGTGACTAACATCGCCGTTGACAGAGGATAATTATCAGAATTAATAAAAAAAAACAAAAAACAAAGTTACCACTTGCTTCCCTCATCAGTAATCAAAATATTTGCCAAGTGGATTGTGCATAAATGTGTCAGTGTTTCCACTATGAACAGAATTTATAGGGAAATGGCCACATTTGAAGTGCAAATTGAAAGTGCTCATTCTGTTGTTCAAAAAGCACAATCACAGAAGTTTTGTTAAGAGGGCGCTTTTTACAACATTTGCTTGATTATAATCACAATGGAAACACATTGCATGAATTGCTGTTGTTTTATTTTTTTTTGCCTGACAAATAGCTGGTGCTTGGTATTCTGTGCCAGACATAGTCTGAAGTTACTGAGTATCAGTGCTCGGTCACAGAAAGGCGAGACGGGAAGTTGCTGTTTATTATCAAGGTGTTTGTTGAAAAATGTTCACATGCGGCCGGAACATTTTGTAAGTACTTTGAATTTCTCTGCGGTGCATAGATGGAACAACTTGCATAAAACAAGGGGAAACAGGGAAATAATTAGATCGGAAAATTTCAGACAAACCCAATGGACCCGAGGGTAAGAAAAGAAAAGTCTTGGAGGGCACGCTGAAAGTCTTATTGCTCATTCAAACACGACAGGGTTCCCTGCCTTCCACACAGGTCGGTATGTTTGACTCCGAGAAGAAAAACCTGTAACTTGTCTCTTTCTGCCAAAATAACATTCGCTCAGAGCTGGACAGGGCGATTCCTGAGACTGAGCAGACGCACGTTACTACACACATCTACACACTCTCACATGCACATTTCCCTCTCTCAGAATCATTTGAAAGATTAACGTTCGCTCGCTCCTCAGCGGAAGGAAAGGCTGCAGTGCTGCTAAGTTATCTCTCTGTTTCTTAGAAGCCCCCGCAACAAACGTCGACGCCGTTGTTCAGTATTCTTTAAGTGACGCTGCAATATGATTTTTACAAAGCAAGACATTCCGGCACTGCTAATCATAACCCCTCCGCTTGCTGTCGTGTTCCCTCTAACAAGCACGCAGACATTCTCACCCTGCAAAACCGCACCTGTCACAACGTAGCCCAGAGTGCATGCATCACAAAGTAGGTTGTTACTCATGTCAACGCTGTCTCTTTGGGTTTGAATTCAACTAAAAGCATTCGTAACAAGGACACGTAAACAGGCACCCCTGGCAATAAGGTTTGTAGAGCTCTATATTCATGAGGAAACGGTGCAGAGACCCACAGCCCTGCACGCACACTCATAGGCGAGAAGTCCTTAATCTTAAAGGACAGACACTGTCATGGTTTGGTTAGCTGCCATTCGTGGGAAATGAAAATCTTCCATCACACTAATTAAGTTGCATTTTCATTTTTTGTGTCATATCCACATTAGCTGCGAGGGGCGAGGTATAAATGTCAAATTATTGAGATCATTAGGCAAGAGGAAATGTGAATTTGAGATGAGTATCGGATTCTATGCGTATAACGTGAGCTGGATTTCATGAATATGCATCTGATACATTTATGCATCAGTTATATACAGTACAACGCCTTTTCATAATAATACATTTGGAGTAATATATTCCCGCTGCCCTTTTGGGTGAACCTAAGATAACCCCCATTAGCATCATGCATTCTTCTGAAGAGATAATAAACAGGGTGTTACTGTCATTGCCCCCGGCTTCCGCTGATCCGCTGTGCTGTATGTTTTCTCCAACCTGTTATTAACGGGCAGATCAAGCCGACGGGCACGACTGGATGACGTGCGACGACACCTGGATGTGATCCGGGAGGCTTTCAGTCCAATTTACCAGTTCGCCTGACACTATCTTCAACGTTGGAGCTGTCAGTCCAATTCCTTGTTAACCAACTAATTCCTATGACTTGGCCAAGTCTGACAAACATGCACAGTTTCCGCATACATCAACACAGCTTGGCTTTGGATTGGTTTCGTGTAGGAAACTCAGAGTTAGATGATCCCAATTTGATTCTGATAGTTTGTATCTTGGTGGACTTTGCTAAGGTTGATTTTTTTTTTTTTTCCCCAAAATTCAAACACATGCTTGTCATGTTAACTGGTGACAGTTAGTAAAAAGTTAGAATTGTTCCAAAATGTTAAGCACAAAACTTGGTTTTTCTTATTATTGTCTGTTACATGTGGTTCAAGAAGTTGTACTGCAGCAGTAAAAAAGAAAAAACAAAGTTTCAGCATTGGGCAGAGCGCCCTCCTGCTATTTATTTTTGATTTTTCGGCACACTTGGTACTCAGTTTATATGTGGCACCCGTGTGTAATCCTATTTCTGTTTGTCTTTCGTCCACGCACGCACACATGCACACACGGTAAAGAATAACTGCAAAATAAATGAGCAACTCCACTTCCAAGTACCCTCTGGCAACTGGAAGTACATGTAGCTCTTTCTGGGAATCACATCAGAACAAATAAAAGTTGAAAAAAAATAAAAATAATAACACTGAGACACACTGTGTTGGTTCTAACCACTGGAAGGAGAGGTTGTTTAATGCCTGAAAGAAAAAAAAAACTAAAAACATTCTTAATCTTTACCAGCTTGTGCATATTTAGAGTGACCTCCAGGATAAATGCAAAACTTTAATCTCCAGATTAAGCCTTGAATTTTGATCATTCCAACTTTTTTTCTTTTTTCTGCTTTTTTTACGGTATTTTTTAGTTAATCACTTGACATATTTTACTAGCTGCTATTTTCTTCGCCGTGCCTGTTTATCCTCACACCGGTCGGCCGGCACTCCTTCCAGCAGCAGAAATCGAATTGTCAAATGTGCATAAGACGTGTGAACGCAAAGGCAAAGCCGGTGTTAAATACCCGGACTCCATGTGTCACAATGACAATTATGAACCTAAATGGTTGTTGGAAGTGACTGAATTACACAGAAATCTGCCTGCAATGCCAGCGTGGGTTAGTGAGTGATGCAGACTGACAGACGTGTGTGAAATGTGTTTGTGTGTGCATCTGCTGGTGGCAAACCCCCACCGGTGTGCCCCATGGCTGGAGCTCTATCTACACACACACACACACACTCGCGTACACCTTCGCCAGATCTGGTTTTAAACCGCCGCAGCCTGGCGCACATGGGGATGAATTATGGCTTGTTATTATTTCAAAAGAATTACAATCTATTGATAAGCCGGCGCATTCATATGCAACAGATATGATCCAAACAGAGAGCGCTGCCGAGGTTCTGCTGGGATGACGTATGAGACGGCTTTTTCCACTGTCATTAAGATGGAACGTGGAGATAATCAGTCTCGCTGATTATGTTAGTGGTGACTGGCAGTGACCTCACTCTTTGACAGATGACTGGTCCAAAACAATGCCAGGATTCCCGACAGCCGCCCCGAAGGCACAAAGACCAAACAATGTGTGTTTTTACGCGTGACACACATTCTCCAGCTGGCGGTGTTAAATCAGAGGAGAGAAGACGTTTCTCTGGTTTGTGCTTTGACTCTGCACATGAGTCGATTTTTCTGGCTTCTGTAATTCACTTCCATATGTACTTTTCTGACGACTTTCTCACTTTCACTAAATTCATTTGAACACTAATCTGCATTTTGAACTCCTTAAATTATTTAAACCGACTCGTTCAACCTCTACGTGGATCATCCAAAGTCAGAGTGAAAGGTTTAAAACAGCCGGTAGTAACAGTTATTGATATTGAAGGCGCAAACGTTTAGGCTTTTACGGGCTTTCGCTATTAAATGTTTGCACATATAAAAACTTGATATTGCACGTGTGCAAAGTGGAAGGTGAGCTTCCATTTCGTGCATCTGCTTTACAAATATGAAATATCACACACGTGTTGAAAACTGGTTGAGCGTCCCACAGAGATGCTGCTGTTGCGGCGAACCACAACTTCTGTTTGTGGACTTCTTTCAAAATATCTTTTGTGTTGTAACCCTTCTGAGGTCCTGGAATGTTTTCTACATTTCACGCTGCTCTTCTTTACCCACAGCATAACTCTGTGACAGATCTTGTCCCATATTCAATTAGTCAGTTATCTTTTTCTTTTTTTTTTGCGGGGGGGGGGGGGGGGGGGACTCAGATTTCTTTACAATAATGATGTGACATATTTGATGAGTTCATCCACCAACACATCCAACTCCATGATAGTACATCTGTGACTGACTGGCGATCTGTAGAGGGTGTGACCTGCCATCACATAATCAGCCGGGATCAGCTCCAGCCCATTTAATGAAATGGTGGAAAGGATGGATGGATGGATTAATTTAGATTTTATGACCACAATTTGTTTTTTAATAAGCAATGACTGAGTGCTTCAGCACCTTTTTTTGTCTGTGATTGGACGGTCATACTGAAGAAGTCATGGACGCACCATGACGTTGTCTATATGGGCACAAAGCGGCATTTCTCTAGTATCTGGTGGTTTTTCTCATTTTAAAGATATCATGACAAATTCGTGTCAGCAGTGACAGGGGAGGAGAAGGGTTAAAACTAAAATTACGAGGTAGTGTTCTGCAACAGCCACTTTAATGTGAGGATTCCATGTTTTTTTTTGACATTTTTCATCAAAGTCAAACCATTTTTGAATGGTGGGAATGACAAGACTTTTCAAGATGCCACTTTTGGAGAAAAGTAACTGGCGGTTTTAGCACTTCTGAATAAAAATGTTTGTTTGTCGCAGACCTGTCACCAACTTTTTCAGAATTATTTAGAAAGTTAAAGCGTTGATTGGATGGTTTCAATAAACAATGTTTGTTAAGTGAACAGTTACAACATTAGTTTTTTTTCCACCACTCTCTTGCAGATTGCTGCAGCACTTTATACTGAATTGCATCCTGTTACGCTGTCCGAGACGTCACGGGACGGTGACATTTGGGTGCTATAAAAGAGAATTTTTCTGAGCGGAAGACCATTGTCCCTTTCTCTTGTCTCCCCACCAAGAAAAATACCAATTTTTGCCTCGCTTCCCTTGAGGTGACGCTCTCATTTTGCTGTCACTGGTGTCTCGTATTTATCACCTCTCTATTTTGTCTCTCACTCCCATCCTTTTCTTCCACTCTCGTCTTTGGGCCAGCTCCTTGCCGGCTGTTGTCATGTGAAAATGATGTGATATGGATTTGATGATGACGTGACTTCTTTTTTTTTGTTTTTTTTGTAGCAGTCCACCCAGAATCTTTCTCTCTGCAAATAAATTCTCACCTCATTTGCCAAGAGCAGCAGAGCCAAACCTCGAATGTGGCCATAGCTCCACATAACTCCAATGTCTCTATCCTGAAACTAAACACAACATATTGATCGGTGAAGCTTGTTGGGGGCTCGGCGCAGCCTGGCACTGAGTGCTACTTTAAAATGTTTATGCAACTTAATCCACTTGATCCAGTTCTTGTGGGAGAGAGCAATCAAGTCCTCACAAATGGAATCACCTGATGGTTAAAAAGGTTGATTGATGGTTATATCATTCGCTCCCATGCTAGGAATTTGCAATCATGCAGCTGTAAATTGTATTAGCAACGTATTTTATTCCTGCTTGAATTCCTTTCTAACTGACCTGAATAATTTTGGTTATAGTTTTTTCTTTTTTGTATTATATTAATCCATTCTTTCTTACTATTCGAGTACATTTCTTTTAAAATGATGTACAACCCTTCCCCCAAACAGCCACTCGTTCCATTAACAGTGTTGTTGGACAAGATTTATTGAATAGTGAGATTCATTGCTTGTCGGAGTCTGATTGTTCCGTTGACGCAGACAGTTGGTTATAGATTGGCTTGGACGGTTGCAGGCATGATTACTCTGAAATAACATAAAAATTGGATGACAAGAAAAACAAGAAAGTCTGTGGTATGTTTGGGAAATTACAGGCAAAACATGAAAGTAAATGAGCGGTGAAATGCTGCGTTGATTACAGGCTTCGACTTTGCTCAGGCTGCTTTCATAAATTTGGTGGTCTTGCTGAAAACATTTAAATGTAAGTTCTAAAGGCTCAATGACCAAGACATCAGCACACTTAATTGTGTATATTAACTCTTAAAAGTAGAAGGGGCTTGTTAAGAGATTTGAATGACATTTTCGGTCGTGCTGTCGTGAAGGACACAAACCAGCAAAGCAGCATAAAAGGCATCATATTACAGAGGGAGGGGGACAAAAATTTGTCAAAACATTTTTTTATGGGAGGGAGAATTAGTACATGTCAGGATGAGTCTTCACATATTTGATGATTTACCGTGAAAGAAAGAGAATTTACCCACTTTAATAAGATCCCATTAAATAAGTGCTGAATTACATGCTTGTGCAAATAGATGGCATTTTAGTTTGATTGTATTTTGCAGGTAATCAGCAACAAATACGACACCATGAACGACATTAACAGGAGTATTCAAAAAAGTGTGTCGCATGTGCCGGGACTTGTTTACAAAAGAACGATTGGTTGGAAATTGTATTTTTCTTTTGTGTTCATTTTCTCGCATTACCAGAGTGATTGAATGGACTCCATAGCTCCGACAAGCACAGAAATGTGACTTTGGTGTTGTTGATGGAGGAAGTTGACCAACATATTGGATCGTTACAGCAGATAAATCTGAACCAAAAAATAAAAAATAAACACAAAATGGTATATAATCTGTCACAAAGGGAAACAAGAACAACAGGGGAGTTTTCAGAAAAGATTCTGAAGCTAAAGAAAGGGAAAATATCGCAAACAAAGTGCAGCAAACAAAAGTTTGGGAGCCAACTGAGGAAATACCTCTGAGCCACTTTTGCAAGTCTTTCCATAAACAACGCAAAGGTTTTTCAGAAATAGTCGATGACATTGTGCATCCTGCATTAACCTATTAGCATAAACCTCTCCCAGGCCACTTTTCATATTCATGAATTCAAACATGCCAAACCTTTTGAGCGTTTCATTCTGTGCTTCTCTCAGACAAGTTCCTCAGCGTGTCCCATTTGTAGATCATCAAACATAGTTTGCGCCAATTATCAAACATGCAAATCTCAGTAGATCCAGATTTTGATGGGAAAGAAAGAAATCAATATTTGGCCCATATTAAAGAGATAGGTGAACACTTTAATTCAGATTTGTCAAAAAGAAAAGAAAGAGAGCAAAGAGAGCTACTAACTAATGGCAAAATGGTAAAAGAATGTTGAATGTTAGAAAGAAAAAACGTTGGTCATTTTCTCAGCTACATAAACATTGCAGTCAAAAAAAAAAGAAGAAAAAAAACCTGACTAATCTGATGATATTAAAAGTGCTGCTCACTGTCTGTAAATGAATCATTGCACGTAATCGCTCCTAATTGTTTCTATGAGTTTTCTTAATAGGTGACAGACGGTAGTAATCTCTTCATTATCACAGTTAGGAATAATCTTATTATATCGCGGGATACCTCCGCAGTGTCAGGATGTAGGAGGCACGATGTACACCGTTTATGGACGAGCTCCACTGAGTCCACATTAACAGGTCCATCATCTAAATTCTGCCAAGATATAATTACTCATGCATATGACTTCGGAGACTGTGCGGTGTCAATTAAAGTCACAGCGGATGTATCCTCCTACAGAGCTTCATGCACAGATGAAATTAACTGGGCTGATTGGAAGCCGAAACCTGCTGTCGTCACCTGACTGAGGCTTCGGTGCCATGATGTGTAGCGACATACATTAAAACAAAGATGAAAGGTTCGCGACGACCCCGTCAGGGTGCAAACACCCTCCAGGTCGTGTGTACAATTACATCACACGTTCCACATGAGAGTTTTTACACGGTGGCGCCGGCGAACACGTCGAAAGATTGGCGGCAGGAAGCACGGGCCGCTGAGCCGGAGGCAGGTGGAATAATATACAGAAAGAAAAAAGACAGACACTCAGTCGCCACTGGGAAGAAGAATATTTTATCCCATAAGAGTTGGCTCGTCTCCCTGTAGGCACCCGTTGCCATAGCAACAGGAGCTAGGAGTTTCGTCAGGTTGGCTGGTGGGTGGTGCGGGATCAAGGGACAAGAAAGGGGTCAGCAAAGGACGGGCAACCTCCCGGACCGCCACCCACTTTCTTCAGTGCTTCCGCTCATCCCAAAGCGCGAGCCCGAGGGAACCCCTGCCCTTCATGCGTGCTTTCATGTCTGCATCGCATGCAGCAGAGGGACTTCAACCGGCTCACGCAGCTCACAGGGTATGGAATTATGAAGAGGGTCAGTGGAGATCACACCATGGTGTCTTACACTGTGAGCACTCCCTCCGGACACTGACCAGCACTCGCTTCTAACAATCTGAACACGTAATCAATGTGCATGAAAAACCCTCCAACAGTCTCACCTCATCGTTGGTCTATTTATCATTTCACCCAAACACCACAATCCAAGCCACTTCCCATTTCCTCCCTCACCTAAACACACATTTTTCACCATGACACGCTGTCTTACAACACTCCCGCTCCCAAATGTGCGTAGTCCACCATCTGTTCTGTCCTCTTCTCAGGCTCCTCTGCTTAGTCTGTCAATTCAAATTGCCAGTCTGAGAGACCACCTACTCACCCACTGTGCGTCCTTCCTTGCTCGAGCTCTGACACGCGGGAGAGCAGACGCAGCAAGCCTCGACATTCAGCTCGCTGGGGGTCTCGCAACACACTTAACAGGAGTGTTGTGAAAACAGGCGGGTGATGGCTGGCATTTTATCCTGGATGATCATGCCTCGCTCCACATACCCTTTGCATATGAGGACAGCATGGTCGCTGTCCCTGTGCGTCGGCGTAAGGCCAATAAATTACAAGCAGAAAGATGAGCTAATCTGCCAAGCCAAGGCAATGTCTTACAATACATGGGTGTTTTAGTAAAAACTGTAATCTGCAGTGTAGTGTGGATCAAAGTTGTTTTAATAAATATACTTGTGGCTTGTTCATGTGTTCTCAGGTTAGGGTTAGGCACTATAACAAATATGTTACGTCAATGGGAAGGTCCCATGTGTGATTGTTTGTGTGAACATCAGCGTCAGCCGGCCAGTATGCCCGCATATGAACACTTGGGGTCATGTGAGCAGCCTGGCTGTGTTTCCACGTGTCTGCGGAGACTCACTCTTGACAGTGGCAGTCCTGGTGCAGTTGTAGAGAATAGCCAGCTCTCCAAACACCTTCCCAGGCCCCATGGTGCAGAGCTTCACGCTCTCCTTCGTCACCTCCACCTTCCCATCTGAAACATAGCAGAGAAAAGCAGGCGAGCCATTAGTGGTGAAACGTCAGGGTCAACATCTCCATTCAACAGCAGAGTGGGTGATACGTGGCTGAGGGGGTTTGCTTCATTTATTTGGACGGCAGAGGATCAGTCCAGCCAAAGTGCTCTTCACTCAGTGAGCTCCAAAAATATATAAGATCCTTTTTCTGTGTGCAGTCGTCTGGTCAATCACTGCTCATGCATGAAAATATCCTCCATCGCCCGGAGACACACTGTGGTACAAAGGCCTTGAGGCAAGGCCTGTGAAATCAATACATTGTAAGTGAAAACATGAGTACCAAGCAGAGGTGAGAGAAGTATTTACAGAGAATTTAAAGCTATTATTTATATATTTTATATTTTAGGACTTGTGAAAACATACAATCATCGACCAAAACTCCTTCCTAAGGGAATCCATGTTTACATGGAGAAAAACTATGACAATCTCTGGCGTCTAGTATGTTCTCATAACAACCGGTTGGTTCAAATAACCATGTGCCAAATCAGATCATTATTTTCATTATCGCGTCAAGGTTTTCTGTGTTTCTTACTCACAAGGTTAGAGCATATGTTTAAGCGTGGCACTGCCACAAGTAATCTTTAATTCTTTTTTAACAAACATGAAAGTTCTGGTCCCCTCATTAAAGTGTAATACCTTTATTTTGAATTATGGAGATTGATTCGAGTTTGGGGAAATTTATAGCACATTAATCATCATTTTATTCTCGGGCCAAACTTTCCCCAAATCTTTTCATATCCGAAATGTCCCTTTCCTTCAGCTAACTAATTGCAAACTTAATAACCTCCTTCTAACCTCTTGAATTTCAGATTTTTTAGGAACGTTTTCAGCATTTGTAGGTCAAATAGAACCACACCAATACTCCATTCAGTAATTTGCTCAAATCCCATCAGAGCATAATCATACAAAGGGACCACAGATGTCCTTATTTTCAATCATTAAAGATACTGAAAGGGTCTCAAACTGTATTCAGCAAAAGCAAAATTCATCCCAAGAAATGTTTTCTACCGGGGTTTGAAATAGCGTGGAGATGAATCGTGTTATATCTTGGTAATTTGTCAGAAGAAGAAGGAGATCAGTACGCCGTCAAGGATTTATTAGCAGCCAGTGAGAAAGCAATAACTAGAAAATGGTACATGCAGACTCACTCCACGCTACGACAAAGGCTGGAGATACATGTCATGGAGAAAGAAACACATATTGTTTGAATCCAATTAGCCCAATATGAAAAAGAAAAACTGTCAAAGAATCCAAAAGAAACAGTGCAGATATTTGACAGAAAGACAAAAAGGTAGCGAGTGATTGATGGCGGCAAATGTTTTGTTCTGATGTTAAAACTTTTTTTTGTTTCTGCTAAATGAACAACGTAATGAATAGAAGTTGACAATTGGGTGTTTTCACTGTGCTTTTTCATCAAACACGCATGTGTCTTTGAAAAGAGTGTAAATGCTTTATGTATGCCGACACGGTGGGGAAGATAATGCGGCAATACCTCATTCTTGTTGTCAATCTAAAAAGCAGGTGACCTGAGGCTGCAACCTAATTAGTTACAGCTTTTTGCCACACAAGAGAAACTGCACCGGCACACTTTTCCTTTTCCTGACGGTGACAGTTTCCAACACGGCCTTCTCTTTTCTCTCCGAAATCTACAGAGCAATGAGGATGACCATGCCTGAAGGAGAAGCCATCTGACGTGGAACTGCTCAGTTTTAGGTTCACACAGCTGTCCAATTGAGAAAAGGGGGAAAAAAGTTTGATTACCATGCAATACATGGTTCAGGATTCAGTTTGGTGCTCCGTCAATTGACTGCAATTTTCAGCTTGCTTTCTCAAAAAAAATAAAAAAAATAAAAATGTGCCACTACTTAACACAAGCCACGGGTGTGTAGCAGCAGGCGAGAACGACACACATCCATGTGTCTAGACAACACCTGTGTGCAACCCCGATGAGCATACTCTTGAGCTCAAAGCCAGTGAATCTATATTTTTCTTCCACACTGTAAGAGGCTCTGTGACTGGAGGGCTGGCAGCAGCTGCCGCTGTGTTTAGACAAGCCTCATCGAGGATGTGCGCCTTCACGGAAACTCTGCATTCCAGCACGAACCATAACTCTGATTCACGCGGCAAAATCCCAGAGAAAACAGCTAAAAGTCTGCTGCTGCTGTTGCTGCTGCTGCTGCTGCTGGGGAACTGATGAAACACTGCAAGATGATGAGAGTTAGCGAATCATCCCCTGAAGAAAACCCGCTTGACATGTTCTCGTCTGAGAGGGTCGTGACACCCGACGACGACGAGTCTCATTTTGGGTCTGCGGTTTACAGTTATTCCACCTCACTGGGACTGCCGTGCGCATTTCTTCACCACGGCTAACACTACATCATCCATTAACGCCCAGCACGCAACTGCGCACCTAGAGAAAATCTTCAGCTCTCATACTGTGTCAGCGTCTTAGTGTGACCCCCCCCCCCACCCCCCACCGCTTCCACTGTCCCTGTTTAAACGGCTTTTTCTCTGCCACAGTCCTCCTCTTGCACTCGTCTCATTTTCCACTCAAATGGAGAAACAGCTGGAGACCAAACAAAAACAAAACTAAGTGAAATTGCTTGGTGAAAAAGCCGCATTCGGATCTTTAACAGCGCGGCGCTCGTGAATCTTTCATTATTATCAGCGTTAAGTATTCATAAGAGGTTTTTCAGGCTGATTGAAAAACATGTGCACAGTGTCTCGCTTTCAAATGCGTTTTGTCGTAATTACTCCAGCTAATCACTGGACGACTCACTTCCAGAAATCTGGAAGTCTGAGTCTGATGAAGATGGTGACATGCAGCTTTATAGGAGGTTGACAACAGGCTGTGAAATGCCTGAATTCTAAACATAATAATGATCCGTTTGAGCTGCGGAGCGCTGTACTGGTTAGCACCATCGCCTCAGGATTCTTCATATAATTTTAGTCTATTAAATCTCAAGTAGGCGGGATTGTTTCTCTGGGTTTGCCCCGCAATATACTAGTTCAAGTCTTAAGCGGTATAGCAGGTGGATGGATGACCAATGTAAGGTATCACAAAATACATCACAGTAACCATAATATTTCTGTCTGCAACTAAGCAATATTACATTGTATTGCTTCGATTTGAGTTACCGCGTAAGACTTGTAAATGGAATCATTATGTTGTTACTTTTGAACAGAAGGTTTTTAATGATCTGTTTAATCAAAGCATCAAATTTGTCTTTCACGCAAGCTGGCACAACGGTTTGACCTCCCATTATGTCCCTTTATCGAGATGTTATACCGAATACAAGAGACATAGATTCATAAGTTTGCATTGAAGAAACTGGAGCAACAGTTTACAACTTTGAAACGGGAAGATTTGAGCATTACTTTCAATTTCTTAAGCCAAAACATGAAAGCGTGACATGAAGTGAAAACTGTTACCAGATTAGTTTAGCTGCTTTTCAGTGGCTTTGGTGTCAAACATTGTGAATTACATTGATAGAGATTTCAAAAGATTGATCTGCCAGAGAGATCTGTATCACAATGTTAAGTTATAGTTACATGATGATACAAACTTTCTCTTTTAATCAAGATTTGCTTTTATCAAGTAGACAAAAAAAGAAGCACATTATCATGTGTTATCACGGGGATGATTCGCTGGGAGGGGATGAGATGGGGACGATCCCCCTCGGATCGATGCGTCCCGCCTTCTGCTTAATTATTTTTACTGCATGGCGGGATAGCATTTAGTGATTAAAGCTACTTCACCATCAGAATGGGGGGGGGGGGGGGGGGGGGGGGGGGGAAACAACCGTAAAAGAAATGTTTTCTGTTTAATAAACTCTAAATAAAGCAAAGCTGTCACATTTTAATGGATTTCATTTTGTCTACATCAATTTATTATATTTATTGCATTTCTAACCAGAACCCCAAAGTTGTAATGAAGTTGTACAATGTTATGTTTTAATAAACCCATTATTACTTCTACATTATTTTTGCTCTTTTATCTGGTTGGTGTCTTTTTTTTAAAAGTCCAAACCCCATACTCGCTTCCTTCTTGTCAAAAATCCCTCAATTAATATTCTAGTTTGATGTCTTCATGTGATGTAAACATAATCTATTAATTCAAACACCTTGTAAACATGGACCGTGAATGATCTCTCAAATTAAAAAAATATATTTTTTTTAAACAATCCTATCTTCTGCCTTTAGTACAAATCAGCACATAATAGGCACATTTTGATCACTAGAAAGAAATCTCACTATAATCTCAAAATGGACAGACATGCTGAGGATGACGAACACCATCAGACTTGTGAAGTTTGATACTCTATGGTCTCGTTAAAAACACTTAATTCATATTGGAGATGCTTATACATCTTCCATCATCCTACTTCTTCTTGTGTTTATTCCTCGATAAGATATGTACTTCAAGGGTACTTCAGGATTTCTCTCATTAAATGGGAAAGTCCTGCTTTAAGCTTACTTGAGCTGTAAAAGCTCCTCTCAGGAACCGAAAAAGAGCTGAAGCTAAGTGTTGCCGCGTCAGTATAGTCATGCAAATTATATAAAGATCATATTTAATGTAATTAGTTGAGTTCAAGACTTGTATCTGGAGGGGAGAGCAACAGCAAATCTCCAACAGAAATGTGCAGTTGTGACCAATCAGACGGCTGCGGTGCGATTATGAAGTGACTCATACCTGAGGCCTCCACAGTCTTCTCAGCCTTTATTATAAACTATCAAACTGACGGTGACATATAGTAGATAAGATAATGGATGATGAAGAGTTGCAGAGAAAATTGCCGCAGATTTTTCCAGCGTTACAATTTCAAGCAGAGACCGAAGGCAACGCAGTGTGTTTGCGGTCTTTATCTAATCACGGGTCAAATGAGAACTTGCGTGTCTCTGATTGCTTTGCTCCTCATGTGAAGGGCCGTCCCTTCAGCGAAAACCTGTTGACTGTAGCTGTAAGACCGACAGCGAGTGTTTCAGCCGCCACGTGGGATTCAGTGAAGCTATGCGCTCCAGTGTGTGGATATAAATCGCTGCAATATACAACGGTACACAGATGAATGTGTTCTCTGCGACACAGGTTGCAAATCACGGAAATTCATGACTGAAGGGCAACGGGGGGGGTTTGTGTGCGGGTTCATGTGAGGACAAAGACGAGTGCATGTCAGTTAGCAAAAGCCTCACGCCTCACTTTGGACAAAGCTAATAATTTCCTGTGGTGAGCCATGTAATTAATTCTTCAGAAAGGTGAGTAGTGGAGCGGGGAGCTTGTTTTCGGATAGCTCGCTGACCACAGTCTGGGGGGAATTGTCAGGAAATTAAGTCATGCAATTATACTTTTTTATTGGAATTTCCACAATTGAGCCGTTTTCAGAATCATTTATTCAGAAATTCAAAAAGCATCGTACCCACGTACCAGCACTTTGCTCAGATCATTTCCTGTTTAAGTTGTCTAATAAGGGCTGTGCTTTAGCACGCAGGTCTGCTTCAGTGACTTCAAATTCACCTTGCGCTTGTATCCGGAACCTCGGTCAAAAAAACCAAACGGATGTGCCAACCCATTGCCTCATTCGGCAGGCGACCTGATGTCAAAGTTCAACACATGTTCGTTCAGCGAGCCGTTCGTCTACAGCTGCTGTACGCACCGTGTGCTGTCTGGAAGCAAATAAAATAAAATATTAAAAATTTTTAAATAAAATGCGATAAGAAAATGCAAACGACATGCAGCATGATGTTGCCTGCTGTTGGGGCTTTCTCTGCCGATACATCACAGCACGTCTTCTTCACCCGGAGGCCGTGTAGCCGTATTAATGGCTGATCATTTGAATTCACACAGGGGTGCACTCGACATAGCAGGTCGTCGGGACAGACCTCGGAGCAGACTTCCCTCTGGCTCCACGTCAGATGTGATTCTGGCTGCATTCCAAATTAAAAAAGCTGCCGTCTTTCCGATAGATTTTTATCTCACTCTGGCATTGAAGACTTCACAGATAAAGAAAAAGAAACAGCGTGAATCTGCTCCGGCTAACCCCCGCTAACAAGACGGCTTTAAATCGTCCTCTTTGATCTGCAAGGATATCTGACCAATTATGAAGCAGTTTTTCTTTCGACCAAAGTTTGTGGACAAAGTTTGTCACATGTCAACTTGTTTGTGCCTTTGCAGGACAAATAGGACCACAAGGGTTGTTTTGTTTGTTTGTTTGTTTTTATTACCCTCAAAGTAAATCTGAATAAAGGAACATCTGTTAATGTGGAGTCTTTCACACTAAGATCATTAGGCTGTGTCTATAAATAAAGTTGCGTTGCAGAGGTCAGGCAAAGGCTCCCTCCCCGTCTCTCATTGATAGTTCCCCTGTTTTCATCACAAAGTGGAGATGAGGAAACAGGATGTGGGGGAGTTCATATTCCACAGAGGATAATATACAACCAGCATCGTATCCTGATGGGCCTTGTTCTTCCGGCACTGCTAAGAGGTCAAATTACCCAGTGTTATCCCTTTCCATTTGGAGCGGAGGAGGAACTTCACCGAACAGAGCAATGTCATTACCACTGAAGGTACAATGCTTGAGTTGACTCTGCTGCCATCAAGTGAGATCTGATGAGTCCACCGGGGAAGTCCGCCACTCCAACCGGGGGGGGTTTTAATGGTTTGGTGGAGAAAGAGTCATGGGACAAATAGGACTGGAGCCGAAGCCTCAATTTGTCGAGCGTGGGAGAAACTCAACAGGGAATGAATTGGGTTCAGAAAATTCCCACTTTAAAAAAAACAAAAAAAAAACCCACCATCTGCTCTTTATTTGATAGCAAAATAAAGACATAGAACATAAATTGAAGTTCAATGATAAAAACTGAAATTGGATTCTTTGATATGGCAATGTGGTTTTACCTTGTTCTTGTATTAAAGAAGACAATGGGACCTATCAGACTAACATTTGAGGAGGGAAAACACGCACACACACACACACACACACACACACACACACACACACACACACACACACACACAGAGAAAAACCACATGAATCAACTCAGAGATAACTTTAGAAAAAATTATAGAGAATCTTAAGATTAATACAGTCTTCAAGTGTTTGTATTTGAAATGAATTAATTTCAAAACCTTTTAAATGTATATATATATATATATATATATATATATATATATATATATATATATATATATATATATATATATATATTCCCAAATCACAACTCACTTTCTCGACAGAGAAATGCAATATATTTCCCCACAGTTAAAAAAACTATATAAAGCTATGCTGCAGTTTGGGAAATACAGAGACAAGCTGGGGCCAACAGCAGGAACAAACACGAGAGGAGACAGCGAAAAATATAGTTCCAGCAGCATTGTGTCATTAATCAGGATGGCTCAGAATAAGAAAGACTTTTATGGAATCCAAAGCTCCCCAGCACTGGAAATAACAATCAAAACAAGAGTTGTTACAGAGAATCCTTGTTTGTGTGACTGTGGGCTGTGGGATGATGCATGTCTGGTGAATGCCAAAACCAGGACAGAGCGTGGCGTTGATGGAGTTTGACAGAAAGATGTGTTGTCTTTTGAATGTGGACTGCAAATGTTGAGATCTTCTGACACTACTTGGTTAACCCTGACTCTGTCATGGTGGGGAGCTGTATTTTGAATATAAACAGGCAAAGGTTGCGACCCAAAACAAATTTCAAAAAGTGATGGTCTCACCCACTGATTGGGGAAACCTACAGGGAATGGGTCTTAAAAGCTTACATTTTTCCAAGACAAACTCCTGACTACGTTTGGTTTTTTTTTTTAAATCAGAATTTGTTTTGATCCTCTAAATGTCTTTAATCAAGGCTCAACAGATGTAACTGTCTTAGTATGCAGCACATAGTATGTCAGCAACTTCCCTGTGCAGGACATTTTTAGAATTTGTATTTGCATCTTAACCTTTCACAGGGCAATCATTGCAATCACTGGAAATTTCAAGACTTCATAGATACTTAAAACACCCTTATCTGCCATTTTTATATAATACAGCCTGTTAAACATCATTAAAATGGCCCAAAATCATAATTTCAAGGCAAAAAATGATTCTAACTGGATTGTTGTTAAAGTTTGGTCATAAATTTGTCATTGTTGTCGTGGCATTTCTTGTTTATTTATAGTCATCCGCAAAAAAGCGTCATTGTATTTATGTGTGTGCATGTGTGTTTGTGTGTTTGTGTGCGTGTGCGTGCGGCGCCTATTTCGAAGCATGCTTCTGTTGTGATCGAGTAACGAAAATCCATCAATCAGTTGCTGACTGGGAGGACAAGATGCTTTATCAAAACAAGGGGGCAGAAGATTACCTCCTTGTTCAGCATGACTATTTTACTCTTCAAAATATGACCTTCATCACTTCAACATTATTATCTGGTAAGAAACAAGAAACAAAATGCAAAAGTTACCAAATATAGGCACCGGTCTTATGGAGAGGCTATCAGGAACGTTACAATATGATGAACACATAGTAGTAATTCTTCCCAGTGTCTCACACTTGAAAGTGATTCTAACTTTCTATATTCTTAATTTATCTGTGTATCAAACATGTAATTGTCCAAATATCTGGAAAAACGTAGGTCAAGGAGTAAATTTGAATCTAAATATAACCTACAGCTACTTGCAATAATAAATACAAGAATCCTGTGTGATACTAATTTCCTGTTTGGCTTTTTTGAAAATGCATCCTCGCTGCAGTATTGTGGAATACATCTACATTTCGATTATAATAGTAAACTACAATAAGCAAAACAACACGATAACTTAAAAGTCTGTTGGCCAAAACTGGCCAAAGAATGTTTGTACAAACGGATCGAAATCTGATTAAAAAGCCTTGAAAAAAATAACATCTTTACAATGTCCAGCCTTCACTGCCAATAAAGAGCACAAATTACAATCAATACTATGAACAGAAGTGAAACGAGCATGTGAGTAAAGTTCACCATGGATGACCTTCATCCTCCACACCGTGACACCGTGACACCAGCTTATCAATGAAGTCAGTCACCCCCCCAAACCAACCTCTCTTCGAGGTCAAATATCTACTTAATGATGGTGTTTCTTTCAAAATGACCACAAACACACTGATGGACCCGTCTGAATGTAGCTGATGGCGTCAATATGCGCCAAGTGCGATACATTTATTGATGCTTAGAGCTTACTAGATGGGACTTTAAAGAGCTGGCAGCTATAGTAGGAGAATGATACCCCCCCCCCCCCATATCAGACACTGCTACAAAAATAAGCCATATAGGCTGTTATCCAAGTTGTGGTGAAAGATTTGCAGGGGGGAGATAAAAGAGAAAAGTTCAGCCATCATTGACTCAGACAGCCGCCACAAACAGCTACGAGCTTTCACGGCAGTGTCGGCTTCCATCTCTGCTCTTGTTGTTGTCGCCACTGGCTGTCACGTTAACACATAAAGCCAACTCTGAATCCTTCAACAGTGCTTGACGCGAGTCTGCATTCTCTCCATATTTAATGCTTGTTGAGTCCTATCAGCTTCCTGGCAGAAAACTAGTGTGGAAATCCACTTCTGGGTCCTTTTGAATCTTACAAGAAAGAAAGTAGGAAAGGTAAAAAAAAAAATCCTACATGAAACCACTAATTCTGATGTTGTAAAAATTGGTAGTGAAATCAGCCTTGATGGGCGACGCTTCGAAAGTCACATTGGTTGTTGTTGTGTTCCTGTCAGGTGATTCATCTTCAGCTTTCCGCCCCCTCACTTCTCCTGAACTGCACGGAAATAGGTACCAGACTCAGAACAGAGTTGAGTTGAACATCTGCAAGACTGCAGCTCAGCCTTTAGCTGCTGTGGCTGAAGTGCACTCAGTTCACCTTCATTTTACTTGCGTCGCGTCAAATCACTATCCTGCCACCGTTCATATTCAATTGACAAGATCTGACAGTTTTTGTGACTTTTCTTTTTTCCCTGACGGGCACTGCCGCGCAGATGTGAGCTGAGGGCACGCTGGCTGACGTGAAGCAGTCTTCATAAATGCATGGCGCTTTCTCTCCGGGAGCCGCAAAAGAAAGGGGATATAAAAGGCAGGCGGAAGGCAAAACAAGCTGGGTGAAAAGTGGAAGGAGGAAAACATGAAGGGAGAACAAGAAACAGAGCAGGACAGCAGGGGAGGAAGTCACAGGGAGACGAGGAGAGGCACCTGATGCTGCAGGTGAGCCATGCTGAATGTTGTGTCATTGAGGCGAGAGCACTTCTCATTTTGTTTTTTTGGTGCAGCTGAGGCGCCGTCACGCAGAGCTCCCCGCTATCGGCACGCTGGAAAATCACACTGCGGCGGTATGTGAAACCTAAACGCACTAAACAGCGCCGCGTCAATGGGATTCAGAAGACTCCCGGTTTCATCCTTTTTACATCATTTCGCCGTGGAGAAGGGGATTCGGCACTACTGTAGCACCGTACGTCCTACTTTTAGAGCCTCACCCTGAAAGTTACTTCCATTTCGTGCGAGTAACAGGACTCGTGAGGTGAGATATGACGGGAAAATCGCCACTCGACTGCAGCTGCTCTGCAATTTAAAAAACATTTGAATAGAACCGCAAACAACTCAGTCTACTTCTCATTAAACTCTGATTAGCGTTAGCTGTGTTGACAAGCTGATTGATAGCCTGAGCAGGGGGCAGTAAAAATTATTGTTTTGTATTCGCACATGAAATTAGAGCCTCGTAATTAGCAGTTAGCGTCCTAGCCATGTGCAGGAAGTGTAGCGTTTCTTTTATCCAAACCCAAACTTAATTAGATGCCTTCGACATCAGAATACAGATTAATATGAACCTGAAGCACGACAATAATGGGCCGCTTTCATTTTGCACAGCCTCTTCCAATTTCACTAGCTTGTGTCAGCGCAGACATGGAAGAGCTGCAAGATTCCCCGTGAGTAAGATAAAATTTACTTTCTGTTTTTAACATTTTAGGCCATATTACTTAGTGGTGAAATGCAGCACGGGTGGGATTAATGGGCAAATCAAAAGTTAAAAGAGAGTTAACCTCAAACGCTGGAGGCCATAATAGATGGATTGAATTTATTGATCAGATCCTTGATTTCTATCCTGCATGTGCAGTTTGAAGATGAAACCAAAGCAAAATGTATCAAAAAAAATAATATTATTATTAATATGGTTTTTGTCGTGCAGAGAGATTCTAACCTTTTTATTTCTTTAAGAAAGCATGAAACATATCAACATTAGGATGTGTCCAAATCTACTCAGATAAACTACTGAGATTTGTACTGTTTGGGCATAATCCCAAACACTGGACCTGATGACGAAAGACCCACAAATGAGGATATCACTGTTTGTCGAAAATTTTGAACTAATCCACTCGATGGCTTTAGCAGCTTTTTCAGCCTGGCAGAACAACAAATAGCTTTTGTTCCCCAAATGTTTCAAAATGAAGTGTTTGATGAGCTCAGAATCTTTTAATCTCATCGGCTCATTGAATAATTTCAAAATCCCCCTTAGATAATGTCCGAAGTGCTTTGCCATAACATTTATATCATGTTTTTCCTAGTCGTCAAAGAGAAGATTCTTAAATTGATATGTTTTTTCTTACTGAGGATATCACAACTTTACACACATGCAGTGTACAGAGAAAGATAGCTATAATGGTGAAGAAATATCAAGTTCAAAAGGACATCAAAAAGATGAATTTTAACTCAGGAGCCTTAATAAAAAAATTATCTGTAGTGAGAGATGAGAAATTTTAAAAATACCCACGTCTCAGAGCCGCGTAAAACCTTGATTCCTGACACTGTGATTGATGAAGGTAAAGTGGCTTTTCTGAGCTAAATCATTCTCCTTCAATGCAGAGGCACAAAAATACACAAAGGAGGCTTTTAACTATTGAATGAGGCTGGACATCGCAGCAATACTGATGCCTCTTTTAAGTATCTTAGCGTTTCCTGGGTCTGTGCTTTTCTGGCCGGAGGCTTTAGATATTGTTCCTGGGATCTAGCGCTCCAGTGCTCCTACGACTATGGAGGCCATATCAGCTTTTAACCCTCCACATCTGTTCCAGCCATTCCTTCAAACCCTTGGTACTTCTCAGTCTTTGCATGTTCTTTCTTTCTGATGTTACGATACTGCAACATATATCACTGTTGTAGTAACAGTCTGGAAGCTGAAGTCCTACAGGATCTTAGCCCTGTTGTTCTCAACCACCCTCAGAGAGATGTCCAATCAGGGTTGTGTACTCAGTCCATACTGGGCACAGATGTTTCTGTTCACTATCCCAACCACTTTGTTTGTGTCTCTCAATATACGCTGATCCTGCTTGCATCTTAGCTACGATATGCTGGCGCATCTCCAAAGATTCTTGCACAGCCTGCACCATGGTTCTTATCTACTATGGCAGACCTAGGCCCTTGTGCTCAGTGCCTGTTCCTGTGCTGTCTGACAATTTCACTGAGTAGCTCATCCTTTTGGACCGTCTTCTTGCTATATCCTTGGATTTTGGATGTTTCATCCTGGATAGTGGCTCTAATGCTCACTGGTCCTCGGGCTGCCTCATATCTCTTAGTGCATAGCCTCAGGTTGCTGGACTTGGAATGAAACCCTCCATGTATGGCGAGGAACTTTCTTGTTTTGATGTCTCATGTGACTTCTATTTCATCTTTGTCCAGCTTATGATCCCAGCTGGGTATCTGGTCACTGGCAGTGTGTACAGGTTGATCGCCCAGACCATTCAACGGGCTTCTCAGGACTTCTCACTCTCTGGAGGAATTTGGTTGACTTTCTTGTGGCCTCATCGTGGTTGCAGAATAATACCCTATGTTGTCCTCTGGTCGGTCGATTCCTGACATGTACTGTGCGTGCACGCGTGCGTGCGTGCACGGATAAGACGATCAAGTCTGTAATTTCCCTCACAAAAGGTTTGAGTAAACACAAATTTGGAGGCAAGACTGAGGTTATTACTGTATGTTTTAGGTCCTGTGAAAATGTATGTAAGTCAATACAATTGAAGGTGATGAATTACTTGTGGGAGTGTGTTCTTCTTCTTCTTCTATGCTGGTGGGGAAATCAACCTGTCAGCCCATGGGGGCTCGTGTCACAAAGAAGTTACGTCCCGAGAAGGAGGAATCACTAAAATGAGGACACATCTTAACGTTTGACTTAGAGACAAGCTCGGTTAAGGTTAATTAATGCAGGAAAAATAAATGCGAGTCGAAGCAATGTCCCTAGACGTTATGAAAACACAACGGGCTTGAGGTAATAAGATCCTGCATCAATCATACAAATAGCTTGTGCTTTTACTTTGCATGGATTGTGCTGGTGCTTTAGTAAGAATAATACGATGGACATGGCGTACAAACACTAGTATTCAAATTAGGTTTTTCTTGGCATTAGTCCGTTTACAGAAGAACAACCTGCTGAAAATGGCACTGCTTCTGTTTTGGGGCATTTCAATGGCAGACAGAGCCACCACCAACACAAAAATGACGAGATGGACATGTTGTATGAAGTTAGTTAATTTATTTGATGTTGATTTGATGAACATTTTCCTCCATTTTTGTAGCAAAACAACATGTTAAAATTAGCTTTGCCCATCCATTGAATCACAATATAAACTACCGTAATTTACGGACTATAAGTCGCTACTTTTTTCACATGCTTTAAACAATGACGTTGATCATTTATGGATTTTTACGGGTTAACGCGCTTCATGTCAGATACATGGGTGATGCGTTCAGGTGCATCACGCAACTCCTACCTTTCTTTCTTTCTTTTTAAATTTGGTGGGTGCACCTTATATTCAGGTGCGCTCAATAGTCCGGAAATTATGGTACATCAAAGAATCTGAATCGCCCATAGAGACATTTGGAACAAGTAACTATAGATTGAAACTCGAATAAAAATTGACAGCCCTGATACAGGCTTTGTTTTTACTGTTGTGGGGACTGTTGTCTGTTTAGATGCAAGTCCTTAAAGCTTTGGGGTGAAGCCATGTTCCGAGGTCAACTTGGCTCAAATTAAGAATGGTTTAATCAAGGTAAATAGTACATACACCTGAGGTTCGAGAAAGTTAGCGACGTGTGCGAAGACAAATTGTGTGCTTGTGTGTGTCTTCCTCTTGAGGTAAGGGGAAGGATTTGTCCATCACTGTAGCGGAGCAGATTACTTGCACCCTATCTTGTATCCTCAGCCTGAACCTCAGCAGACACAGCTTATCCAGTCACTGCAGACTCTCAGCATCACTCCCAGTATGTGACCACCAACTCCTCCTCTACACACAGACACACACCCACCCAGGCATGCTCGCAGCAGCCCGTGTTCAATGCACAGAATGGACTTTCAAACATTTGCATAATATCCAGCTTATATGAAGATTCCTCAGGTCTTTCTCTTTTAATTCCGCGCCTGCCTTCTCCTCCTACTGCGTCTGCTCCACTTACATCGCGCACACACATGGCTTTTATGGTCTTTCCAGATGAGGTACTTTCAAAAGCAGGGAGAGCCACAAAGGGGATAAAGGCTCAGGGATAATTTACAAATCACTCATTAATTCTCGCTCTGAGGTGAAATCATAGGGCTCTTTAGAGAGAAAATGGGGATCAATTCTTATCCCCGGTCTCAGGTGAAAGAGAAGAAACAGAGGCAATTACAAACACTAATGGGGAAAAAGAAAATACAGTGACAGGAAAATAAACAGTACAAAAGGAAAAGCAGAATGATATTAAGGTAAGCTGGACTGGCGGGTGAAGGGTAGCAGAGGGGGAATAAGACACAGAGGGAAAATAGACAATGAGCAAGCAGGGAGGGGAAGTGACAAGAGGACAGATGAGGGTCAGAGTTTGGAAAAAAGAATTGGAATATGGAGTGATGGAAGGAAACGTGCCTGTCTGTGATCTCATGTAGGAGCATTTCGAATTGATAAGTTGTGTTGGTGTGTCTCAGTGTGTCGGAGACAATGGAAGACAGAGAGAAAGTGACACAGGGAACTCAGTTGAAGGTGGAAAGAGCAAATGAGAAAAGACACTTGCCAGAGAAAGAGTATTTTCACTTGATGTTCGGTGCAGATGGTGCTCTGCTCAGCGTAGGTGAGATTATTAGTCTGCTGCACACGCTTACACACCATTTGCACATAAATGACACATTAACTAAAGGTATATACTTCTTGATAGAAGTATTTCAGCTCATTAGGGCTCCTGCACACCAGAGACAGCATGATAATTTCTTACATGCGAGTGTCACTCTTAGCCAGCTCTATAACTATTCACTTTTATTTTCTTTGCGTTTTGCTTTTCTCATAGTTTTTCACATGTAAAAAATATCTATTTGTGATAAACCAATGGAGGAGAGGTGTCTGATTAGCTCACTGTTGCAATCTCAAGCCTCAAATTTCCAAATGCCAAGGAGTAAACATACTTTGTGGAAACACTTTTACAAGATTTCATGCTTCAATATTGCATCAACAATGCCAGCAGTCAAGTAAATAAAAACACACACTTGTGATGGTATATACACATCCCAATGTGAGAGTGAATTGCTATATTTATTTATTTAGTAATACACCGCTGGCATTTGAAGCAGGTGCAGCTCAGAATATTGTAATTTCAGTTAAGGCCACACTTAAGTGGACAGATAAGAGATCTACAACATGGTCTCAACAGTTCTTTTTCTTTTTTTTTTACATGCGTCACACCTACGAAAGCCTCCTCAAAGATTCTCATTCGAGGTATAATGAGAGTCGATGTATTTGCTACGAGTTCTCGAAGTTGATGTTGCCGTCACATGTCGCGTCACAAAAGTGAGAACATTGAAATAAACACTCCAATTTGATCTTATGTTCTAGTTTTATTCTCAAATAGCTGAAATTGAATTTCCAGAGATGCCGTTTCAGTCGCCTGTGAGCCTCTGCAGTGAGTTATGGCTCATCTTAAACTACTACTGGCTGTTGTTCCGCGTAGCAGTTGTTGTTGTAGTGAATATCGGGTACATGCTGTATTCTCAAGGGCCAATAAAACTCAAATATGTGAGCCTTAACATTTTACTTTCCAGAGCCGGTTTTCCCCAAGATGCTACTTTGACCGCAAACGGAGGCAACAAATTCAAGTCTGCATTAGTTAAGTTGCCAGGCAACAATGCAGTGCGGTGAGTTTGTGCACTCACGTTTCTCTGTAACCTAATGCATTCTCTGTTTTCACATCGCCTTATTAATATGCAAATATATCACAATAATTACAAACCCCTGCTGATGGTGTAATAACAGTAGTTTCTGTAGTTTTAGTAGTTGGGACTAAAAAGTGCCAGCAGTGGCAACAGGAGCAGCAGTCTCACTTTTGGAGTGCTTCTAATTTGTTTTACATATCGTGGCCTTTCACACCTCTGACACTGAGTCACACTCAGATGCCCCTGGTGATTACATCTTTAAGCTCTGCACGGAGAGAGGAGCCCATCTCGTTTCACTATGCCTCATTGACCAGTGAGCAGAGTCTCTTGGAGAAGTCCAGCCGGTAGTGGAGCGTGGGGATGAGTCCCTTATACCGTAACAGCTGTCAGAATCTCAGACAGACGCATTAATTCAGTTTGTCACTTACAACTTATTTAGGAAACAAGCTTAATACTCAGTTGGCTGATGGGTCTGCTCGTTCTTTGGCGAACCGATTACTTTGACAACACCCTTTGAAGAAATAAGTAACTGCTGCCAACGATCCTATTCATTTTCCATCCTTCTATACAAGTTTGATTCAAATTAAGGTCAGGGGAAAGGTCAAAACACAGGTCACACTCAGTCCATCCCCACACTCACACTACTGATTGTGAGAATTCAACGATTAACTTAACATGCATGTATTTGCATTGTGGAGAAGAGAACAATCGACCTCCACAGAGAAAGAAGAGAATAAGGTCTTCGTACTGCGAGACAAGACTGCAAATTTCATCTGCTTTATTCAACTCAGCCCAGTTTTCATGACAACAATCGACTAGAAACAACATTGTTTTACCACCTTCGGAAAAATTTCCGGTCCAGAAGGCAATATTTTAAAAAATTAACACTGTAGTTTTCATGCCAATCCACTAGACCACCCACAACATACACATGATCCAAACATTCAAGCTCCTTTAAACCACTTAGTGTCTGGATGCACGTAAGAAATGAGTCTCTGCATGGGATCCAGACGATGGTGTAGTAAATGGCCTAAAAGTATGGACTGTGACCATAATGTGCATGAGCAGTACTCCGCTTATATGACAAGTTGTGTTTTCCTTGTTCACATGGAGACGGAGAGCAGTTTTCTTTTTTTGTGTGTGTGTGTGTCTTTTTCGGAAACTCCCAATCCTATAATTGAGTCAACAAGCGGCCAAAAAGCTACAAGTTCACATCTGAAAAAGTTGTTGTGTGAACAGGGCCTTAGGGACTGCAGCAGCTTGCAGCTGACAAGTGGCAAAAGGAAGCGCAGTGTACAGGTTGCAAGTTCATCCCAGGGCCAATGGAGAGAAACAAACAAACTAAAAAATATAAATAAATAATCACACATACAGGTAGTTTTGTTGCCAACCTAAACTGAGACCCATTTTTAAAGTGTCAACACGCAAACTCCAGTTAAAGCGGAACTTGAACTGAATCCCACAAGTCAGTGAGTGAAGAGTCTTAACCTCTTCACCACCATTCAGCTGGCTGCAGTCACATGGTGATCATAAGGCGCTCTGAAGTTATTCACTCATATTTCGTCATATTATCTAACTCAAGGTTGCCGGAGGGAGAGGAGTAAAAAGAGAGTGGGATAAAAACATCTATTCACATTTACAATCAATTGAGAGTTGTCAATTCACCAAACACACAATGCACCCCAGTACATGGAGGCAAATATATATATATATATATATATATATATATATATATATATATATATATATATATAAAAAAGAGAGAAAAAACGCTGGAAAAACTCTCGGCCCGGATATTCCTACTGTGAGGCAGTCGGGTTAACCACTACATCACGATGCAGCCCCGTGCGATCATTTCAAAATCAGATTCAACAGTAAAACAGTGACGCTTTCATATCGTGTTTTAATAATTCAGGCTGTGAGGGAGCGCATTAGGTGATAAGGTGCTGGTAGGGTAGAAACTGCAGGGGATTATCACAGGAGAAAATACACTGTTAAATCAAATGCAAACAGACACCTGTGCCTCTTATTTCCCCGTGTTGTGTATTTTTGATTAGTGATTTATGCAAACGGATTTGTCGTGTGAAGTTTCAAGTGTAGCGTTAATAGGGAGTCAAAATGCTCCTCGAAGAGGGAGGAACTAGTATTTATCCACAGTGGGTAAACATTGGCATTCATTGTTATTCCGAGGTATATCTCGGTAAAAGGAGCAGGCTGCAAGGGGAGCTTCAGCGTGAGCTTCAAAGCAGCGTACTGACATTAAGGAATGCCACTTAAGCCTCATTTAAACTTGAGAATAATTTTCCGGGAGAAATCCGTCAGAGTGATGTTATTTTTTTTTTGTGGCTCTGCCTAACAACAGGTCAAATAAAATAATTGGGACTCGATCCAATTTGTGTGGAGGAAATGTCAAACCCGAGGTGTATACTCAAATCCCCTGAACTCTTCCACCTGAATAAAATGGTCCACAGTGCATCGATGGTTGCTCTGAATACGGCAGCCTGTCAAAGAAGCTGTCAATGTGCTGTGAGCACTGCGAGGTTTGAAGCTGACTCATACTATAACATTACCTCTCTCCTCACTTTCCTGCCTGCCATCCCTGAACACTTAGTAAACCGAATAAAACATACAGTGAGGACAGTCAGCTGCTTCTCCCTGATAGAGGGAAAAATAAACACAAACAGAAAAATGCATAATTCAGAATCAGTATCACCAATGATACTGTAAATCTTCTTGGCTGTTTTTCTTTCTGGAAGCGCTTTTTATGCAACTTGATTGACATGAGATGGATTCATAATCATAAACAATATTCAAATATAATTGGTAAGTCTTACCGAGCCTGATAAAAACACAGTTTAGTTTTATACTTTTTAATCAAATTAGATATGTGAAGCCACTAATTTCAGTCACTAATGTTTGTGTTGTAATGTTTAAATGTAGCTATCTCTGGGCTTATAAATAATCATTTCCAGGATGAAAGCAACCATTAAAATCACATTATTTGTGATTTCTAATGATACGTTCACTGCATAAATTCCCATTTTGTCAGTTTTTTTATTCTTCTGAGCATACAAATGAATCATCTTTGGGAATTTTGCTGTGGGGATAAACTGGTAAACAGTCTCTATTTTCTCACTGTCAAACAAATGATCAAATAATTAACAGAAAGAAAGACTGACAGATAAGTCAATAATCTCACAGCGCTACGATTTTGGATCTCAAGTCGGAGCGGTCGGTGATCTGTTATTTTCTTTGACAGGAAAACTGGTCCAGCGGGAACGTTTGTCAATGCACAGCAGAGTTACGCCACTGATATTTCAGGGCCACTGTCGAGGTCATAGATTGCAAACTCGCACAGACTTCAGTCGGACAAAAAGATCAATGAGGCAGGCAGGCTAGACAAACATATTCAACTAAATAATCCGTCTGCCCCTGAACTCTCACTGGCACCCGGGGCGAGCAGAGTGAAGGCGATGCCAGGTTAACAAGCGGGGATGCACAGTGGGTCGTTGCTTTTAACAAAAGGATCAAGGAGAACGTCTACCCTGAATCCTATCCTAAATACACCCAAAGGGAACCTCAGACTTTGCAGATCAGATACTTCTCCAGGATACTAACTCCTCAGTGCAGCAGTGGGGTAAAGTTAAACCCGGGCTCAGTGCGAGCAACACAGTCTGCAGAGCGTTTTGTTGAAATCCTCATCCAACAGGTGAAACGATGCACTTTTATCCAAACTGCTCTATGAAGGTTCACAAAACACTGATGCATTATGAAATGTGTGTTTTCAAAGATAAAACTGGGCTGGGTTATATGGTTAACAACTAGGGAACCGCTTCCTAGTGTTTCAATTCCTTGGAATGCGTGCGTGGCGTGGTTATTTTTCCAAATGAGAATCAATAGGAGAATCGACAAACTACCAAATTGTTAAGCAGAATCAAAAATGGAATCTCTATTGTAAATATCTTATCAATTCCCTCTTAACAACTCTGTCTGACAGCATCATGTCATGGTGGACAGGGAGACCCCTTTTTGTGTTGGTACACACAGTTTTAATACATGAAGTTTTGTGATGACTGCAAGAGAAATGAGGGGGTTCTACTGTCAAGTGTAATACCTGATTGTAATTGGATGTGATGATACAAGTTATGATTATCATTAGGCACCTGTGGGGGTCTTTCCAGATGACATGGCCAATCAAAAACCCCATCCTATCGCCATGGAAACGTGAGCTTTTGTCTCTATTGCAATCAGTATTTTAAAGAGGGCCGACGTCGGATGCAGCCCAGCGGATGCGACCGAAATACAACAAACACTCATTACAGGAGCAGCGGCCAAGCAGGCAGCCTCATCATAGCAGGAAAGAAAGCCAGAGCCGGGATCCATTCTGTATCCGCAGCTCTTGTTTTGTCTGATCTCCAATTATCAGGTGCATCTGCGACAAAAGAGACACACTCTGAGGCTGTTCAAACAGACAGGATCAGATACAAATCAGCCCCATTGCTCACCAGGGTAAAATAAGTGATGCGCTTTCATATTTGGAACTTCTCAAATGTGAAAGGAAACGACTTAAAGTATCCTTCACGTCGGCGTTATTGTCACCAGTGTTGGCTTCATTTCGTTCGCCTGGTGCCTCGTATGGGCACATGTCGCATAATAAACAGGTCCCATGGCAGAATGTTAATGACTATCCTGCCAAGTCTCAATAATAAATGAGTGCCAGCGAGCACTTCATTTACTCGGGAAATGATGTACAATGCGGAGCCGCAGCAGTTGTTGGGTGCGTTGACATGGCATGGCAGAGACAGACACCCTGTCAGTGTGGATTAAAAAGTCACAGACTGACATGGGCTTCTGCAGACCTCGATGCAATGCCGTCCCCTCGGGGCTCACACTTTCCACATTTGTCTTCATGCAAAACAAGTCATGGCCGGGGACGTTCAGGGTGGAAACTGCAGGCAAAGGGCACACTGGGACACGAGCGACGAAGAGAGACCAACAGAAAAGTAGTTAGGAAGGGATGATAATGTTCATTGAAGATAAATATATTAAGCCAGCCCCAAGGGAATTGAAAATGGAAAATAATTAACCAAACATTTGATATTAGTAGCACACGACCACTGCTGAGTTGAAGCCATATTTCCAATTACGTTGCAGTTTTTATACTCTATCACTGTCAGAGAGGAAACCACAAAGGCCCTCAACAATTATTCCTCTTACAGATTTGTATCTTTGGTTTCTCTCTTTTTGTTACGCTCAGGAGGAACCGATCCATCATGTCAGAGTGACACTTGCTTGTTTGTGTCATGACGAGGGCCTTTTTTCAAAACAGTCTTATGACCAGTGTCCAATAGCAAGACTGCAGATTTTCAGGGTTTTTTTTTGTTTTGAGTTTAGTTTCCTGTATTTGCAATTTTTATTGAGAATTCTTTAACTCTACCTGAATTCAGCGATGCAATCATCAAATATCTTGTTTCTAAATCATTTCATCAGCTGTGTGTTACCATTCACATTTCGTCTCAGGTTAAATGCGTGATGTCCACATTTCTACTTTGCATCTGAATTTGCATTACGCCAGTTAGACTATTTACATATCAGGCGCGTCTCTACAGTCTGACGTCATTTTTGCAAGTCAAAGTAGTCAGATCATTTACCTAAAGCTGAAGCACAATGATACATTCACTATTATAGGTAAAAGTCCTGTATTTAAATCCTATATAAGTGCAAATGTATTACCAACAATACGTACTTCAAGCTGCACATACGTATATTGCCTCCTTGACTGTCATATAATTACATTACAGTTAGTAGCATTTCACCGTTGAGTCATGTGAAGGAATACTTAACCCTTCAGAGAGAAATGTGCAGCATCACTGAAGCTTTGCGGTGGCGGTACGGTTTATTCCCTATCCATCCCACATGACAATCCTACCAGCTGGAAGTCTGTAGAGCGCCAACTGCAGAGTGTAATTTTTTAATAGAATTAGGGATTTGTGGCAGGATTGAACTTAAAAGGTCCCCCTGAGTTTAGTAAAAAATGCCATCACCTTCTTTGACTCTGCCACAAATCTATTCTTAACAACATTTGCCCGAATGGGGCATCTAGGAAACATCCTGCCAACCCAATAATAAAAGTAGGTGGTCGGCCGTAGAGGCGACATTCATTCCTCCTCGTTAAATATTAACCTTTAAATGCCACAGTCTCGGCACCAACAAAAACTCGAGTCTCCAGCTAGTTAAGTTTCCTCATGTTCCATCCCTCCGGTTGTGTGGTCCTGGTTTGTTTAATATACACATCAGCTACATGTCCCAAGCTCCAGGTACAAATATTTTAACGAGAAGTTGAGCAGTAGTAGTGAATTAATCCGGTGTTATGTCTGTGAATGTCAAAGTTTACCTCTCTCTGGAATGACGGAGCGGGCAGTGACCGTAGCCATTATCCCCGAGGTCAAATCTATTGTCATTGTGGACGGGCAGCTGCACATTTTATTGCAGCGCTGCTCGTTACAAATGATCTCACAAAAAAATAATGCTCGCTCTCGCCAGAGCGGACAATGTGTTGTTTCTGCTGTCATCCGAGCTTTCACACTTTCATTTACGGACGAGAAAGAAAGAGAGTATGAGGCTCATGCTGGAACAATACCGCCGAAAAGGATTGAAGCATTGAGCGCGCAGCGGGCGCACCGCGTCATACAAGGTAAAATCAATGTTACATGAATGAATCATATGGCATCACAAAGTATTATAGGTTTGGGTTTCAGTTCATCACCCTGTGGAAAAAAAAAAAAAAAAACCCCACCATCAATAATGCCTTTTCATGTGTTTCCTTTTGAAAGCCGTGATTAAAAACGAGCAGTTACATATATCTCCCCGGAGTTATTCTGCGTTTAATAACGGGGGTTTTCATTTAAATGCATTTGCGACTCTGCGGGATGCAAATCGTCCCACCGTGCTCGTGTGCGTTTACCTTCCATGACGTAGACCAGCGAGCCCACGTCGCCCTCCTTGATAATACAGCTGTCTTTTCCATACTCCACGGGGTACATACAGTCCACAATCTCTTGGATCTGCGACAGCTCCAGGTTCTTCATGAAGTCGTTGTCCAATATAGCCTCCTTAATCAGATCCTTGGACCTAGAAAAATTCAAACAAAATGAGGTAATTGTACGAACACCAGAGGTAGAAAGAACTTTGCACTTACTTTAATAAAGTAGATGTGCAGACATGGGAGTTAAAACAAAAGATAAAGGTAAATAAAAGTGATTAAACTTTGTGTGTCAAGTAGAAAGAAAACCGCACGGGCTCTGAAACGCACTCGGGAGTGAGAAAGTTAAAAACACAGACCTTGGATGAACATTTCTGCCAGCTGTTTCTGGGTTTTTTTTTTCAAGTTAGGACTTCAAAGATTTTTCATAAATAAGGCCACTGATGCAGAGTGTGATGCCACTCCGCATCTGCTCAGAGTTATCTGGTCTACTTACAGCCACATGGATACTAAATCTCCCTGCCGTTGAAAACACATTCAACGAGCATCTTTTCTCTGTGGTTATATCCCATTATTGCCACGTCTGTCTTTTACATGGATGGATGGATGGATGGATGGATGGATGGATGGATGGATGTCCCATTCATTTAGGTTAAAATCAATCGAAAGAGAAAATCCATCAATCTTCTATTCAAACCAAAGTTGAAGCAATAGTATAGCCGAAGCACTGAATCGTACACGTTACATGACATTGATGGCTCTTCATTAGAGAACGACAAAAACGAGAGAGAGAAGGAAACATCCAACACATCAAATAAAAACCATGTTTGAGATCAAAATATTCTCTAAACCCCATTGAAGGATGTTGACCAGTTCAGCAGTTGCTTCTGTCACAGGCAATCACAGCTGGCGTGGCGACTTCTCAAAAACATATCCTCATTTCAAAGGCATCAAGGTTGAAACCTTTTTATTCCCTCCAAATGCTGGAACGAGTCAATAAATAGCTAAATCTATGCCTTCGTTTCCATTCAGAGGTACGCTTCTGAAAGCCGATGCAGCCTTCAGACTGCAGAGTCATTAGGGCAATCCACAGGTAATTCTTTTCTGCAGAGGCTATGCAAGGAGGGAAGAAAATGTAATTAAGTGCGGAGAGAACAGTTGCCAAGGTGCAAGAGTCATTTTTTTCTAGGTGTGCAGATAGTCGCGAGGAGGACTTTCAGGAGAGGAGCATGTGAAATAATCTCCCAAATGAAGGGGTGTGCCCTCGATTCAGCCGACAAAACATCGGGTGGGAAGAATTTTCGCAAGTAAAAGGTGTCTGGTGTTTTCAACACGGCGGGTGAACGCAGGTCGGATGCAGCCAAGTTTGAGACTTCAGAGCACGCATGGAGCGTAACCGAGAGCGAGAGGGAGAGCGAGAGAGAGAGAGAGAGAGAGAGAGAGAGAGAGAGAGAGAGAGAGAGAGAGAGAGAGAGAGAGGTGTCAAGGGATGGGAGAGAAGTCTGAGGCGGACTGGATCGTGAACAGCGAGTCAAGATCACTCATTCATCGATGCGCGTCATCGCCACAATGCGAGCGGCTCGGCTGAGGAGCGCCTGGCTTTTGGCAGAGTGTGAGGCAAACGAATGAGGTTAATAATATGTATCAGGGTTATTCCATTGAAAGGATCCCACCCCCAAGGAAGGGAAACCTTTTCTCCCCCTAATTCGTGAAAACACAGAAAGTAGCCGGTATCTCGAAGCTCTCAGGAATTAAAGGCACAGGTGAACTGCCTCTTGTCTTTTTGTGCTCGGTGCCCTTTTCAGAAACCGAATTCTGAGTGCATTGTTGACGCGGATCACCCGAAGAGCTTATAGCTAAAAAGGGCAAATAACCTGGAAGGCATTTCTGAAGCTGTGCTCACCCCCTTGCAGCCGGCCTTCGCCGCACCGCTGCACAAATCACACAAATACACGCACACAAAACTTTGAGCTATAACATAAAAAAAAGAAACCAGACTTTCTTTTTCTTAAGATTTATGTGCAGCGACTACAGTAAGTCTGCATCTTAAAACAGCGATCCCTCTGCACATCAATGTTTTATGAGGTAAGACTTTATGGTTCGTGTCTTACCTCTCTTCACATTGAACTTTTAAGGTCACGACAAACACCTCTTCAGTAAATCGTGACCAACACAATCGAATCAGGGGGAAACAATGTCGCTGTTTTAAATGAAATATTGCCACAAAAAAAAACGAGAGAAGAGCAGCGGCGGCATCTGGTTCATAAATCCCCAAAAAACCCAGCCTTCAGCGGGATTAACAAATTTCAAGTGCATCGTTTTCGCACTATCAGCTGAATCATTACTCCTGATTTCAGTTTCAAATGCCACAATAGCAGCATATTTATTTTAATTCCTGTCGTGGACTCAATAGCCATGAATTTTCAATTAGACTCTCCAGGACTGTAAATCTCCCAACAGCCCTGCTTTCACCCGAACAAATAAAACCCAGGCTTAATGAATTTACTGAAGTCCGACGTTTTGCTAGTTGTCAGACTTTATTGGTAATGTCACATGACTTATTCAACCCCCAAAGCCCTGAAGCAACATGAGCAGCATTCTCCCTCCCCACACTGATACAATATAAACCTTTTGTTTTGAAAAGAGGTGCTGGATGGAATGTGTATTGATCTACAGAAATATAGAGGTGAAATCATGCCCCAACCTACTCGAAGGGAGTCAAGCAAAGAAATACTGTGAAGAAATCTCAAAAGGATGCAAACAAAGTGTTGCCTTCGGTTTCTTTGGGTTCCGTTGTTTGGAGACTAAAAGCAGAACAAAGTATTATCCTTAGGTGACATTTTTGGATTGAGCTACGACTGACAATGACGGGTCGAATTCTTTTCTTTTCTTTTTTTTTTTCCTTGAAAGGTCATGAATCTGTCCTGCCAGAGCCCGTTTCATTATCGCAAAGTACCCTCTCGTCTCATGTCTTCCCATTTATTACATCATTTAGGGACGCGAAAAAGACGAAAGACACCGTGGGCTGACATGCTTGCAGTTTTTTTTCCCCCAGTTTTGAATTGACTCAAATCTCGGACTGGGCAGTTTCTCCTCCAACAGTGCAAATTGGGCAGCTTTAAAGTTTCTCATTAGGCGCCTTCATGGTGCCCCTGAGAAGCAAAACGCGGGGCGGTGGTAAATCTAAAAAGTGATGATTAAAGCGGGATATTTTTAAACTCCCTTCCTGCAAACTATTGTGATGCCTCTTTACGTGGTCTCGCAGCAGGAGGAGAACATAATTTGGATTTAATATTGACAGCCCTCATTAGGTTTTAGGGAGTACACTTTAATGAAGGTATGAGGGTCTTTTTTTTTCTTTTTTTTAAGACTGTCATGATGCTTGCTGGGAAGGTAACTCTTCAAAACAAGTTCAATGTGACGCAGCTCTTGCAGGCTCTGATAGACTTGGGATGGAGCTGGAGGTTTGTTCTTCTCACAGAGAAGTCAGGCTGAGTTCGCCAAAGACATTTGGGCGGCCTCAATCACACTGGTGAAGTTGAGTAACTTCTTCCGTGCAGACCCTTGTAAAAACATCTGCCTCCCTCGCTTTTGTGACGATGATGTATTTGCTTTCATCTCCGAGTGAAGTTTGGGCCGAGCAAGTCCAGTCTTCCTTAAATGGAGAAAATATGCTCTTTTAGGCCGAAAGAAGAGAAGAGGGGTGGCATTAAAGTGGGAGAGGCCAGCAGAAGGAAGAGGGAGAGGGATGGATAGCGCATGTGTAAAGAATGCTCTATGGGTCTTGTAAAGAAGATAAAGCGAGTGAGAATGAAAGAGAAACATAAACATTCAGCCAAATCCAACAGGCGTAATCGCTACACTTCAATAACCAAAACAAAATGAGAATGTAGCAGAACTGTTTTAGCTCACAAGGGTTCTTACGTAAGAGGAGAAAGCGAGCCTCTTTCTTCTCAGCTGAGCAGGAACAAAATCAACGTTAAATTGAGCCACGCAGAATAAAAGAAATGACTCTGATTCAAGTAGATTTCTCCACACTAGGAGAAAAGAAAGACAGCTCCTGCAAGTCACTCAAGCAAAAATATCAAACTGATTAATGATGATGCTGAAGTCATGAGAGAACAGCACCAAAGCACACTCAAAGTCATTTGGATTCAATAGTCTGTCTTCTTTTTGATCAAATGTTGTCACGCATGCTTATTAGAAGAGAGATAATGGACAAAATGTCACTTTCTTCTTAATGAGCAGTGTGAAAAGGTGTGGCAGGTGCTCGGAAGAAAACCATTGGTCGGGGCTTTGATGGATGTTGAAACAACTTCCCTGAAATGAAAAAGATCATTTTTGAATTTTCCTACAAGGACTAATGGCTGTCACTGTTTAATAAGTTTGTTGCTTTACTTTATATATCTCAAGCTCTGAAGCACTTACGATCTTCAAACTCTTTACAGAATATCTAAAGACTATCCGATCCAGCTCTTTCACTAAAACAGGATTTTACTTTACATTTACCATTGTCTTCCAGGAAAGGTCTCGCTAAAGGTCTCCGGGAAATGCCTTTAATAAAAAAACAAGTGCATGCAGGCAAAAGATCATCGGAATGAATTGGACTTGCGAGTATTTTTTTCCTCAGCTGCCATTCAAACTGGAGCAGAGATCTCCCATTTCCAAGCAGCTGTAAGATGAAATGCCAAAAATAAAATGACACAAGAGTGTGTTTTCCCTGCGTTTTCCAAGCACACAGAGCTGACAGGTATAACAAAGACTAATGGCCTTTTGCTGCTCAAATAAATGACCCCCCCCCCCCCTTTCGTTCTTGAATCTTCTTTTTTGAAGAAATCCTCTAAGCTCTGTTTGTGTGTCAGAAGAATAATGACATTCATATCTGACACATCTGATCCCACTGCACAATCTTAAGGGAGCATGTTTATTTTTTTGCCTCTGTCAATTTAAAAACCATGCAAGATGAAAACAGAAACTTTTTTTTTTTGTTAATGACTATGGCATCCTGTGATGCATTTCAAAGCCAGGTTTAGTCTTACAATTGGATCTATTACATTGAATACCCACATTTGAAGGTGCTCTAAGGATATGAGGAGCACCCCATCCTGTCCACCAGGGGGGTACGTGTGTTAATTCTACTCACACAAAACAAGGATTATTTCACAGCAGAGGACCGCTTTAGCGCCAGTTTCAGTTCAAAATCCAGACCTCCTGTTGCAAGCCAAGTTGAGGGGGGGGGGAGAGTGTTTACTGGGGAGTTTGCAAGGAGGACAGAGAAGGTAGATTGAGAGGAATCCTAAGGTAAACATCCAGGGGGCTTGTTAAGACTGACTGTCACCGAACCACAGCTTGTATAAAATAGACACTGGTACATTACGCAGAACTGCCACCACCAGATCTATAAACCTATAATTCCCCTTCATCGAATGACATTGTGTCTCCCTCCTGCTGGCTTGTGATCAAGCTTAAAGAGATTTAGCCTTTCGTTGTTGTCCAGATGACAACTGCCATCAATACCGGATTTTTAATCATTTTATCTCTCAAAATTTTTCAAGGCAGAAAACATGTCTCAATTTTTCAACCCACTGCCCATGCATATTATTACACGGTCCCTGCACAAATGAGTGAGTCGTCATGAGGCTCTGCGGACGTCTGGTAATTATCTCCTCATTTAAATCGAGTGTTCTGGAGCAGAGAGACGGCTGAAACCTACAGGGCAGCGGGTTCCCAGGACCGAGGCTGGGAAACTCCGGTTAACCCAGTCACAGTGTGGCTACGTGTCTCCCCCTGCCCTGTGAGTGTGCGTGAGAGAGAGTATGGGCATGGAGAGAAGCGCAGCATCTCAACCTTAAGTGTGCTACAGGTGAAGTACCTGCTGCGCCACCTGAAATATTACGCACAGCAAACAGAGCGAACACTGGAGTGCCGCTGCAAAATAACATTCTCCCGCAGTTATCATCATATAGTCAGAGATCGAGAGTTTGAATTTTGGACACCTACTCTGGGCTTTTGGGGTAGAAAGGTAGGGTGACATGGCTAAGATCCTGGATGTCGAAGGCGGTCGGTTCGGCCGAAATCGCCTGCCTCTTCGTGCGATGCTGCTCGTGCAGCTCGCTCTGCTTTTGGACCTGCTGGGTTGCCGGTTTGATCACGGAGCGGTATTTATCCAGCTCGTTCTGAAGTCGCTGTATCAACTCGTCCTTCTGGTCGAGCTCCAGTTCCAGTTCGTCGATGAGCGCGTCCCTCTGGCGCAGTTCCTCGATCTTCTCCTGGAGCGCGTACTGGAGGTCGCGCAAAGTGCCCATTTCAGTAGCCAACGTCCCCAATAAGTTTATCGAAAGGTGCGCAGTCGAGTCTTTAGCCTCTCTCCTCTACCTCGCCGCTCACAAACTTTATCCGGCATGAACAGCTCGAGAAGATTCAGCCCCTGTCTCTCCTGAGGGGGGGTTCCTCTTCCCGTCACGAGCAGATGTTGAAGGTTTGGGGGAGACGCCGCCGAGGTTGCTGCAATTGCCAAGGTGAACGCATGCAGCGTCTCAGCCACAATCACGCAAAGTTTAGTATGTTTCTCTCTCTCACCCCCCTCCCTAGGTAGTGTGACAGCGGAGGATCGTCCTCCCCGAGTGCGTCAGGCTGCGACCCAGAGAGAGCGCATGGCGAGAAGGGCGCCTACTGGAATCTGTGGCACGGTGCAGTCTGCCACTCCACTCAGCGAGCTGCTTTCGTCTCACATGAATAATGGAGTCGTTGAGAAAGCCGGTGCTCGCAGAACCATGTCTTCATACCTCAGTAAGTCGCCCTGGGGCTGCGGAGTTACAAATACATGAGCGGCGGAGCCTTAATGGAAGTTGAAGGTGATGGAAAAGTTAATGAACCTCGACGTGAGGGAGCAAATATACAACGCGTTCTTTCAGTTTGCGATCTCTTAGTTTCATGCGGTTGTATGTTTAAGGGCAAGCGCATATTTCCCAGTGCTATACATCTCAACCCAGCTGATGTTTTGACTTGCAAATCTGCGTGTTTTAGTGCGAGTAAATGATTCAGCTGTCTGGCGACTATTCATTTCACGGCAGCTTCTTAAGTGGAGCGATTCAAGGTGCTTAAGGCAAAACATGATCTCAAAAAAGAGTCAAACGGAGCAGCAGACGTGAAAATGTCACAGCCACTGAGGCTCGGGACTCCTTCACAGCGTCATCTAATCCGGTGCTTTGCGCACTGTGCGCGCCGCTGGTGTCTGTCCACATTATCCCAATGAGTCATCTGAAGCTCGGCGAACAGCGTTTGGCCTCATGCGCTCTGGACAAATTCAGGAGGACGATAAACTGCCAAGGACAATCTGATAGGAAGAGCAGTTACTGGGGCTAAAACAGCAATTACTGAGCTGAGAGGGTGGGCCGTCACGGTGTTGACAGTGCGCACAATAAAGCGAGAGAAACGACAAATCCGGGGCTGTGAGAATAGGTGGTGTTTTGGACTTGTGGGGATAAAGCCATCCTTTTGAGGACAAAAACATGTAAACAAGCCCAGACGAGACAGACTGTCTAATAACAGACCACAGCTGCCCTCTTGTGGTGGATTAAAGAATCAACTCGGGCATATTAATGACCATTAATGGATGTACCAGTGTATTGAGTGATATCTGAGGAGCAGCCAAGCGGTTATTCGAGAAACTAACCTTTTATGTGTATCTAAACAGAAAAAAAATCCTATTAATGGAAGCAAATAATGTAGATCTACGGTGTGAGATACTTGGAGACTGAGGCTTGCTCGGCCTAATGTGAAAAAATAACACATTCGTGAATTTAATCAAAGAAACTGTGTCACTTCTGTTTCTAGAGATCACAGAGTGTACACAGTGCATAGTTCAGCTTTCTGTAGGAATTGTTTATGAGAAACACCATTTTATACTATCAGCACCTTGTGAGATATGTCCTTTTTCCAGCAGAATATTTTTTCTTGTGTTCTCCTCACAAAATATGGAACACGCCCTTTCTCGTCTCCGCTAATTGAAACCGTATCTCTTTCATGTTTCTCAAAAGAAGAACACAAAGCTGAGCAGCAGCAAAAGTTTCAATACATATCAGAAAACTGCAGGTGCCTGGACATTTCAGATAGTCTGCATCCTCACATCTCCCCATCATCAAAAGGCCCTCCCACTGTCCTTCAAAGCACCTCTGCGCTTTAAATTTCACCTCACCAGCCATCCAGCTCAGCCCTTTTCCCCCCAATGCAGATCAATAGAAACAGGATCAGCTGCTCCATGCTGCGGTAACCGGAGGAGCGGGGCAGGCCGCCGCCTGGTGCCACGTCCTGACTCTAATGGAGGGTCACACTGTCTCCGACCCCACCGTGGC
Organism: Lipophrys pholis; assembly: GCF_963383615.2. Taxonomy (NCBI): domain Eukaryota; kingdom Metazoa; phylum Chordata; class Actinopteri; order Blenniiformes; family Blenniidae; genus Lipophrys; species Lipophrys pholis. Next base: position 9,849,930 of record NC_137642.1, on the reverse strand, counting down.
CCTGCCTGTATGCAGGCCCGGCGGTGGCATATGTGGACGCCGTCCTTCAAGCAGTGATGGCACCAAGGGAGCCACCATCCTCCCAATGCATTGCACCAACACAGCTTGACTTCCAAGTGCATATGATGCTCTCAACAAATTAGTCCACTGACACCTCAGTCTAGTTACTAACTTGACCCACAGTATGAATTGATCATTGTCACACTGATCCATGTAGGAACTGTACCAACATGAGTCCTGTTTCTACCTTGAAGGTTCATTAACCATTATTTCTCAATGAACATGGTTCATTCATGATATCCACACTCCATTCTTGTTTTTGCCTTCATGGGCAGCCTTTTTTTTTTTTTCTGTGACGCTTCACTAAGCTTCAGTTAATGACTGCAAATGAGGATTTTCCCTGTCAGCAGTTTATTAATGCAAATGAAGGTTGGAAATTGTCTAGCCATTCTAACAACATTAACCTCATTGTCTCCTGCGCTGTATCAACTGGGGGGTTGTCTGTATGTGTTGCATCAATAAAACAAGTGTCCAGATAGGGATATATAATTGATTGTGAAATTGGATTAAATTAAAACATGAACAATTGAAAAGTTTGTCAAACTTTTGTTACTTTTTCTCCATTAAATTTTAAGGTGTCGATAAAACTGTGTGGCAGATGTTTCGGTCTAAGGCCTGTCCTGAAACCTTGAAATAAAAGGGCAAACATTTTGTCAACCTAAAACGAGCAGCAAAGGTGATGAAGGAAGCATATGGTCAAACAAAGCGTTTTCTAATGGAGTATTAAATATCCTCAGACATGCACTTCGGATCCTCAGCGTCCAGCTACTAAAAGCCAATAATGCATCGCACTTCCTCTCGTCTGAGTCCCGCGGGACTGCCATGATGGATCTGATCAATTAGGAGCTCTTTCTGAAGCTCGCCTTGGAGCTGCGTCATCTGCCCCAAGAATGAAAGTGCTCGTCCATTCATGGCAAAGCTCCCAATCTTTTAAGTGAGAGGAAAAAGAACACACTGGAAAGGTAAAGAGAACTGGAAAAGTCGCACTCACGCACACACACGCAAAAAAAAAAAAAAAAAAACCTGAGCGTGTTTGAGCATGTGGAGTTTCTATCAGCACATGAACATTTTCACATTCCTCCTGAAATGACATTTGGACTGTTCTAGCGAGAAGAAAAAAAGAAAGCTATATCACAAAGCAGACACATGGGCGTTGATAACAGCATTGGAGGGGTGGAAAGTACCACCGCCTACTGAAACTGTCTTACCAGTCGGACTTGGCATATTTCCGAAACGCCTGCCTCGACAGGTCCTGGTGCGTCTGCGGCTCGGCGGAGATGCCCTGCGCTCGCCGGGTCCGCGGTCCGATAAGTTGCGCGCTGGGCAGTACAGACTGACATTTGTGCAATTTCCTCTTCAGCTCCTGAATCTCGTCCTCTCGGTCAGCGAGCCGCCGCTCCAAGTCCCGTATCCTCTCCTCCTTTAGCAGCAGGATCTTGGCAAAGTCGTCCTCCAGGTCGCTCATGGTGAAAACAAATGCGCGTTAAACTTTGTGCAGCCGATTTCTCCGCGGCGTGCGGACAACTCCCCAGCGCGCGGAAGATCGTGTTCAAAACCCCGACACAAATGCCCCGTTTCTGTGATGATGCTCCGAGAGTTTCCCCCTTTCAACTGCCCACTTGTTTATTTCAGGAGAAAATAGGCAGCAAAGCCCGGCGTTTTAAAGCTTAAGGAGCGGACGACTGGTGGAGCAGTGCGCTACAGTCCGCCAAACCTCCGGGGAGATGCTGATGATTCTTCATTGAGAAGCCAATTACAGCAGCTCTTCCTCTCCGAGGACGCGCGCCAGCCGTCAAACTGGGCACAGAGGAGCCGGAGCAACTCCTGTAGTTCACCGCCTCTCAGGCTGCAAACAGACCACAGAGGAAGCAGAACAGTCCGCTCCTCCTGCTCCTCCTGCTGCTGCCGCTGCTGCTGTCAAATATTTGTTTACCATCTATCTGCACAACCCTGAGCCACCTTTGAGAAGCGCGCACATCACCGCTCCGACCGAATAATCAATTGGCCCTGTGCGCACAGGCTGCTCGCTTAATGGGACAGTGAACTTGGCTGAAGCTTGTGTGCAGGAAAAAGTGAAAGAAACATTACCCTGAAAGGAAAACGACCCTTCCTCTGACCATTTGCTACTGTGGCAGCACTTATCTGGTGCACCTGTGCCCTATTTTGATCATCTCCAAGGTTTTCATAATGTTTTTGTTTTTTTTATCTCATCCAGATAATATTAAGAAGAAGAATAAAGCCCATCTGATACACAAAACAATACTCCACAAGTCTGGACAGAAGGACGAATCTACACATAATGCATGATTCATTGTTGCAGAAGCAGAAATGAGCCAAGTATTGTATGCATCCGGCTCTAAGTAAAGTTAATTACAAAATAGATTCCAAGTGTGTTATCATCCTGATTAGAGTAATCAGTAATTGCATAGGTACAGTGGCAACAGGGCTCATCGCTTTCATGCTGTGCAGGCTGCAGACAGTTCAGTAATAGATCATCACCTCGCTCGCTGTAGTATTAATCATTGAAGTCAGCCAGCCTGTCCTATGCACCATTTTTCATTTTACTGCTTAAATCTGTTTCAACTGAATGAATTCATTGAGAAAGAAGTGAGCTCATGGGCGCTGGGGGGATGTTTCATTAAGATTCAGAGTTAAAAATAGAGTGAGCAGATCTTCACTTTGCTGGTGTAGTTCAACATATCTCACCCTTGTCTACTGCTTGCCTTCTTATTATTCCAACCACATCATGCTGGTCTAAAGACGAGTGCTTGTTGCTGGAAAGTGTGGCTGTATAGATCTATTTGCCGAGTTTTATTACACATTGTTTGATCCCCCCCCCCCCTTCCCTTCTTTGCCCTGCAGTGCTACAAATGTATCTTGGATGAGAATTGTCATCTCCCATGTGAGACTTGTGATAACCAAAAGTCCTGTCTGCCTCCATAAGAGTTATCAGCCGTTACGCCAGTTGTTCTCGCCATATGATGAGTGTGCTTTCATTCTGTTTCTGTGAGTGCGACCCATGTCTCACAGTAATTGTGAATGCAACCAGCACTCAAAGAAAAAGGTGAGGACCAGGGCATGCTGTTATCAATGTGGAAAACAGTCATCAATTAATTATGTATGCTGCAGACACTGTGTCCATTATGACAGTGGTAAATTAAGTGTCACCTTCTGGAACCTTATCAACAGAGAATACGCCATACTGGAAGAGCGCTGGTAACATCTTATTCACCCAAAGGGTATTTATGCATCAAGATAAAAAAGGTATAGATTATAGTAATATCAGATTTTCCCCATAAATAAAAACATGTAATATCAGCATCTCAATGTACTTTAACTATAAAGTTAAACGTGCTCCCTGAAGAAATAATCATTCAAAAAAATATACTGAATTAACAATGTGCATGCTTTAAAGATGCTTTATGTGACATTTATGCAATTCCACATCGGTGTGTTGAGTGTCAGTGGTGGGTATTACATTCTGCTTTGCTCTAACGCATCCGTTCAACCAACTCTGGACGAGTAGCGTCGAATGGAGCCGGAGATTTTGGACTGTGAAATTTTGGTTTTTCCTTCAAAATAAGCACCACTTCACTTCAAATACAGTAAAGTGACATTCATGCTGCTTTCCCTCTGTCATGTCAACGTATTATTCAGAGTTCAGGGATCTCTCATTTATATCCAATCAACTTATGTCTCGAAGCACAGCTATAACTCAATAATTTCCTTTGTCGGGCATCTTAGTTGCCTCCACGCCAAACTCTTTCCATGTTTACACAAAGTAAGTAATGCTGCACTACCAGTTCCAGGTCGTGTTGTGCGAGCGCTACACGGGTCACCTCCCCTGGATGTTGCAGGGTTAGGTAATGGACGCCAGCTTGACCTTAGCGCAGCCGATGATGGATGCTCTGACAGCACAGGAGAATGGCCGCCTCACGGCCGTCAATGGGTTCGTGACTGCCGAGCGCGGCTGCGGAGTAATAAAGGGCTCATGTGCTGTATTTGCAGCATTTCAAAAGCGTCTCTGAGCAGGGAAAATCTGGTGCCCTCTTGTTTGCCTCAGGGACAGATCAGCTTACGGAAGAGAAGAGGGCAGACATTAGTCACTGTTTTCCTGTAATACACACACACACACACACACACACACACACACACACACACACACACACACATGGATACAGATAGAAGAAAGAGAGTGAGGTATCATGGGTATACCCAGACATATGCTTGCACATCATTATCACCCACACACACTCAGTCCCATACAAAGATTTATGTAAACCATTCACAAAGCTAAAAAAATCCCCGCGGACACACGAACATGATCATGCCAGCAGCCTGCGTGGAAGCCTCCGAAGTGATTACAGTAAGTGCAATGGTAAGAGTAGTGTGTTGTTACATTTCTGGAGGGTCTCCTCCCCTGAGCCCCCTGATGCTGATCTGTCTTTGGTCCCAGAGAGACCCCACCAGCTGGCCGCCTGCCCAGGGGGGGGAGGGGGGGGGGGGGGGGGGGGGCTGACATGAGCTCCAGGAGAAGGAGGAAAAGCAGGAAGGCCTGATGAGATGAGGATGGGAGGGGTGTTGTATAGCCTGGAGTGATCTATTTAAGAGCCTCTCCCGTCCCGTGAAACACTACAGACAGAAATCCTGCGCATTTCGCAGCAATATCACACGGCATATTCACATCGCACAGACGCAGTCTCACATTGTAAGATGATATCATATCGAGAGCCGCTGATTGATCGCTCAGCTCATACTGGAGATGGATAGAGCCAGACCTCAGGAAATTGACTTAGCAAACGCTATAATGATACTTCCTTCCTGTCTTCCTGCATTAGTACAGTCAAAATCAGATAGGTGAGGAGAGAATGTGATGTTTTCTGTACATTATGTCACACTGCAAGGTATGCAAAAAAATCTATTTCTCTTCGCCAATACATTCTCATTCCGAGGCAACACATTCCGTGAGAAGGGATTAATCATCTTCAAAGTGGCGCCAATCAGTATGTTTCCTGACGGGATCGTAGCTCTTCAGTGGTGACAAAACATGTGACAATCACCACCCGATTTATAGTGAGACTCAGCATTTCAAGGCCATCTTTGCATAAAGCAGTCGATTAATTTGATTTCTAAGATGCAATAATGACCAACGTGTGAAGAACTTTAGCCGTCAAAGTCATTCTGACAGGAGAATCAGGACGCAGCGAATACTGCAGGAGCAAGCAGGTCGAAGTGTCTGGAGACGAGTGCAGTCGATGATAAAGGAACTTCTGTTATGCATCATGCTGAAAGCACGTTTAACATTCATAAAGTGCTTTATACCGTCAGTTGCGCTCACTCACTAACCAATGGTGATGCGATGGACGGCGATCGCCCGCGCCCGGGAGCAACTTGTTGTTCGGCGTCTCCCTCAAGGACGCTTCAACACATCAACAGAGGAGCGAGGGATCGAACAGCACATCACAGCACAATACTCTTCACCACCTGAGCCCACTGATGGACAGATTAAACACACATTTTTCCACCAGGAGACCGGGGCGGGAATCTGGTGTGGTAATTAATGTCGACACCTATTTTCAGTCGGACATTGTAACACCGTTGCTGCAAAAAGATTTTTTTCCTCCATTTACATGTCTCCATTGTTCATGTAGGTTTAATGTCATATTAGAAAGACACTGCAAAATCTGTCTCTTAAGGAGTGAGTGACTCAAACAATGAGAATATATTTAGTTTCTTTTGGTTCACTCTGGCCACTGTTATTCAGTAGCATGTGTTTCAAGCAACACGAATCAAATGGAATATGTGGCTGTCCAGCACTGAGCTGCACAAATGTCCCGACAGATTTCCCTCAGAGAGAACAGAGAGTGAACGCAGGGCTTCAATTCGGCACACGTTTCTGCAGCATATCTGTCGGGTGTGTAATTAGTTTGGTCCACCAGATCAGCTGAAAGGGAGATAATAGAGCAGGTCTATGCTGTGTTTACAGCTCGCTGCCACTGCCAGTGGAAAATAAATAAAACTGTCATTATTTCTTTGGTGCAGTTACCTGCTGAGCATGTCCAGCTCCATCTTTCAAATGTTAGGGCCAAGAAATAACCCAAAGATATTACATATAGCCATTTAATGTCGTTCATTGTTTTCAATCGAATGCATTTCTATTCCAAAATACACCCACGTTGGACATTGCTCAATCTATTTTTTTTTTTTTTTTTTTTAATGAGTTTCCATAGCGTTCACTCTCGGACCGACATGTGTTGACCAAATGACTGAGCAGGAGAATGAAGGGCTAGAAAAAACATTTCTCTACAATCTGTCAGTTTTCTGATTAATCTCTCATCTCGCCTCAACACTGATCTTTGATAAAAAATAAATAAATAAAAAAATCAAAGTGAGGAGAGAGACCCACACTGTGATGAGAAGACAGCGTGACGCAGAGTGTGAGAACAGGAGCTGGAGCTGGTGTCACAGACCGGAGAAGTGTGTCTATGAGGTGAGCAGGGGGTCAGGGGTCACTGACAGGAATGCTGTGTCCTACATTTTCCAGGTGTGTGGCGCGACTCCCATTGTTAATGTTAATGGTCCACATCCACGGAGGCCTCAGGAGCCCAAAGTGCTGCCACTAACAAAGAAATAAAGAAAGCATCCTTTAAGGATTAAAACGGAAATCATATATACTTATAAATAATGATGGATAATAGTATTAGTTGAAATTTGGAGCGTTAATGAGACGTTTTGTGTAAACAAGTAGAAACACTACATGAGTGCTGGATCTCGATGATACAAAAGCCTAAACAAGAATACAAAAGACATAACATGCGTGCAAAAGCCAGATCCTGGATGCAAAAGTCACAACATGCAATGCATCACATCATGGATGTAAAATCCGACAACACAACTACTTATTAAAAAACACGAAAGACTCCCAAGCTTAAGAACATTACAGCTTACTTATCTGGTTCACTTGTTTCTCGAACTTCTTCTCCAACCTGTCATCAAACTTTCCCTCTCAAACAATCATTTAGCGCCATCGCTTTAGTAGCCTTTTGTATTCGTGCTGTGCCGTTTCGACTGTGGTGATTCATGTTGACCGGGGAGTAGAACTGAGAAATGAGCGGGAATAAACTGTCTATGTGGGTTTTGGGTTTTTTTGTTTGTTTTTTTAAGACCTGTGGACAAGTAAAAGAGATGACTATTTGTCCCTGTTGTTTTGTTTCTTTACAGGCCTTTGGTGATGCTAAATTGTAAGATTAAATGGGTTTTCATTAATGAGTTGTCTTACAGGAGCTTTGGCTTTGAGAGTCTTCTTCCTCACTCACAATAAGTATTCCATGACTCAATCCAAAATCACAACGTATTAAAGCCGTCTGTTGAGTGAGGCAGTAATAGAAAACAAAAGGTCGGACAAAGACGTTTGCTTGTCACATTGAAAATCCTTCCTTCTCTAGGTAAATAAATGGTTCTGACAGTGTTTGCTTCATGTATAAACAAAGAGGACACATGGTAACAGGAGAAGACACACAAACACACTGACAGCCGTCGTCACAAGTCCTTATTCTTCCGCCTGTCATTCCCGCGAATCCACTGGAGATCGCCCCTTTTGTCAGCTCCTTTCTCCGGAGGAAACGCAGCCTGAGCTCCAGTGCTTACTCAGTTGAAACTGGATTATTTTCTGCTCCTGCAATAATTCTCAAGTATAGCGGAGGTGTCTCTTCGCGCCTGTCCCGAGCTGTCTGACACTAGTGCCATCAAGGAGCGGCGGCGACACACTTGCGGTGTTGTCATTACCGAAAAAACGGACTGGTTCCATTTGAGCTTCCTGCGATGTATTGCTTTTAACTGCATCGATGCGCAATTGGGTTTATAGAGCAGGTGTACAGGTTGTGTCCATGCTCTCAATTTTTATCAAGTGTAACTTCATTTATTCATTGTTTTTTTTTTATCTTCATTAAGAAAAGACTTACTCTGGGCACTCATCACATCACTGATACCCACCAAGGGTAATGAACAAAGCCTGGTCTGTGCCGAGTGAAAGGAGACGTGTTATGTAAGCAGTGGAGAATCCTTCCCAATATCTCAGACTGTAAGACAACAAATATTCCTCTATCCCCCACAGCTGGCCGTGCCGCCGCTGCACTAAAGCAACAAACTGATATAATGGTCGGGCTGGGATGTAATGGATGGTTCGGTGTGAAATGAAATGACCCCGGCTGACAAAACCGAACCCGACTCACATTCATGGACAACACCTTACTCTCTCGGCCGCCACACGTCTCCCCGGGTGTTTGTGTGAGTCTGCATGTGTGTTTGAAAAAGGTCGTCACCTGCAACACATTGGGAAGTGAAAAACCACACGAGAGGAGCGGCTCGCTTCAGCTTTTTCTTTGAGATCAAAAAGTGTGTCAGGGAAAGAAAAGAAAAAAAAAAAGCCCCTTTTTCCAGTTTTATGAGCTTTGAACACACCTGAGTGATGAGTCACTCCACTGGAGAGCCGGGAACGTAAACGTTCACCGTTATCAGGTTGTTTGCGAGGAATGCGTTTAATGGAAACGAGTTGGAGAGAAAGCACGTTCTTCCCCCGGGTGTAAACCATACCATATGGAGGATGTACGCCAGGTTTCGGGCCAAAACTTTTTCTGTCTCTTCGTGGGAAGGGTCAGTTCAGAAAGCCAAGGGTGTGCACAGAAAACATGTCACCCTCAGATAAGCGGAGAAATGGTTGGATCTATGATTTTTCAGGAGTCCTCTCAGCCATTTGTTGAAGATCATTCCGACAGTTTTGTTCCTGGAATTCCTGAGGAAATCTCGTTCAGAGTCGCTGTACAGAAGTAATTCAGAACTAACTAAATCCCCAGTTTAGTTTTGAGAGCTGTCTGCACCTGTTATAAACTACATTTCTCCGCCTCGTAATTCCGATTCACGCGTCAACGGTTGCCAAACTGCCGAGCATCGTGTTCACCTGCAATCAGGAGCTTTGCTCAGGGTTTATTGTCTCCTGGCCGAGGACACTGCCAGATGCAGAGGAGCGAAGGACCCTGGAAGCGAAGAACAACCTGCTCCCCAAGCCTGAGCCACAAACGCTCCACATTAAGTTCTAATATCCACAGAAAAATATTTTTACTCACTTTAGTGTCAGTCCATCCTGACTCAATTTTTGTCTGCATGTATATTCTCTATATATCTTTCACAGTCATTGCAAATACTCGTTCTGGGAACATGTGAACCTATAGATGGTGATTTGAATGCACAAGTGGGAGTGTAAATAGTGTAAAGTCATAAATTAACAGGAGAGGAAAGTTAAAAGGAGTCCAACTCCAGTTGAAAATGGCAATAAGATATGTTGATCTAATTCACTTTGAGTCTTAAGAACTTTCAGTTCAACACAGAAGCTAACATGTTATTATTAGATCAGATTCGATTCTGCTTTGAAATCAACCAATCTACTGGCATGCTGCAGTCACTGTTTACATATTTCTTTTTGATCATTGTTTTAGTTTCGAAAAACAGTGACTGGGACAAGTTTTTGACGTCTCTTGTCAAGGTTAAAACGCTTCCTTAGACATTTCAATTATTAAAAAAAAGAGCCATCCATGGCTCCATTAGTTCACGAACTCTTAATATTAATGTTTCCCAGTCTGGGCTCGGTACTTTTTGACAAATGCACCAGTTCTTCTGACACTGCAGTGGCTCCCAATAGATTTTAGAACTCATTTTAACATTTTAATCTTTGTTTTTAAAACTCTTATGTCTCATCTGATCATAGGATTCAGAAATGTTTGCAATTAATGAAAATAAAAAACCCTGAGAATTGAGGGGGAAAAAAAACAGCTTTCTTCCAGAGGAAGAGGAGGGAGCGTAGGGGTGAGAGACGCTTTTCTGTTGCTGCACACAGACTGGAATAAACTTCCCCCTGACATAGGAACCATCTATGACCCGGCCTTTTTAAATCCAAGCTCAAGAATCATCTATTCAGACTGGCCTTGTAATACAGAGTAGTCCTGCAACATCTTTTTTTTTTTTTTTTTGCGCATATTTTGATGTTGTCAAATATTTTCTTGTCCTATTGTAATGCGAATCAGTCACCTTTGGACTGTTGTAAAAACCCACATAAATAAATGATAAGAAATTCACTGTCTAGTAAACATGGCCTGAGGAAATTCCAATCCTTCAAAACATCATATGACTGGAATATTTATTTGTCGTTACTATTCCCATTTTATGCCTTCATGTTTATTTTCTATTCATGTCAAATGTTCTTCAGAGATATTACACTTTCAAGAGTCCTTCATTATCTTTAGTGAAGCAAACATAATAGAGAAGGTTTGGAGTCTTTTTCAGCTAATTACCTGATGACGAACCTTCTGCTAAAGGATCATTGTCACGAGAATGCACCAAGCTTTCTGAAGCGTTTCCCAGTAACATTTGCGACTGTAAACAGTGACAATGATACAAATCCATTGAAACTGCTCTATGTTTCAATGTAGATTGGTGTTGTTTTTAAGAAACACTGGGTCTGTAAGCCTGTAAGAATAGCAGCATATTAATATTGGTATTGCTAGTCTTCAGAACAGTTTAGAAAATTACAGTTTCTTGTTCTAAAGATACAACGTGCACAGGAGATCACTCTGCCTGCATTATGAATGAACAGGTGGTGTGCCGAGAATCTGGCCAGTATCATGGTTTCTATGCTGAGATGAGGAGCTTCTGGAGCTCCGCCTTGCTCTGAAAAGGCCTCTACGTTGCTTCATAGCTCTGGGAACGGTGCGAGTGAATACTCAGAGTATTAACTAATCCAACTGTGACCTGACCGGAGTTTGACAGCAGGCATCTCTTATGATTACAGGAGCATTTCATCATCATGTTAATTGTGTTTAGAGGCGGAGAATGCGACGTGAGCAAGTAGCTTCGATGAGGGGTGAAGTTCGTCGAATCAGCTGTACCACACTACTCGAGTATGACTTATGAAGTCCTGCAATTCATTTATTCCAAGTTCATGAATTAGAAAATATATTGTTTTGATTTGTTCCTATTATAAGTTGAATCTAATACACTTGGTTACCTTCCACTACTGGGTAGCACAGTAGCCGTTGTGACCCTCAGGCGTGTGAAAGTGGACCCCTGAATTCCTCGGACACATGCCTTTCTCGGCGGGGTCCTCGGCAGCCTGGGCAGGCTTTCCACAGCCTGCGTGAGGGGGGGGACATCATGTGGAGTCACGCTGGAGGCCAGCGGAAGCTTCCAGAAGCTTCCGAAGCCGACAGCGGTGCGGGCGCTCGCCTCCACGTCGACATGCGCATAAATGTCAACAAAAGCTAAAGATAGACGCACTCGGTTGGACGGTCAGTACTAAATCAGTGGGGAAACCCCCGGGGGCCCCGGCGGCAAAGGGTCCTCAGATGGTGAAGCTTCCCACGCCGCCATTACGTTGATCCTCAGCCTGACACCGAGCTAAAACCCTCTCTCATGAGATCTACGACAATCTGGCAGCGGAGTGTTTTGCTTTGCGGTCGTTACCCCCTGAGCTTTGCTCATCGACACGATGATTTGTCACGGTGATGCTTGCAGCTCTTTAGGAGAACCCTCTCCTTGAGTTCCCTGCTGCTCCGCGCCCGAAGGGCCTCCCTTCGAGGTTGCATTCTGCATTCCTGGCTCAGCTGGATGTTCAACAGGCCCCCACCTGCAGCATGTCAGCAGAGAACACCAGGTTTAACACCCCACCCCACACACCCCCACGTGAAACCGTTAACCGTCACCCCCCTAACTGGAAAGTGCTGTAAAAAATAGCATGTGAAAGTTCTTTCGGGAAATAATTGAGAAAATAGAAAGCATAGAGGACATGAGGGGGGGTGCTGAACATGTAAGCAAGGAGAACAAAGGGGACGATATTGTAAGCACTGCTGAGAAGAGATAATGTAAGATTCATGAATGTGGAGGACGGAGATTACAAGATGAAGCTCAACAGCAGGCAGATGTGTCTGACTGACATTTGCCCGGTGTGGCGCGTGCTAACGGTGGGGAGAAGGAGAGCGCTTGTGTCTTGTCTCAGCTGTCATTTCTGAGCCTGTGGTGGGAAAAATGTGAGAAAACTGCCCACACCGCCTCTCAGTCACATCCACTTTGTCGAAATCGTGCCGCCATCTTCAAGAAAAAAAAAAACATAAAAAAAAACCCCACCACACAGGAACATCTTTTGTTCAATGGCTTTGTCTCTTTGCTATTCTTGCCTGCTTCCGCCTGGTGCGTGGCCAGAAAGAGCTCAAGTGTTTTCCTGGAGTTCGTGGGCTGAAAAGATTTGAGTGACTGAAGCATCATTAATTTTCTTTGGAGGCTGAATGGACCAATCTGCTTTGATGTCTGATTTAAGACAACATCCTTGAGCAAGAAGGATCCGTTGATCGCGCGCAAATGCGATTTCCTCATCTACATGACAAAGACATGGCTGTTAGATCTTATCTCGATGCCACTTGGGTCGGTTTGGTGATTCGCAGTTGCCTAGTAGCCAGCGATGCCTTCTTCATTTCCAGTTGACATCACATGGCGGCGGAGCGGTTCACCCAGAATAACTCGACAGGCTTCCAGAGGCAAATCCTGCGTGTTGGGAGCCGAGTGGCCATCTCCGTCTTGGGCGCACGTTAGCGTGAGAGACATTTAACAGAAACAGGGCGGCATTCCTTTTCTTCATATAAATGTTCTGGAGGAATCTGTACCAGCTGTACATTACATAACAGTGTATACACCACCCGCGCTCTGCGTTCATTCAAGAGGCGCCCTCGTGACTTTGCAACACGGTTAAAAAAAAAAAAGTTGACCCTGTTTTCAGGGTCAGAACGTATATTGCCATTCTCTGGTGAGAAACAGTTAACTGGTGGATGACTCACTCTCAAGGAGTGCTCGGAGCTCTCTGGTTGAAAGTCGGGGGTTGGCTGCCGGGAAACACTCCAAGTCCTCATGTTCCAGGCGTGATCGCTCCTCGTTTGCCGGCAGTAAATCAACCAATGCGGGTCAAGCATTACAGCAACCCTTTGACCCCTCCCCAAGACTTGCTCATCAAGACAAACAACATCGCTCAGTGGAGCCACTCGTCATCGCAAGTCTTTCTCTGATTTCAGACATGACTCCCTCATCCTGTGTGCTCAAGCTATATCTTCCTCCTCCTCCTCCTCATCTGATCACCATTAAAAGCTCTTGATTTTTTTCTTTTTATAACTGAATAATAGATAGAAAAAGCCCCCCCACAAAAAGCTCCTCTATATATCACAGGAGAACTTACAATCAAGACAAAACGGGGACTGGACCTGCTTTTAATGGCTACTCTTTTGGGTTTTTGAGTCGGTTTTTTTTTCAGTTCAGATGATTAAGATATGGCAGCAGAGAGAGGTCGTATCAGCTTTGTGTTTTGATGCTCTCCCGAACGACACGTTGTCAAGCTGAACGTGCTCCAATGTTTTTCTAAAGGTCTCTACATGTACTATTCAGATCACACATTACTACTCAGATGCTATAACTCACTGAAATGACATGACGGTCACACGCAGCGTTACATAAGACTCAGCGAGGTCTCGACTTATCACTGACATTTTCACGTTTCTGATGGCCAAAGCTTTGTTCTTCTTCAGCGCTTTCTAAAGGCCACGTCAACATTAAAAGTCAAAACGTCTCCTCAGTTCAAAGGCGGCCCTCTATTTCTACTTCTTTTTAAAGGATTTTCTTTTTTCTTTCTCATATTTGAAATTCATTCATGTGTAGTAGGCAGTCAGTCAGACAGCTGGGCTTTGATACGATGCATCACAACACAACATTTGCCAAGAATGATCACGAGTGCTTCTCCCTCGGCCCTCTGAGGACCATCAAAACCTGGGCGGCCGGGACGAGAAAGGCTTGTTTTTTCGCTTGACGCTTGCAGTTGTCTGCCCTTTTTCAAAATACTTCTGTATTGATCGTTTCCCCCGCTGATGGACCCTTCAGAGCCTCCGAACACTTAGATTGTAAATCACATACGGAATGGAAATAAAACAGTTCCTCAACTTAAAAGCATTGAATTTTACTTCAGAGCAGAGGTCATGCACCTTTTTTTTTTTTTTTTTTTTTTAAACAGAGTCCCTTTTAAGGGTGCCGAGTTAAAAAAAAAAAAAGGACTGCTTGTTGAAAAAAAAAAAACTTCCCTAATAGAGTTACAACATTCGCTCCAACAGTCTTTGTAATGATTTACTGCGGTGGGGAACATTTATTCAAACGTGGAACATTATTTCGATTAATTCCGGTTTTGTTTCAACATTTGAAAGTCAGTGAACACATCGACATTTTGAATGAATGAACATTTATCAAATTTCTTTTTCAAGATCGCACATTTTTGGGGGGGACTATCGCTTTAATAAAATGTTGTTTGCACAACTGTTTTCAGAATACGCCCTGCCAAATACTCACCACAATGACCACCCCTGCTGTAGAAATACTGCTGGATTCCCTTCATGCAGAGACAGACATTCGCTGCAGAAAGAGAACAAATCTCAGCGTCTCCTGATGAGAGAGCCCTGTCCTACAGGCCAGTGGAAGTATTAAAAGATAACAGAGTTTAAACAAAGACCTTTAATTAGTGAGCTTTAGAGGTGACTGAAAGTCAGTTTCTTTAACTTTGAAAAAAATTGGCCGGATGTTCCCCGAGTGTTCTGCAGGCCGACAAATGATCAAATGGATAATTATCACTACGTAGTTCTCCTCAGCTGTACGAGCGTTTTAGCAACTTGAAGCTGTTTTGGGTCGCACGAACAATCATTATGTTGTTCACAGCAGGAAGTTGTTTTCAGCTACAAAGCTCAAACAACTGTACACTGCCTAGGGTCCACTAAGCAACTGCACAACTGTAGCTGGTAAACACAGGGAAGTGAGGGAGAAAAAAAAAACCAAAAGTGGTTTCTTTCAGGAACTGGTGCAGAGAGTTTCAGGAGAACATAAACATGAGTCTATTGTATACATCAGTATTATTCATGCAGAAGAAGGTAAAAGTACACACGCTACTCAATTTGAAGGTATAGTGTGTTATATATTATTAAAAAATCTAATGGAGTTACTAAGTCAACCAGCTCGCCATATAAAAATCAGCTTTGTAATACCACATTGTACCTCAAGATGGTACAGTGAGTCACTCTCCAAGAAAAAGAATTGCTTGTGAGTGTTAAAGCTCATGGAAAAAAAATTAATAATAACAGCAGTAACACTAAGGAATGGTGACTCACTGCAGCAGTGAAATAAGAGTTTGAGGACATGAGTCATTTACTGTGATAAAAGTGCAGATCAGAGTAAAAACTCTGGAGGGTGGAAGGGTCAGTCCGCTCTGCTCCTCGTGCTGATCAAACATGTTCACACTAACCCAGCATGGGCTGCCGGGTCAGTTAACTTTTGAGTATCAAGACTTGGGTTAAAAAATGTTTTTATTAAAAATGATTACATTTCTTGACTTAAGCAAATGAAAATTTAGGTGAAATATGCACAAAAAAGAAAAACCTTACTGACAAAGCAAAGAACTTCACGTGTTTTTTTTTTTCTCAACAAAGTTCTGGACGAGTAATGTGTTATTTGCTCCGAAGTTTTTTTTGTTTAATATTTTTCACCTTCAGCAAACGTGGTTAATACTTCTCCCTGTGATATTCAGCACCTTTTTTCTGTCTCACACTTCTGTGTCGCCCCTTACAAGAGGCTGGGACTGTCTTCCAAGCTGTATGAAAGCTGTTCCACATACACAATGTGATGGGATTTGTTTCAATAAATATCTGGATTTGATATCATTTCTTATGTGGTCTAAAATTACAATGATTATCTAAAATGATTGCAAGGAATATAGGTACATATTCGTGATAAACTGTGGGAATATAGACATAAGAATATTTAAATCAAGTATATGACCCAAGTTACTTGCAAAATAGTAGTATCAGGGAGGTTTAAAAGGAAGCATAGATGAGTATTGTGTCAAATATTTAAGTGTTCAGCCAAGTCATAGTTTATTGGTGGTACACTTCCTGTCTGAATGACAGACAAGTACAACCTGACATGAATCAGTCTGCCATCTGCTCACCCAAATGTCTCAGTCACACGGCCTTCCTCCAAACTCTCCCAATTGAAATAAACTATTCATTAGCCAGAGATCAGAGTAGCTGTTCAAGGATGGCACATCAAAATCGTCCTTCCAGGTGGAGTGGCGTGCCGACCGAGGGCGCCTGTGTTTGTTCGGCCTGGTGTCGAGGACTGTCGACAGATGGCCCAGAAAGCATTACCGTCAGTCATGAGACGTTCCCCTCAGTCGGCGTGAGCCGACTTCTGACTTGTTACATCACACAGTACGTCTGTCTTTCAGAGCCGGAGTCGGCTTGGCTGTGGGAGCCCAGTCAACGTTGCAGATCATAGTGCAGCTTCCCGAGCCAGAGCTGCACTTCCATCGCCTCCATCCAGGGTCGGTCCGGCAACCTCCAACCATTGAAAACCGCCACCTTGTCATGTAGTCTGTAATGACCGTGGGTTAGTGAATCGACTCCACAGTGGTGCACTGACTGGAACTGTGATGCACTTTCAAGTGGACAGCAGCCTCGGGAAGTGTTGGCACAAGTGGCAGAGTGTGGCGAGACGAGGGAGCTCTGGAGCGAGGATAAACTGCAGTGGTTAGCGGGGAAAGGGGGCGGCGATACAGTTGCCTCTTTGAGCTCGGGGTCACTTCATAGGCTCTCCAGATGCGTGCAAGAGCCCGATGCTGGAGAGAGGGACGTTGCATGACCGGCCTCAGCAGCGGCAGCAGCAGCATTTATTTTGGACCTGAAGTGTTTCGACGATCTCTAACCTCCTGAGAGGAAACTTGAAATGAAAATCCTACGGGGTGAAAGGCCTCCAAACTGTGCAGCGCATGAGCACCGATGTTCACATGCTCCATGAACGTGAGAGGGGAGGATTACAAACAAAGTGACGAGTGGAGGAATTCCTGTTTGAGCTCAATGTTGTTTACAAGTGATCTCACAATCAACCACTTTAATGTATGGAGTGAAATAAAGCAATCTGAAGTAAACATTTTGTAGTTTTTCTGCTGTCTTCTCTAGAAAATCACTGGAAATGTATGAAGTCCTGACAAATAGAAAAAAAACAATCCATACAAGTGTAGAGAACATGTGAACATACTTATTAAATGTACAAATGTACACAGAAAAAAACACAAATTCAACACATTCCCCAAAGGTAGATTTAAAAAATACTATTTGAGTTTGTCTTAACACATACATTCAGCAGTTTCAACAATAAAATATGTTCACAGTCATCATAGGAAACAAATGAAAATAGCAGCTTGTAGTTGAACCTTCACCTGTCATCAATGTGTTGATAAGTCACATTGACTCCACAAAAATAGTTTAATAAATAGATATTTATTGCTACAAGTAAACCTGTGTGCCATGTTGGCAGCTTTTTGTTATGTTATCAATTTTCACAATTGCATTCAGGTTATTTTTCAGGCATTGACTGTAGTCCTGTTTTAATTCTTGACTATCTGTGGCTAAGAACATGTGCTCTGTATTCACTTTGCACAACGACAATACAAAGAGTGTGACTGAAAGTCAATATTCAGCAGTATTGTGACAAATAAAGTCCAAAAGAAAGACAACGACTTGTGATGTAGCTCACTGATGTACAACGCCATGCTTCTCCAGTCAACCAAACAAAAATAAGGCACTACTGTCGGTGGTAAACTCATTTTATTCTGAGGTTACTCTCACCTCAAAGTGAGGAGGTTCGGGGTCCGAGGAGAGCCTTCCTATGTGCACAACTTATATGTTCTTCCAGCTTGTCTATAAAGTTTTAAATAAAATTCACTAAAATATAATGTTGGCACCTTTTGTATAGAATTCAGGGTACAGTGATGTAGTGGTTAGCACTCACGGCACAGTGAGAATGTCATGGGTTTGATACCAGTCCTAGATTTTCAGTGTGGAACTTACATGTTCTCCCTGCGCACATTACGCTCTACCAGAAGTTCATAACAAGGCCAAGCCTTTGAAACCACAATGCCACAAATTCTGGGGATGAGTGGGGGTCATGTGTGGTGGTGGGGATTAAATCTGTGTTGCACATCGTCACTCTAGTTTCACCCATGGTATAGATTCACATATTATCATGTTAAAACAAACAAAACAAAAAAAGTCAAATGTGCAAAAGCTCCATATGTAGAAATGGAATAGATATAAATGTAACAAAATAAAGTGTCAAGAAATGTGCAAAAACTACATATAATCTATGTGCAAATGATGCGAGTGCAGCATGTTGGCTACACGCTTACCAATTAAAAAGTAAAGCTTCAGCAAATTCAATGAAAAACTGGTGCCATCACGTGACAACATTCATCTGGTGTACTGAGCAAGACGCCACCCAGAACAGAGACATCCGACTCAGGATTCTTGATCCTGCATCGACATTTGAATCATTTTAAACCCCGCTGATTCAGGAACAGACCACACCAGCTCACCACCACTGCAAAACATCGCTGCAGGGGAAATCTAATTAAACCTCTGCTGTCAAGACTGTGTATAATAAAGCTTTTTCATCACGTGCTCACAAATGTGAATGTGCCTGAATCTTTCCCTTTTGGTTCACTTTCACCAGTGCAAGTAGCAAGAGAACAAGAACTCCGGTCCAGCATGTTATTGTATACTCCCTGACAGTTTTATTGCCCAAATCTTTGTTTCTCCTACCATCCACTCTCTGGGTTATCTATTAATAGACGAAAACCCAATTGGGACTCCGCCGACGTGATCTTTGCAGGACTAAGTATGGTATTGTGGCGAAAGATTATGTCACTGCTGGGAATAGGAGAGAACATGTTTGTGAAGCCATGAATCACACAATTGTTTTTCGAAGAAACCTGTTCCAGAGAGATAGTGGATTATTGTAATGCACCGGTCAGTATTTCCCGTGGGCTCACCACCTGCAGGAAGGTTCTTAATCGGTGCATTGTGATCTGGGTGACAGTGCTCAGACTGTCACCCCCGCGACCCGGAAACGGATAAGCGGAAGAAAATGAATGAATGAATGACCGGTCAGTATACTGGGATGCAGTGAAGAAATTATAAAATAAATAAATAAATAAATAAAAAAATCTCTGCATATCGAGGGACAGCCTGTGGGAATTTTCTCCCTCGGTGACTGATGGAGCGGAGTGAATAGCCAGATTGGAAAACAGGCTGCTGCACTGTGGATGCCAATACAGAGGCTGCATTCTCACATGCTCACACATCATCTGTGTTGGAAAACTGTTTACAGGGTGTGATCTGAACGATGCCACTCTTAGAATTCAATCAGTCCCAACCCCACCTCCAATCGAATGCTTGGCGGCAGTGCAATGCGTTCTGCATTTTAGAATACATTTAATCAGTGGACCCTCTCAAAAGGCATCTTTTCATTACAGTCAGCTGTAACATTAACATGCTCAGACTCACTCCTCCCTCTTCCTTATTTGACTGTATAGTAGTAGTGTGTGAGAGTTTGACTTGGCTGGGTTTAGGCCACGGCTCTCCAGGGTGCCAGCAAAGTCTCCAATGGGCTGAGGAGCTGGCTCAAAATAAACATGTGCCCCTTTTCAGCCGAGGAATTATGAGGACCTTTTGCTCTTTCAGCAGGCATCTGCAGAGCGGTCCAGACGAAGCTTCCAGCGACAGTTTATCAGCAGCCGAGGTCGTGCTCTAATTAGTTTTACTTGGACATTTCGGGTCCCTAGAGGCTCCTGTGGCCAGAATCCACGGTGATCGCCCCGATTCAGCCCTTTGATAATCTGTAAGTTAAAAATATCTTCGGCTGTGTTTATTCAGAGTTCAAAGGGAGGGATGAAAATTTAGGTCCTTCAGCAAAATAGAGCCAAAGTCAGGAATAAACTTAAACATTTGGCTCTCTTTAGGTTCAGAAATCCAACTTTCTCAGTCAAGCTCGCCACTATAAGAAAATGGGGGATCCAGCATGAGGTTAAACTGATTTTGTCTTTAAGAAATTTCTTGATGCTTTTTCCGCACACGAGCTGGGAATCAGTGGCAAAAAAAAAAAGATGCAATCACTCACACAAGGCGCACCAATCAGGACTTTACAAAAGGCCCACGAGGATCAGACAGTGGGAAGAAACATGGCCGGCAGGAAAGGAAACAATCTATGCAAATTGCATATTTATCAGCTGTTGATACCAGAGAATAAATTTATTATGTATATCTGGCTGCTCAGGACGTCAGAATATTTCACTCTGAATCTATTTGCAACTATAGATTCAGTCTGAAAAAAAAAAAATACCACTACTCTGTCATGTTAATGTGGACTAACCTGTTGGTGTTCGTTCATGAGACATGTGTTCATAGTGCGATTCACTAATAGATGTTTTTTTGTCCTTTTGTAATACAGTGTGGGTCCAGAGCTGGTTGATTACCTGAGCTTTCTGCTATGACTGAAGTAAAACAACTTACTTTTTCAAGTAACTGGTAACAAGTTACCGATTCCACTTCCTTTGTCTGACCCTATCCCTCCATCTTTGATACTCACCTCTTCATAAGTTGCAGTCATGTGATGGAGCAGCGACCTGACCAGGGGGTATTCTGACTTCGCCCATAGTCAGCTTGGATCGGCTGCAGTGCCCCAGAATTTGATAAAGCAGTGAAGATGGATGTGGAGTGACATCATGATGAAAAGCAGGAGACATGCTGCACACAAACATTCACAGAAAGGTTCATCCCATTCATTAAAGTTGTGCCAGAAGGTTTTTATAACAATTACAACATGCATTACATCCCTCATACAAAAGTTGAAATTCAGTCATATTTCCACATTTCTAAAGTAGAGAGTACAAACACCGAGCACGGCAAACCCTGAATTCTGAGTTGGAACATTTCTGTCTTGTATTACCCGATTGCTTCCCACTTCTGCAACTCGTCTGTCGTCTGCATTGGGCAGCTGTTTCAGGTGATGAATTAAATTGAGTTTTAAACTCTGTGCCTGTGTGCTGTTCAATCCTTTCGCACAAACACACCACAATGAAGTCAAGTTGGCCAACACGATGAAGCATTTATCAGCAAACTATTTCTTTCCTAAGGACGCCAAAAACGGAGCTCCAGAGAATGAACGCTGTTGGACTCTCACTCATCAAGTATGACAGGGTTTCTACAAGTTCAATTTCATACCTTTTGTTTTTTTTAGTTTTTTTAAAAAAGGTATTAAATGCAGATTTGTAAATTAAATACTTTGATTTTTAAGATCCCGCTGGAACAATGTGTGAGGAAACAGAACTACACACGAGTGTTTGAAAAAATGTTAGTTAAAATCTCTCTAAGCATGTTTGGGAAAATGTTGGAGACTGGTATGAGTGGCTAAAAGTTAAGTCTGGGTGTGTGTGTGTGTGTGTAGGAGGTTTAGTTTACTCAACAGTCTGACACTAACCAGCTGGACAGATGAGGATGACAGAAGCTTGAATCATGAGTAAGACTACTTAAAAAATAAAAATATAAAATATAAAAACAAAGCCTAGAATGGGAAAATGACACCTTAGACAGAGGAGTGCAGTAATTATAAATACGACCACCACACGTGAGTCCTTGAGTTCATTGTCCTGCTAAATCAACTCGATGTGTCCATCTACTGGCGGCTGGTGGGTCTGCGATGACGTCAGCTTCAATAAAAAGAATTAAATAAAAAAAATGCAACGATCGTCTCGAGAGAGATCAACGGTGAGTCAACTGTGTTATAATAAAAGGTTTTATTCAAAAACATCCCAAGTAGAATCCTTTATCATATCTTACAAACATGTGGTATACACACCAAATAGGGGACCAAAAACAAAAAAAAGGGGGGGAGACGTTTACAGAGACGTACAAAACAAATGTGCATGTCTGAATAGACAGGTACACTCACTCTCACACACACACACACACACACA
Organism: Lipophrys pholis; assembly: GCF_963383615.2. Taxonomy (NCBI): domain Eukaryota; kingdom Metazoa; phylum Chordata; class Actinopteri; order Blenniiformes; family Blenniidae; genus Lipophrys; species Lipophrys pholis. The sequence goes on along the minus strand of NC_137642.1, from coordinate 9,827,942 downwards.
CACACACACACACACACACACACACACACACACACACACACAAAAACATGATTGGCAAACTGAAATACAATGAATCCAACTTCATCCTTACCAAAGCGTCCGACAATAGGATCATAAATATGGCCATGCGTGATGATCCTGCTGTGCTCTTGACAAACAGAGAAATTGTTCTCTGTGAAGGTGAAATGAATGGACGACGCCACAGGAAGGATGGGCGACTCAATACTGTAATCCGCCCCCCATGTTAAGACTCTAGAGAGTTATTCGCTGGATTATTATGAGAAAACATTCACGTTGCCTCCTTCCTTTGAAATATGTGGAGTTTAGTACAATTTTGAATTCTTGGTTACAGTTTGAGTTCAACCTTTCCCTCTCTACCTGGACTTGTTTAATACTTGAGCTTTACAGTTCAGTCACGGCTACATATACAAAAAACAAAAATAAAAATAAAAATTATTACATATTTGTATAGGATCGACACGGACGCATTTTCACATTCATGGAAATCAATGTTTGGACACTTCTGGCCAAATGTATCACAGCCCCGCCTGTGCATTGTGGTTCAGGCTTCTTCCTCACAAACAAGTTCAATATCTGTACGCTTCGACGTGACTGTTTTGGCTATCCACTTAAGACGACGCAGGAGATGCTTCGTCTTCACTCAAGATTGAGAGGCTCGATTTAGTACAAGAAAGACAGGAGGTTTATCACATGTTCAGAAACCTGAACAGCTTCTGGTCCATCTCTTCCTCACATGATTGGTTGCATCCATCATTTCTCATTGGAAGAGGAAACGAAGCCGACAGACTTCAAATCTTGATGCGGCGAACAGAGACGGTCGTTCATTTTGCCGCCGAACAAGAAATGCCGGACGGGTGAACGACGCAGACATTTTCTTGTCCAAAGTCCGATCAGACAGGGAAGTGTTGGAGCGTTTAACCGAGCGTCGAGTGACGAGGCTTTGAATGCGGCTGGTGTTGGTTTGAGACTGGTACGAACGAAATGTTACAGGCATACAAAATACAATTAACAGTCTTTTCTTCTTCTTCTTCTTGTTTTGAACGGCGCTAAGCAACTATGCATAAAGTGACATCATAGAGCCTCGAGAAACAAACCGGACACTTCACTCACTTGCACTTCATTTTTGGGAAGACCAATCTTCTTGGTAAGGCTGGCAAAGTCGTTTTTTTTTTTTTTATACATTCGTGGGAACGAGACTGTGAGCGAGCCACAGTACAAGCCGGGTACCGCGGCGGAAACGACACAAGACGTATAGTACTTGGAATCGCTTTACAATCAAGCTAAGAAAGGCACTGGAATAATGTACCACATTAAAGATTCTTATTTTCTCATTTATCCATCTTGAAAAAGATAAAAATCTAAAAAATATTTTTGTTGGACATCATTAGCTTTTGAAAAATAAAGTTTGACATATTTAGAAAAACTATTTTTTGCACCTTTGACTCATAGCAAGGACAGTTTACAAAAAGTAAGTTGCTATTTAAAAAAAAAAAAAAGAAGAAATGCTTATGGCATTTTGGTTCTGAAATAAGCCTCTGATTAACCGTATGTGCACTAAAAATCTAAGAACATGATATTCACCGTGGTTTTTGTGCTGCGAGGGCAAAGGTTTTTTTTTGAGTCCTTTCGAACAAAAAACTGTTGAGTTATACAAGTTCTTGAAAAGCTTCGTAGATCGACTGCAAAAGCAGAAACTTATGTGGCTTCAGAAGACGAAACAAAGGAAATAAATTAGAGCTCTATACCGACAAAAAAAACTACCAGAACTAAAAAAAAAAAAAAAAAAAAAAGGAAAGAAGGAAGGAAAAAAGAAAAAGTACTCGGTGGGTCACAGTGCTACCCATTTGGACAGGGATGTGTCTGTTGCTAGAGTGTGAAAGGACAGCGCTACATTGAACAGTGCCGTCGTCCAGCACTTAGGAGGGTCACAGTCCTCGCCTGCCGTGAAAGAACCGGGGTCACTGGATGTCCAGCCTGCTGTACTTCACGCTGCGGCTCCACTGTAACGATCTCCACGAGAAGGGCACCTGATAGTTCCGGGGCACGGTGCCGTTCACGTTCTCCTCCAAGTACTGGAACAGTCTATACCACCACACCCGCGAGAAAGGGTTGCTCTGGGATGTCTCCTTCAGGGACTGAAACAACAAGATACACGGGAACGGATCAGAATTTGCGCTTCTTAGTTTGCGGGGGGGGGGGACTGGATAACTGGCAGATGATTACCACCTATGTTGGAAGAGGAGAGCGAGTCTGTTGTTGGTGTGACGCGTGGGGTTCTCTGATGAGAGGACCTAATATTTGTCGGCGATTTAGGACACCAAATGCCAAAAGCGCGAAGTAAAGTCAACCCAATGGAGAAGATGAGTGTGTGAGAGGTTTTGGAGTATTTCATACTCCTAATCGCTTGAGATTAAGATTCTCAATTGCTTGCTTTTATGCATTTCTTTTATTTCTCAGTAAAGCAGTGTGAACTCCCTCGTGTCTGAATGGTACTCTCTAAATAAAATTTGCCTTGCCTTCAGGCCAATAATTGTGAATCTACTTCATGACTGTATTAATATACCACTTCTCGAGACTGCAAATGCTAAAACCTAAAAAAGAGAAAGTCCCTTCAGTCTAATAGTAGTGCAGTTACAACAGAACCACCACAGGGTAGTTTCTGTACTCCAGTAAAATTGCACAGAAACTGCGATTGTGTCCTCATAAGTAACAAAACCTCATGAACACATTCATTTAGGAACAGCTCAGTCAGCACGGCCACCAAAACGCAGATTACACCTGCAACTGTGTCAGTTATCAAACAGTACTGAAAGGTTGGTCGCACACTCCAGGTGGAAGCTTGGAAAAGTAAAACGAATCACTTATTGAGGACATTGGAACATCATGAACACTCACCTGCTGGTTGGCCATGGTATGGTACCACCAGAAGAGACGTGTAGTGATAAAATAAGCCACGACCACATCCACAGTGTAGTGGTCATGGGCCAGAAGGATGCAGAATATTCCTACTGCACTTAAGGTCCAGCAAAACCAGTGGTACCACCAGAACCGCCTGGGAGAATCTGTACAGACAAAGATCAGAGCCCACGTTTCATCGGGTGAGAAGAGGCTAAACTCGTTTTCAAACAATTCAAAATTGAGACAAGATGTAAAATCTCTATCATTTGTCGTTATCGGGACAGGACTGTGGAAAAGAAAGCAAAAAGAACTGCAACCTTTAAGCACTTCTTTTTTTCCACCACTAGATGTCACTACAGTACCAAATAGGCTCGTCGCCACAAACGAAGCCTTGAATGTGAAGTGATGAAGGATGGGTTAACTGTAATGGTCACTGTATCTTATCAAAGTGTTGAAAAACTCTAGTACTTCCCTCCCACGTTCTGCCTTGGTGATGAACCGAGTGGGAGGACAAATAATAAGTGTTAGATAACGGACACCTCTGCCGAGGAACAGAAAACGCGGTTGCGTAACCGAGCGATGTTTTAACACGTTGAATCGAACATGTTAACAGACGTGTGACTCGTGCAACACTTCCACTATTACTATCGTTTTTTTTGTTTTGTTTTTTACATTTTCAAAAAAGTGTTGCAAAAGGCCACATAATATCACCCCGATACAGACAGTGAGGACAAGATCAACTCTGTATTTAACACCGTCATTACAATCAAAATACACAACATGATGCCCAACTACCACTGCTCCCTTGATCTTTAAATCCTCCTCGACTTTCTCATGAGTGGAATGAACAGTCAGAGGCAATCAGAAAACTATACGGAGCACCTTTGAGAGGGAGAACTCAGTTTTATATATGGCACACTTCAAGCAAAGAAATGGAGAAAGTGGAACTTACACTCTTTGATGAAGAGGTACGTTAGTGTCAGCATGACCGTGTGGCCGCTGTAAAGGTAATCTCCACACATGGTGTGGGAACCTGTGATGGAGAGGCCCCCGCCGGCAATCATCTTCATGATTCTCCGCATTTGTGCCTCCCAGTTCCCGAGAAGCTGAAAGGAGCACAGTCGGGCATTACACCACATTTGGAGGACAAACAGAAAAGTCAAAAGCGAAATATTCCCGGCGACTGATCTCTCTTTTATCGCCCACTCTTCATATTCTCTTGAGCAAAGACGGCAGCCAAGCATAAAGTCGCCCTGTCAGGTAATTCTTTATGGCAACGGCAGCGACTATCAAATCTTCCATCAAGTCTGGATTCAGGTGCATCGCGCCTCAAAATTACTTTTCCTTTGAGATGAAAGTGCAGCTCTCTGTTTCTGATCGTAAGAGCAACCTCTTTCTCTCACTTTAAAAAAAAAGAGAAGCTGCACGGTGAGTTCATATAAGTTGGCGTCTCGTATGCAAGGCTTTCTCAAAGAGTTTCCCGTTCACCTGCCACCGCCAGGCTAATTGACAACAGCCATTCATAGGTGTGTGTGTGTGTGTGTGTGTGTGTGTGTGTGTGTGTGTGTGTGTGTGTGTGTGTGTGTGTGTGTGTGTGTGTGTGTGTGTGTGTGTGTGTGTGTGTGTGTGTGTGGTTGTTTGTGACTTGGTGTAGCCTACCTTTGTTAATTGTCAGCTACATAGAGCAGGACAAAAGATGCATGAATGAAAGACACGCATGTGGGTTTTGCCGCTTTGTATAACAGCCGTCGTCATTAGTGTGTGAATGTACGTGAATGGTTGAATGTGATTAACATTTCAAAGCATGTTGAGAAAACTGAAATGGAGAAAAAGCATCAAATACATAAAATGTATTTACCATTTAATAGTTTTAAAGGCCAGGTTCAATTTCTGCACACAAACTTGTAGCTAAATCAACTATCTTGCAAACAGTTGAGAGTACCGAGCTTTAAAAAGGATAATTGTTGTAATAATTGAGAACTGTTACAATTTGCAGTTACAAAAAAGGAAGTGGTACAAACAGCCTTGTGCGGCAAACAGAGAGAAAAAAATGGAAGTTAAGTGTGGCGAAATGAAGTTGAACATGTCACATCTGCTTCATAGGAATCACTCTAACTGGTGTTTAGTGTTCTAGTACCACACACACACACACAGTCAAATGCACAGCTGCCTTCTTCTCTCCGCAAACTAAAGCAAATATCTGAAAGAAATCTGAAAGATGCCATTGACTGAATAGAAATTCTGAAAATTGTTTTTGGACCAAAGGACATAAAACTGCTTCCCTTGCAGAACATGAGCAACATTAAACAACAGACTGCAAAGAGTGAAGCAACCACTCTCAAGCTCCTCTCAGTCACGTAAAAAAAAAAAAAATGGAATCTGAATCTTGTAATCAGTGGTCAATGAGAGCACCAAGTCCATTCAGTACTTCTGTTGTTGAAATACATGCTTCATATTTAACCAGCCTACAATAGCAATGAGAGTAAAAGTGTGTGTATATTGTACCTTTGGAGAGCATTTAAAGTGCATCCCGGGAACAGGAAGAGTAGTGATGTACATTGTGATACACCGGTACAGATAGAGTGTGCCCACAATGAAAAAGAACCGCCTGCCCACGATTGACCTGAAGAGAAGGGGAAAAATAAGCAAAATGAATAAATAGAATAATCCATAGTCATTTGGAGAGGCATTTTTGGAAGAGTAATATACTACACTGCTTGACAATGGCAGTACCTGTATTTGAGCAGCATCCACTGGATGAGCCAGAGTCCAACTAGCAGCATGCCGTTAATCTCGCAAATGGAGAAGGCCCACTCCACCCTGTTGAACAGGTCGAAGAACTTATCGGGCAGCGGTGGAGTGTGCTCCTTTGACGGTACTCTTTCGTGAACCACTGAAATGACGATGGTGGTGGTGACGAAGCACACCACCGCGTAGACAAACGCTATGCCCGTCTTCCCCCACTCAGCGGGGAAAGAGGAGCGCGTGGCTCCCATGGTAGGAATGGGGATGTGGACCATCTCCATCCTGAAGTCCTTCATCCCCAATGTGCCGTTCCTCTGGGGCTTGCTAGTTCCGTTGGGTTGGCCGCCAATGTGCCCGTTCGCGTGGCCATTTTTGTGTGCCTCGATGTGGGTCTCTATTCGTAGCGTCTCCAGTCGTTCCAGCAGCTGCTGCCCGCCATCGGAGGACACCAGCGACAGAGGAGGCTTGTGGAAATCCACCTCGCTGAGGCCGAGGAGACTGGGGCCGTCTGTCTGACTGAGGGCATCAATGTATTCTGGCATCCCCTCTTTGCTAAGCCACGTAGAGACATCTTCTGCTGACCATGCCACCACCTTCTTCATCTTGTCCACAGGGCAGTATGGAGGGTTCGGACGTGTCCTCAACTAGAGGGCAGGGTTCAATAGAACTTTGGCTGTCTATGTGTCAGAGGTAGGAACTCTCCGGTTTTGGCACATAGTGAGTATTGCACACAGAGGGAGCCCAGCCTCCTCTTGAGGAAATGACGAGAAAGAAGACGGCGATGTTGAACAGACGCAGGGCCAAGAAACAGTGGCTTTCTTCAGTTCATTGGCTTCTTCCACTCTGCATCTCTGTGAAAGGAAACGTACAATGCTGTGAGAAGGCTTCAGAAGGCCGGGATGACAATCATTTCCACATCCTCCTTTTGTACTTGAAAGCAAATTAAAGGTATGATACATATTACTCATGAAGGCTACAGAGTTAAACTCCACAGTTTCAAATCGCACGCCCGGTCGAACCTGAAAGCTGGTAATGCATGACTGAATAATAGAGTAGAACGAGGAACAGGAACAAGTTGTATGAAAAACTCCAAACTACTAAAAATGACAGAGGAAACCCTTTGAGTGCAGCTTGAAATGCGAAACATTGTATGAATAATTCAAGTGATCGTAACGCTTTTAAAATGATAATGGCAACAATCCGAGGATTCAATCGATCAGAAGCTTTGTCCTGTTTGATCATCGCTGCAGGGAAGACCTCTCAGGCATCAGCAGCAACATCATAAGTGGATGAGCTCATTTTAACACGACCTCCAAAGTGTCAAAAGTACACACGTGCGACACTTCTGAACCTCACATATAAACATTTTCTGGTTTTATTAGATAAGAGTTCATTCACATTTGAGGTGAAACAAAGACGTCAACAGATTGGAAGGGAAGAGAAAACTGCTTAGCTGCAGAACAGATTCATTTTAATTTTTACAGTTATAGGTAAAGGAAACCAGAAACTCAACCGCCAAAGGAGTTGAGTCTACTTTATCTCTTTACCCAGCAAAATGTATTAGAATGATTACACCAAAAAATCTGTGTCCAGGCACCTTATGTTTTATAATCAGATTGTGTAATTCCAATAGTTTGGACTACACCAAAGGCTCAGTGTGTTAGCAACATCTTTTACTGGTTCAGTCCACCATATAACTTATTGAATGTTTCTCTGTCTGTGGAGATGGAATTGTGTGGAATTGTGTGATCAAATCCAGATCAGACAGCAATCAAATCCAGATGAGATTGCTGTCTGATGTCAACATGTTTGTTTGTTTGTTTGTTGTTCTCCATTTCTGCCGTTCCCCTAAAATCTACTGGTGTAAGCAGAAGGTCACCGCCTTTACATCTGAATCCACTAGAACTTTGCTCCTTATAAAAGGGAGTTTTTTTATGTTCAATGCTGAGCCAGGCATCTGAATGTATCACGAGATGCAACTAGTACTTCCTAAATAAAACTGAATGGAAAAGCAACCGGGAGACCATTTATTGAACCTTTGAGGTGCTTTGAGATATCTCTTTTTAAACTAAATCTGCCCTACTCTTAAAGCTGAACTGACTGAGGTGGTCAGTGGAAAGAATCAGCCGTTGTTTGGAAATTTATGTTTCACGCAGAACATGATCCCTTGAATGGAATAATACATTTTTTAATAATTTGTAAAGTCTTTTTTATTACCGGCCTTTTTCAGCAAAACTCTTTTGTATTGTGGCATAGTGACACTTTGCAGGGTCTAAATAAGACAGGATCCGTAGGATATTGCTTTCTGATCTAGTCCTAGTCAATTGAACCTGATGCATAAAAGGCTGAGATGTACTTAGTTTCCAAGTAACCATTCTGTGTTTTCCAATCCTGTGAACGGGGAATTTTATTTGTATGTCATTTCTTTGAAAGTGGCATCTTTATTAATCGGCAAAAAGAGATGAAAGAGCTAATGTTTCCATGCTGAGAACTTTTGTACATGATGGAGCTCTTTTGTACATGATGGAGCTCTTTTACACATGATGGAGCTCTTTTACCAGTCCTTTAGATCTTTTTTCTCTCTTTTTTTTTTTTTTTTTTTTTTAAACTTAAGACAACATGCAAGCATTAACACAGAGATGAACCCGCACATCTGCTCCATATCACTGGTTTGTTTACAGAGCGCGGTGTCAGTGGTGGACACAGCGTGGCCCTGGTTGGGTTTGGGGGAGTGCAGTGTACAGCTGGAGAGGAGGAAAAAGGGTTGATGGGAGGGGAAACGGACTGCAAGGAGGAACTCGTAAATCAGACTGAAGGTCAGCGCTGAGCACTACATCAGCCCCACCCCTGTCAGGAGGGCAGTCATCCAGCAAGTCATGACCCGGCAGAGCCGGCCAGCCAGCTCAGGCCAGCAGAGACTGAAAACACTGGCCGACTGGCTGGTTGGCAGCACAACAAACTGCACATCAGTACCTCATCTCACCTCAGCGCTGCACAAAGGCCTTTTCATCAAGGCCAGCAAAACAAGGCCACATAGACGGGCTGTAAACTGGACTGGCGGCGTTGGATTATTTCAGTTCTTTCACGGACGCGAATAATTTGACTCAACCACATAAATCCAGTGTGACTTCACAACACTGAAGACAAAGTGTGTAAACAATGACATGAAAAGCACGCATACAGTGGATCCTGAGACTCCTTATTGTACTCGCTACGTGACAACCTGGCTCTGTGCGTCCACACAGCCAGGAGGGGGCAAAGGAGATTATTTAGTGGAGATAAAGGACAAACAGTGAGAAACAGTGCTTACATCAATCTGTTAACAGTTTACAACTGAGAGAGATCAGAGATTAGCTGCGACTGAGTCAGCTGTGTGCTAGGGACCTTTGGTCTATGAATCAGCTTAAAGCTTTTACAGAAATAATCTCGCTCAACACAACAATGCGACGGCAACAAAACTAATAAACTAACCTGTATTTGCATAGGTACAGACATTCAGATGAGACAGGCTCATTTGTTTTTAAGGTTTGTATGACATGCTGAAGTGAATGACGATAGGCATATTATCGTAGCGGGGAACTGAAAATAAGAAAAACTTTGCCTGAAGTATATAAACATATCGCTGCTGCCTGTAATAATATCCAGCCGGAAGACACAAATCTCCGGGTGGAAAATGTATACTTCTCCCTTGTAAATACTTGTATGTTGAGACTGATGGCCAGGCGGCAGGCTTTGATATCTCTTTCTAACAGAATCAGAACAGAAATCAAGACTTCAGCGGGGGGTGCAACGACAAATGTTGTGTTTGGTCTCAACCCTACAGAAACAGGAGAGTCTTGAAATTCTTCCACCTTCTGATGCTGTGAAATCTGAAGCAGGATTAAAGAAACTGCTGCAGCCCCTTCCAAAACAAACTATTAGAACCTTTGAAGCGTTTCACTTCCTCTTTTTTTCTTCAGCAAACATGATACCACCAGCGGAAGATAGCAGGACTATCGAGCACAGCTCCATTGAAGCACAAAGCGCTTTTTTTTATTTCCAGAGCAAAAGGTGTGACTCTAACAAGGAGAAGTCCATTGTTAAACATTTACCCAACAGCAGCCAAATGATCCTCGCATCATTATCGTCATTCAATGAGCAGCAAATGTTGAGGGCGTAAAAAGGTATGACCTTTATTTACCCGCTAACAAAAGACACAAAGTACTGACGCACATGCACACACTAGTTTGGTGCTGATGCGAGTGACAGTGCCATTGCTCAGTTCAAATGTCACGCCTCCCAAGAACCAGTTCCTTTTCCATTGACAAGGAGCCAAGTAAGAGCCACGTCATTGTACTTTAGTTTATTGTTTTTTAATTTTTTTGATCGGCCATCCCCCAGTGGGTGCTCAACCTTTTTAGTGCGTATTCAAGCAACCATGGGATCGGTGCCTATGTACGTAGCCGCTTACCCAACAATGCTAAATAGCCAATAGTCGAGCTGGTCGAGTCTCCTCTGTGTCCTCCTGCAGCCACCTCTCGCTATATTTCTTCCAACACAGGCTTGGTCCAAGAGGCTCACTCCAACTTAATTTGCTCCTCGGTTGCACACCACAATGCCAGAAAGAACTGGGTCTCATCATCAGTCCACTGCTGCTTTATTTTAGCGTCCCATCGTCTAAACTTCTTGTATACACTCATCTGTTGTTTTAAAAATGGCGGTTCTGCGTTTCCACAGGTGTTGTTGGTCACAAGAAACCTGCCTCCACAGGCCCTGATGTAGTCAGTGCTTCACTCTGGGCCAGCAAAGCGTTGGTGCTCGCTCCGGGCCAGCTTTGAGAGCCTGAAGCCGATGCTCCGGTGGTGGAAACACAAAGAACTGGTGCTTAAGTCAGGCTCTGGCTCCGAACCAGCAGTGGAACCAGCTTGGTGGAGAAGGGGCAATACAGAGGAAACTATAATCACGTTGGGTCTTTGAAAGTTTTTCGTATTACATAAGCTTAACTGGCTGAACCCTGGATCACAATGCTGCCAATAAACCAGCAGAGTTCACACGGGTGGAAGTAATAAAAGTACAGGTGGTGCCGATCAATGAAGGAGCACTGCACTGATGCACAGATCACTCAACAGAACGTCATTTAACAAGGTTTGCGTTACCTCTCTGCTACTGTCTCTTCTTTATTTATCCATGCCTTTTTAACTGTCATCAAAGAGACTGCAAACACAAGACTGTGATATCCGTATTGTTCACAATATAGCCCCCGAACATGCTTTCTAATCACATTTCCTTATTTAAAGTTATTATTTACCCATTGCTTGTTCAGCGGAGCCTTTGGTGTCACTTGTTGTGTGGTTAAAGCCCTTTAAGAAATCCTCATGCCAACAGCTTATCTGATGTCAAATCTGTCTGTACAATCACAATGTCTGAAATTAATAAACACAACAAAGAAAAACACCAGCGGTATGTATGTATGTGTGTATATATATATATATATCACATTGTAGACAATCAGAAAGTATTGTAAGTTTTACAATATTACTACAAAAATATTGTTTATTGATTTCATTGGATAAACAATTCAAATTCTGCAACTATGTGTAGGAATAACATAAGCCTAAACCAATTCTTTGGGTTGGAAATTAAATCGTGCGTTTAACATAAAGGAGCATTTCATTTTTGTAAGTAATAACGGAAGTCAGGGCATACATGCAGTCTATTTGACCGAAACCATCTTTAGAAAAGATCCCATCTGAAAGCAATCTAGGTTTTTAAACAGAGTCACAACCATCCCCTGAATTGTCATAGTTCTTTATTAGATTGTCCAGTATAACTTTGCTCGAGAAATGGTTAACGTGAAGAGTTGAAGACCTGTGGCTCTCCAACTTTTTATGACAACATGTCCCCAGTTTGGACCTATTTTAAGCTCAAAACATATCAACGTGGATGTTTACAAAGCCGTCGTACAGCCAGGCGTCACTGTTTTAAAACGCCAGCTCGCCAAGGAGAGCAGCACTGCCAGCGGCATCAAAACAATGAAAAGCTCGCTCCTCCATGCTGTAGCAGGCGATTCAGACCTCCGTGAAGCTGCCCCCTACTCCACGCAAAACTCAAAAATAGTCCCAATCATTTGTGCTGCGTTAGAGCTGGAAACACTGCCGTTTGTGCTGCGTTGCTAAAGAATTTCCCCAGGGATTAATAAAGTGATTGTGAGGTTTTAAATATATAACAAGTTTATTATGAGATGATGACGTCACGCAGACCCCACATTGTCCAAATGGAACAAAAATAGTTTGTACTGCTTCCTTTTGGGCACATACTTGCATACATTTCTAATTGTCTAATAATAATATTAAAGCAAACAGAGCTCTGGTATCGGCAGATATGCAAATTCAGTTATCAGGATCGGAAGTGAAAAAATGTGGATCAGTGCATCCCTAAAATACACACAGACAAAAACATAACCGTCTGCCCCAACCTTTCGTTGGTGAACACACCTGCCATGGTTAGGGGCCATACCACCTTGTGAATGCCCGATCCCGTCAGATCTCGCAAGCTAAGCGGGGTAGGGCCTGGTCAGTACCTGGATGGGAGACGATGAGGGAACTCCGGGAAGCCTGAGTGAAATCAGTGTGAGAGTGAGTGTTTGGTGGTGGTCGTCGGAGTGGCCAATGGAGCATTTTGGCAGCCTCGCCTCTGTCAGTCTGCCCCAGGGCAGCTGTGGCTCCGTACGTAGCAAACAATAGCTCAGAAAAACCTTTTCCTGAAAATGGTGAGTCAATTCAGATCGGGACGTAAAAACAAGCAAATGTCTGAAACGTCTAAAAGGGGCCGTGCAACAAGTGTCATTAATTAAACATTTACTAGTGTAAATAACAGTCTGGGTGCACTCATGATATCAATACACTCAGCTGTTTTGTTTCCCTTTGAGCTACAGCCTCTAAACTTTAAGTGCCTGACCTGAGTTTGAGCTTCAAGTGGCATCTGCCTTATGCAGTTTATCACTCGCTGCTGCGTGCGCCTAAATTCCCTCCTCTTGTTTCGTCAGATCAGCCTCTCTGGCATCTGAGTGGAGGAAAATTGTTTCCCTGACCTGTTGCCACTAGCTGTCTTTCAGTTTCCACCTCTTCCTTCATTCTTCCCCATGTGTGCATGATCAGGAACCAAGCCCTATTGATTGTGCTTTATCTCACTTTTTCACTGCACATTTATTTCCTTTTCCTTCCATTTGTTTTCCTCACTATGCTCTTAGAATTGTTTTGTTGTGTTTCGGTTCTTGAAAATAAACAGTTGGCTTCTGTGGCAACCGAGATGAATAGATTTTTGTTCATTTGACACTAGTCCAGATTTGATATGTAGGTAGAGATGTGATCACAAGACAGACACGTAACCTAGACAAACCCAAAAGGGCCTTACTAATCTTTTCATGTCAGCATAAATATATACCCATTTCCAGGAAAAGAAGAAACCCTTGCACAATAACAGTAGGACTCACTAAACACGCGGGTATAGAAGACGACATATGGAAAGCTTCAGCTTAACATCATGCCTCTACTTGAATTTAGCGCTAAACTCAATCCTAAATTGTTCCAGTCTACCCACCAGTGAATTCACAACCAGGGCAGGGTAATTCCAACGATACTGAATTCATGCAGAGGCTTTCAGCAGTGAAAGACACGCACATTTTACACTGGACATATTGTGCATTAACTTTATAGACGCCAAGAGACACCCGTGCCATACTATCATACAATTTTCGATCAGAGAGAAATTACAGAATGACCAACAGTGTGAAAAATAATCTGCAGCTGAAATCTCACAACTTAATAAGCAAGTCCCCACAAGGCAGGCTCACAAGGGAAATGATAATTCAGTAGAAAATTGAAACGGTGTCGTGTTGCTGTAAATCAACAAGCAATACCGCAAAAAAAAAAAATAAATACAATAGCGTCTTCAGTACAATGATCACTTCTCGTGCTCCATAGAAAAACAAATATGCCGACACTGTCACCCAGTGTTTGCCTTTTGCAGGCATGTTTGGCCTGATAAGAGCTGTCATTAAGCGATCACAGATTTTTCCTCAGCTTAAAACGGCATGAGAGCAAATGAAGTACAGCTCCAACAATGAGTCGATAAATCAATCACCAGTGTGGACCAGAGTCCTAAGAACTGATTTACCTACTCCATCAGCTTTCAGGTTGAACAGCTCCAACATTCTCCAGTTGGCGTTTCTTAAGTCTCGTTATGCAGCTTTGTTTTTTTTTTTTATTTATTTATAAAAACAATTCCTCAATAGTTAAAATACATATAACATCTAAAATAATCAGTTCAACGGAAGCGGGGAGAATATTTTTTGACAAGTCGTGGACAAAACTAGTTACTCATGATAGTAGATAAACCGGTTGCTAAAATTATTAGATGAAGCCTAAAATTAGATGAATTGTTTGCCCATCCTTAAGTTTAATCAAGCCAATGAATCCAAGTTTAGAACCTGAGCTGACTCATGGGTTGGTCATGAAGTCTGCGATCACCTTTTAGACCCACCCTGTACCGCATTTCTCCAACCCTGCTCATATCCGACAGCGAATGCTGCGTTCACCAGTTGTTTGCGATCCGCCTTCAAGCCTGCATGCATTCGCTCAAAATGCTCACAGCATTGCACAACATACAATCAATGTCCGGATCATAAAAGCCAAACAAAAATCTATCCCCATAATAAACAGTTTTTAAAAAGATGCATTGTTTGCCTTCCTCTTGGCCTGTGTAGTGAGGGTGTTGTCCTTCTCTTTGTTCACCGTTTTTGAAAGAGCCGTCTCAGTTTACAAGGTTTTTTTTCACCCCCATCTCGTGATAAAAACACAATAGTTGAGCAATATGCTCCTACCTGTATCCTTTTACAAGTGGTATACAAACGCCTCCCTTAGGCAGACAAAGAAAGGCCAATATTTACATAACTGTGCATGCAAGGTTGAGGTGAAATGAAAGATAGTATGGTTACAAATTAACTCGGTGTGTTCCTATGGACTGTATGGTAGTACGACTGTGCAGTATTGTGCCTTCAACATACATTTAGAAGTGTAGAGTGTGACTTAAAAGACTTTCACAACATAGAAATTACTCAATTGAACTGATTTATAATGACAAGTCTCCGTAAAAGTGAATCGCACAAGATTCTGTAAACTTTTAAGATGGTCACTGACCAGGTGCCTTTACCTGAGCTGTCTGATGAGTAATCGACTTGGAATGTGCAGCCCAGAAAATACTAAACAAACATTACAATAAAGGGCGAGACTTCTGACAGCAAACAAAACCTAAGAAGTATGCGTAGAATATGTGTATCATGCTTTCGTTTCCAAAAACAGCAGCAATGCCATTAAGGTTGCAACAAATTATTTTCATTATCAAAGTCATTCATTCACCAGTTGTTTACAAATAAAAATGTCAGAAAAGTAAAAAAAAGTAAAGACATTTGTATTTTGAAACATAAAAAAATCATCACAGGCTACAAGAAAAAAAAAAACCTAAAACTATATATCCCCTTGTGTATCCAGCACTTCTTGGCTGTACCTTTAACAAGAAAATGAAAACGAGCATGTAGGCTGGGTCCGAAAAAAAAAAAAAGAAAGGGTCATAAAATCCCTACACTGGACCAGTGAGCAACCGCATTCAAGTCAAGCATTTGGACATCTACCTGCACCCAACAACAGCTGCTACTGCGAGCCGAGCTGCTGATATGCCAATTTGACATCACTTACCCAGAGACTTTTTAATCCCAGAGTCTGTGAAATCCATGCAGCTCATCACAAGAATGATCCAGCAAGATATGCTTAAACTGGGTTGAAGTCAAATGGCTTTATAAAGATTGATATTTTAAAGTTTAGAGGTTTTGGTGAAATGAGACCCCAAGAATATCCCTAGTGCCCAAAAGTAGCTCTCTGTAGTCACAGTAATATTTATGTAGACAACATTTCCTTGGAGACGGCCGCTTGGGCGAGTTTTAACAAGCAACACTGGCTGATGAGTAAGAAGACGATGACAAATCATAGTAATCATAGTATTTCACAGACAGAGAAGTGGTTTGGGTTCCTAAACCTACATGGTTTAAGGTTTTAGAAGTCTGAACCAACATTAACTAACATCTTAACTACATTATCTCATGAGACCTTGATCATTCACAGCTCTCATCACTGAGGAAGTGCATATCACCTCGTGACAAAATGAAGGAAGCTGGAGTTCTATTTTCACCGTTTAAGCAACATGTTTCCATGAGCAATGTGGTGGTTACTGAAAAGAGCAACCGAATCTAATGATTCCGTTTTCAGTCATTTTTAGGGTGTGACTCAGGCCCCATGCCTTTAGCAGTGCAGTTGCTTCATACCAAACAAACTGGCTATTAATTTCCAGTTATGGCCGACCTTTTTTTTTTGCATTTTGAAACCACACTGACACACTAGAGGTTCTGTTCCTCTACTATCAGGAAACCACTTTTAATAAGCTGCTCGCAGTGAATTTCTTAACCAAATACCTTGAAAAACACATCCGTGACCGCCAATATTGTATGTATTTTCCCTCTAAATTTTTCATTTTATTAGGCTACAACTATAGATGGAGAAAACATTCCTGCTCTGAACAGAATTGAAAATAAATGCTTACCCTGCTGTCATTTTATAGGCTGGACCCCAAAAGGTATACATGAACTCTGATCAGGAATCCACAATGAACTGAAGTCAAATGACCATCTTTATGCTCAACTTTTCCTGGAGAAATGTGTGGAAAACCAGCCACGTTCGCTCGTAATGTCACTTCTAAATTTTAAATAGAAGAGCGAATGTCTGATAATTCTAATTATTCATACGACAAGGAATTAAGTTGAAGCTGTTGCAAGACAAGCTACTTTCCTCTTACTAAGCCACTACTGCTGTCATTGCATTGCCATGAACTTAGGAGTGAAGTCTATAATGACACGTGGCCCGACAACAAAGTGTACATAGGCCTAGGCAGTGAATCCTGCTATCAAGGAGTAATATTATGTCCAAAGTCCAACTTGGCCAAGGGTGAGGAGGAGACAGACTATAAAACGTGGATTGCTCTTGCACAAACCTCTGGGGAACAGAATGACACATCAGCCACTGCACTGGTAGGTGCCATCTGCTAATGAGAAAACCACCTGTGGCTTTATGAGTCACTGATGAGCACGTCAGGCCCGTACAGTCCCAGAGGACCGAGGCGAAAAATTGCCTCACCTCTCTGTTCGGCTGATGCGTTGTAGACACATCAGAAATTATATCTGCGATAGAGCACAGGGGACTTGTTACCAACGGGGAGTAATTGGCGAGCAGCATAGCATTTAGTCCACCTCAGACAACAACGACGTGAAAAACAAGGAGTTGTGGATTAAGGGAAAGCAACTCAACACTTCAAGGACATTGCACATTTCAGGAGAACATAAACAACCTTCTGACAGCGCTTTTGTCAAGATAATAATGTTGGTTACAACGGAAAATATAGTTACGAACTTACGAATGAGTTGCTACTAATAAAGGAACCAATAGTGGCAAACGAAGAAATGTTTTTCTTCGATGCAAACTAGAAATGAGTGTGAATCACCTCCCGTTTAAAACCAAGGAAGCTTGATGTTTCTCTACTGGTATGGAGGCTGCTATGTTTGGCGGGGAGTTTTTTTTTTTTAGAAACATTAACTCTCATACAGAGTTGCTGTTACTGTCTGGGTTTCAATTAGTGTATCTTTTTGATTACACACACATAAAAAAATTTCTCATTTGCCAACAAGGAGTGGAAAGAACAAATAATTGCTTGACAATTAGCTGGCGGTTCATCCTCATTAACATCCTCAGCAATACTTTTTTTTTTTAAGCTTCCCAGACTACAGAAACTTGCAAATGTGACTTCCAGGCATCCACAAAGTTTCCGGTTGTTTTTGCCTCCATTGCGTTATCTGGACTGTGTACACCCGTTCATTCGTAATCCACGGAGCACAAACCAAGCTCAGAGGAAGCTTTGCAAGTGAAGCCGGGCCAACAATCAGGAAGACCGAGAAGGTTTTCAATGTTGTTATTTTCAAGTACAGACATGTGCAGTTGTAAAGCC
Organism: Lipophrys pholis; assembly: GCF_963383615.2. Classification (NCBI taxonomy): domain Eukaryota; kingdom Metazoa; phylum Chordata; class Actinopteri; order Blenniiformes; family Blenniidae; genus Lipophrys; species Lipophrys pholis. The sequence goes on along the minus strand of NC_137642.1, from coordinate 9,810,194 downwards.
CTTTTCAAGTAGGTCCGGAATAATGTACAGGCACAAAGTGTCTCTCCAAACAAAAACAAAACAAGATCTTTATACAAGTACAAATTCAGTTTTGTTTGTTTTTTTAAAAGGACAGTATCTGAAGCTTTAAAGGTAGAAAGTAAGACTTAAAATCTAAATTTACTAGGTAGTGGCTTCAGTTCAGCTGTGACAAAAATCAACAGAAATGGGACAAAGAATAAACTGGATTCAGAGTGGAAACTCTGTACCATTAAAACACATTAAAATGGTTGAAATTTAAATTTGCAGTAAAAGCCTGAAAGTGTTAGTGTTCCTCTTACATATACATTTAACAAGATGGGTTTTCTTCCATCACAAAATGACATTCTGGCTCACCACTGGCTAAAGACACACCCTCTGACCTTAAAAGAGTTGAGCTTTGCTTTGAAAATAGGACAAATTAGAACCAAAATTGGCTCTGCAGCAATTAGGCTGCATGGGTGTTCAGTTTACAGCTACTATATCTTCATGCTTGTTTAGTTTTAGTTGCATGAACCACCCCCACCGAGGCAGCCGGCGTGGAATGCAGAGAGAAGTCAGACAGTTACCAAAACAAGCCAGAACAAGGAGATGCCAAGCTCAGGTGGGAGCAGACAATTGCACAAAACAGACAAGGAGCTGGTCTTCACAGGGCCAGCTTGTACTACTTAAAATTCCTCACACACACACTCTCTGCACTCAGCCTCCTCCATGATGCAAATGCCATGTACCTACATGACCTGGTCTAACAATTTGGTCCTTTTTGATTGAAATCAGCAGAGTAGTGGTTTTAATATCTCTTTTTTTTTTTTTAAGTAATGCCTATGAAATACACAAAACGGGCTACATCAAAGCGTTACTCCCCTAGATCCCCACAAGCGGTTGTAGGCCACAGGAAACTGGGGCATCATGTGAGTGGCGGCAAAACTTCATGTGTTTCTAATTATGGCAGAATCTGCACTGAAGTCACTGCTTATTGTTTGTCGAGAGGAAACAATGCAAGCATCAAGAGCTATTGATACCAGATCAAAGCTGCGGTGGAGTATTGGAAAGACAGATGCTATTGCACTGCTGTTTGTACTGGACTGCATTAGGAAAGCACAATATTGGACTTCCCCACTGATACAGTCACACATGTTTTACACCCAATAACAGGGCCCTGCAAGACTCGTATCTTCATTTTAAAGACCTTCTGTTGTTGTCTGCTTTTAGGGAGATACTTTTAAAACATTTGCCAGCCATACTCAAAATAAAATACTAGTCAACTTAGGTTGTGTGAGCAATCAATAATCAACACTAATTCCAGCTCGAACCATTATTTTATTGCCCAATACTATATATGAGGATTTAATTCTGCATGTCTTTTCAAATGCATGGAAGAGCATGCATAAATCTTAAAAAAAAATTAAATGTTGAGTATAGTACTATTGAAAGAAGAGACAACCAGAATACATTTTTTAGGCTCTAGGAATTTTACTCAAGTTTTCCCAGACTCAGAAGTGATTAGTCAGACATTTGGGGTTTATAGACGCAACCTGAGGTTTTCACGCTGGAAAGAAACACAATCAACAAACCCTTTACAAGCAAAGACGAGACTAACAATCTGCACCATCTTGTTAAGTCTTTCCTCATCCTCCTTGACACCAAGAACAAAAATGTGGACAGTTAAAAACGGTTGTACCACTATGAAGGGTGCAAATACCTGATGGATTTTGTGTGTTACATATGAAATTTAACTGACTAGTCATAATTCATACAAAATGTCACCATGTCAAGTAATTGGCAGTCTTTGGCTTTTGCTGCAAACTGAGACAGATTAGTAGAGTAGCTCTATTTCCTGAATGACAACACCTTTTTTTTTTTTGTCCAGGCCAGAGTAAGTTGATGATCTCAGGTATGGCTGGTGAATGTGCTGGTTGTCAGCTGAGACACTTTTCCATGGCCGAATCGTAGCCGCGCCGACAGAACAGCTCATTGTTTCCGCTAAAAGGACACAACAGGCTGCTGTGCCTTGCTCGCTTGCTTGTCAAATGCACCCGTTTGCTCGTTGAGAGTCTGACATGCTTTACTTTGGCAATAAGGCTTTCTCTACAGCGGGCCTGGATACAGTGACAACAATGAACCCCATTTAACATTTTGCCCTCTTGACACTGGCTGCAGTCATACTGTTTATGCCCATGAAGAGCCGCTTTCACACAGACATCTCACTGTTGGTTTCCATCAACGTCTTCTTTGGCTGAACAGTATTTTGGGAAGCTTCTTTGTGGTGTGAGTAGAAGATGACAAATAAAATATTGCATACATTGGCAAAAGTGCAGCAATCATTTTTCCCCATCAGCAATAATACCACAGGCTGTTTCAATAACTGATCATTAAATTAGGGTCTTATAGTTCAATGTAAAAGTCTAGTTCAATTCGATTTTTATGATATTGATCTGACTGAGATTTTATTTTTTTATCTGATGAGAGGGACAAAACAGGGCCTTGTAGGCCGCATCTGACTCATCAGGTGACACTTTTTTTTTCAAATGTCACCATTCCTGACATTTTAAAGGCCAAACAACAAATCAATTAATGGGAATGATTGGGAAGAACGAGACGCTCTGATTCTGTTTTTACATGTGATGTTCCTACTGCAAAATATCATTGGCCAATCCTCTGGAAGAAGGACTGAGAAACATTACAGGCCATCACATGAGCTATTCAAATGCATATCACATAATAAAATGACTGCTTAAGTCCGTCTCATACTGAGGTCATTTATCTGATTCACACTGCTATGTTGTCACCGATGGCAGCAACATTGTTTTTCTCATCAAGAGGTTCTTCGTGCCAAATAAGGAACCTCTGAGGTTTTAGCATGATGAATGGACGTCCTTGTCTGTAGAGCTGATTACAATCACACGCCAAACCAAATATACAAGCAAAAATTGATAGCTTTTGTTTGTCTCACTTTCACATGCATGCATGTATAAAAGGTAATAAATAATCCAAAGAGATGCATAACCCTAAATATGTCCTGTTTTCTTAAAAGATACAAGCCTTGATAGCTGTAGTAGCATTAAAGCTTTGTGTGGCTGACCTGTTCCCTCATTCTCGCACTCCAAAATAAATGGGTAACATGTACTATACTTTCCCACATTTTAGTCATATGATTTCTTTTATGTATATATGAGGGTGGCACTTCTTTTTTTTATTTGTCCACCCAGTTGGTTGTGGGGGCCTGTTAATAAGACAGGGACACGTGTTTAAATCACATCTGTAATGAAGTCTGTGTATGGCAGGGGAGAGATTAATTTTGTGGGCTCCATCAGGTCATGTGTCCCGCCCCTGATGGGCTAAAGAGACACTAACCGCAGCCAAAACGAACTAATAAAAAAATTAAAAACGAATAAAACAAACGTTTACGTGTGTTTTTACGACTCAAGTGCTTCATGTTTACAGAGGAGGCCGAGCGGCGGGGCATGTCTTCACCCGGATTCACGTTGTCGGGGCGACACCTGTGATTTTTATCCCCCCCCGCCCCCCCTCCCCCCTCCTCCCAAAAAAAAATAAATAAAAAAAAACACGTATGACACGAGTGGCTTCAGCGTGCTATTAAAAAAAATAAATAAACACGGCTTACATTCCCACGGAGGCCCCGACAGCCGCCGTATACTGCGTGGCTTAAGAGCTTATAGACTGACCACCTAAAAATAGATAAGCAAGCTGGCGTCTTCAGCTTAGCTAAGCTAACGTGCTAAGCTAAAAGAAAATAGTCCCCAAGCCTCTTGGATTCAGAGCGGGAACTGGAGCGAACAGCTACACCTCGACGGGTTTATTGTTTTCCCTTATTATCTTTTTTTTTTTTTCTCAACGTGCTGGGTTTAACGTGGGCACACGGAGGAGTGATAGCAGCGTCCCCGTCCATCCCCGGGATTCAAGATAACGGGAGACGTTCCGTCGACAAGCTGATATATATGTGTGTATATATATATATATATATATATATATATATATATATATATATATATATAAAATAATAGGGTTTCAACACAAGGCCAGCGTTGTGGATAAAAACGCTGCTGGAGACGAATAACGTGGAGAAGAGGTGGCGGGGCTGTGAGGGAGAAAGCAGATCAGCGTGTGATCCAACACCTGGGTGTTTATCTCTGGAAGTTTGTAGTTAACGCAGTAACTAACAGCGACTGTTAGTTACTAACCAGCCACAGTCACTGAGCTCGGAGGGGGAATCGGTCGATAGCTGCGTCCGCCGCTCGCAAATAAAACTAAATAAATAACCGGTGGTACACATATACATATATTTGAAGGGGTACTCACCTTGCTGTGAAAAATGTAGAGCGACTTGTCTTTAAATTGTGCTGGTAATCGCCGCAATGTGATGTGAAAGCCTCCTCGGTTATGTCCGGTGTTTTCATGGAGTAGGCGGTTTGTGACTGGAGAACCGGGGAGTTCCCTCCACTCCGTCACCGTGCTGCGTTCATGTACCGTTAAAAGAAACGAAATATGGGTTAGCTCGTCAGTTCCATCACGGTAGACTATAACGTCAAAACAAAACAAGGCAGGAAGATCAAATAGAATCGTTACATTCTCTGAACACACACTTCCTCACAAAGCACTGATATTTAGACGAGTTTATTTATTTTGTAAGCGATCCGTTGAGATGACGTTCCCTGACGTCTGAGTCAAGAAGGAGTCTTTGAATGCAGCGCCAATGACAACTCCTGTGAAAATGCAGTGTTGGAAGAAATCCGAGCAGAGCAGGCCCACTCACTCTCTCATCTGAGGCCATCTATTGGTGAAGGACTGACCACAAGACACAAGGCATGCTCCGGAAATAGAGCTTCCAACAGGAGTCACACACACACACACACACACACACACACACACACACACACACACACACACACACACACACACACACACACACACACACACACGCACACGAATGTTGCTTTTTAGGACAACACGAGCTTGTTGGTCTACATTCTGCTGTGAGGTGTCAAAAAAAGACTTCAAGATAGTGGATAAATGATATTTCAATGAATCCTCTCATAAATGCAAAGTCTTTAATTATCCGTTACAAATTGCTTTCACGGTTGTTAAATGAATGGATTAATCAATTAATCATCTATTTGTGATATTAGTTCGACACATAGAAAATACAAACACCAACAAATACTGCTCACTTTAAATGACTAGGTAAATCCTATTATTTACTCTTTAGATTCAATGGTATAACCTAAAATATACCAAATTTACAAACATAATACATTCATTTATATTCCATTTCTCTCATCATCAGTCTGTAACTCTTAATCATTCTGTATTTTACAGCTTATTTGAAAGTTAATAGTGAGCTGTTGCATTTAAGTTCATCACTGAGAACGCTCCACAGTTTAACTCCAAGAACAGAAACACATCTATATTGTTTATGAGTTCTCACTTCAAAATCAGTCCTCTTAAATCACATTTGCCTTCTTTCAACTTATACAAACTGTTGAAGACAAACAGGAAGGCCTTTTTGTTACTGAAAACGAGACATCGAAACATTTGCAATGTTTTTAAATACACAATGAAAATTTTAATGTAATAGCTATTTTCTGTAGTTTGATTATTGAATCCATATTAGTTTTGTACACATTTCTCCAAATCTCAGCACAACAGGACAAATATGGTACTATGAGAGAACAATAGAGAATTTAAAATTTTGCTTTTTGGATTAGATGAGTTGGGGGGTTTTTTTGTGCATGTTCTCCTTGGCCCTCACTTATCTTTGCACATGACTGCACATGATCAAATCTTGACTCTCAATTCCTGTATTAGTAAAAAACCTATATTGGGTCCTCCACTCAATGCAATAAAACACTTATACTGAAATTACAGATTAACCTTTCGGACCACAAGTCAAAGAAACCCACGCTTGACATTCTGATTTATAATCTGGCTCATTCTTTTAATCGTGCTTCTTCTGCGACCATTTTGTCTGATGAGGCCCATCCATTCATTCGGCGAGAGCATTCAGTCTTTCATACACCTCTTTCATGCATCAACAATGGATCTATTTTGTTCATCTTTCAAGACGTAATATGCTTGATTTGTGTGAGCATCGCTGCTTGTGTGGAGCATGACTGTATCATCACACATTTTCTGCAAATAATGAGGAAAAGAGAATTTGTTGTTCGGAAATGTTTACACCGAAGCCTTTGGTGGGACTTTTTTGTGAGAATGTCCATGTTGTTCATAATTATGACCTTTCTATATGAAAATAAACTCAACGGTCTGATTGGAGGCTCCCTTCACCAGATCTTATACTTTTGCAAATATATTTGCATACAATTTTACTCATTTTAAGTAGAGAATAATTCATTTCTGCAAAATTGAATAAGAAAAGAGTCAAACTAAAATCTTCGGCAGTTCTCTATCATATAGATACAGCATATTTTACGTTTCAACTTATGAGTCATGGAAAATGCCACTAATAATCAAGTAAGGGCAAGAGTGAATACCACAGTGACTTACCAGTAATGTCAAGGGAGAAGTAAATTACATTACAAGGTCTGTGGAGTTGCACAACATTGATTTGCGTGCAGTTATGGTACCAAAGCATGCTGTTTTGCATACGTGCTCCCTGCTGAAGCTGATACATCGAGGCCATGCTGTAGAGCTCTTGTTCATGTTTCACTGAGCCATGCTGAAGTGCTGTTGGAGCTGCTTCGGATGTGTTTGAATACATACGAGAGTTTCATCAGACCACAACGTTGTGGTCAGAGCAATTAAAACGGTCGCCTGGCAACAGCATCCCACAACAGACTAACTTCGGAGAGGAGCCAAAACATCAAAAGAGCCTTGCCCACGCATATTGTTGGGCCTGCGTGTATCTATCTGTGGGCTCCCTATCTCCCCAGAAACTCTACTGCTAAAATCTCTCTCTCTCTCTCTCTCTCTCTCTCTCTCTCTCTCTCGCTCTCTCTCTCTCTCTCTCTCTCTCTCTCTCTCTCTCTCTCTCGCTCTCGCTCTCGCTCTCGCTCTCTCTCTCTCTCTCTCTCTCTCTCTCTCTCTCTCTGATTGCACAAAGCATGTTTGCTTTAAAACAGATAAACTGAACTGGACTCTGCTCATTCACGCAGATGTTTTTGATACTCTCACTCGCTGTTTTCAAGATTTTTCAGGGGTGCATCATGCCTAGTTTTCCCATATTTAATTTGTTTATCTACTCTACTCTATCCTGTTTACTTAATCACGTGTCACTTGAGAAAGATTTGAATCTACCAGCAATTGCCAACTACTTCAACACAAAAGGGAGATATGAGGAAGTGAACCCTTATCTGAGAGAGGAGATATTTGCAGTAAACACATCTGTTGTGCAGCTTCCATCTGCTCAGTGTGAAGCACGCTATCTGACTGCCATCATAAGACATGGCACCAGGTACCCGACGACCAAAGACATCCAGGAGATGAGGAAGCTTTACGACGTCGTCCTGCAAAACGCCACAGGTGAGGAGAGCTGGCTGCGAGAGATCCAGACCCAGTGGAGGATGTGGTACACGGAGGACATGGATGGCCGGCTGGTTCAGAAAGGCGTGGATGAGCTGAGGCGTCTGGCTGTCCGCCTGTCAAAGCTGTTCCCCGGGCTGGTTTCAGAGGAGAAGCTTCGGGATGGTCATATCAAATTTATAACCAGCTCAAAGCACCGGTGTGTCAATAGCACGCTGTCCTTCAAAGCAGGACTGACGGAGCTGTGGGACATTAAAGGTGAGACCATGATAAAGACAACTGAAGTTTTATTCTTTTTAGAAACATTTTCAGCAAAACTTTTTATTGTTTTTTTTATCCATCCAGATATGGAGTTTGACCATGAAGTGAATGACACTCTCATGAGGTTTTTCGCTGAGTGCCCCAGGCTGACGCAGGAAGTTGACAACAGCCCGTCAGCTGTGCAAGAAGTGAAGAGGTTCAAGGAAGGGCCAGAGATGAAGGAGGTCCAGCAGAGGATTGCAGGCCGTCTTGGTGTCTTGAATAACCTCATCACATATAGTCAGTCATATTCTAGGGAGAAAAAAAAACACCCCACAATGTGTGTTGTGCTTTCACTGTTTTACAAAAAAATACATGAGGATCCTCACACCTCATACTCTGACTTGAAATATTATATTGTTATCTCATGTTTATAATACATATTTTACAGGCTTTGTGGCGCTGGGGGAAAGTAATATTTATTTTTTCACTTTTAAATATTAGGGCTTGTGCATCATCCTTTATTGCTTCAAATCAGCACAAAGAAACTTGAAATTGTTTCACAGATCTTCAAATGTATGATTTTATAAACTACTCTTTTGTTAATATATATAAGAAATAATGTGCTCACTGCAAAAGGTGTGCACTATTAACATGCTTTCTCTTGCAGACATGGCTGAGGCTGCATTTTACTTCTGTGCATACGAATTCGCAATCAAGGCGGTGAACTCCCCCTGGTGTCAGCTCTTTGATGAGGAAGACGCAAAGGTGAGTGTGTCACTCACAAGATGCATGCACATTGCTGGTCGTTACTGTATCATGATGACATTTTGATGTAGAAAAATGAAAGTCCCTGTTTTGAGCTCATTCATACAGAATGCAATGTGGGATGTATTAGATGACTTTTTGTGGAGTAAACATTTAAGTGCCCAAGCATGAAAGCATGAAAGTCTGGCAATGACCTTGCATTTGTAATAGTTTGTATCATGACCATGCTACTCTTATCGTGTGGAAGAGAATGTTGTTTTGCATTTGGTGAATTTGACAACTATAGACCACGAGCAAAAAAAATTTCAAAGAAGAAAAATACTAAGGATGTAAGAAATGCTGTATATCAGTGGCAAAGTGGATGGAGCAAAAGTTTTGCGCTCAAATTGAATTTCAATTTTCCTCCAGGATCACAACAGCGAGGCACCTAAGCACACTGCAAAAGTACTTTTTAACTGATCTGACAAGCTCTTTCGGTCAGCCGATGGCATGGTCAGTTCAACCAAGGGCATAGGAAAGTACAGAAACAGTGCCAACTATTGAATTCAATACACAAACAGAACAAAGTAAGCAATTCGCCGTAATCTAGCTCAAGGGGGATCAAATTGCATTTTTCTGAGGAAGGAAGAGAGTTTCAGCACGTACATTCTCCCCTCTAACTACTCTGCTTTTTCACAGAATTCATAACTGGAAAAACCCCTATGGCATTATTCACATAAGAAAGGAGGTTTTTTTTTTTTTGTTTTTTTGCAGTACAAGCTGACCTTAAACTCTGGTATAGCCTGGAAAGTTTCCTCACATAATAGAAAACTAAAAGATTGCTATCTTTGGACGTGCATGCTTTAATCGTACAGGGTCTCTCTGAATTATCTGGTTCAACAGGTAATGGAGTATGCCAGCGACCTCAGGGAATTCTGGAAAAGAGGCTACGGCCACGATATTAACAGTAAAGCGAGCTGTGGCCTCTTTCATGATGTATTCAGCCAACTGGATCAGGCAGCCATGAGGAACAGGTGAGCAATCACTTGATAATGTGCATGCAAATAATAGATGCTAAAATCATTTAGGGATACCTGAAGTCAAACAAGGGAAATTAAAAAAAGGTTTTGCATTTTTTATTAACTTGATTTAAATCGATCTTGATCTTCACCGAACTTCACCGAATAAATGTTGTGTTGAAACCAAGGCAATAAACACAATCTATCAAGGGTAACGTTTGGGCGCCCACAAACAATAAATTCAAGAACACACATATTTTTTGAACCAAGAAAAGGGTGTCAAACTCATTTTGTTCCCATATTATTTCTGCCTATAATGAGGATTGAAAAATAAAGGTAATGTCAAGATTGTCAATCAAAAATGTGCCTTGGTTGTTTAAATTTGCATATTCAGTTAAGCAGATAATATTATATTTTGCGTATTCTGTGTAATGCACATTGTTTTCAATGTTACAGCAATGAGTGGAAGCAGGAGGCTTTCAACTTTCCTCTACGTGAAGAAACAGATAATTGTCTTTCTGATGATATCATAGGTGGATCCTTGAAGAAATTACCTTCGAACATATCAATCTGCTCATTCACGTCCTTGCGCATGATAAAATGAGCGTTATTTTTGACACCATCGGGTCAATCAGGTTGTGAGCTTTCTTCAATATTCATGCTCCAGACAGGCCCAGGCGTCCACTCGTCCAGCTGCTACGTTCCAGGTCGGCCATGCAGACACACTGCTGCCACTGCTGACCCTGCTGGGCTTCTTCAAAGACGGACATCCGTTGACATCGGCCAACTACGCCTCACATTCCCACCGCTCCTTCCGCACCAGCCACATGATGCCCTACGCTGCCAACTTACTCTTTGTGCTGTACGATTGTGGAGCGGATGACCTCAAACTGCAGCTTCTGCTCAATGAGAAGCCTGTGAGGTTTCCAGGCCTGACACATCAGCAGGTCTCCATGCCATCCTACCAGGACGCCAAAGACCACTACAAGGCGTTGCTCCAAGACTGTGACTTTAGAAGTGAGTGTCAGCTGAAGCATCCCACTGATGTTTAGTCTTAACAATCACTTCTAACTAAACACAGTGCTGATAAAAAAACTGAATAAACTTGTCGATAACAAGGAAAACTGCATTTCATGAAAAACAACCCTGTCGGTTATTTACTAAACTACAAGTCATTGGTGATCACTCATAGATCCCACTGTATCTTTTACTTGACTCTTTAAAGCTAAGTTGCACGTGAAATTTTACCACCGAAACTCTGCCTGTGGAATGCTTTTGGAAAAAGAAGCCATCGTTGGCATGCATCTCCCACTTGGCCCACTTGTGATATCTTCAAGTGTACACTTGTTCTGAAGAGAGTGGTCCCCTCTGAAGTGCTTTACCTCACACCCCGCAGAGTCATCTGTCCCACGCTGGACACTAATAACTGGCCTCGTGGCTAAAAGTCTCGCTCTCGTTCCAATGCTTTAAGTCAACACAGTAAATCTTCTGGCTCCTGCAGTTGAACTTAACGACACCATATTTGTGGAGTGGATATTGACTCACAGCAGCTGTTGAGGTGGTCTGATAGCACGTGAAAGATAAACGCTGCAAGAAACTACTCCACTTTAAACAAACTGAAAAAGCGAAATGTGTCTTATATTCTGATGCACCTGGATGAATAGGGTACTTTTAAGTTCAACAGTTATATTTTGCTGATAATGCCTGTGTTATTGATACAGTCTGGGTGGTAGTGGTTCAGTTGTTACAGTGAGTAGTCTTTAAATCCCCATGGTGGGTGCTCAATTCCTCATTTCACCCAGTTAATGAGGCAAAGTGTCCTTAGGCAAGACAAAAATGTGCTATATCGGTAAAGTACGTTTGCAATGTGAAACAAAACTAGGCCTTTTTTTATGCAGATAAAAAGAAGACTTCCATTGAACTTTGAATGCACTCCAAGTACAAAGACTCTCTCCACATGCACTTTGACACTAACAATCACAAAAACTGCCTATAGATCATATAATGAAAGACGGGGCCCTTCAGAGGCTTCTTTTTGTACGCAACACTTTGCTCTTGTGGTAAACTCTGCAGTTGCTTGAAATCCACTCCGTCACATTTAGTATCAGTTTTCCACCTTGAATCTTTTTCTGCTCCATATCAGTTTTTCTACAGTTTCCCATGGTTGTGTCAGTCTTTATCCAGGCCCGGAGCCAGAAACGTTTCATGGGGTGGCCAAGATGAAACATGTGATTCTCTTAGGGTGGCACTTAAGTCACTATTACAATGTGTATTACACAAATGTGTGTCACTGGAAAACAAGCATCTATATAAAAAGGCTCCAACAACAAAGATTTTTCAATTATGTAGGATTCAGGTTGTAGCAGATTTTTATTTTAATACATGAAAGGTTACACTATAAAAATATTTTAAAATTTTACTTAGATCCTTCGCTGAAGCATTCGAGTTTTCTCTGCCTGCCGTCCTCACCATCCTGTCTTAGGAATAAATCAGTCGTCTCAGTTAGATCATCCATGCTGGTTAGTGAGATAGTAGACAGAAAACAACACAGACACAGAACTGATCTGACAATTGCAGAAGGATTGTGCATTTTAAATCCTGCTGCATCATTGCTAATCAAACAGTAGTTTGAAATACCTAGTATGAGCGTGAGTTGGTGAAAACATGCAGAAGCAAGGGGTAAATAAAGAGGCCTCTGGTGTGGTCAGCTGGTCTGTTCTGATGGAACGGTTCCTCACAAATGGATGCGAGGCATCGACATAAAGTGCACTTCCGGGTAATGCGCTGTCGCGTGCTCGTGATTGGTTAAACCGTCTGACGTAGGATGGCGTCACACGTTCCGGCTCTGCTGCACTCGGACGGCTGTACACACAGAGATCATGCGGATCACTTTATGGAAATTCGTATTCATTGCTCCTACTGCCTTCACCTGCTTGTTCGGCTGTATTAACAAGTATGACCCGCATGAGGATATACCGGCGATCGCCGGATATTTCAGCACGAAGGGGAGGTATGAGGAAGTGAACCCGTATCTCCGGGAGGACATACTGGCGGTGAACACATCTGTCCTCCAGCCTCCGTCCGCACAATGTCGCCAGATCCATCTGACCGCCATCATCAGACACGGCACGCGGTACCCGACCACCAAAAACGTGAAGAAGATGCGGAGGCTCCACGACGTCGTGCGACTGAACGCCTCGGCTGGGGAGAGCTGGCTGCGGGAGATCCAGACCCGGTGGAGGATGTGGTACACGGAGGACATGGACGGCCGGCTGGTTCAGAAGGGAGTGGACGACCACAGACATCTGGCTGTCCGCCTGGCAAAGCTCTTCCCCGGGCTGCTCTCCGAGCAGAAGCTCCGAGGGGGACTCGTCAGGTTCATAACCAGCTCGAAGCACAGATGTGTCAACAGCACGCTGTCCTTCAAAGCAGGACTGACCGAGCTGTGGGGCATTAAAGGTGAGATCTGCAGGGGCAATAAGCACCTCCAGGGGGCATCACTATTAACACAACATATATGAGGAGGGATCTGAGTCTGCTCAATCTGGAAATACAAATGTTTCAAAGTCCGGCAGGGTCATATAGTCACATAAACTCAAATATTTGAATAAGAATGAACAACAATGTGTATGAGCACACCTCAAATTAGTGTGTTGTCCCAGTCGTTGAAACCAGATAGTAATAACTAGTTACCTGCTTTAAAACCATCTTGAATGAATGGATAGTTTTTTTTGGTTAGTTACAGTGCAAAACTTAGATTTTTTTACTTACTGTGTCTGCAGCCGAAATGAGTATAAGCTGAAGCCCAGGCTTATTTTAGCCCATCACTTAAAAATCCATAAAGTTACCCGGGACATCAGTAATGCAAGAGAGAAAAAACTAATAAAACAAAAAAACCTAACAGAAGTAATAGAAAAGCAGAGAAAAACTGAAACGTACTTATTTAGTCACTGAAAGTAAACAAAGGATGGCACTTGAGAAAGTATCTCTTCGTTTAATTTCCTTCCCGTCAGACTGCTCTTCTTGTTTTGGCTTCTTCATCCCATCGATCCATTCAATGTGTTGAGGTGAAGTTGCTCGTGGCCATCGCACTGGTTTTGAAATGCAGCTGCCAAAGACACAAGTTCCAATTTGAAAATGAACTGAACAATCTGAGAGAAATGAATAGGTAAAGAAACTTAAATTCGAGTGAACTTACTTCCATCTATCTCATTTTACAATATGTACGTGGGTGTGTTTTTGTCAATAGCTCACAGTGAATAATTACAACTTAGAATGTTTTGTTTTTATTGTTGACAGTACGAATGGGTTAAAATCTCCTCCAGTCAAGTAAAATTAACGAAAAATGACAAACACATCAAACATCTAACTCTTTTCATGTGTTTTACAGAGGAAAAACTTATATGTGTATGTTGATTATGTGCTTTTATTGCCATAGTCAGTGTTTGTTATATTTTGTATATGTATGCAATGTATTTTCCATGCAGATCTCACACAAGGTATTTATAGATCATGGAACTGTTCACAGCATATTATGATGATAAGCCATATTAAACCTACGCTATTAAAGCTATTTTTGTTTAATATTTGCTTCTATTTATAGTGCGTGAGGTCACTCCCATGACACCATTTAGTGTAAATCCAGTCCTGCTTTGGGTTTATTATTTTCACATTTAGTTTTACCTGATATTAACTTCTTTTTTTTTTCTTCTTTTTTTTTTGGCGCAGATAAGGAGTTTGGCCATGCAGTCAACGACGCTCTCATGAGGTTTTTCGACCAGTGCACCAGGTTCTTGGATGAAGTTGACAACAACCCGGCAGCAATGAGCGAGCTGGACAAGTTCAAGGAGGGGCCGGAGATGACGAGGGTCCAGCAGAAGATCGCCGATCGCCTTGGAGTCCAGTACAGCCTCATCACAGATGGTGAGAAAGATGTGGACAGTTATTCGAAGCATTTCAGAAAACAAGATTAAGCATGACACATATGGTCAGGTTAAGTTTAATAAATAGAAAAGTCATGGATGACGGCCCACAAAAAAAAATAGGAGAAAGGACACTTGTAACTTGACACTTGTAACTACAACTGTTTGATGTGAATGTAGGCATAGATCTTGCTGTGTTATAACATATGATACTAGTGTTTATAGATATATAATGTCTAAATAATATAGACAATCACTGTTCTATGAGAGAAATCGGAGAAGGGGGATTTTTTTCAGCTCGCCGCCGGAGGGAGGGGGAGGTCAAAGCACAGCTCGCCTCCCCCATCTGTGTCTGCGTGGGAGGGGGGGTATGGCACCAACAGAGGCGGTGAAGCCGTACTGTTTGCTTCCCTCTGCAGCGTCAGTCCGGCATCTGATGTCGTGAGACGACCTTGGATAGTTCTGAACAGAGACAAGTTCCCAGTGGGGCGGGTGTGAGGAGATATCAGGGAGGGGATAGAGCTTCCGTTTCAACAATCACATCCAGGAGAAGTAGAAAAACAATCCGGCCCTCACGTCTGGATGTCTGAGGGAATCCGAATCTAGATAAGATTTGCTTTCAGTCGGGACGACTTCAGCTTTCTCTCGTCCTTGAGTGTCTCTGGTCTTCATGCTGCTCCTAATCAGTGGCCATATTTTAGCGTTCCAGAGCTGTGGATTTCTCCAAGTTGGTTTCCATTCCGCGTAAACGTTCAAGAGTCGTGTCTTGCATACTTTGAGTTTGTTTATCACATGAGTCTGAGCGTTCAAAGTCCTGCACAGTCCGTAGTCGATTGGTCGAGAATGTGGTCGATTGCATTGAGAGACCAGCTGATCAATTCCATGGTTCCTTTTCGGTTCGGATAGGAGTATAAAGAGAGGCTCATGTCAGGAGAGCAGGAATAAATTAAATCCGATGGATTTTTATCCCTTTTCTAAAAGTTCACTGGTCTCGAATAGCCACAGATGTGCTTGAATCTTTTAAGGTATATATTATTTAATTGAAAACTTAATTCTCTGTCAATTGTGATATACTACATCATAATCTAATCTAACCTGTTGGGCACTAACTCATAAAAGAAAAATCATCACACTTGCACTTGCAAATTATTCACTGAAAATTGCACAAATTATCGATATTCAACCAATAATTATCCTGGCATGACATCATCATTGCCTGTAAATGACAAGGGCTTTGCCTGTACATGTGCGCAGTATGTCGAGGCAAGACTTTGTATGAAATCCTCAGTAGGTGGAGCTGTTTTCTAAAAGAAAAGAGGCTGCTGCCTTCTCAAGTCCATCGACTTCCTGTTGCTTTGAGTTTGTGTCTCAGGACTCAAGCTTCACTCCAAAGTAAAACAATATGTACTGATACTGCGAGTCATTCGCTCGTGATTTCAAGCGTTTTACGTTCCACTACATTTATGTCACGGCTGAAGTTGCTCTTCACATTACATATGAATTCAAATCCGCTAAAACCAGCGTGTGTCTAAGGTCAAACCGTCTGCTGACAGTTATTCTGGGCTTGTGTCCAACGAGTGTTTAACTTTCGTTCATGATTGATAACCCGTAACTGTGTTGTTGTAGTAATTGTTACATTCTTGTTCAACGTCCAAGTGGCACAAAAGCAGCAACAGCAAAGTCGAAAGAGTGAAAGGATCCACTCGGTAGAAAATGATCCCAATTTTTTTTTTTTTTAAATGATTGTATAACAAACATATGGTGTCCTCAATTCTACAGTTTCAAGTCTAAGATATTATAATCCCCATTGTTACTTTAATTACATTTTGCTGGTGATGATTCTGCGCACTTGGATCTCAAAAATGTCTCTGTCATTGAAAAGGTTTCGTAAATGATCGTTGCACTTGTGACATATAAACAACAACAAAAAAGGTTTCCAGGCATTTTTACGTTTGAATTGTGGTCATTGCAGGACTCCAGTTAAAATGTAGGAATATCAACGGCTCTCGCGAAATTCTGGCGTATTTTAGATTTTATTCTCTGATAAAACGTTTGAAAATGAAACAATAAAAGCTTGAAATGTTTTAGTTCATGTGTGATAGCATTAAAACACATGACTGCTTTGACTGTTTGATTAAAATTCCGAAACATTCTTCAAATTAGTTCAACTTGGCCCCTGTAACATTTGTGTACTTTCATTTGAATATACGAGTACTTTTAGATCAAAAGCAAACTTTCTGTTCTCTTGTGGACGAGCTGCCTGTTTGTTAACCTGAACTTTTCTCCTGCAGATATGGCAGAAGCTGCATTTTACCTGTGCGCGTACGAGTTTGCCATCAAGTCGGTGAATTCCCCGTGGTGTCGGCTCTTTGATGAGGTCGACGCTCAGGTACCGCACTCTCTTATGTTTGACCCCCCCCCCCCCCCATTATTCTGCTGGATTATATACAAATCCAGCAGCAGAGAGTCATTCTCGACATTTTTCAACATTTGACTTATTCCCCTTCGTGTGTGAATGTTGGGATTAAAGATATCAGCAACGTCATTGTCGTGATTCAGTGATTAACAGTAATCTATATCCAAGTGATACTCTCATAAAGAGTTATGTAATATTGCCCTGTTTACCCGAGGAGACTCACTACTCATGATGACACTGCGGATCTCTGTTATCGTGGAGTTCATATGGTGTTACCTCACCCACTGGACTCGTCTACAGCGCGTATCCAGTCAACTGAAACGGTTTCAATAATTGAAAAAAAAACAAAAACATTAAGGACACTTTGAACTGAAAGTGTGTTATAGGTTTGTGGAAGTTAAAGATTCGTTTTCCGCGTGTCACCTTTCAAGTCATTCAACATTCAACAATTTGTGTCTTGAAAATCACGTCAAAAATGGAAGAGCCGCCCCCCCGGGGCTGTTTGAGATACAGATGCGTTTCTCGTAGTTATCCTGTGACAAACTGCTCTCCTCTCGTACAACAAAAGGCTTGTATGTGTCTTTTGTGAGACGCTGACCTAGCACTTTCGTAACCTGAACTCTTACCGTGCACTCTGAATCTGAACAATAGTGATCAGATCAAACCTGATACTGACCCGGCCAGCATTTGTACCAAACCTCCGGGAGGAAAAATAAAAACACTAACCTGAGGCGACATACACACACACACACGCACCAGCATCAACATGCACGTTTGTGTGGGCCGGTGACACTCTGGACCATCACAGAGCAAACAGTGGCACACACAGATTCACACCCAGGGACGACTTGGACTCGCCTGTAAATCTGGATCTTTGGCCATTGCAGATGTCGGAGATTTATATTCTTCATTCGTATTCTTGTTGAGTTTAATAATTATAGATGATTGAATGATCACCTGCGTCGCAATAAAATGTTATCCTGCCACAACTGGGCATATTTACACCAAAACAATGTATCACAGAATCATCAAACCTTAGGATGATGTTTTCATATACAATTATGTACATAATGTTGCCGTCGACTCTCATTTACTGTGAGATTCCACCAGATCTTTTGTTTAGCATGAAATATATTAAAATGTTCCCTTTTTTATTTTTTTTTTTTGGAACATTTCTTATTCTTGCTTATGGCTTCCATCTATGTTTCCATCTTACACATCCTAACTATTCTATACGTCACGTCATGATCCTTTCATGTGATCTGTGCTGTCTGGTCCGACAGGTTATGGAGTATGCAAATGATCTGAAGCAGTTTTGGAAGCGAGGGTACGGTTATGACATCAACAGCAAGTCGAGCTGCGTTCTTTTCCACGATGTCTTCAGCCGCCTGGAGAAAGCGGCCAACGAGAACAAGTGAGTCACACCGAGGTCGATGCTTTAGTCATTGAACCAGCGCAGGAAAAAAATTAAGTGTGACGCATACACACACGCACACACACACACACACACACACACACACACACACACACACACACACACACACACACACACACACACACACACACACACACACACACACACACACACACACACACACACACACACACACACACTACTCTCACCAAGGGCCAAGAGTTTTTCAGTCACTGTCAGTTCATGATGTGCTGCTCAGCGTAGAGCGGTATGTGGGACCTGTTGTATGTGAACAATGAAAACGCTGAGTAATCAGTATGCGTAATTATCTCAGATCAGTGGCGGCAACCATTGACAGTTACGACTCGTCGCTCCCCTTTTTTTTCCCCCCCACTGACAGTATTTACATTAGCAGCAGCAGGACAGCATGAAGGTAATCACAGTGCTTAGGAGAGATGATATGTATGCAAAAGACTGTCATGGAAACACCCCCGGGAAAGGCAGCTGAGCATTGTTGTGTTCCGCAGATTTGACTGATGAACGTCATGAACAGGAATTGTATAGATGTGTTGTCTGGCGTCAACACTGAAGGTTTCAAATGTTTCTACAAGTTTAGTTCCGCTATTATTTTTAATGTATCCGTAAATGGCTCACTCTGCTGAAGTAATGATAAATGGGTTAAAGAAAAACACTGATTCAACTTCTTTACTTAAGTAATAGTAAGAAAGTATTGTATCTGTAAAGTATTCCAGTACAAAAGTTAAAAAGAAAACATGCTTTATCTTCACTGAGACACTATGGTTTTCTGAGACTTGAGTGTGTACACACAATATCACCATTGATTGCCAGAATGGATAACGCAGCTTATTCATTGGCAATAAAAACAGATCATGATTCACTTTGTATTATAATTTTGAATAAGAATCTAATAATTCTAATTCTCTAAATCTAATTTAATCTCATGCAATTACCTTATTTGACTTTGTGCAAAACATTAAGAATTCCATTTTGGAAGGGCACGTATCCGCTGTTGGAATTCAGCTTTTTTGATGTAACTCAGTCTTAAAAGCACAAAGTGCAACTCTCAACTGCTTCTTTAACTTTGCCTCACATTCTGCGGGTGAAGCACATCGCCTCAAACTAACTGGTAGTTTGATAATAATTACCTTAACTTCAATTGTTGGGTTAGAATAATAATACTGTGTTCCTTCACAACGATGATCGTACAGCATAATAAGAAGTGACTTTTCGCATGTCTTTTGTGCTATTGCAGTAATTGCGTAATAATTTACAGCACCAACGGCGGCAGTTATTTTATGGTAGCGCTCTCGTCGATCCACTGGACACTGCTGATTTCGATCATATTCCCTCTCTCCGGCCGAATTTCAATGTACGATAGCAAGATTGCTTTGTTGGCATAAATGCTGCTGTGAGATAAAGTGGAAGGAGATTGCAGGTCTCAGTTCACTTCTCAATCCACCAGGAAGTGGTTGGATTAAACCCCGAAAGTTTACACAGACCGAGCGCAGTGCATGAGCTTTTTGTCGCTTCATAGAACCAACATGGACACAATGGATTATTATTATTATATTATTAATGTTTTATCTAAGCTTTCTTGTGAAGCTTCATTTCCGTTCTGTCAATGTTTGTCGTACATGTCTTCATTGCCGTGTCCTGCTTTTTCCGCACCAGGTCAGGCCAGCAGGTGGCCGAAGCTGCGACGGTCCAGATCGGCCACGCCGAGACGCTCCTGCCGCTGATTACCCTGCTCGGCTTCTTCAAGGACACCGACACGCTAATGTCCAGCAACTACGCCACGCAAGCACAGCGCTCCTTCCGGACCAGCCGCATGTTGCCCTACGCCGCTAACTTGCTGTTCGTGCTGTACGACTGCGGGGCGGGAGACCTCCGGCTGCAGCCGCTGCTCAATGAGAAGCCCGTGACATTCCCCGGCCTGACCGATGCGCAGGCCTCCATGCCACGCTACCAAGACGTCAGGGAGCACTACAGGGATCTGCTCCAGGGCTGCGACTTTGAGGCTGAATGCCAGCTGTTTAAGCATCCTGTTGAGCTCTGATGGAAATGTCCGCATTTGATCGTCTTTCCCAAGCTTTACTGGTGTGAGCAGGGTTTTGTCTCATCCGCATTTTTGTACGCCTCACCCGTGTGAACTCTGCGCACGTCACTGTTTGAATTTCTGCTTGAAAAGACCAAACAAGAGAGCTTTCCTACTAATTTTATGTGATGCTTTAAAATGAAAAGGGATCCAAGCTGGGGTGAAAGTCCTTTTCAGGTTTTATGACTATTACAGCTATATTGCCCAGATTTGTCAGGACAACGTTGAACTGCGTTGAACACTTTTCAAAGCATTGAATAAAGAATCTATTTTTGCAGTGCACGCATCTGATGTTCCTTGCTTTTTTCAGCAGCAGTCTGGTGACTTTTATGTGTGTACATCGGTGGCACTGTCAGGAAGGCGCTCAAGGCCGTCGTTTACATTTTCTACCACAATATCATAAAAAGAGCTTACGTATAAAGATCAATTAAATGGATTGAAAGAGAAACTATTTAAGTTGGGGTTTTTTTTTAATCTTGGCAATTTTCTATTAGAAGAGAGAGACAAGTTTGCTGTCAGATTTTGTGATGGAGCTACTAATGTACGCTTTGTTGAATTACCATGTTTGATTATGGCCAGATTGTGGCATTTGTGGTTTTTATTTCCATTTTACACACTTCCTCAACTCTTCTTAAAGAAGTGTACTGCTGTAACTCGTGTCCTAAGTTGGTTTCTCACTGGATTTTGTTCATTTGCTGTTTGGCGCCATGTTTCACTCGATAAGAGGACTGAGGGACAAGCTGGTAACCACTGATAAACTAACCATCACCGTGGATTATTTATTGGCAGAAGAGCAAACGCTGTTAAGATCAAACTGACTGGTGGTACTGACAAACTTACTCTCCAAGTGCAAGAAACCAAAACAACCAAAATCGCGTTGGATTGACTTAGTTGATTAAAAAATATAATGCAGATGTGTTGTTGGAGCTGCAAACCACTGGTGAAACTACAGCGAAGCAGGCGACGATGCCCTCAATACAAGTCCAGGTTGGGTTTAGGGGTTCTTCTATGTGGAGTTTGTTTTTTTCTCCAGGTCCTTGACTTGCTTGTAGGTGTGAATATGAGTAATTGTCTCTCTCTGACCAGGCTAAGCAGCATAGAAGATGGATGGAATCACCGATTAAAGGAAACAATTGATTTATAATTATATTTGTTCACTGCAAGTGCAAAAAATAGTGACTGATCATTGTTAAATTAGCTTTTGGTTGTTGTTTTTTTCCTTTTTGCAAAATATGCCTAAGAAACTATGCTCTCAAAAATCTAACTATATTGGTAGTAAACCAACTTCACATTTATGGTGCTTAGTCTCAAAACCCATTCAATGGTTACCCTACTCATATTCACACATGCAATCAAATGCAGTGACACTTACCGTAGGTGCAGTGTCCCAAACATTTTGGCACATGGTTAGGGCAAGATGGAATCAAACTCCACAAATGAATCTAGCCATTGTTAAGTAGAACCCTTCAGAGTGACGAACGCTACTACTTCTAGCAGCAATGAACTAGCAGCTCTTACAACATTTGCATAATTATAAATAAGGTTTCAGTGAGCTGGTTATGTCGTACATGTTTGGTGCCACTACTGATCGCTCTCCTGCTTCTGGGACCAACGGCAAGCATGAGCATTAACAAAATTGTGTCACTATTACTACTCCACTAAACTTCTGTTCATTTGGAAGAATGTCTCATTCATCCTCAACTAGGGCAATGTTCTGACAGCAATATGAAAGATGTCCACCTATCGTAAGCCTGTGTCTCATGTGGCCGTGGTGTTACAGTTTCTCGTCATCATTAGATTCTGTCTAGCTGCTGGGTTCTGTATGACTGCCAATAATGTATCCTCCTTGTTGGAGTGCATACAGCAGAGTGATAGAAATGAACCACACGTTATTCAATACTGGTTAAGTCAAACATACCAGAACAATATTTGTTCAAAAATCATTAAGGGACACCAATCCAGGCCACGTCTCTCTTTCCCACGTTGCAGTGTTTCATAATCGGAGCCAGAGGAAGCGAGTAGATTTTAAATGAAAGAGGTCCTAAGATGGGACCTTGAGGAACTCCGCGTGTGATTTTCATATGCTCAGATTTATATTTACCTATTGACACAGATTAGATCATATTTTGAAAGTAAGCCATAAACCAATTTAATGCAGTGCCAGAGATTCCCAACTATTATTCACGTCTGTCAAGCAATATGCTGTGGTCAACTGCGTTGAGCGCAGCACTGATCCAGTAACACTATAACTGGAACTTTAAATGTGTCGCTGCTCATGAAGATGTCATTCAGTGCATTAATAAGGGCACTTTCGGTGCTGTATTTTGACCTAAAAGGATTAAGTTGTATTAAAATGACCTTTTCAATAATCTTACTTAAGAAAGGCAGGTTTGATATGGGCCTGTAATTGTTAAATACGAATGCATCCAGATTTTTTTTATTTTTCAAAGCATTTTGATGACTGGTGTCTTTAGAGCTTTCGGAACATACAGTATAACTAGACCTATACAGTTAAGAAATAAATGTTTTGAAAAGTTGTGTCAAGGCTGCAAGTTGTGGGCTTTAAGGTGCCGAATAGTGTCAAACAGAGCTGCATAGTCTAAGAAATGGAAATGTGCCAGAGCAAACCATTGCATGCTGCCACAGGGACAGATGCAGAGGGATTGGTCATTCGGTCCACAGCATGAAACAAAGTATGTGCATTATTGCTGTTTTTGGTGAAAATCTCACAGAAAAAAGACTGGCCCTTCATGGTTCATGTTTTATATTGAAAAGTTTCTTTTTAAACATATATCATAATGAACGTAAAGCATTCTGCACTGTTCTTTTTTTTTTTTTTTTTTTTTTAAGCTCTCATCAGTATATAATTCCTCGATGGGGTTTTCCTCCTTCCACAGATGGCTTTGGCCCTGAATGGGACAATCGCATTAATGATGTTTAGACCTTCAGAGCTGACAGGAGTTGAAGGCAGAACTGGCTCTATGAATTTGTGTCTGGGTAAAGAATGTACATGTGTTTTCACGATTGTGACATTGTCTTATCATCTCTGGTTCATTCCGCTGCAATCAGCTGAGATGGAGAGTTTGAGTGAAACAAAGTAATGATCACGTTTGTAGCCCGAGGGCAACGGCGTGCTGTGAGGATACAAAAACAAAACACCGAGGTTTTTCTTATTGAAATGACGAAACACGAATATTGCAAACATCTTTTTTTCGAAAAAAAAGAAAAGCTAAAGAAAAGGTTGTGGCAGCCATTCTCCACGCTTGCTCCACTTTTACACCGACTTTTTGCAATGTGTGACTTGAATGTGTGAAACTTCATCACTTATTGTCTTGTCTTCTAATTGTCATTGCAATCCCTCCTGTACAACAACCAGGCAGTCACAACAGCCGCCATGTCGTCGGGGCGGAACAGAAGCCGTTGGTGCCACTTCTTTCATCTCATTTTCTGGCGGTACAGTGCAATGAGGGAATTCAGCAAATCCAACCCCGAGCAGTCTGGATATACGCATATTTGGATGAACCCCATCAGGTATGAAGCCGTCCTTGCAGTTCCAAAAGATGTTGGAAAGTGGTCCATAAGCTTGGTCCGACAGCAGAAGCAAGCTAAAGTCAGCCACGTGTTCAGGACGAAAAGACGAGAGGGAGATATAATATTTTTTCTCAAGGTTCAGGGATGGGTCATTTGACTTCAAATGAACTGATGTAACTTCAGTAGAACTGAATCATTGTAACTTAGAAATATTGTCAGAGCTCAGCTATTGTGTCAGAGAAATACTACATCGTTACAAATGTACAGCTGACTTTATGAAGGTTTCAAATGTAAGGCATGGCTCACTTTTACACTAAAAGTAGCAGAAGATTCTGATTCCTTTCACTGGAGATCACACGGTTATTTTGTCACTGTTGTTAAGAGGAATATAACAACACTGAGACCCGAGCCGACAGAACCAGGACGCAGCAGGGAAACACCTACCTAAGCGAAACTCTGAGTGAGTGTGACTTTGTGAGCACACGCATGCGTGAGTGCTGCAGAACGTGAGAACAGGCACGGTTTTACAAAATAGGAACTTGAAGAAAAACACTGTAGCTGAGAAGATTTCAGAAGTTTTATCTCTTTTGCTAAAAAAAAAAAAAAAAAAAAAAAAGCACAGTTGATTAACACATGTTTGAATGCAACAAATATCAATGAAAAAGCATCTCGTGGTATTTAAATATTTGTTCATGTGTATAGGTGCAAGATTGTGCTTTAAAATGACTGAAATATTCAAATATTCTGAGAAAACACATTTTGATAAACGCTTTGGAATGGGTTAAAGAATAAAGTCAGTATTTAATTAAGTGGTCATTCTCTGGGATAATGACAGGGTCATATCATGGTTTTTGAGTTGGGGTAGTGTCTCCAACTGCAGCTCCATGCAGTCAAATTCAGAAAATTGCACGTACGTAAATCAGCGTTTATTATTTTCTATATTTTGTTTGCGTTTTTGCATTAAGTTGCATATAAAGACGGAGACGGAGTCGGAGCGTTTTCCAAAAGTTCCACCGAGGGAGCTGTTTTCAAAAAGTTATGTTTTCGGTGGCTCTGAGCACCGTTGTCATGTGAACGCGAAACGCAAAGGAGGTTTTCGGTTTTCATTTGAAAATGTTGCCTCAAAGAAGATACCATAAGATATGAACATCCTTTGTTGGGTGTGTCAAAAGATTAGTATTGACTGAGGTGTGACTTCTTAAAGTCATTCTTCCTCGTCTCTAAATCCCTGCGAGAATGCATAAATAATGTGTGTTTTATTTAGATTTTTCTTTATATAAATCTACACATTTTATTCTGCGTGCCACTTTCCGGCATGATTTGTTATGTTTGTATTTGACTGAAAAGTCATTAAAAGTTTTAGTTTTTTTAAAAAAGCTGATAAAAAAGGGTAAAATTGCAAAATATATATATATAATTAAGACAAAACAAGCAAAATAGTCAAATATATACAAATGAAAAATGTTTAAAAAGAAAACTGTAGTTACAAAATGTCACTAAAGCAATTTTAAAGGTTTTCTACGTTTTGCAGCTCGAGGTAAAGTTGGATTTGGTGGGAAGTGGCAAAAGAGCTTTTAAAGATTGAGTAAGGGTGTCGTTTTAAATCTTTTAATCCATCCTCTTCCAGGTAAATGATTTCATGAAACCAGTTTCAGTTCGCGTGAGAGAACTTGTCTACACGGTGCCGAATAATGCAAACTGCACTGGGTGCAGTTGGGGGGGGGTCAGCTGGAGGTGCGTTCACTGGCAGAGCTGGAAACAGCTGCAAAACAACGTGCAGTATAAATATACATGGAAAATGTGAAAAAAAAGTCGATTTTGATCTGCTGTAACCAGTTCGAGAAGAGAAGTGTGCGGGCAACCTCGTCCTGCCAGTTTCCCGAGCTCCTCCCTTCACTTCATACTGGTAAATTATGCAGATCATTTGGACGTCGGAGGAGGAGAAAGGAGGGAGGAGGGAGGAGGAGGCAGGGCCAGCGGAATGCTACGTGTCTTGAGTCTCCTTTTAAAACTCCCAGCCGTCCGTCCTTCCCCCGATTACCATAGCCCGAAGTTAGGGAGTTACGGTCCGAGCGAGCAGCGGACTCCCGGAGACCTCCAGGCCCCTCAGCGAGCGTCAAGCCTTCCCGAAGCCGGTGTTCGAGTGCTGTTCCGCGGCGTGACGAGAGCGAAATGTCCGGGGTGAAGAAGCTTCGTACGGTGAGGGGGGGTGGTGGTGGTGGTGAGGGGGGGACACGGGGATAACGGGTGTTGGTGGGAGAGAGAGAGAGAAGGAGAGAGGAGGGGGGGGCAAGTGAAATTCAAGATGTCATCAGATTAGCCCCTGAAGGTTTTACTGAAAAGTCAAGCCAAGTGTGTGAGATGATCAACTCCTCAAGCGTGACCGTGAATGTAGGAAAACAGGAGAACATACAGCTTTGTATTCAGTTTAGAAAAACAACAACAACAAAAAAGTCTCCCAAACATGGGAAAGAAATCTCGATCTGTCCTGGATTGTCCTGCACTGCCAGGTGTGGTGGTGGTCCACGGGGGGGGGGGGGGGGACCTTGGCTCTTGAATGGACCAGTTGTTGCAGGCATGATATCCTCGGTCAATTTGGCCCATTCATGAGCCAGGCTGGTCTTCAGAGGGGCTGAGAAAGGAGCCACTGTGGCAAAGAGGCACACTGATGCTGCAGAGGAATGCAGCTCCACTCTGGAAGCATATGAGGAGGGAGCGAAGAAAACACAGCGTCCCACCAAAATAAACCCTGACATCCCCTGTGTCATCTGTTCAGCAGGAAATCTGGTGTGGCTCACTGGTGACACAGTTGTTTTTTTGTTTTTTTTAAATCACACACAGCTTTGTCAGCAACTGTTTGGGCATGTTTGATGGAGAGTTGTGAAATATTTCCTCCAGTTGTAGTTTGTTGACTTGACAGAACAAACGATGATGGAACATTTACTAAGGTTTTCTTTTGTTGTTGTTGTTGTTTCTGTTTGCTTGTTGCTTTCTGCCTCTATCTCTGTTACTAACCCCTCACCCCAACCGGGACAGCAGAAAGCCGCCGCCGCTGCCGCCGCCTCCGAGTCCGATTCTGCAAAGGTTTCTTCCAGTTAAAAAGGGAATTTCTCCTTTCTATCCTTGCTCATGTGGATTTTTTTTTTCTTTCCTGCTTTGAAATGACTGTGGTGTATTTGACTCCATAGAAATAAAATTGAATTAATGGAGGTGTGCAGCATAGGCGACCCATTGTCACCATCAAATACCGGCGGCCATTTTTTGACTTACTTGACTAACACGACACGACAAAACAACGTTGTGCATCATAGTATAGACACACATTGTAGAACTGGTTTCAACGACTATGAGGAGCTTTGTACATCAAAAGTTCTGACATGTCGGGTTCATGTGCTATTGGAATTTGTGAAATGGTAGATGTCACCTTTAAATGTCGACTGAGAGTGTAGGAGTGCATAATCATTAACATGTTGTCCCACCGGTTTCACCATAAGAAATCATAATTAGTCACTTGTTTGAATCCGTTTTTTGAGTTTTTTTTATTTCCCCAAAGGTACTTGTATTCACATAGAATGGAAAACCTGTTTGATGTATTTGGTCAATTGAGAAATATTTGCGGCGGGTTTTGGTATTTTCGACTATTGATTAGATGAACCGGTATTTAGTGAAGGCATGCACCATGGAATTGTTTCACCAAACCAGTTCATGTACTGGTTGTTTGGACATGGTATGATGCTTCTCGCGCGGTTGGTTTTTTCTGTTGCTATGTGGTGTACATGTGACTTCCCTTGAGACGTTACTCCAGGCCTCTTATCAGCATTGTATCTGTTGTGGGGTTGTTGTTTTTTTAAATATCACACGCTCAACTCCAAGCAAGCGGAAAGGTGTTATGTAATGTCTTTCAAGTCTATGCTGATAAGAGTTTTCAGAATGTTCTTTGAGACAAAAACAATCCCGAACATGTTTCAGATAAAGGGGCAAACTGTTGAAGCGAATGTCGAAATCAAAGAGGGAATCGATAAAACACGATTCGTCATGTGAAAATAAATGTAGATATAAACGCTCAGTGCCGATATTAACGTGGCGGGATCTCATCGACGAACTTGAAATACACGCTGAGCTGGAGGAGAAGTTAACTGACAGGAGTCTGTTGCCAGCGAGAGGCTCTGATGGAACGAGAGGCATCTTAACAAGAATAGGTCCACGCCTTACATTATGCTTGTGTTACACATTGTTCACGCTGTGTCAGCGAAGAGGATGTGGTTTTTTTTTGTTTTTTTTCACGCATCGACTGCCGTCCCGGGGAGGGAAGGTTTGAAGGCTCTGGTGTTGCGGAGCGACTTTCCCGATGGGTGAACAGGTTAGAGGCATAAGGATGTGGGGAAGAGGGGAGATTGGGTGCAGAGGGCGAACGTGTGGGCACGAGCACTGCCACATCATCGCTGGGCTGCAGGCAGCACACTGGCCACATTGTCCAGTCAGTCCTCTCCCTCCCTCCATCACTGCCTTCACCACCCCTCCCCTTCCACAAGTCAATACAGTCCCATTTATCCTCGGCCCGGCTGCTCAGAGTCATTTAAAACGTGATATTTACACGCGGGGCTCCACCAAAGTGAATCTAATCCTGCAAATGGGACTCCGTTGGACACAACACGGTGCTTTATATGATATCCGCTCATTTTAATTGATATTTCGATACGCTTTTTGCAGCTTTTGTTTGAAGTCACGTTAACAAAAGCACCAAAGCTTCAAAAAGAAAATAAATATGTGCGCATATTTCCAATGGGAGGCAGCAGAGATGAATCGACACGGAACATCTGGCTGTAAAACCAGTGATGTAGCATTCATTATTTAAATGCTTGGTGGTTCCACAAAGCTTCAGCAGGCGCAGGAGACTGCCAGGGGGCTTTTCTGTACGCGTGTAGCCGCGTATCAACCAAAGCGTCAAGATGAAGTCTTGTTATCACACTTTGTCCCCCCCCATTTAGCTCACCTCACGTGCCTCCTGTCATTCATGTCGCTCGTCTCTAAATCCTTTGTCATCTTGTCATATTGCTGAGATATGGTGGAGCAAGTTTCCATTCATGAGTTCATTAACCTCGCATTTGCATCTTCCACACATAAAGTTAAGATAGCTGTGCGTGTATTGGTGAAGTACTGACGTGGTGAAAAGGATCATTAACATCTCGATGAACAGGTTTAACATTCCAAATGAAGTCCATGAACAGCCCTGTTGTGCTTAGTTATTTTTGTAATTATATCAGTATCATAACATGCTTTACATGTTTTGAAGTGCTTTAATCATAGTATTGCATTTTGCAACTCTCTGCAAATTTCAAAATGGTTTTTGAATTTTGTTCTTTCCTTTTATTTTTTAGGATGTGAACAGGTCGACCAACGTGGTGTACCAGGATCATCATGTCAGTCGGTCTAAGAGAGGGCAGGTCGTGGGCACCAGGGGGGGCTTCAGGGGCTGTACCATCTGGCTCACTGGTAAGTCCCTTTGCATTTCCCACCTCTCAGACACGACGTCTCCTCCACTTCTGCAACATAGAAAAGCCTAGAATGACATTCAGAGTGTGATCGGGCTACCATCTGAACGTCTGCTCACCAAAACAAGCAGACGGTCCCGTCTAAATCCAAATCCCATAGCCGCGCCTCAAGTGTGCACACACGGTGAACCCAGTGCAAACCCTGCTGTTGACTAAGCTTTTCCGACCAGGATTGTCCGGCGCCGGGAAGACGACCATCGGCTTCGCCCTGGAAGAGTGCCTGGTGTCCCACAGTATTCCCTGCTACTCGCTGGACGGGGACAACATTCGCCACGGCCTGAACAAGAATCTGGGCTTTTCGTCTGCTGACCGTGAGGAGAACATCCGGCGTGTTGCTGAGGTGGCCCGACTGTTTGCAGACGCCGGCCTGGTTTGCGTCACCAGTTTCATCTCTCCTTTTACCAAGGTGAGACGACATTGTCGGGCGCTGTTTATTATTTCGGCTGATTTAAGTTGCAAGTCAGTCATTTTTTTTAAGAGCCAGTCAGTCGTTATTGTGATCTGTGTCTATTGATCTAGTGAATACGACAAGACGTAAGGTAGAAGTATAATAACTTTCTGGTTCTGATTTGTTTTTCGACCATAGGATCGTGACGAGGCGAGGAAGATCCATGTAAACGCTGGCCTCCCGTTTTTTGAAGTCTTTGTGCACGCTCCTCTTGAAGTGTGCGAGAGCAGGGACGTAAAAGGACTTTACAAGAAAGCCCGTGCTGGAGAGATCAAAGGTTTGTGTGACAATGGTCACCAAAACCAACCCCCCCCCCCCCCCCCCCCTTGTGTTTTATGTTTTCCCAACCGTCCCTGTACTTTGATTTATGCTGTATCTCATTCGTCTAAAACATGCTTGTCATTCTGACGTTTAGTTTTTTTATTTTTTTGTTTTTTTTTCCTCTGTCAGGTTTCACCGGGATCGATTCAGATTACGAGCGTCCTGAGGCACCAGACCTCGTTCTGAAAACCGGTGAGCTCTCCGTGAATGAATGTCTCAACCAAGTGATGGATCTGCTCATAGACCAGGTACGCACAACGAACAAGAATCAGAACGTTGTCATCAGGCTCTCGTGCACCACTGTTCAAGTTGTGTGTGTGTGTGTGTGTGTGTGTGTGTGTGTGTGGGTTCTTCTTTGTTTGTTTGTTTTTATTCCTCCTGCACACAAAGCTCTAAATGTTGGTTTTAGAAGCACACAGTTCCTGCTCAGCTGTGTGGCCTCAGCAAAGAGTCTCAGTGTAAGCCATGTAAATATGAAATGCTAATACCAATAGGTTGGTTAGTCCAAAGATTAATAAGAACATTTTTGAATAAACAGCTTCAGAAGCTGAACGAGTTCTGAAGAATCAAGGAGGACCTGTAAACCTCAATGATTCAATGTATAGAACATAAAGGGCGCCTCTTCAAAAACCTGTGAAGGTAATCCCAGAGGATTAAATGTCTAAACATTCATGTGTGGATTGCTTTCTTCAGAAGAAAAAAAAACTACAGCATTTGCGTGCAGTATTACATGTTAGTTAAGTACTGTGCAAAGGTTTTAGGTCGATCTAATGTAATACTTCTTATCCGTCAGTTAACGCTATCGGGAAGGCCCCTGATTGGCTCGAAATGTATTCAGCTGAAGAGGAATATAACCCCCAAATATACAGCCGGGTTTTTATTTTTAAAAAAAACTAACATCGAGTCTGTGCGGTTCCACGAAGAGATGAAGGAGCTGAACCGTCTGAGCTGAGAAGAACTCACGATACTTTGAAGGCCATTTCAACTCTACCTTCATAGTAATCACATGAAACACACCGCCACATAAAGTGACCAGTTTACGTTCACCAATCATTTTGTTCTGAGACACAAAAAAGTCACAGTGCCCGGAGAAACACGCAAACCCCCCACCGAGGATCAAACTACGACCATCTCACCGCGACGCGAGAGTGCGAACCACTACACCACCGTGGAAAACATTCACGGAAAACACACTCGGCACACATTCGTAGCTTGTGCAAAGGTTCAACGAATGGGGTTATTGATACTGTAAATATGTTCAACCATTATAAATCCCCTCAGAGAGAGAAAGTACACGTTAGGGTGTCTCATGTTTCTCACTTACCCAAATCACAAAAGTCAAACTAGAAGAACAGGTGGTGTGACTTTGAGAATGATTGAACTTATATTGCCTTTTCCGATAATAAAATATCAGCAATCACTGGTGCACACGGTCCGCTGGCAAGATATGACGTTTGCTAAAGCCACTGATAAAGTAAATAAGTAAGAGCATAATGTTTTTATAGCTCGAGCACTGAGATGACAGGTGGTTTACCCAGATTGACAGTCAAACCAATGTCAGGAGTGTCGTTTTTTTTTTTCTGTCGACACACAGTCTTTCTTGTACGAACTAGGAGCAGCAAGCCAGGCTCCAAATGTATCTGGATATACTGTTAATGTCCAATGCAGCAATGACAGCCAGGCTGCCAATGTTTGCCTGCAGCTGGGAGATATTCAGTGGGGTTTCTTTTAGGGAATGAACACAGGCACACCTGCAATGTAATAATTACCGTCCCTATTACAGACTCTGAAGTGATACTTTGTCCTTCAGCAAAAGAGAATAAACCTTTCATTGACGGTGTGTGAGAATTACTTCACGATAGACAGAAAGGAGAAATGGCATTGTAGAGAGAGGGATGATTATTTCCCGGGATGTACTGTAGAACGGATATTTATTTCTGTATTGTTTTGTGTAAAACTGAATTTAAAGCGACACAGAAAGTCTATGAGTGTGTCTCTAGAGCAATACGGATAATACTCTTAAAATCAAAATCCAAATGGAATTTTTTTTCCCTTTGGGATTTGTGGTCAAAACATCTTTTAATGTGCTTCACTAAAGTTAGTCAGAAAATCACTGTGTTTTGTGCGTCTCGTGCTGAATGTGTGAGTGACCGATAAAAGCAGTAAGAAATGGACAAATAGCATTGGAAATGTAACACTTGTGCAGAAAGAGAAACTAGAAAAAGAAGGTATAATATTACTTGGCTGTTAAATATTGTTTGTGTTTGACTTTAAAAAAGAAGTAGAAGTGCTATAGAAAGATTTCATGGAGTATATACTGTATATCTCACTGCATGACGTGGAATTGTGTGGATTTTTACTGCAGCAAATCATAATGCTTTCACCCGTTCTCATCTGGTGTACGACTGGGAGACTGTAGCCTGTCTCAGCCAAAAAGCACAGGCAGGGCGTTCACAGTTTTTAACCTCAAGCAAACCAGATCTGCCTTCTTTTTGTTCCACATGCACCGATAATAAAGGCATTCTGTTCTGCCGCCACAAAGTTCGGTTCAAAGTGTGATCGTCTCCCGTCGTAACATCTCTTCTCTCCCCGCGTTCAAACACAGAATATTGTCCCGGGCGAGATCATCGGGGAGGTGAACGAGCTCTTTGTTCCGGAGAACAGGCTGACTCTCGCTGTGACCGATGCAAAGACGCTGCCCACCATCAGCATCACCACGGTAACCGATCGGCCCATTGCGCAAGCTTGCCTTATCACACAGCCTCAGAGCCAGAGGTCGTACAGCCGCTCGCCAGGTCACTCATGTCTTCCACATTACTTATTAGTTACATTTTTTCCGTCGAGGTGGGTGTTTTTTTTTTCCGCTCTGTATTTGACATTTGTTAGTTTTGAAAACGTGTGTGGTGTGTTGGCAAGTATGTTAGCAGCAGCGTCATCGTAAAACTGTAAAAGCAGTGGCACAGTTTATTTTTTGTGTTGACGGGAAAGCACCTCTTCCTCCGCACTGCAATTACATTCTTCTTGCTCGAGATAAAGATTTAAAATGTACACGTTTGAGTCACACTGAACACCATCAAAGTCCTGAAGTGGAAGAATAACTGAAGTGCTCATTTCACAGCTGGACATGCAGTGGGTTCAGGTTTTGTCAGAAGGCTGGGCGAGTCCTCTGAAGGGCTTCATGAGGGAGAGGGAGTTCCTCCAAGTCCTCCACTTTGGAAACCTGCTGGACGGTAAGAGACAGCCACTCTGTCCTCTCATAGCCTGATGGAACAACACCAAAACACTGCCACGCGAGGGGGCAAAGAAAACAAAGGCTGGGTCAACTCATATGACCTTACCATATCTATGTTCACTGATTCACCCGGCGACCTACTCTTTATGAACGTGTCAGCTCCTGGTTAGTTTTCAGCTCACTCAAGCGCAACGATCACATGCATTGGATCACATTCGGCAAAGCTTAAAGCGCCGCTGTGCAAATGAGCAAAGTTTACATGTGTATCTTTCCATCATGTCTGCCTGGTGTTAAGAGTGCCGGTGAAACCACTAAGCAAACTGGGCTCAAGTGCAAACGTTTATATTATTTGTTTTGGCTATTTGAACATTGAACTCACTAAAAAAAAAAAAAAAGTGTGAACAGCCCCAATGACTCCCAGACCGTCGTGCCACACAACCTCAATAAGTCACCGATTTTAAAGCGGGCAATAATTGCTTCTGCACTTTAACTTTGTAGGAATCATTTAGTCACATCTGGTGTGTCGGGTTCAAAGACATCATTTCTATTGAGCAACAACGTCTGAGTGAGGGTTTAATCTTTGGTTGTAGGTTTCTGTTGTATAGGACACAGTTCATGGTCGTTGTTACTGTTATTCTTTTTAACTTACGAAAGTGGAAAATTGAATTTTCCTCATGGCTGCCAACAATCCCATCAATTGAATTGTCTCAGGTTTGCGCATAGGTTAATATTTTATTAGCGCTGTACCTGAGTTTGTTATCCATTACTGAGTCAGGTTGTTTTTTTTTAACTGGCTGTACGTCTCCACAGTGTAAAGCCCTCTGAGAGCCACAGAGCAGAACAGTTTCTCTCTGTTAAGTAGCTCGTAGAGGGGGGGGGGGAGTGCAGAACTGCTGCGGTTCGTTTCACTCCATCCTCTCCTGTCGCAGGCGGAGCCATCAACTTGTCTGTCCCCATCGTCCTGCCGGTCAGCACTGAGGTCAAAGAGTCGCTGGATGGCAGCACGGCGATCGCTCTGGAGTACCAAGGTTCCCGCGTGGCTATTCTCCGGAACCCTGAGTTCTACGGGCACCGCAAGGAGGAACGATGTGCCAGACAGTGGGGCACCACCTGCCCACAGCACCCCTACATTAAGGTGGTTAGACATTGAGCACAAACACTCGTTTTGAATTAAATTTGAATTCATTCCAGTTACTACTACGAACACTGAGGCCCTTTGGTTGTTCCAGAAAGCCAAATATGAAACCCAAGAATGTTGCTTCGGGGAGACAAACATGTTAGGATTTCATTTAGTGAAACACACGTGTCTTGCGTTTAACCTCAGATGGTGATGGAAGGAGGTGACTGGCTGGTAGGTGGCGACCTGGAGGTGCTGGAGCGGATCAGATGGAACGACGGCCTCGACCAATACCGCCTCACTCCGATCGAGCTCAAGCAGAAGTTCAAAGACATGAAAGCAGGTGAGAAGAGTGAAGCCTTCCACCGCCGTGAAGATGGAGATCACAAAGTAACACTTCCAGCCCAAAAATAAAAGTCGACGATAGAATCTTTTCAGCTGGCGAGAGCTCCACTTCCAACATGAAAGCAATACACCCCTTTGTCTTTCAGAAGAACTTGACAAAGGAGCAGATGAAAAAGTAAAAATGGTAAATTCATAGCTGCATGGGTTTTGTGATGTGTTCTGTCGCCCGTGGAGAAACTACAGTTTCGCTTTATGAGCAGCAAAAACTGAAAGGTTGTCACCTCCCTCACTTGTAAATGACGGTCAACGCCACAACACAAAGGCAAAGCATTGTTAATATTTGAGCATTTTCTGTGCTGCAGTTTATCTTCCTGGCGTGAGCATGCTGGCATCAAGAAGGGCTTTGAACGGCATAAACTCACAGTTTGGACATATTCCAAATGTAACAGCCTTTTAGATCTGTTGGATATGTTTGTTTCTTTAAAAGCTAAAAAAAAAAATTAAATGCTAGAACAGTTAGAGAAAAGTGTTTGACAACAGTCACCAGTGTTTTAGGGATCATCCGTCCAAACGAAGTAAGTCGGTTGGACGGATGATCCCTCAATAAGTGTTTGACTTTGTATGCCACAGCGTATGAGAGCTTTACATAGAACAAACAAAAACGATCATGTTTGTCTTGTGCAGGTATGGCTCATTAGCTCCTTTTATACGTAATAAGAATGAGGATTATCTGTATTTATGTAGCAGCCTCCATAAACAAAGTGCGTCACGTGAAGTAATAAAGCGAATGAGATTTATTAACAGGGACTGAGACAGTAAACAGAGGATTGAATGATAAAAAGGAAAAGTAGAAGTTAAGATTAAAAATTCTCGGCTGATTAAACGCAAACATGTTTGAACTGTCTCCTAATTCTGTCTAAAGGAGACGGCGGTTTGTTCAAAGTCACAGGAGCATTAAAGACAAAAGGCCGCTCCGTCATACATATCATTGAGCAGTATCATTTTAAAAACCAATACAAGAATTGATCCTTAAAAAAAAAACCACAGGCAGCCATTGAGGGGACGCTTAAACGGGAGTCGAGTGAGTTCTCATTCCAGATATTGGCAGTTAAACCTATTTGATGTTGCTGAATACATGATAACTACCAGCAGCTTGAAATGATTATTGGTCTCAATGTTTTCACATGGGGTAGGAAAACTAGAGAATATCAACGTGCAAAAACTACAAACCATTTTGGATGCCACGTTTATTGTTTGTCTATTTGAGTTCATGAAAAAGCATGTGCGCATGTTTGTGGCTGAAGTGCACAATATGATTTCCGTTTTGTGTTGTCCAAAATCCTAACGCAACTCATTGAAGTGCTCGCACACAGTATGCTTTTACATTTTCCTTGTTTTAATGAAATTTTATTTTTTTTCTTCCCCTCTCTTCGGTTTCGCCCACCCCAGACGCGATTTTCGCTTTCCAGCTGCGCAACCCGGTCCACAATGGCCACGCCCTGCTCATGCAAGACACCAAGCGGCGTCTGCTGGAGCGGGGGTACAAAAACCCAGTTCTCCTGCTTCACCCGCTCGGCGGCTGGACCAAAGATGACGACGTGCCCCTGGACTGGAGGATGAAGCAGCACGCCGCCGTCTTGGAGGAGGGGGTCCTGGACCCGGCCAACACCATCGTTGCAATCTTCCCGTCACCAATGATGTATGCCGGACCCACAGAGGTGAGGGGGAACCTCCACAGACGATGCTTCAGAGGTTGAGCTTTGGTTAGAGCAGCTTTCTGACTTGAATGTCAAACCGTACATCCCCCAGGTTCAGTGGCACTGTAGAGCCCGAATGATCGCCGGAGCAAACTTTTACATTGTTGGCCGGGACCCTGCAGGCATGCCGCACCCAGAGACAAAGAAAGACTTGTATGAGCCCACTCATGGAGGGAAGGTCCTCACCATGGCCCCCGGCCTCACCTCTGTGGAGATCATCCCCTTCAGGGTTGCAGCCTACAACAAGACAAAGAAAGCCATGGACTTTTACAGCCCGGAGCGGTGAGTAAATATAGGGCTGCAGGTTTTTCAGCACAATCGGGTTATGAGATAATATTTTCTTCTGTTCGTCTGTCTCGTGTGTTTGCTGCAAAGATGTCACGTGAATCTATTAAAGGTTTACTGTAGAAACAGAAGAAAATAGAACAGAAATAGAAATGTGATGAATAATCAATCACAGGCCAGTTATTGTGATTTTAACCTCCGTCTCATTATTCCACCGATATAAAACGTGTGAATATTGACTCTCGTTATCTTCGTGCTCTCTTCCCTTTCATCCCGTAGTCAAGCCGAGTTTGAGTTCATATCAGGAACCAAGATGAGGAACATGGCTCGGAGCGGGGAGAACCCTCCCGATGGCTTCATGGCACCGAAGGCCTGGAAGGTGTTGGTGGAGTACTACTCATCCATTAAGAAGAAGGAGTAATCAGCACTGAGCTCGCGGGCCAATAACATGAAATGAAGAAGTTGTTTGTTGGAGTCGGGAAAAGAGTATGGGGTTTTTTCCTTTTTTGGTTTGTTTTTCGACGGCTGCAAACCATGTGTTTTTCTGGCTGGGGCGGGTGCTTTGTCTTCACCAAATCAAAATGAATTGTCTCTGAAGAAACCCCAGCTATATGAAGACTTGTGGGCTTTAATATGCTATAAACAATCCCCTCTGTTAATTTGCATAGGAACACCAATATGAAAGTTTTCCATTCGATTTTAATGTAATATATATTTTTGACCTGTGGGCATTGCAATAACTTTTCTGTGCAGATGATGTGGAAGCTTGAAAGCGCAGAAACATTTTACTTTATAGAAGGAGGCTACAATGCCACACTCGTGTGTGGTATAAAGAGGAGAAAAGGTATAGAAGAAAAAAAACACCAATACAGTCTCATAAAGTCCTCACTTCTATCCTAATAGGTTTGTTCAGTTGGATGGCAAAAAGGACCTCAACGAGGAGCTCTCGTCTTAATCTGGTAAGGTTTGCAAGTTGTCATGGTTTGGGTTTCTTGTCGGAAGCGTTGCATTTTTACATTCCTATGAAACTATGTGATTTATAAATGTTTATAAGCATATTAACTTAAGATATGTATTTTAATAAATTAATAACTTGAAATTCTTTTTTTATATATCTATTTTATAAGTTTAGGAGCACAAACAGGAAAATCATTTTATGCCATACCCGAAGGATCCAGATTTTTCGTTTTCTAAAAAGTGTATTTTTCACCTTTTTATGTCATTTTAACAAGGATTATTACTGCCTGCCATGTCTTATATGACCTTGAATGAAAGTTACACTGTAGCTTTGTCACTACACACAACTCCTGCCAATTGTAGAGTTTGGTTGCTGAATAAGTAATCTTTTTAATGTGTTTGTGAAATACTATGCAGATTTTTATATCATGTGAAAGTGGCCTTCATCTCTGTTGCCATCAATATGGAAGTGATTGTTGTTTCTTGCTGATATTTGTGCAAAAAAAAAAAAAAAAAAAAGCAAACCATGAGATTTGTGCGACATTAAGAAGTGGTCGCGCATGTTCATTTAATGAATGCAATTGTAGGAAGGCGGGGAAGATGCAGTAATATAATAAATTTGTTACTTTGACCCATGCTCGACTGGCGTGTTCTTTAAACCCGAATAAAATGCGTTCTTCATCTCCGTGCAAGGTGCGCGCTTACCATGGCGAGGTTAAAGTTCAGGCGGCTGCGTGTGGCAAGCCATGGCTGTTAGGACTTGTAGTGCAGTGGCGCCACCTGCCTGCAACGACCGGCATACAAACAAAAAATGAGAGCCCACTGGCAAAGCATTTTAAAGCGCACCGTCACTTAAGGTTGCTCTGAGAGTTGAACTCTCGAGTGCATCATCCGATCCAGGGAAGCTGTCATCCTCCCACTGCACATTGTGTTAAACGAATCGACACATCAGCAGTTTGTCGGTGAACATGTTCGCGAAAATGCAGCAATATGTTGTGCACGCCTGCAGTGCAAAACAATGGGTTCCTCTCAGGGGTTGGCCTTAACTGCTTGATCTTTCCGATCAGATTAGCGAGACCCTGAGACGCTCTCAAATCACACTTAAGAGAAGGTCGAGTGAACTCGGAGGTCTGATTAATTTTGCCAGTCATTAAGCTGTAAGCTGTGAGATGAGCAGTCTTCTACGAGGAGAACCAGTCCCCACTTTAAGAAGCAGATTCCCAATTAGCCTTACGTAGGATCAGATCATTTAATCTGCGATGTTCCAGGTAACCCCATTTAAATCTGCTGAACTGCACCCTCGGTGCTTTATAAAATCTCCAACTACAGTACATCCAACAACACGACCAGGCGGCTGCTGGTGTAAATCTCTCCCGTCCTACAGGCCTACATATTTCTAAAAAAAACAGACAAAATCTGTTTTAGCATCGGACAATGTAACGTTCAAACACCACATTTCCTCTCAGGTGCTCAGTTCAATTCAGATATAAAAGGTTCTTTGGGCCTCAACGACGCCGGATGGACGTGTACACTCGAACTTGTACAATTCAGGATGATTTCGAATGATCAATATTAACGTTAGACAAGTTTTCAATCTGTGGTTGGAGCTATTTAGGTGTTAACAGTAATACAACATGCAGTGAGCTTTCTATACGTTGTGAGGGGAAACTCATCTAAACTCCAGCTGCAGCCCTATGCAGCCACTGGTACCACACATTCTAATTATCTTCGATCAGAAAAAGTAGAAAGAAAAATGGCTGACGAGTCCAAAGCCAACACAATGTGCTGTCAAGATGGAAATTCAAAGCAAAGGGGCAGAATTTTTAACAATTTACTTAAAAAAATAATGGAAAAACCGATACTTGAAAAGTATTACAGTTTCAGCAAAAACCTTTTATCATCTGAAAATATTTTTGGGGGAAATAAAAAAACTAAATACAGATGGATCTTAAATAAAAACTAATAAAATTGATTCATACTGACAGAATATTATACAAAAAAATATATACTAAGTTAGTGAACAGCAGCAAGAATATAAAATACATGAACAGTGATGCAAGAAATGTGGATGTTTTTTGCCCATCTAAATCTAAATGAGCTCAAAACTATTCTTGAACCAGTACTCATCTGTATCTGTTGGTTACAACAACAGTGTAATCAGTGAATAAAGATGTTTATGTGGAGGGTTTCAAAATGATTTATCTAAGAAACGAGCTGCTTGAAAATATCACAAATATCTAAATATAAAAGAAAGCCAAGAACGTCGACACGACCCTGGAAAATCCCCGTTTTAATTGATTGTGATTTTAAAGAATCGTGTTAATCAAACTGTTCAGATGCTTCACATAAAAAGAAACTTGTAACAAAGAATGTTAAAACAACATTAAGGGCACTTTTGGGGCTTCATGCAGACTTATAACAAGGTGGCGTGGCGTTTTCATTCGGTGGGTCTAACCTTAATTCATAAATGAAGAAACCCCACAGCTTCCCCTACTGCTTTAGGAAGGAAACACAGTGTGGAGTTACTTTACTGCCTTTGATACTAAACGCATTGAATGGAACAGAGGAATTTTAGGTCTTTTATCAGTGCAACAACCTCAAGAGCAGCCTAAACGAAATGTTGAGTAAAAATGTGTGTTTTAAATCTGCCAGCATTGAGAGTTGTCTCTTCTCTAAACGTTTTCTAGGACTGAAATCTGTGGCTGCAAAAGAAAGACTCTTAACTTACAAGCTCTCGTGTCATAAACATGTGACGCAAACCAAATATCAGGGAAGTGTAACTGTCAGTAAGATGTTTGAGATAGAATAAATAAAAATATTTCAACAAGTTAAAGACTCCAATGCAAGTGATCCGGGGATACGATTTACAGATCCTATAAAAATGAGAAAATTTCATTTAAAAAAAAAAAAAAATTAGATAAAAACTTGAAATCAAGAAAATAAAAAAGTATGTTGGAAACGAGGAAGGCCACACACTTGCAAGCATTGCAGAAACTACCAGCTGATAAGTGAGAGAAGCGTCTACATCGGTCCTGGGAATCAAGCTCACTTTATTTTGTAGGCCATATTCATCTCAATTTAATCTTAACAAGCAAAATGATGCAGTAATAATATATAAACAACCACTTACTAATGATTCCTCTTTGTTTCGGTGCAAAGTTGTATGAGAATGAAAATGGTATTCAATGTTTTTACAATAATAAACAAAAAGTTAAATTATACAAAGAAAATTTAATACAATGTAAACATGCTCCTATAGATAGTGATGCTTCATAGAGGAAAATAGAGTGACATGTATAAAAAATCATGTCTTCAGTTTGCAATGCATGTTTTTGCTTTACATTTAATTGTCAAGTAAAAATGCAAGAAATGACTCTAATGTGTCCATTACTAGCTGTCCAACTCTGCAAAAATCTCTACAAGAGTTTTTATTTAAAGGGCAATGCTGGCTGTTGTCATTGTTGTTCTAATTTTGCAATCATTCAAACAGTTGCTCATATATCATAACCTGGAATATATGTGTTTTTTAGTTGTTGGGTTTTTTTGTAACTGTTTTCTCCTGTATTGTTCAAAATCAACACATTTCAAATCTTATGAGGTATTTCAGCAATATTCAAAATCATCTAACATGCAGCTAAATTTTTATCAGATTGTTTCTATCGTGTGCATGCTGTGATCATGTTTAATAACCATAAATAATGACTTTGTAATAATAGGTTTCTAAATGAATAATGCTGCAATGATTTGGGTTTGATTTGGGGAGATATGCATTATGGAGATTAACTGAGGATATCAAAAAGTCGAACTCTAGTGTCATTAGAAATTACACGTGGAATAATCGATAGGTGCATTTGGTCCGTGGAGCTACAATGACAGATTAAACCGCGAAAAGTGACATTATGTTGGAAACTTCCCTAATTACAGCCACACGTGATCACTTTGACAGAAGGGAGCGTCGCACACGGACACGCTTTATCCTTCCGCCAGATGCACGAAATAACTCCCTTTTAGCGCGCTCAATGGCTAAAAACGCGCACCGGGGATGATCGTATGTTTATCGGCGCTTGGTGTTAATTGCCGAGGCGATGCGATATAATTCTGCGTGCGCGTGCTTTATTTGGAGCTGCGGGACTATGTGCTTGAGGGCGGCGGGATACGTGTTGTAAAATCCCAGCCTGCGCTACCTTCTTTTTTTCCTTCGGTGGAGGCCATGATGGGAGCCTGAGAGTTCAGCTGGAGCGGCAGCGCAGAGAAAAGAAGATGATTCCCCGGGACCGAGCTGTCAAACCCGCCTCTGCACGCTTCTAGTCCTTGTGTAGTCCGTATACGTTCAAGGTGGAGCCTGTCACTCTCGTTCGGATGTGTTCTCGGCGGTCGGTCGATGACAATGTTGAATCGTTAGGACGCTTTTGGATCGAGAGAGGAGGTAGCGTTAGCTGCGCTAGCTAGCTGGTGGGCTAGCGGGGCTAGCTACGTCTTTACGGGTTTTCGAGAACCGGTGAGTTCTCCGCTCTCCCGCTGTCGGTCCCGGCAGCCGCCGCTGAGCCGACAAGCTTGGACCGCGTTTGGCATCGACGGGTGTTTCCGAGGACAACTGCATGTATTTTATTCGGGGGGCGTTTGCAAGACGAATTGCAGGATTCGGGGAAAGTCGGGCCTGCGCGGAGGAGCACAGCAAGGCCCGTCTTTATGATCCAGAGGAAGCCTTTCTAATCCCACCGACAGCTACTGCCAGCCCCGCTGGCTCTCTACGAGGACCTGCGGAAATCCAGCCACCGAGAGCGGGGCCACACTGACTGCGACATACCCACGACCAGTACCATTTACCCCGTATAGACTCCTGTCACCTGCCACAATGGCTGGGATCCTAAAAGAAATGGTCAGCCGGAACAAAAGGAGATACCAAGAAGATGGTTTCGACTTGGACTTAACGTGTATCCTTCCAATGTGTTTTTCTTTTTCTTTTTCTTTTTATTCTTTTTCTTTTTTCTTTTTTTTTTTTTCTTTTTGCTTATCCCCCCCCCTCCCCCCCACACACAGCTTGCATTGATCAGTACGGTGAAGCGGTTGCATTGCTGAGTGGATGTGGAGCCGCAGCCAGCGGAGTAACGTGAGGTTAGTTAGCCTCCGCGGCTACTCGAGTTAGCTCGCTGGCTCGTTCTGCTTGTCAGCCAGCATGTTTGAAAGATGGTGGATCTGTCAAAGCGGCACGCATAAATGTCACAGTCATGTTATAGCTGGGAAGCCCCGTTCAGCTGGACGCTTGTGTGTGTGTGTGTGTGTGCACGGCTGTGTTTAAAACCAATGGGCCTGATGGGTTGCACACCAGTCTGCCAGCTATGGGCTGTCTTGAGATGGTGATTTATTTTTTTTGCTTTCATTTGAATGGTTATGGCTTTTCTAAAAGGAACTACGATGTTTGATTATTTCTGCAGGCATTGATGGAAAACTAATCAATATGTGGATGCAACGCTATAAACCTTTAATAGCACCATTGTCGTGACCAACATGATCAGAGTAACGTGACAGCGCTGATGAAATGTCCAGAAATGATCTACCCAAATCTAGATTTAACACTAAATTCATTTTTGCTATAATTGGTTCTGTATTTGCCTCAATTCAAGGATTTACCCTTTGCTTATGCTATATTTATTACTGTCATATAGCCACCTAAGTGCTTTGTTAAAAAAAAATCCATTCAAGAAATACTGTCATATCCTAAAAAGTACAAATAATAAAAGGTCAGTTTAAAATGAAAGTGCTTGCATGACCAGTACCTGGTAGAGATATTAATAGGAAAGATTGGGTTTGCTTTGGAAACGTTATAGACAGATTTGACCACTAGAAGCAGAAGTGTAATTTCACAGGGATGTTAAGTCAAGTTTTTTTTCTCTCAACACTTGTGTGAAAATTAAATATGACAAATTC
Organism: Lipophrys pholis; assembly: GCF_963383615.2. Lineage (NCBI taxonomy): Eukaryota > Metazoa > Chordata > Actinopteri > Blenniiformes > Blenniidae > Lipophrys > Lipophrys pholis. The sequence continues at coordinate 9,766,332 of NC_137642.1, read as the reverse complement.
AGAAAGAGAGAAAAAAAAAATCTGTGCCGCCATATTTAGTCACTAGTTATGAAAAATAGCTGCTCGTGCATCTGGAGGACTGTGGCTAGCTCAGGCTGATGCTGAATGCAATTAGAATCCCTTTTTTAACATACCAAGCTTCACCAAGTGGAAGAATGGTAGAGCAGCGATCCTCCATACATCTGCTTTATCAGTAGACTTCTGCAATCAGCTGACAGTATAATATCTCTTGTGTAATCTCACCTTTGGGCTGAGCCCACACATTATGTCCTCTTTGAATGTTGGTGGTGTTTCATAGAAAATTGAGGAATTGACCCGAATTAATGTTGCCTATCATTTCCACATTTAAAAACGAAACGTATGATTCCTCTGTCATGTGTTTCCAATGTTAATAGCTGACCTGGTTCACTGCTGAGGTATCACCTGACACTAAAGTTAGTGCGCCTACATGTTTGGTTGGCAGTAGAGTAGATTAGTGGTTGACCAGCTGAATGCAAAAGTGTGATGTATGATGGTGTCGAGGGTGAGTCACGGTTAAAGGTAGGGTGGAGGTTTTGTGCGCTTGACCTTGTGTCTGGATGTCAAGCTGCCTTGTTGGCTCTTTTTGAGTCCTGAGAGTTGTGCTTAGGGTTTTGGAGGTGAAGCAAGGGGCTGCATAAATGATGAATGAGTTGGCACAATATTAGTCTGCTACAAATTGGATCATTTGCCTGGTTTTACATGTTTCACCTGGTCCAGCTTCACAAATTAGAAACTTTGTTGGTTTGCTCAGACTGCAGTGAGAGCAAATGTCAAATAGATTTTTAATAGTGGACTTATGGTTGGACAAAAGACATATGGAGAGGTCATTTTAGACCTTTGGATGTAGTAATCACAATTTATCAACACTATTAATTGCACAGATTAATTTTAAGGCCTGTCTGGTTTCTTACGGCATGTAAAGACCATGTATGGTGCTTATAAGCATAATTTGCATTTATTATCGTCCGTATTGTATTAACGTGAGAACACGTCAGTGACTTTTCTTCACAGGCTTGAAGTAAATGTATAGCTCAATTCAGCACTGCCACTATAGATAGCAACAGTATGAACTGATTTCAGGCAGAGCCGACAGCTGTGATGTATGTGTGATTGCAGATGCTGAAACGGGTGCGTCTCAGTCATTTGATCAGATGTTTGTCACCTGGTTTTATCATGTGGTAAATCTAGTGTCATGTCTGGCTGCGGTGCCTCCACATCTTTGTACAAGTGTGAAGGGAGGGCACGTCGCTCAAAGGTGGCATCTTTCATCTTCTCGGAGTCCTCTCTTGTTCAGATGTGGGCCCTTTCGAACTCTCCCTTTTATCATTTTTGGCATGGAGTCTAAAAACAATATGGGCTCAGTGCAGTTATGTAATGCAGTATCACAGTTCTGGGAATTGCCCTTAAAATAGAGTTGCCAGTGATCTTGTATCAGTGTTGCCGTCTGAGTGCTCTCTCCCTCTCTTACCCTCTCAACCCACCATCTCTCCTCTGCTCTTTTCCTTTACTACTCCCACTCTAATTCGCCCTCCCTCTGCTTGCCCCCCCCTTTTTTTTCCTCTGCTCTCCTCCTTTCCTGTCCTCCCCTCCTCCTCCTCCTCACTTAGTGCTCACTGGTTCCCATTCCCCCCCCCCTTCTTGCACTCGGTTGTGGATTTGGTGTATGCATAGAACCGAGGCAGGGCTGGCTTTAAAGAAAAGGCGTGCCTAAAGCAGCAGATTTTCCTTTTTTTTTTTTTTCTCTCCCATTTTCCCTCCTACTTGGAGCTTCCGTCAGGGGTCCCGCATATGCACTTCCTCCCAGCTGCAGAGACCAAGCCCCCTCCTCATGCCCTGGGCTCAGGCTCTCCTGGGAGTTTGAAGCTTTTCAAAAACACTTAGAATAGTCTGACTAGGATCGCTTGGCTTGTGGGTCTAAGGGTTAGAATGGCCCATTAAAGCGCAAAGAACATATATATCTGGCTCTTAATTAACTCTTGGAGACATTACTGAGCAGCATTATGGCACAGTACAGGTTGCAGTGTTGCGCTTCATTGATGTAGTTTGGTATTTTGCAAATGATGCAGATTTGTTGGTAGTCTTGTTTGAAAACTCGGCCATGTAAATTTGCCCCAGGTCACTCCCCTTGAAAGATTTTATTTTTTTGCAGTAAATGTGTGTGAAATTACATGATTCTTTATTCTGTCTTGTTTCGTGCAGTTGCACCAAGTACATGATAAAAAGGGTCGTCCTTGCACGTCCCGCCCCCCACCCCCCTCCTGTGCAGGTATCCGAAGCAGAGTTGTAGCTTTTTTGTGAAGGCTTGCCAGCCGCAGCTTTCTCGCCAAAGTTGTTAGACATGCGTGTCAAATTTTTCTGACCAGTTAAAGTGATTTGTCTCAAAAAATATAAAACCCGCTGAAAAAGAAACGAGACGCGTCCAATTATAAAAATTCAGCTTTTCTATTTTTTGACACCATAGCACAGGAAATGCAAGAGAAGGTTGCCCTTTAGTCGGTGGTTAGTGTGAAATCCCACAGCTTATGGTGACAAGCAGACTTCAGTTACAGGTAGGCGTTGGAGCCGAGCCTCAAAGACACGCATGCCAACTGAATTATTCTTTTTACTGCGACGTGATGCTGATGTGCGCCTTTAAGATCGTTTGTGTGCCACCATGTAATCGGCCGTGACTTTTCCATCACAGTCCTGTGCTGAAATACGGAGCCCCATCCCGCGATGCCAGGCAACTGTGCAGGCAGGTGTTTGTGTGGCCCGAGCAAAGTGCTGCCACCCAAGTTCAGTCTCTGTATGTGTACGTTACAGACATGCAACATTTAACTTCTGCAACAGCTCGCAGGTCATCACGCAAAGCTTTTTTTTCTTTCTGTCTTTCTCCTCCGTCATACTCTTGTGACTTGATGTGGCCTGCATTCAACCTCACTGATGTTCAAATTAGTCCGGCTGAGCTCAAACGAGAGATAAGTCTAACATTTGCCATCGTCCCAATATAACTTTGGGTCTCTAAAAATACATGCAGGTCAGGGAGCGGAGACTCCTCGTGCAGCCACATGTGGGCCTGGCTGAAGCGGGAGCGCTGTTACTCCCGTCCTCTATGCCTGCTTCTCACTGTCAAGGCCATCTGTCACAACATGCAAACACACTCGCACGCACCAATCGGGGGCCCTTCCTTTACGATGCTGCCCATCCATAGCCACACCAACACCCTCACAATCTCACCGAGCAAAACTTTGGTTTCTCCTGCTCTTTTATGATTATTTGCTTTTGATAAAATCCCAAACCACTAAACTCTTTGCGGCGTAATGGATGATTGTTGATCCCTGATTTATATATATATATATATATATATCACAGCAGGTTGTTTTGCATGTGTGTTAGTGGCAGATTATTAGTTTAGCTTCTTTCAAATGTGAAATACATGCATCCATCTTCCATACTGCTTTATCCTGCTTAGGATTGTGGGGCACTGGAGCTGATCCCAGCTGACTGTGGGTTAAGGCCGGGTGCAACCTGGAACCATCAGCAGTTCATCACGGGGAAAACTCAGAGTACCAGCAATTCGAGTTGCGAATTGACCAAGATTCTTGCATGCACAGGGAGAAAATGAAAACTCCCAATTCAGACATTGTTAAAATATAAAAACAGTGGTGTATTGAAGCTGAATTAAAAAAAAAAAAAAAAAAAAAAAGAGTGCAACAACAGAAATGAAGCATAAAATAACTGACTCCATTTATAAGCAGGAAACGTCCTTTCACATGTACAATTATGCATCCAGCTCCATGTAAAAGTGATACACTGTGCAATATATTTTCAATACAAAAGTAGTAGAAATAGGTTAGAATCAGAGTTGATGCTTGAACCTGTTATTTTTAAAAGCAAAAAAAGATCTTAATGCAGGTTTGCAGCTAAAAGATCTGGAGAAAGTAGCAGCGCGCTTGTTTAAAAGTGGCTGACAGTGACAGTCATTGCTGCCGAGAGCAAAAGATCAAACGTCCGTCAGCCAACGACTTCATGTGTCAGTCTGAAAAAAATATGCATCACCCTTCTCGTTTTTGATGCATTTCGCATCACAAGTTTTAACTAACTGAAAGGACTTAAACCACATTTAATTGAAGTTCTACCCTTTTTTTTTTTATTTTGGTGATCCAGAAACTGATCGTACAACTCTTTTATGGAAGCACTCAGGTTTTGTTATGCAACTGTTTAGTTGTCTTACTGCTGCTGGAGGTCTTGATGGTAATGACTTTTTTTTTTTTTAACCTTGATTTCAGTGCACATGCAAGACACATGTTTCCTTAACTCCTGCTTGAACAGATATCTACCCAAACATCATTGCTATGGGCTTTCCTGCAGAGAGACTTGAAGGCGTGTACAGAAACAATATAGACGATGTAGTGCGGTGAGTGACACTTCTGTCGGTCTAAGTTAAAAGCAATGCATGTATTTCATATGTTGATGCATTTCCCTCCCCACTAAACATGCCACCTGAATATGTTCTCTCCTGCAAACAGGTTTTTGGATTCAAAGCATAAAAACCATTACAAAATCTACAACCTGTAAGTGTCCCACACACTGTTTGTATCCAAGTCGATCTGTTTACTTACCCACTTCCTCTGTGATGTCTAACTGGACTCTCCTCCTTCCCATTTCAGCTGCGCAGAAAGACACTACGATGCTGCCAAATTTAACTGCAGAGGTAGGCTGCTCAACATCTTTCTCTAAGCTGTCCGTTGATCTGAGAACCCAACGACACACAAATTCATTAAAAATGTCCACTATTGTCCTCATCCCTATCTCGTCTTTGCTGACCTGTCTGCGGTGGTCTTGTCCCCCCCCCCCCCCCCTCCTCCCCTCACGTTTGCATGCCGTCACACATCAGTTGCACAGTACCCCTTCGAAGACCACAACCCTCCTCAGCTGGAGCTAATTAAGCCGTTTTGTGAAGACCTGGACCAGTGGCTCAGCGAGGACGACAATCACGTGGCGGCCATCCACTGTAAAGCGGGGAAGGGCCGCACTGGAGTCATGATCTGCGCTTATCTCCTCCATCGCGGCAAATTCCAAGAGGCCCACGAAGCACTTGACTTTTACGGGGAAGTCAGAACAAGAGACAAGAAGGTAAGAGCAGCACAAGAAACCGTTGTGAACTCGGATCAGGCGATGCAAACAAAGCGGCAACTTCTGATTCCCCATGTAGAGGGTGATGTGTCTTCATATAACCCTTCAGGACTTGCAGTGACTGCACAATAGTTTCTCATACAGATTTATCGTTGAATCTAAGTCATGGGGTGTCGTAATGTTACTTTTCAGATCTTAAGCAATTCAAGATGTTAGATTTGTGGTCTGGATTTTCCTTTGGAGAATCGGCTGCAGGTTATAATGCATTAAATACTTAATTTGAGAAAGTAATTGACACCCATCAAAATACTTTAATGACTTTTGTATTTTGCGATCTGAAAGTAGCACGCCGATCCCACATGAGCCCACTCTCTTATTCTGCTGAGTGAAGGTTGAGCGAGAACCGTCGTTAACACGCTTCACGATCTTTAAGCATTGTTGCATGTTTTCTTGTTGCAGGGAGTAACAATCCCCAGCCAGCGCCGCTACGTCTACTACTACAGCTACCTACTGAAGAACCAGCTAGAGTACAAGCCGGTGGCGCTCCTCTTCCACAAAATGGTGTTCGAGACTCTCCCCATGTTCAGCGGGGGCACCTGCAGTGAGTCATCTTCAACTTCAGCTTTTCAAACTAGGGCGTAGGCAAGGCTGCTCAAATGGAGCGAGAGCCGTGGATGTGCGGCGTATGGTGGGGCGCACCCACGCTCCGGTCCAGCACCAGAGAGCCGAGCGGGGGTCACCTGTGGTCGAGTCGGGCCGTCCTGTGTCAGGCTTGTGAAGCTGAATCTTGCAGGGTTTAGGGCAGTTTCCCATGAAGTCAACTAATTGTCTGTTCCCATAAAAGCAAGTTCAGTCAGATCCTGAGTTGTAGTAGAAACTTAAAATGTTTTGATGGTCATAAGATGCCTTTCTTTCTTACAATGGCTCAGAATGTCGAGTAACAGTTGAGATAGGAGGCAGTTGAGTCGTTAAGCCTCTCCAGGCTTCACTTTCCTACGAATCTGTGAGAGTTTGTTTGCGCTGTTTAAACTGAGTGACGTTGCATCAGAGGAAATGTGCTTGTACCAGCAGTCGTTTTCATGAGCTTCACTAGAAGGAAGTAACCTAAAGTCAATAGAGGAATTAAACGTGTTGGTCAGTGATTTATTTTTGCATGCTAAAGCAGAGAGCAGAGAAGTGTTACAGTGTGTCTCCTGTTGGTTTCAACTCCTCATTCGTGGGTATTTATAATATCTCTCGGAGCTGGAGTGGGTAGTGAGTTCGGTTATGAAACGGTGTGTATGCAAACATTTTGCATTTGTTTGGTTGGCAGAGACGACACTGTCTGACTCCTGCAGCAGGTCATCAGTGATTTTAAGCAAATAATTAAGTCTCTGAGCAGATTCTGACCCCATTTACACCCGTCGTTAAAGTGTGGCTTTATCCAGCTCTATCCTGATTACATTCACACGTGTGCTATCATGCAAACCCCCAAAAAGTGTCACCCACAGTCTGGAAAATAGCTGGTTTTTACATCAAAACGTGCAGTGAAATCAATTACAACGAAAACAAAAAAATATGTGTCAGCGGGTCCTAATTTTAGATGATAAAAATCACAAGTCTGAAAATGCTCATTATGAAGTTGTTTCACATATTGACCAATTTAGGATCTGGTCCATACGTTCAGTTTCAATTCTCTCTTTCATACTTAACATTACAAACGTATTTTAGTTCAGGGGCCACATACAGCCCAACTATTAGAATATTTGCCTAATAACTCCTTAATACAACTTTTTGGACTCCCCGACATTTCCTTTTGTTTTAGTGCAAAAAATTAGGCGTACATTTAGAAAAATGCTCAATTTGAACAGCGGTGCAAAGTACAGTGAGCTGTCCTTCTATTACGACACCTTGCAGGCTTCTGTGTTCGCATTTCTTCCACACTTGTTTGTGATACTTCTCTAAGACAGCTTTCAGTGCTGTATCTGTGTTGTACAGTTGCATGGAGTGTGGTATACAACAAGTAAACACATTTTAAAACGGCAAGTATTTGATGTGAACAAGTCCAGGTTTTTTGTGTGATTTTTTTTTTTGTTTGTTTTGTTTATTTTGTGCCATTAGAAATGATTTTGCGCACATTAACTGCAGTCAGATCTGTGTGTTTTACAGTAAGCTGTGGTCACACTGCTCTTGAACACATCCTGTGTAAACACAAAGAACAGTTACCGGGAGGCTGCTGCTATGTTCCATGAGCTAATTGTGCTTTATATGGCGTCAGTTTTCTATCGTTGCAGCAAGCAAAAGATAAAAAGGACTTTGTGTTAATATAGTTTTCTAAATTTAAATTCCCACTGAGGTTTGACATTGTCGCTGGGTTTTCTACTGGCCTTCATCCAAACCACACTTTCAAAGATGGGTATTAATGGGGTCGCCCTTATTCGTTTAGTAGAAATTTGTCTGCGTTTTCAGGTATCTTGTTGTTGCTGCAAACAGTTTTTACTAGTCTAATAATATTAACACTCTGTTATGGCCTGAGGAGTGGAAAGAAAGTGGAATAATTCAGCTGAAATGTGTGCGTGAGTCACGCAGTGTTGCGCTCCCGATCTGAATCTGTCCCATTTTTAGCAGTCGGTCAGAAAAAGCACCTTTTCTTCCTTCGTGTCTGTGGCTTTTCCACCTTTCAACACCTGACTGTGCTGCACAGCTCTCGGCGTATTCATGCTTCTCTTTTCCCGCTAACGCTCCCTTTTTAATAGGCCCTTTTCAGAGTTTGATGTCTTCTTGCATGTCCCCACACACACACACACACACACACACACACACAGACACATCATTGAAAAGAGAAGATGCAAGTTATATAGGTCGGCATCACATGCGTGTGTTTGTTAAACGAAAACTGTGATGCTTTGTGGTTATTTGATTTAGTTTTTTCACCAATTTCCAGTCCCCCGCTTTGTCTCTTCTCCTTTTTGTGTATCAAACAGCACACGTGGTTTCACATGTCTCCATCTTCGCACCTCCCTATTAAAAGCCAAGTACTGTATGTTGTGTTGTAAAAGCAAAAAAAAAAAGGAAGAAAAACAAAAAAGAAAGCTGTGTCCATGTAAATATTTGTGTTTGTGCTGTGGAGCCCCTGGCAGGCCAGCCAGACCCCTCTTTGTGCTAATCACCTTCTTTCTCTCTAAGGGGACAGTACCGTTAAAAACAGGAGCGAGCCGACCCCTCAGGGCTTCAAGAAAGGGAATTGGCATTGGGGTAAATGAGCTTTTCATCCATTATTATTGTTATATATTATTTCACTCATTTGCTTTCATTTGGCCCCCGAGATCCACCGGGCAGGAGCAGGCTAAGGTAGACATGTTACCAAACAGCATAGGAAAAGCTTATGAAGTCATCGCCAACACCCCCCACCCCCACCCAGTTAATATTCTACATGCAGCGCTCGTCCAACACCGGGCCGCGACTGTATCAGAATAGGGTTCTGGGTTTCTTTGGGTGATGCATTTTGCTGTCTTACTTTCCATTTTCCGCCTTAATTTTTAATCAAATGTTTTTAATACAATGCTTTTGTTGCACTTATTCACTAAGGGGGAGGAGCTGCTGGGCTGTTTCTTTAGTCGATCTCGTGTGTAATAACACTGGTGTCCTCTCTCGCTCTCCCGTCTTCACTCATTCCTTCCCCCCGTGCTTTCTGTCACCTCCCTCCACCTCCTCGCACATCTCACGATCTTGCCCCCTCATCCCTCGTGCGACGTCGACACTTTTTCGTTTTCTCCGCAGACCCCCAGTTCGTGGTGTACCAGCTGAAAGTCAAGATCCACACGTCGAACCCCGCTCACACGCGGCGCGAGGACAAGCACATGTTTTTCGAATTCCCCCAGCCGCTGCCCGTGTGCGGAGACATCAAAGTGGAGTTCTTCCATAAACAGAATAAGATGATGAAGAAGGTTGGTCGTGTTTATGTCGACTCTCAGATTTGTGTAATCGGGAGCTTATTTCAGCTGTTGCATGTTACAACGTTTGCCAGGTCAAAGAACAATTCACTGACATCTGAGTCCAGTCTTTTTTCTTAACTTAGCTTAGTGCCACAACTTCCCATGAATGAACCAAAAATGAAGCCATCAAAGCCTGAAAGTATCTGATTCCCACAGCAGTGACTTGACCTGCAGTACCATGAGCTAAGGCTCCACCCTGCTGCCATCAATACTTAAATGTGTGTTTATGCACGGCTGAAAATAGCGCTGTATGCAGGTTTTGGTGCTATTGCAGTAATGTTTGTTCATAACTACAGTCGCTAAGGCTCGGTAATGTCTAAAAATAGCTGTGCGCCTCTTAAAAAAAGAATATTTGTTTAGAGTTTTTAAAGGCACAAAGTTAAATATTTTACAACGAACTGAGCTTTTGCCATTTTTGGCCTCCAGGAGCATTTGATTATTCAAACTTAATTCTGTTTTGGTAATTTTTTTCTGTTTGTCTCTGCACCTCCCAGGATAAAATGTTTCACTTCTGGGTGAACACCTTCTTCATCCCCGGACCAGAGGAGAGTGCAGACAAGATGGAGAACGGGGCGCCGAACAACGCAGAGAGCCAGCAGAGGGGATCAGGATCAGGGCTGGGATCGGGATCAGGACCAGGACCAGGGCCAGGACCAGGACCAGGGGCCGGCCAGTGCCAGCCGCGGAGCACCGACGACGGCGTCAGGGACGGCGACAGGGACAGGATCAAGGACGGAGACTGCGACAGGGACTACCTCATCCTGACGCTCACGAAGAACGACTTGGACAAGGCCAACAAAGACAAAGCTAACCGATACTTCTCGCCAAACTTCAAGGTAAGCGGCTGATTTAGACGTTCGTTTACTCGTCAACACCGAAGCCTCTGCTGGTGGAAGTGATCAGGGTTGCATCAATCCTGTAACCATTTTGATCATTTGTCCCTCTGTTTTATTCAGAGTAGCTCGCGTAGTCCTACCTACCTAGCTGCCTTGTTGCTAGTGACATAGCATTATGATGAGCTGCTGAGCGGGAGCTTATTAACACATCATGAAGTGACAGACTCCAGTCTGAAAAGAGTTAACTGTGACAAAAGAACTTTCAGACGGCACTTTGTTCTCATGAGAAACATCAACAGTTTAATGTGTTATTTATAGATTATTGTGCTATAATTTTACTGCCATGGAACAAATGAGGTCGTCAATTAAAATGGGTTTGACAAACCAGGTGTAATGATCACACGCACGACTCGAATCACCAAGAAAGCCTCCAAAATGATTTTCCTGTACATGTTGACGATCGCGATCTCTCTGCACACACTGAAGTTTGGTTGTCTCGATCTTTCCAGGTGAAGTTGTATTTTACGAAAACCGTGGAGGAGCCTTCGAATTCTGAGGCTAGCACTTCGACATCCGTCACCCCGGACGTTAGCGACAATGAGCCAGACCATTATCGATACTCTGACACCACTGACTCTGACCCGGAAAATGAACCTTTTGATGAAGAGCAGCACACGCAAATCACGAAAGTGTGAACTCTTTTTAAAAAAAAAAAACAACAACAAAACAAAACAAACAAAAAAAACAGGAAAAGAAGAAATTATACACCAGAAAAAAAGGAGAAAACTTGAATATGAACTCAAAAGAAGAACCTTTGTCCCTTCCCTCCCCCAGACGGCAATAGAATATCACCATGTCAAATGCCAATTTTAGGGAAAAAAGATAAATATCCTGACCAATATATTGTTTTTTAAGTTTATTTTATTTTTCTTTTTTCTTTGGCACGGCCATGTACCATGTGCAAGGTATTGACACTGTTGCCCCATGGGAAAAGGTGCTGTAGCTATAAAAAAAAAAAAAAAAAAAGTGTTTATATATATATATACATACATATATGTATATACATATATACATGCATATATAAACAAACTTTTTTGTGTCAAAGACAATGGAAAGAGTACCACAATCAGGAGACGGGAGTTGAAGTGTGGGAGAAGTTAGAATGATGTACTAGGACTATGCTGCTCCTTCTCCTGTCTAAACCAAGGCCAGTGCTGCAGTCACTTTGTTTCACTCCCTCTCTCCTCCTCCTCTTCCTCCTCATCTTTTACCCCCCCCCCCCCCTTCTTCCTCTCCCTCCATTCTCTCTTCTCCTCCTTCCTATATTCCTTTACTGTGAATGCTTCTTGTGCTCTTTGCAGGCTGTCTCACGTGACTTTTGGCCTTTGTGCAGTGCAAACTGCATGCGGGCAGTGGGTTGGGGGTGGGCGGGGTTATGAAGAGGCTGTGATGATGTCTAAAGCATTGCCATTCCTGTTCCCACTGTGTATACGTTAAATTATGCAGAACAAGGCATCCCATGTAATTGTTAATGTTTTTTTTATCCTAAGATAATAAAAATATAATACACAAAACAGCAGGGAGACGGAAGTGTTTGCAATAATGTCGACACTACATTTAAAGGACAGTGGTGATTTGCATGTATTGGAATTGGCGTCCATCCCTAATAAATGTATGCAATGTTGTCTTTTCTTAAAGAAGCCCGCTTTGAGATGTGTCTTCTGCGTGGGGGGGTGGTTGTTCCCCCGAAAATGACATCACGGAGGCTGAAAATGGATATTTTCTCTTTCTTTTTTTTTTTGCAATACATAATCGCATCGGGTCGATAACTCGACGGCACTAAGAACCTGTAATGCATGTGCAGGGGGAGGGGGTTAAAAAAAAAAAAAAAAAAGTGCAGTAGCACTTTGCTTTGGTGAGAAAAATGTTGTAAAGCAGGTCGTCTCTGCAGCTGTTGGAGCCGCGTTAACAGTAACTTCCTGCTTTAAAGGTCAGCGCTGCAAATAGCGGGTGGGACCAGAGGTAGGAAGCGTTGAAGGATTGTTCTAAAGAGTTCAGCTCAGGGCGTCGGGCCGCCGAGAAGAAGCACAGATTCTCACTGGAGGCGCCGCAATCACTGGCTTTTATTCAGACTTGATTAGAGATGGAGGTTCGATATTCCTGCCAGGAGAAGTCAAAAGTGACAAACTGCAGTTATTGCCAATAGAAACAGTTCGGAGTGAAGGGAGCACGGTTTAGAATTGATTACAGTTTTTCAGTTGGCCAATCCGAAGTCACGTGCAAGGATGCAGATTTCGGAAAACGCAGGAAAGTTTTATTTATCCAACCGATTCCGAGTGCAGGAGCGGGTTGTGTGTCCATATTTGTGCATGAATGTGAAGAGCAAACTTCACCATACAAGAACATGCAAACTCCATAGTGAAATACAGACTCTCCCTGTAGAGCTGAGAGCGCCAACCGCTCGGCCAAAATCCAAATCTTCAATACTATCGTTTGTAAAAAAGGACTTTTCCCACCGTTGATGTCACTTGATCAACGTGTATCGTCCAATTCCTGAAACGATTCCGGAGCGATCTCCCTCCTGAACGCTGGTTAACGTGTGAACGCGACTGAGCAGCCCGGCTGACCTCGTAGCAACCCCTCGCGGCCGCTGGCTAATCGAGGCGTTCTCCTCACCAAATGAGCGGAGGAAGGGGAAGCGTCCAGCCCAGGAGGGAGGAACTCGTTGAGGCCGTCGGGGTAGACGAGCCGCTCCACTGGCAGGCCTGCGCCGCGACTCCCCAAATGAAAGAGTAACGGGATTAACAACCGTGTCGCGGTGATGGGAGAGCGGAGCGTGGCAAGGCCTTGGCGAAAGCATGGCCTAAAGTCTTCCGATAATAAAATAAAGTATGAATTAAACACATATATATATATATATATATTTTTTTTAAAGTTCCACCCCCAGAGGCAGGCAGTCTTCTAATCCCCCTCCTGCTCTATTAGGGCTCGGTCCCCGGCTCCTCCGTGTTGATAGAGACATCAAAGCCAGCCAGTACAGCGTCGAATGAGACAGGCGGCGGTCGCTGGGGCCCGGCTGTAATTGGCCGAGCTGAGGAGGAGGGAGAGACTCCGGCGGATGAATAATGAATGTGCTGAGACGGAGCAGAGAGATGCCTCGGCCCTAGGAAGGCGGGGGAGGGTGGAGGGAGAAGGAAGGGGATGGACGTCGGTCGGGGCCGGGGCTCCACGGTCCGCATCCCGGCTTTTGATTGCCCTCCTCATCACACACACACACACACACCCCAAAACACCACGGCAGCAGCAGAAACGCCACCTGAAATATTAATCTAAATCAATCTATTGCCTCGTCTCCCGTGTTTCTGGGCTGCGGGCTCCTCTTGCCTGATTTATCGGCATCGCCGGCCTCTCTGGAGACGAGAGGGAGGATGGTGAAAGCCGATGATCTGGAGTCGCGTCTGAATATAAAACTTCACCCAGAATGTGGGGCATGTCTCGTACGTTTCAGCCAAATAAAGATGGAAACACAACAAACTGTGCGAGGGAGCGATAGGCAAAGGATTGATAATGTTTATTGCATTTATCATTTCATGTCTCCCCACACAACCTCGCGGTGTTTTATTATGAAACCCCACCGAGATGGGATAAAGTTTTAAAGTTGTGAGATACTGAGCCCGAGTTAATATTGGAACATGCTGTAGAAAGTCAATATTGGCACGAGTCACTTATTTATGAGGGTGTATTACAGGGGAGAAAAGTGCGATTTTTTTATTTTAAGATAAAAGTCGAAATGAAGAAGTTGAAACGTCATCGTAGGTGGTTTAAAAAGTGATGGCGCAAATACACCTCCCAAAAAAATCTGGAACCATCGTGTAGCGTTCATGCAGCTGGGAAGTGGGATAATTACCAGTTGGAACGGTCCCATTTCCCACTTTACAGAGCTCACAATAATAAGCAACATGTCCGCCTGGAAAAGCGCCCAGCTCAAGTTTCCCCTCTCTACCACCTCCCGGTTACTCATGAATGCACCTCCGGTTTGTTTTTGAAGACTTCCGTTTACCCCGTTCCTGTCTGATGATGGCTGAAAAAACTTTCTTTCTTTTTTTTTTTAAACTGCCATGACGTACTCGTGATGACAAGCAGCCGACGAGTTTAGTTTATTCACACGTATGACAGTATTATTATCGACGCTTGGCTAAAACGATGGATTTAAATGATGCGCGTAAAGTTCGACGTTACGTATGCCTTCATTTGGGCGAGGATAAGCCTTTTCCACTTTAGATGCACTGGGATTTCTTTTCCTTCAGAAATACTACTCCTCGTGTCGCTGCACAAATACCGTTGTGTTGAGTAACTCTATATTCCTTGGACCGCTTCAAAACTTCCCACTTTCCCAGAGGGAACGTTTTCAAATTTGACAGCTTTTAGGTGTTTTTCCCAGTTCCTCATGAATGCACCATGAGATCATTGAACTCCGGTCTCCCGTCTTCACTTTCAACCAGCGAGATGGGAAAGAAAAAAGAAAAAAGAAAAGCCTTTGGGGAGTAAACAGTGAAGATGGAGTGAATCAACACGAGCGGTTGTTGATTGATTGGTGTTGGTTAGCAGATAACCCGCTGACCGCCGGGTCAGGTTAATTGACACAATGCAACACGGCACATGGTATTATGACTAAATGAGGGTGGTGGGGGAGTTTGTGTGTGTGCGCACACACAAACACACACACGTGTGTGTGCATTTGTGTGTGCGTGCGTGCGATGATGGAGGTGGGGAGTTGGGTCAGACTGGCCTACAAAGAGAAGATAAGCCCAAGCTGGTAACCCCATTTCTCCTCCATCTGTTGGTAGCGGTTGTGGAGTATGGCTGCACTCAGGACCTGGCAACCCCCACCCTCCACCCCCCACAAGCCTTGTTTCTCTGGCTCACTGCACAGCTGTGTTGCGTTTGGATTAGGCCAAGAATAAAACAGGAAGTAGAAATTAAACAAAAGCTGAAACACACACACACGCACGCACACACACGCGCACACACACGCACGCGCGCGATGTACGTGTCCTCCGGTTTGAGCCCAGGCAGAACCACGGGGGTGTCAGTTCTGTGTGTCCACACTCACACATATGGTCTTTCCTCATGTCCGCTCCTCTTCATGGTGGTCTTCCTCACTCAGTCCCGTCATAGCCTCAGCTCATCCTCAATAGTTATCACCATCGATGAGACAAACGTGCCCAAGGTTAAGTCCGATTGCATCCGCTGAGGAGCATGTGCTCGATCCTCGCCGCATATTTTGGAATTAATCTTACCACAATAAAGCTGGAATCCTGCCCAGTTTTTTTTTTTTCTTTTTTCTTTTTTTTTAATTCAAAGGAGATTAAGACAAATACAATATTAAACAATTACGGCTTTCATCAGCATGTTGTTAAGCTCTCATTGTAATTCCTAAATGTATTGTTTTATTCTCATTCACCGTCTGTTATTGTCCCTCGAAATTTTCTGGGGTGGTTTCCTGCTCGGAATTATAAAAAGTGTGTATATCGTGCTTTTCATGCCTCCATTAGAAAACTGAAAAGACCCAAAAAAATGAAAGATGTAAAAATCTAAAAGCTGCTCTTCTTCACAGACTCGGTCCTCACTACTGATTGATCACGATTCACTTCAGATCCAACTGTCATTCGGGACTGTGGAAGAGCGTGTCGTGAGTCATTACGGACTGCAGTGAAGGCCTCTTCCATCTTTAATGAATGCTTTGGGAAGTGAAAAGAGCACATTTTCTATCAACTGCACTAAATTGTTTTCCTGGGAAATTACTTTTTATTTACTCAGATTTAGGGCGTAGGGATTACAACGACAACAAACAAAAAAAGAGTTACTGTCCCAGATGAAGCAAATATCCAATTTTCTGGTGGATAAAAGAAAACGGGACGACATCTCAAATGATATCACTTAACTGCGCCACACAACTTCTCGGTGGCGTTCCGTTGAAAAGGTGCTCATTAATTAAGAAGAAGGATCGTAACGCTCTGGAAGGAATATTGTGAGTTGCTCATCTTTTAAAAAGCAAATGCCACCATCTGACCCGCTGTCACCGCAAGTCTGCCGCCTACTGTACTACGTTTACCGACTCGGCGTTAAATAGAAAACAGGAAGTGGACACAGAAAACCACCAGAACACAAACACCTTTTTTCATATTCGGAGACGCCACGTCGTCTGCTGCGCATCTCTTTGGACTGTGGAAGGGAGAACGAATGCAAGAACATGCAAACTCCGCACAGAGTTAAACCCGAGATGTTTTCACGGTCAGTCAGCAATAATTCACGACTCATACGTCGGCCGGTTATTCCCTTTTCAGCAAATCATCTGCAGGGTTTCTTTTTTTTCTTTCGCGTGTGTGAATGCGTCAGAATAAACCCAGCAGCGGCACACCGGAACTGGTGAAAGAGGAAGTGGAATTGGGAAGGAGAAATAGAAAGAAAGAAAAAGAGAAGAAGAAGAAGAAGAGATGTTTAGAAACAAATGCTCTGGGTGCGTACGGCGCATGTGATGGAAATCCATTAAAGTGTTTCTCGTCACGAGTTGGACCGGCGGTTAATGAAGCTACGGTAAAACGTCTTCAGATGTTTGTTTCTTTTACTGTCAAGACCTGAGTCACCTAATGAGTCACACTAGCTCTGTGTGTGTGTGTGTGCGTGTGTGTGTGTGTGTGTGTGTGTGTGTGTGTGTGTGTGTGTGTGTGTGCGTGTGTGTGTTTTCATGAATAGGAGAAGCACATGGAAACATTTACTGTATGTTTGTCGCCACTGACTGACCCCTCCCCCTCCTATTACACCCCCCACACACGTACACACACGCACACACACACACACACACACACACACACACACACACACACACACACACACACACACACACACACACACACACTCACAGTGTAATCAATGAAGAGAACATATGTGCCCATTCTCTTGAATAATAGTCAACTTGCACCGCCTGAGGCAAGAAAGAAAAAAAAAGGAAAAGAAGCAGATGAGCTTCACTCTGCTATTACGTGCAGCCAGAACAACACACACACTTTATATGTAAAACTGCATGTAAAGCTGTGGGCTCACACGCGGCAGCATCTATACACTCATCACACTCTGCCGTGGCAGCCTCTGTTCTCCACCTGACTTCTACCCCTGGAATCTTGGAGCGAGCGTAATCCTTCCCCTGAGCCTCCGCCTCCTCCTCCTCTCCTCCTTCTCCGCTCTTCTCTCCCTCCATCTAGGTGTCATCAGGAGGGTAATATGAGGCATATGGCTGCTGATGACAGTCTCTAATCCTCGCAGATAACTGATAGTTACCCGCGCACCACTCCTCATCCCCATCTCATCCTCCGGTATAAAAGCCAGAACAAGGGAGCCGAGACGCGGCGTCTCTCCGCTCCGTGTCTCCGCCAGCCGAGAGTCATTATCTGGAATGACTGATGTGGGAACGGCTGACGGACAAGGCCGCCATTAGTGTTTGTGCCGAGAGTGAGAGTTCGATAGTCAGACTTTCAGAGTTCAGGAGGAGACACGTGGCTTCGGGGCGTCTCGCACTTTGTGAGATGCATTAGGAATAAGAGAAAAGCCAAACTTTGCTACTGGAGGATGACGTCAAAATCCTCGCACACTCGTGTGATGGTGTGTGTTGTTTTTCTTCAAAGGGTTTGTATATACAAGTTACCGACAAGCCTGCTAAAACCAGCCTGAGAGTCTTTAGTGTTCAGGGTTTGCTTTTCTGGCGGGTTGAAATAAAGTTGTAAACACTGTGTGATAACTGAACTGCAGCTTCATTGCCCTGCTGTGAATGGACTTTGCCTATACCCAATGAATTTGTTACAACGAGCTGACCTTGGACCATACAAAGCCGTTTTAAAGTGTGTGTCAGCAGCAGTTTGAAGCTTGGATGGAGACACTTGACAGTCGACGTTGACATTTGATTAAATATATATTTCAGGGAGTGGCTTTATAGCAATCAAAGTTACTTTGGACTGAATAGAAGACTTTGTCTGATGCAGGCGGTTGAGGATACAAAGGACTGAGAGAAGCTTCTCAGTACCAGAATCATTGGTCTTCATTGCATTTACATAACATTTGGTTATTGGATATGTCTTTTGATGGAAGAAATACCACTTTAATCTCCTCTCGTTCCCATTTTTTATGATTACTTGTGAAAAAAATGACAAAGAATAAAGGAGGAATCAGATACAACTCATCCACTAAATCTCATCCTGGTAACATTCAACAATATGGTATTATTATCACAAGTAAAATATGTGGAGTTATATGTGGTTCATTGGATCAGGGGAAAAAAAAAAAAACTAAGTATAAAAGGAAGGAGTCTTTGGCTTGCTCCATTTGCTTGCTTTCTCTTGAACCTTTCCCAAAATGTGTATCTTGAGCCCGAGCTCCTGTCACCGCTGTTTGTGTGTCAACGTCCTTTCAGATGAGAATATCAGTGGTTGTTTTCACGAACCGTGCAGCAACAAACATCTTGTGTAAACCCAACCGTTGATGGTATGCATCCATTCAAACCTTCTGACGTACCTGTAAACGACTCGCCTTGCAAATGTTTACAGCTATTTTCGCCGAAGTGGACGATCCCGCCGGGGAAGCGGCGGGGCGGGGAAATGGAAAGTTCTGGTGGGAACAAACAAGTGTACAAACAAGTGACACACTTTCTGGCGGCCTGATGGATGTCAGTCAGTCACGGGAGCGGGTAAGCGTGGTCCATCCTCTCATTTAGAGCCTGCCAGTCAGCCAGCTACTCAACCAGGCCTGAAACCAGCCAACCAGAGCTTTTTAAAGGGCCAGTGATTTGACAGGATCCCGTGGAGGGGGGGGGGGGGGATGGGGATGGGGATGGGGACAGCGACGCAGGGATTAGGATTAGCAGCTGCTTCCCCTCAAACACTGGAGAAGATATGCTATAGCTACACCGCGCTGATGGCAAATTAATAGATGAATAGACCACGCGTGCGTCGTCTCAGATAATGTGCTAAAGCCCCACGTTTTCATAAATAGCGAGGAAGGTGTCCTCTTCTTGAACCCGGCCGTGTGGATCCGCTGTCACACACATACTGAGTAGCGAAGCGAGGGGGAGCAAAGGCATATTGTGGCCGTGAGAAAGGTTTAAAACATCATCACTTTAATCTGGGAGCACAAAGCCAGCTACAGATTATGCTTCTGCCTCTCAAGCGATTCTGCTGCAGATCCGGTTTAGATGACCCCCGCTAACACCCTCGGAGACAGGGGCTTTTAACCCCAAACAAACACCGATAGCAGGCAGCCATCAAATGAGAACACACACGGCAAAGCACACACACACACACACACACACACACAGCATCCACATTCATGCACATTGGATTTACCCACCCACCGCATCCACACACACACAAACAAACACACACACACACACACACACACACACACACACACACACACACACACACACACACACACACACACACACACACACACACACTACATGCCAGTTCCACTTAACTCCATTTCAGACTATCAAATAAGACACAAAAAAAGTCCAAACTGTTGCGTAGCTAACAGGTTTTTGAGGTATAAATGACACCGCTGCCTGTGTGAAGAGACAGCGCGCGATGTTGTCATCCTTTATGCTGTCACCAGGCGAAGGAAGAGTGACACTGCATGGATCCTGGAGAAGAGGGGTGAAATAAAGGTCGCGTGTGAATTATCTAAAGAGTTCCTAATTTAAACGGATGGATGACGTCGTCGTCCTTTGTTGCTCTCGCTCATGTCCATGTCACGCGACCTGTGGCGCTAACGTTAGCGCACCCACCTTTGTCATCCAGAGCCTTCTCAAACTGCCGGCTTTCTGTAGCTTTCTAAAGATAGCTTTCCTTTAAATTTAATGCTGGTCTGTGTTTGATCCAAGGTATGCAGATATGTGCTAATCTCAGTCCAGGGTTGAAATAAAATCTCAGGTGATCACACTTTATCAAAGGTCTTTTGCAGAGACAGTCTACAGATTATACAATCTTTCATGTGTCTCTGAATGACATGGTGTCCTCATTCCAGTCCACAAATCCATCCATCCATCCATCCATCCATCCATCCATCCATCCATCCATCCATCCATCCATCCATCCATCCCGATCCTAGCATACTGTCGGCGAGGGCGGGCTACGACCTGGACAGGTCGCCAGTCTGTCACGGGGGCAAAAGATTCATCCACCATTGTGTTTTTCTGTTTTCCAACTACATTAAGATTTCAGTGAAAGTCACTCTCACAAGTCAACAAACCAAAAATAAACAGAAAAAAACCCCAATATTTGGACTTTACTTTTACAGTGCATTGTATTACTTCAGCCAGTCACTGTGCTCATCCGGATGGCTGCGAAGCGAGTTTCTCATTGGGGTCCTCTGACACATGGACCGGGTGAGGTGGGGAATCAGACTACCAACTCTGTGAGCCACTAACTGACCAACTTGATTGAAAGTTTTAATGTCATTAGCTGTGTTCCAGGTGACTATTATCAACCAAATTCTGTGTTGGAGTTTCCACAATGGAAACCTGCATTCTACACATGGGAAACACATCAGGTTCCACTAAAACAAATTTCTCTCTAAAAAGAGCAAAGGCATCCTGAGGTAACACACAGATTGTTTTTTTTTGTTTTTTTTCTCTCAATCGAAACTAAACTGACACAATTAGCTCAATGTGAGATAATTAAAAATCCTTTCTCTCATTTATTAAAATTTAAAAAAAAAAAATCCTTTGAAGGCCACTGTGCATGTAAGCAGACGGAAATTCAAAACTGGTTTTGCATTCAGTGGATATCTGTCCAAATATTGAACTATTTCAACTCACAAAATTGATATTCACTGTATAATTTACTATATTTTTCTTTTTAAAAAGCTCACTCATTCATGTTTAATGCGAACTATGCATTATTGAAGCTGTATCCACGCCGAACTGGAACTTAACCTTTGCTAAAGAGAGACAGATGCAGCACAAACGGAAATGGAGAGAGGGCGAAAGTGAGACGCAGGAGAGGAAAGGAATATAAAAGTGGAGTAAACTCGGCGGCGGTTCGCCACAATCCACCGGAGACCTGGAGGATGAGTCAGAGAGGAGACGGCCATGTCAAAGAAAATTATGAAAGTAAGAAGATACAGGGAGGAACGAAGGGGGAATTCTAAAGCACGAGTAGCATTCTGTTTGAACCGAGCCCTTGATTTTGAACTTGGGGCATAAAATTATTAACAATGCAATCGTATCTCAGGCCGCCTCTTTAACTCCGAGCTCAAGGAAAAGTTATTCTCCGGTGTGAGAAAATTTTTTTTTGCCAGTTTTCGCCTCACACTTTAACTGGGCTTAAACTAATTGGGGCTCACCACCCTTTACATTCATGTCGTGTCTTTGCAGAGCTGCCCAATTTCTTTTTCATTTTGCAATTCTAAAGCTGAACCACTCAAACCACATGGAAAATGTCCCCACACCCTTAAATAACGGTTACGTGTATGATAGAGCACACCCTGAAGTTTCCTGTTGCCAAATAAAGGCCTGATAACTCACGTGGGCACATGCATGCAAACGCACACTCAAGATACATTCGAGCTGGACAAAAATCGAACTTTTGAAACTGTTATTTACATCATACATAAACACAAAAAAAGTCGTTTCTTTCATAGATTAGATATTAAAGCTCAAAGATCAAAGCTCGGCGCAGGCAAAGCCTCGGGCCACCTGGTCTCCAGCGCCTTCCCCATGTGGTCCCAGACCTAAATCTAAAGCACTCTTTCTGATTTGAAGTAAACTGTTCCGCTGAGCAGAAAGTTTCCTCTCAAACAACTGCCAGTTTATCCTGGAGTGACAAATCTAGACCAAAAGCAGAGTGTCTGACGCAAAATAAAAGTTATTAGAATCTGCAAAATCTTATCCACAGGTCCTCATATTCTGTTGCAAAGTCTTAATTTCTTAAGAGCCACCAGTGCAGTCCTACACACACACACACACACACACACACACACACACACACACACACACACATATATATGCATATAAATGCCCTACAAATGATGCTATGGCGCAGGCTGTGTCGCACACCTAACACACGCTGTGTGTTCAATTCTTCCAGACTTGATGGAGCACACGTTCCAGATGCAACAGTGGGAATGTAAACTTGATATTCCTGTGTTACCAGAAAGCAGCCGTCACATTCTTCCTAATGATTTCAACAATGACGGGAGACTGCCATCCGAGAGACGATGACAAATCGCTGAGGTGTCATGTCTGTTCACTTCTTGAGAGAAAGTGTGTGTGTGTGTGTGTGTGTGTGAGAGAGAGAGAGAGAAAGAGAAAGAGAAAGAGAGAGAGAGAGAGAGAGAGAGAGAGAGAGACCCTATCTTCTGTACTTGAACATTCACCACTGCCACAAATAAGTGAGTGTGATTCATCACTTCCTTCCTATTAAGCATGAATAGTGCAGGAGCGGAGGGTGTGAAGCAAACGCCACAATTCAGAGTGCCGGGCCCTCCACCCCTCTGCGTACATGCATGCATGCAAGTGAGCATTGTGCTCCACGGTGACATGACTTGGTGTGTGTGTGTGTGTGTGTGTGTGTGTGTGTGTGTGTGTGTGTGTGTGTGTGTGTGTGTGTGTGTGTGTGTGTGTGTGTGTGTGTGTGTGTGTGTGTGTGTGTGTGTGTGTCTTAAAGCAGACATGCAGGACTCTATTACACACAACATACTTGTTTTTTCACTTATACATGAGGTCGGCTACAGAAGCTGTAATAATCCAGCTTTCCTCACAATTTAAAAATGTATAAGACAAGTGTGTGTGGTTGTGCGTGTGCGTGTGCGTGCGTGTGCGTGCGTGTGTGTGTGTGTGCCTCTGAAAGGGCTCCGCTCTCGACCTCTGGTGCCATCTGCCAGTGACAGGGCAGAAATGCAAATCAGATACAGTCAGATAATACACCATGCTCGCTCCTTCCATTAGAGCAGCCTACAGAAATAAACTAGGTCAGACAGACCAGCAGCCAGCTGTGTGTGTGTGTGTGTGTGTGCGTGCAATAAGGCACATGCGCCTCTCTTTGTGTGGGGAGACAGCTATATGTATGTGTGTGAGTGTGTGGGGGGGGGGGGGGGGCTTTGAGTTAGCACTCAGAGGGTCCATAATATTCTTACTTGTAATACGGCACACTTAACAGTCACAAGTAATGTATAGACACATGGCGGCTTCATCACGCCAGCGCGCCTTTCAAGATGTTTAGACTGAGGAGGCTCTGTGACAGGGCGAAGGAGCCGGGTGACAAATCAAGGCCCTTATCTGACGCTGAAATTAGACCACAGCCAGAACGCAACTGATAGGGAGCGTATTAAACTCTCGAAAAACGAACCTCCCGGGAGGGTGATGCAACGCAGAGGCAACGCTGGCGTAATGCAGACAGATGCGTCCTCCTCTCTCATATTGCCGCGACGCCTCTGAATTATGAATGAGGCCCCATGCACATCTTCAATGCAGAAAGGCTTCCTCCTCTCCTCGTGCTCACAATATACTGTTTGGTTTTGTTAATACCCAACGCTTGAAACACGGCTACCCGTCCTCACTGTTGGTTGTGATAAAAATCTTAAGTAAAGGCTCGCAGAGTGTATCTGAGCGGCCGTTTTAAATCCCCTTTGTCTGGGTGCAGTCAAACTGTGGACAAAGCAGATGGATTAGAGGTGCTGATCTGAGACAATTGCATCGGAGGAGCTGAAATACTGGGACATGTCAAGCTTTCTTTACAGTCAGCCGTCACTTTGTTTTACCTGCACCGCAGCCTGCTCTTTTCACAAATAAAACATTCAGTTGTCTTTAAAATCCGATATTGCCAGATAATAAATCCAGATTTTGAAAACGGGCCTGTCAAGTTTCTCTTACTCAATCCATCTGATAAACATGAAGCAATATGAGCTGAATAATAAATGACTGCATTCCTTTCTGAATCATTTCAATCGTGGGCTCTCTATTTATAGACGCTCAAACATTTCCTTCTCCTGCTAACTTTCTCTGTTTTCTCTCTCTCTCTCTCTCTCTCGCTCTCTCTCTCCGGCCTGATTTCAGCCTCAGATTGTAAATTCGGTCGCAGGGGAGGGTCAGCGATTCTCATTTCCTGCAGTTTGGTCCTCTTTAAACAAAATGACTCTCCACTCCCTGAATTCTCTGAAGTTTCCTCGGAGACATCTGCAGCTGCCTGGCGTGCGCACGTCTCTCTCTCTCTCTCTCTCTCTCTCTCTCTCTCTGCGCCGGTGTGCACGAGCCGGTGTGCGCTCGCGCCACTTTCGTAATGTGCGTGTGTGCAGCGTGGCATGTGTCTCTAGGCGTGCGAGCGTGGCGCGTGAAGTTAGAACGAAAAGGTGACATGAGATGAAAAGGTTAATATTTTCCAGGCTGGTGGGTGGGAGGTGATATCTTTGTGTGTTCGTGCGGTGTGACTAGTGTGTGTGTGTGTGTGTGTGTGTGTGTGTGTGTGTGTGTGTGTGTGTGTGTGTGTGTGTGTGTGTGTGTGTGTGTGTGTGTGTGTGTGTGTGTGCGTGCGCGTGAGACTTTTATTGCACATTTGTACGTGTTTTCTGTGTGGGTGAAGCAGAAAAGTTTTGTGTAAAACACTGCTCTGTTCCCAGAACATGGATTGATTATTTATTTTTAATTTTTTTCCTAAGTGGAGTGAATGTGCTTGCAGAAGCCATATTGATTTGATTGGGTTTGTCAGAATATCTTAAAAAAAAAAACTGTCAGGAAGATTTGCACATTTAGTAGAACATAAGATGATGGGTGAAGGTCAAAATGAATTGCTTTGGTTGCACATCCACTCAAAACGGGATTTCTTATCACTAAGTGGAACAAAGTGCAACGGTTTGGGTCGTTGCTTATCAAGCGTTTCAAACACATTTCGGAGGCATTTTCACCTCCTATTCAGAGGCACATTTTTGAAACACGTTGCTATTAAAAGGATGGCAGATTCCATACGTCTTAGATGTAATAACCAAATCCAATTTTGAGGTGCCACGAAGGCACAACAGATGGTCAATTATTTATCTAGGTTGTCATGGCGGTACAGTATCTATGCTGTGAAAAATCCACCAATTCAATTCAGGCGATCTTCGATTGTTTGTCTGTGCATTTGTGAAAATCGAGTGAGGCAAAATTAATTCATCAAATGGCTCTGAAAAGACAAACTCTCCTCCTGACTGAGAATACTGAAGCGAAGCACTCTCAGAGTCACAGTTAACATGTTACACCTAAGCTGTGATTCCATCAATGTCGCCTTCTAACACATGTCGTATTTCTGGTTGATTTTACAGCCGGTTTAAATTCTGCGAAAGCGTCAAACCATTCAGTCCATAAAGACTCGAGAAACGAGCTGAATGGCATCGCAAAGTGGAAATATTCCAAACATTAACCGCACCGTTTCTATACAAGCGTGGGTGGGAACGTTTGAGTGAGATTAGCAGACTTGACATGAAGGCCTACGTCGGGGGTGTAGTGGTGAGCTGCCTCGCCCCGCAGTGAGAAAGTGAGAGGTTTGCATGTTCTCCCCTGCGCGGGCCTCCATTTATTTATCCAGAAACATGCATTTTATGGATAATTTATGGCTCCAATTTGCCCGTCTGTTTTGAATGTAAGTGGTGTGGGATTGGCTCCAGAACCCTACAACCCTGCACTGAACAAACACTGTATAGAAGACGGATGGATGGACGTTAAAAATGAGAACCAGACAACCGATTTTAGCCAGAAGCTGCGGTGCAGGATAACAACCTATTTGCTGGCCAAAAAAAAAAGTGTGACTGCACATAGATATCGATTTTTGTAACCAAAGACGGTTTTCAAACTGTGGTGGTACATCGGACTGCACGTTTCACTTTTCATTCAGGATACTAAGTCGTAGAGCTTGAGCACCACTGAAAGAGAAAAACTCATTTTTGCAGTTGGCCTTGGTATGGCCCAATTCAGAAACGGTCTGAAGGAAAAAGGTCAATGAAATCAATATTCTCTGAAGACGCAGGCACAAAACTGCCTGTTGGTGGTAGAACTGCATGGGGAACCTAAAAAAAAAAAAAAAGACGATTTTGGCCACTTGAAACCGTCCATATATCCCTCCATCTTCTAAACACCCTTTATCAAGCTATTACGTGAGAGTCAATCCCAGCTGACTGTGACAAGCCGCAGGTCCGTCGAAGAGAACCTTCTTCTTTTTTTTTTTTTTTTAACTCGCTTTCAAACTGCAAATCAAAACACTTCAAAATGTGAAATATGTAAAAACTGAACGTTGGCTGACAAATCGTTTCACCTGTAGTGCTTGACTTTCATTTCCCCTCCTGCCAGTCAGACTTTTTGTTGGCCAAAAAAACAAAATAAAAAAAGCCTCGCAAGCTTGACTAGACTCCCTATCAGGATGTGATCTAATCATTTTCATAACATTTTGAAAAGACAGTAGGAAAAAATAAGTTGGCTTAGCACGAGCTAAACCGGTCGTCTGTATGATGACTATTCTAGAATCATTTAGTTTATTTGTTGGAGGAGTTCCTCAATAATCCTAAAGTAAATCCAACCTGCAAGGTGAAAGGTTGCCCGACTGTGTGCAACAATAACTTGTATCCACGGTAACCGGGACGTATGGGCAGGGAAGCAAGAACCAAAAGTTGCGTTTACAGAATATTTCCCCGTCATTTTTTGTGTGTCAATATTGACCAGAAAATTGGACGCCTGTTGTTGTTTTTTTTTAGTAAGTAATAAAAGACATTAACATTTTCCTGAGCATGCATCGTGTCCTTCATCCAAAATAGTTGCAAATATGTAATGTAGATCACAGCTGGACTATAAAAGGTTGAGAGACTTTGAGGACAACAGACATAAAAAATGTTCTCAAATCCTGCTGCGTGTGAGGGCAGACCCAGTAACAAGGGGGGGGGGGGGGGGGGTTGTCCTTGAGGATAGGAATAGGAGGATGCCCTTTTCGTATAATGGCTTCGACAAAGGATAAATGAGTGGAGTGGACCCGCTCGGAGGACAGTGAGGACAGGTAAAGGACGGGACACGCAGCACACTGGCATCACTTTGTTGGCCGGCCTGCAGGCTCAGCTCAGTCTCTCGCCGTCTTGCTGCTCGGTTCCGATGAAGTCCCTAACCGGATTTTTATTTTTTTCTGCCCCCATACATACAGTCCCAATAAATCCATCTCCGTGGGACGTTCCACTGGCATTATTCTTGTCTTTCCTCTGGAAAGGAGACGTCCAATCTGCACTCCTCACCATTGTCTCCCCACCAGACAGCCCAGTGTATGAACGCTCCGGGCCAAATCCCCGTCTTCCATAGGCGGACCATTGCCCACAGACACACTCAGCTCTAATTAGGCAGACCGCTGGACGCGTTGCTGGGGGAAATCTCTCTGCGCAGACTTATCATCTAGTGGCAGCTTTGCAGATTTAAGTCTTTTCATCTAGTTTGTGTGCCTGTGTGTAAGCCGGCGCCGAGGGAGCCAGAAGATATCGTCGTCGCGTTTGACGATTTAGTGATGAACTAATTCCCCCACTTTCATGAAGCAAAAAGGAAAATATGCATGTGTGCAGCCGAGCGTGTGTGCGTGCGTGTGTTCGTGCTACAACATGTTGCACAGCCTTGCACGGCCCTGGTGCTCCTGCAGAGTGTACAGTGTGTTTCAGATCTGTACAACTTGCTGAAAGTTTCCCCGGAGACCTGCGTCATCAACACCGAGGTTATTTCCTGTAGTTGAAGAGCAGCATGACTCCTTTCCTGTTCTGTGTGTGTGTGTGTGTGTGTGTGTGTGTGTGTGTGTGTGTGTGTGTGTGTGTGTGTGTGTCTGTGTGTTAAGAAGAAGGTTTGTACCCCACACAGATCCAGTTTCTCCTTTACTGGACAAACATGCAACAGACACTATGTTCACGTTACATCTAATATTAAATCATTTCGGCGACAAAGACCAAAGCTTCACCGGACAGTGTCCGTTTTTACATTGACCTCAATTCAAAGTTTAACCTCAAGCGAGTGGAAAAACCAAATGGGAAGAAGTCTTCCTCAACATGCAAGAAATTTGAAACACAACAGGGTGTCGTTTGCAGTGTATTCCAGAATGAACAACAAGCAGTTCACGAAATCTACGAAGCCCACAGTTTGAAGTCTCCTCTCCTTCTTTAAGAGAAGAGCCGTTACATGCCGCCTCTCCTGAATCATCTCTCCTCTCGTCTTCTCTGTCCCCGGGGACGCTTTGCATCGCAGCCCCTTCCAGCAACTCCCTCCGAACAACAAAAACATTGTCTTATTCTATTCCCCCCCCCCCCCCCCCCTACACTCCATCTCAGTGGAGCTATTACTCTGTCTTACTCTGCATATGACCCGGGGGCGATGGGAGGCGGAACACATTGGCCGCCGATGATAATGCTGCTCTGCGGTGCAGAGATCTACGAGCTGCAGCTCTCTGGTGGCTGTGGTGGTTATTTTATTTTTTGGTTGTTTTGTTTTTTTTAATAGCTATTTGGTTTTGTTGTAGTACAGCAGAATGGAAGTAGAGCAATGCTCTCGTTGTGGCCTATTCCATATGCCGTTATTACATTAGGCATTAGCCCACACAAGACAGAGTACGATACATGCATTCGTGAAAAGCAAGAGTAGTGCAACAAGCTCATCCACTGAGCGGCTTGGAAAGATTAATATAAACTTTCTAGCACAAATGTGCATATATCTTAAACCTGTTGTTCAGAGTTTCTCTCCTAATTTAAGTGAACTTTAGGTTTTTTTTTTTAAATAAATAGATGGGAACTACATTATGATTAGTTGTGGTGAATGTTTTTATTCAGAATTTATTGCACAAATAGGCGATACACCTGCGTTCAGCGGCTTTATTGTTCACCGTAATCACATTTCTAAGCAACAGCAACACCGTGAGGCAATAATCTTTGAAGCTAATTGGTCTCGGGTTAGGGAATCCTAAGATTCTTACACGGTTTACAATCTGCATGCAATATAATACTTTTGTATTCGTTTTGTGGGATTTTCATGTCCCAAAATATACGGCTACTTTATGAGTCAGGTGCGGCGTAAGAGTGGTTTGCACTTTCACTTCCCAGTGAGAATATCACCCGTTTGAGTTCGTGCTGCAGAGTTTCCTCCCACGGTCAGAAGACGTGGATTCAAGGTGAACTGGTTACTTGAATATTGCCCTTGGGTGCAAATTTTGAATGAACAATTGCCATGTATTTTACTGGCAACTGGTTGAGGGTTTATGCTACCTTGAACCGATCAATCAATCTTTATTGTTATTATACAAAAATGCACAATTGATGTTTTTTTTTGGTTTCTCTTAGAAAAAAAAACTAAACATATAAGAGATACATATGAAAAAAAAGTTGTAGCGGGAATTAAAACATACAATGTCCCACGTTTTAAGCTTTTCATTTTATGTCTTCTATGTGTATATGAACAAGGATTGTGAGCTGCTGAGTTATTTACATTATTTAGGAAGGTTAACAAAACGTGACCTTATTTGCTCAAATCCCCCCCCCCCCCCCCCCCCCCCCTCCAAAAAAACCCAAATAAAAACAAAACAAAAAACCAGAGCAGAACATGGATTATACAGTCTTATCCTATTCTGACAGAATTAACGTAGTGGAAAATGACAGCAGAAGTTGACATTATACTTTAGGATTACATCATATCGACTTTGGACACCGAGGAGCGAAAGCCTCCACAAGACACAGGGCAGAGGAGGAAAGTGCAACGACGCCTCCTAGTGGCAAGAACCGAGTTTAGTCTGCAGGAAGGATGGTGAAACGTTACTTGAATATTCATTACATTACACCGAGTAAATGAATGGTTTTGATCAACGGGGTGTTTCCGTTTTCAAAATGTCATGGAAGAAGAGACAATGAAAAGACAAAGAAGCAAAAGACATAAAAGTTAGTCCTAACATGTTCCTTTAATTGTCTTGCATCACATAGACAGACTTAATTTGCATCTATGTCAATAGTTTTGAAAGTTGCTGTTGGTAAACAATTTAAAACAATGTAAACTACAAACAGATGTAGCACGAGGAGACAATCCAAGACTAATAGGGAGCGTTTCTGTTTAGAGTTTTCATGTTCTACCTGTGCATGGGCTTTTTGTTGGGGGGGGTACTCTGGATAGATAGATAGATAGATAGATAGATAGATAGATAGATAGATAGATAGATAGATAAACTGCACGGTGGACACATTTGTTTTTATCATATTCAAAATCTCAGTAGATCACCTCCCTCATAAAAAAATAAATAAAAAAAAACCCAACGAATCGCACATCTGCGCACGCGCAGTGCAAGATTTCCCCAGTCCTTCATTTTTGAACGAGAGAAGGTGGAGGATGGCTGCGGGCTACACCAAAGTCCCGGTTCGATTCATCGTTTTTATTTTATTCTTCTATGTGTTACTGTAAGTACTGTTAAGTAGGGGACGTGGTTATAATCCGGTGGGCTCACTGGTGTGTGTTTGTTTTTGACGTTGCTGACATGTCTGGACGTCTCTCCTCCCCGGTGTTGTTTACGTGATTTAAAGTAATTTATAATAACAAATGACTAAGAGCTGTCACTGAAAATGAGTCGAACGTTAAGCTTTTTGGGAGAGACGATGATTTTGGGTTTCTTTTTTTCCCTTTTACGGCGAATGAGTTTTTGGTTTCGGTGGGGGAAACAAACTAGTGAGATAACAAAACTCGCCTTAACACCCGAGTTTGACGGTGATCTCTATTTCTATGTAGCCGAAAGTACATTGGCGTTTACTGTAAATACTCGTGTATTATTTCCTAACTTTCACTTTCGTTTTCCTACCCGTGTCTCAGTCAGCCCTGTTCTTCTCAGTCTGATGTTAAAGTCAGTGCGAGTCCAGTGAGAGAAATAATCCGCAACAGGAGGCAGGTGTGTGTGGACGGCACCTACGACCACGAAGGCAGGACCTGCTGTCTCTGTGCTGCCGGTGAGTGGGACACAAACTGCGTCTCTGCGCATGCGTGTGTACATCTGCGCGCTTAAACATTTTTGCATGTGCAGATTTGCATATCCAACCAGCTCCTTGGGTTCATTCAACTGTGAGCTGCCAAGGAAGGTAAAATAAATCATACACCACTTCATTATTTCAACATTAAGTCATACCACATTGCAACAAACAAGAACTTAAATGCAGAAAATCAAGGGAAAGTGACTGAAAACACTGAAGTCAACAGGTCTGCTTCCGAAATGCTGATTTTGGGAAGTATATGTGATTTAAAAAAAAAACCTAAAACAAACATTCAAATACTGTTAAGATGAGTCTTGTTGAGTCCAAGCAAAAGTACAAATCCCGAAGTACAAAGACTTCAAATGTCCCCTTCAAAAGTTCTTCCCTTTTTTTGTCTGCATACATCAAGGTCAATACCTCAAGAAGGACTGCAGCTCAAGTCAAGATGATCGAATATGCGACCAGTGCGAGAGCGGCACGTACAACAGTTATCCCAACAGCTTTAAGTCCTGCCGGCCGTGCACTTCATGCTCCCACCCCAATGGTAAAAACAAAACTAGAATCTTTATCTTTTTCCTAAGTAGTTCTACTCAGTCATTATGGGTCCTGCGAAAGTAGTACAGACACGTGACTGAATTACATAGCTTTTGCAAAAAACTTTATTTTGCAAAAAGTTCTTTTCATAATGACAGTACGCCTGTTGTCCTTTCAGCTAATTTGGTAGTTGCTGAACCGTGTACCATTGCCAGAGACACAAAGTGTCGATGCAAGGAGGGTCATTACTGCACCAGCAACACAGGGAGCTGCCAAATCTGCCATCCCTGTACAGTGTAAGTTCTGCTCCTCCACATGAAGACTCGCCGGCGAGTCCTCAGTAACTGTCTCTCTCTCTCTCTCTATGTATATATGTATATATATATATATATTTTTATCCCCCCCCCCCCAGGTGTTCAACCAGCATCAAGGAACCCTGCACTGCCACTAATAACACAGTCTGCAATGAACCTGAAGGTTTGGAATTGTTCAGTCTCATTCGGTTGTGGGATAAATCATAATGGTCTTATTTTGGGGCACACCATAGAGACATTGAGTTGCTTGATTCAAACTAAACTTTTCTCATCTGAGCCCACCCAGACTAGCTCTATAAAAGGATGATGGTTCCTCTTTGATCGGCGTTAACGCCCAGACTAGACGTTACTGGAACGCAACATAAAATGCCATCCTCCAACGCTCCAAGCAGCCACACAAACACGGTTTCTCAGTGAATAAGTGATTAGTCATTCACAACTTGGAAAAAAAAGCAACTAGAGTTTAACAAGTCAGGAGTAATTAATAACTCAAATCAGGAGTGAGCTCGACTTCAAAAACAACAACCAGAGCCACACTAATCTGTCAGGAGTTCCGACCCACCTTGCAAACCAGAAGAGTGAAATAGACACGAAGTCTTGACTGAGAAAATGCGTTTAACTTAAATTCATAGATTTGCTTCAAAGAAACACACACACTGCTCTCTGCCGGTTGACACACACTGAAGGACGCCAATGTCCCTCTGAACCACTCTGCCCCCTGGTGATGTCATCCTTACCTCCTTAAGTACCGTGTACTTGGTGGATTCGGCCAGTCAGGTCTTCAGGATGGCACAGCCCTACTTACATAGTTAGTTGGCGGTGACCAGATCCACTTCTCCTGTTGACTGCCCAACACCTGAAGACACATCTGCAAGATACATACAGTTCAACTGAGACTCATTTAAATTGTTTCTTGCAGTTATTATTATGAAGCCACGTGATTCCTGAAAGAAATTGTCGTAATGTGGTAGTAATTAAGACACGTTGGTGTTTTGGTGTTTTTGTCACAGGAAACAAAACAACAGCCATCGTGGTCTCTGTAATTGTTGGACTGATAGTAGTAGTAGCAGCAGCAGTAGCAGTTTTACTCTGGAGAAGAAAAAAAGCGGGTGAGTATTTCTGCTACCGTAGGGCTCCTCGTTAAAACCTACTCTGCACTACAAGGTCAACATGTGTATTTCTTCATTTATTTATTATGTTTCTTTATCTTCTGTTTTGTCATAAGCGCAACAACCGCAGGCACCAAGTGAAACGACAGCTAATGGAAATCCAGCTGACGTGGTAAGTTAATCTCTTCAACTTGCTCTGACCCGATCCCTTGAAAGACGTTCAGCTTTTGACTCACACTAACATGAATGATAAAATGCTTCTCTGTGTCTTCTCTAATGTTGGTAAAGCTGCCCCTCTATGGAGGAGGCACAGGTTAGTCTGAAAGTTGTCTTGCGCGTGTGTGCGTCCCTGTGTCAGTGTTGCTATAAAAGTGTGTGAAAACACTTGTTTTTTAAATCAATGTGAAGTTGACGGTGAACGTGTTATTCTGTTTCTGCTTCACAGGAGATGCAGCGTCTCATTGGTATGAAACACCCAACATGAATCCAACAACAATTATTCTCTAAATTCTGAAAGTGCATCGTGTTCTTTTTCAAGCTTGACGTAGAGTCTCGCGTCGCTACTAACGTTTGAGCGGAACTCTTTTTGCAGACATCCAGCCTTTACTGCCGCAAATTGCTGAGCAGCTCGCGTGGAAGGACGTGGAGCATTTGGCGACGCGAAGCGGGATTCCGGGTCCTGCTATTCAGTCTTGTAAGCTGGACCACCCGGGCGACAGTCAGGAGCAGACGCTCCAACTGCTGAGGAGGTGGGTGGAGTGTCAAGGCAAGAGGGCCGCGGACAACCTGGTCCAAAACCTCCGTGAGAGCCGTCAAATCGCCAAAGCAGAGAAGGTCGAGGAGATCTTGTATAACAAGAATCCCACTGCATGAACTATTATGTTTAGAACACTTGAGATATGATGCATGATGCAACCATTTTTTGTTTTTTTATTCACAAAACTTTACAAAACAAGCGTTGAGCCAACAAGAGGTCGGCTTAATATTCAGTCAGTAGTTGCAGTTAGACATCATGTAAACGACGCATCGAATTGCTCGCCACTGAGCTTCTTGCGGATGTGTCACGCACCGTTCTGAGAAAATAGGCGGTGCGGGAAAGCGCAACTGCTCAGTTGCTCTGAGAAACACGAATCCGTCTTCAATAGCTGTGGGCTTGAAGGGTAAAGCTGCACGTGGAATCCTGCTTACAAACTGCCTACAAGCAGCAGAGCATGCTGGGGATTTAAATTGGTCTATAAAAACCAGCACATCAATCTGGTCACTAGATTCAGTGTTCACGTAAATGGCGCCTTATAGTCAGAGAGTATTCATTCGGATTGTTGAAACAAACACACAAAATAACTGAGTGTGTGAATAGCTGTAGATTGATTTGTTATAATGTTGGATATTATTTCTGACCGAGTAGCTTATGAGCTCCCAGTAAAATAAATCAATAGGTTTTTTTCCTTTAATGTAACAGTTGCAACAAATTGCATTGCTCATAACCGCAACATGTTTTTACACAAAATACAAAAGTAATAATAGATTATAAATAAAAATACAGTTCAACTTGGAGACAAACGTGACGGAACTTAAAAACTGACAGTTTCAAAAAAAAAAAAGATTTTCATTAAGTTTGTTAGAAACAATGCTAGAGATGCTCTATGAATCTATTGAAATAATGTTACTGGTCAATTAGAACTAGAACTGAAATGACTTCTGACAAAAAGTTTAAAAAAAATAACTTGATATGAAGACGTAACTGTACAATTTTACAGTTTTACATCTCCTGGTATAGTGAGATACGATTTTCTATATCGCTTTATGTTCAGTGCCGTGGGGTGAGTGGGGGTGGCGTTTCTTATTTTTGCCTCGCAAGATGTTTACATGAAATGATTGGTTTGTAAATGTGATTGTAAGATTTTGTTTTTAGTTTGAGTAATTTAAAGAATTTTGGAAAAATTGTAAAATTGCGTGTTAAGATATGTTAAATGATGACTGTGACTTACAGACGAGTGAGTTTATCATTGGTTGATCAACTCTCCAGTGGTCGTTGACTCACTTTGCATGCACTGAATTGTACCTGTGTGTTAACATCATCATGTCAATTTGGGAGAAAATCCGTGTGTTTTCCTTTGCCAAGGAATGCTTTTTGTTAAAGAGCTGGTATATTGAGCAAAAAAATCTTAATAAAGAACTCGTGGAAGTGTCAAATGGGATTTCTTCTCCTTATATCTTGTGGTTGACCTCAAATCATGTAATGCTAATGCACACGTTTGAGTCCATCTGTTCATTGTGAACTTCACAAGAGTATTTTCATTTTCATTAGCATCAGCATGGTCATATCAACTATAATTATTTCATAATTTCCTCGTT
Source organism: Lipophrys pholis (assembly GCF_963383615.2). Lineage (NCBI taxonomy): Eukaryota > Metazoa > Chordata > Actinopteri > Blenniiformes > Blenniidae > Lipophrys > Lipophrys pholis. Next base: position 9,731,050 of record NC_137642.1, on the reverse strand, counting down.
TAACTTAATCTCGTTCAATTAGCTCAACCGACTTGCTTCAGCAAAAGTGTAATAACGCTGTCTTGGACATTTACTTTTGATAGTTGCTGATGATCATTGTTCATGCATAGAATACTGTCACAAAAGATTTTATTACTGCTTCTCAAAGGACGTTTTCTACTGTATTTTGTGTCTCCATCTTCTATATCCGACGTACAGTAACTTTGTGTGGAGCAAGAGCTGATTTGGGTAAACCCTGGCTGAGTTGCCAGTCCCTCATAAAGACTCAACTTCACAGCATTGAGAGAGAACAATTATGTTTTAGGAGAGCATGTAAACCTCATAGAGAAAGGCCCGTACCAATAATATTCTTATAGGCTATATTACATCTAGAATTGTCACATTTCATTTTTCACTTTATTGGCCATTACTACATTATTGGTTGTTTCTAGCAATTTTTACCTCGCAAAACTTAGTGTTTCACAGTGTGTAATGAAATAATATAGTTATAATTTACTTATTTGCTGAATTCGAAATTCTGAAAAAACGTAGTCTTTGCCTGGAAGTCATGATTGAGAAAAATGTGTTGCAGAGCAACAAAAATGAAAATAAGAAATTGTTATTTACCAAAACTCGTCAACTTCTTATCTTTGCCCTCAATAGTAGTGCTAATTTTTCATGTGGTCCTTTAGGAAAATTAGTTGGCCACCCCTGGTGTAAGCCATTCATACGGTGGCCCAGAAGGGCCAACAACACAACACACCAACAAAAGCCACAACACACCAACAAAAGCCACAACACAACAACAAAAGCCGCAACACAACAATAAAGAGTCGCAACACAACAACAAAAGCCGCAACACAACAAAGAGTCGCAACACAACAACATAAGCCACAACACACCAACGAAAGCCACAACACAACAACAAAAGTCACAACACAACAACATAAGCCGAAACACAACAACATAAGCCACAACACAACAAAATAAGCCACAACACACCAACAAAAGTTCTTAAAAGTTCTCTGACTGCTGCATCCTTCCGATGTGGTGTTTTGTTGTTGTATCATGGCTCTTTGTTGTTGTGTCGCGGCTCTTTGTTGTTGTGTTGCGGCTTTTGTTGTTGTGTTGCGGCTCTTTCTAGTTGTGTTGCGGCTTTTGTTGTTGTGTTGTGGCTTTTGTTGTGTTGTGATTCTTTGTTGTTGTGTTGTGGCTTTTGTTGGTGTGTTGTGTTGTTGTTCCCTTCTGGGCCACCTTACATTCAGCTCTACTGCTCATCCCACAAATGCATGACCCCATTTAAAAAATATAAACTTTCTGACTTTCCATTAGTTTAAGAGTTACTGTCCAATAACATAATTACAACTAAGACATATGTACCAAAGACACCTTTTGCGGTTGCGTGGGTGAAAAAAAAAACGATGGAAATTCGAAAGAAAAAGACATTTTGCACATAATGTGTGATGATTAAACTTTTCTCCTCGCGGTAGTGTAGTTTCGGGTGTGCGGAGGAGGCTGGGCGGGCTCTTTCTTCATGGGTGGAGCGCACATGTCAGGAAATGTGAAAGCAGGAGGCTGAGAAATGCCTCTGCTGTTCTCATGACGCTGCTTCCACCGCCGGATGGCCAGAAGAAGAAGAAGCAACACACCAACTCTGTCACCATGGACGAGAGGTACGTTTTTCAGCTCCTTCTTCTGAACGGAAGCTACTTTGTTTTTGGAGACTTTTTCTTGCTGTAAACTCGTAGATTCACGCGACAGCGTGTAAAAACCACAAAAAAAAAGAAAAAGCCAGTGAACATCTTGACAGAGCAGCGGCGGTGCAACTCCTGTTGTGACTCATGTGTCTGGAATAATGTTTATCCGTCGCCATCTTTCCGTAATTAACGGGTTCTTTTTTTTTTTTTTATTGTGTTGCCACGACAACAGGAGAGGTGACGCTACGTCACTGCTCGTGTATTGACGTTACTCTAGTCTTGAATGCGTTCATATTTCGCACTTACTGATCCAACTCTCGATATATCATGTATATTGCACCATATATTTGGTGCATTTACCTGATTAATTGTCCATTTTTTGTTGTCAGATTCGCTGTTGTGACTTTGGTCACGTGACCATGGGAAAGGCAGTCAGCTACTTTCAGTGGGCACGAGCTTCTGTCAAATGTTAAATTTCATTACAATATCAATTTTACTGCTGGCATTTTCAATAGAAGATCTATTTTCTTTACATGTGCATAATTCAACGATGATCTTGAGTGTGCGAAGTGAACAAACTTTTGGTTTATTTTAAATTATTTATTGCTCACCTTTAATCTATCACAGTCAAACGGTCGCACACATTCACACCTGCAGACAACTAACCACAAATGCATAGTTTTGGACCACGGGAGAAAACCAGTAAAAACACAAACACATGTGCATGGGAAGGCCTCAAGCCTGGAGTCGAACCACGACCACACAATGCTTCCCCTGATTTAAGCACAATCAATGTAAATAGATAAACATCATATCATTTTAATTATGGACAAACTACTTTTGATGCATGTGCTTCAACTGAATATGTGGCTCAACAGTCGCTCTGTTGCCTAAACTTCATAAAAGATACATACTGTATTACACGTTTTATTTCCTTCTAACACAATTTACACCACTCTTTCCATATGTGTCGAGTTTGCAGGTCGTGCAAAATGTCAATTTGCTTCACAGGGAATGCCAAAATGTAATTACGGATGTCTTTGAAAACATATCTAATAATGAGAATTATAATTCAAAGGCATATTTTCTTTCTACTTTTTGCAGCGTAAGTAAAACATAAAGTCTGCTGCAGCTATGTATACATTTTAAAACTAGAAAGACAGTGAGATTACTGGGAGATTAAAACAAACAAAAAAGAAGTTCATGTCTTTGTGGTCTGTACCCGTCCTCAGCAATTTTACACGAGCCACATTTCTGGCCTGGAGTCTGGCAGCGTGTTTGTTTTGATGGACAAATCTGTGTAAGTGTTGGAAAGCGTCCCAGTGCGTAAGTCATGGGAAGTTTCCCTGGCTTTCTGGCCTCGCGTACCCCACCATTACTGCTGTCGTTGAAGAGCCGCAGTCGTCTCATGATGTTAGAGCGAGATAATAACACAACTATGCTTCCTTTTATTTCTTGCACTTTGCATGTCAGAGGAAGTCTCGCTGAGCGTTTCATTTTCATTACTGTAATTCAGTCCATCATTTCTAAACATTCCTATAGTGTTTAACTAATAACATCAGTACTGTAAGTTAGAAACAAATCAAGAGTTTATAAATTGTGATGTTAAACACCACACATGGTTAAATTCTATGTCACTCTTGGAACATAGGCAACAGGCTTATGTAATTTCCTCCTCTACGATTGCAAGGCCTATTCGTTGTCTATGACGTACAGGAAACATTAGAATGCACTGCCAGTCTTTTCCGCATTGCAGAATGTAATTAAATCATATTTGAAGTTTAAAGACGCTGCTGTTTTTTTTCCACTGTATTTTGGATAAATGTCAGCAGGATGTGCAGGTTAGGAGGCACAGTATGTGGTAACTAAATATAGTTATCAGAAGGGCGATGTTCTTCCAAAGGGCTCAATCTTCCTTCCTCTTATGTTGCAAAGTCCGATACTGGACTAGTGCGTCACTGCCTCTATATTTAGAGGTACAAACTGTTTTTTTTTTTTTGTTTCCCCCTGTTGGGTGGAGTGCTTCATAAGAACAACTGAAATGGTTATAGATGCTATGGTACACACATGCTCATTTGTTTTTCCTCATATTGATTTTCATATACATAAAACTACTTAAATTTGTCCTTATCCTTTTAGGGTCGGAGCTGCAGCTGCTGGGACGTTCGCCCAGTCCTTCAGTGTCTCTGGTGTAAACTAGCTGAAGATGCAGGGGGCTATTGCACGAGTGTGCATGGTGGTGGCCGCCGCCATATTGAACCACCCCTCGCTCTTTCCTCAAGAGAACGTCACCATCCCGGAGCAGGACGAGGAGCTGGTGGCCCGGATGCGGGAGCATGAGGAGAGGCTGCAATTGGAGCAGGCCAAGCTGGAGAAGGAGCTTTCTGAGCTGGACTCCAAGCAGGAGGAAACCAGCTGGGACGAAGGTTACAGCTGGTACTTCTGGAGCACGCTGTCTTTTCTCATTTTTTTCACTATTGAGATGTGCAGGGTGGATTTTGCTGACGCAGAAATCCGGCCAGTGGAGGACGAGGACCTATTCTCCGAAAGCGGATCCATCAGCCCCAGGAAGATGGTGCTGGACAAGGACATCCTGAGGAACTTCTGTGACAAATGCACCTACACCTCGGCCCATGAAAACTGGAGAGTGAGGGAGTTTGTTGAGGGTTTTGCAGACGATCTGCTGGAGTCCCTCAGGAGCGTCTGCGACCGCGAGACGGACATGGAAGTCGGGGACTTTGTCGGGATTGGAAGCATGTTCGAGTCTTGGACGGTGTGCAAGCCTCTCATGTGTGACCTCATAGTTCCCTTTTCCCCTCCTGACCCGCACTCCTTTCGGTACCAGCTGTGGTGCAGCCCCACCAGCGACGTCCCTCCAGACATGGAGGGCTGCGGCAGGATAAAGGTGACCCGGTCCGGGGAGGGCGAGGAGGCCTGTCTATGTGGATCCGCCAACCTGGGCGAGGACATGCTTTGTCTGTTGCACGGCAAGAGCGACTCGGTCAAAGTGAACCACGCCCCCGACGAGCTGCTGTGCTCAAAGAACACCCATTTCTTATCCAAAGACCAGGTGATGAAGTGGTTTCAGATCTCCGTAACCAAAGCGTGGGGACGGATTTCACACAAGTATGACTTTGACGTCAACTTTCGCAACCTGGATGCCGCAGGTGCTCTGAAGGTCCGATTCCGTTCTGGGAAAGTCATCGTGATGAACATCATCCCCGTGGTTCAGCTGGAGGGCACCGATGCTTATTTTGTCTCGCACTTTCCCTCGCAGAGCGACGCCTGCCCAGACCCACACTGGCCTCTCTCGTTTGCCGTGTCCGAGAGGGATTTGCTCAAGTATTTTGCTAAACGCCTGCCGCGGCATTCCTGTCATTTACACTGCCTCCAGATTGTTACGTTCCTGCACAGGAAGCAGTCCCGGCTCACGGGGAAAACCGCCCTGACCAGCTACCACCTAAAGACGGCTTTGTTGCACTTGTTGCTGGGCAGCCGGCCGTCCACGTGGGGCCCCGAGAGCTTGGAGCACAGGCTGCGGGACGTGCTGAGCTTCACGCAGAGGAGTCTGCTGGAGAAAAGACTCAACCACGTCCTGGTTGGAAACGGTAGAGTGCCCCAGGAAATCGACGTTCCCGAGACGATTCGCAAAGCGGAGCCCGTCAATCTGTTCAGGCCTCTGGTGTTGCGGAGGGATCTTCACACTGCGACGGTCGGGCATTTTCAGGAGATGTTGAGAAACGCATCGGTACTCGTCCAAGAGTACACGCCTCACTTATCACATGGTGGATCACGCCAAGACATAGAAGAACAGTTTTGAGAGCCAGCCATTCTCTCTCTCTCTCTCTTTTTTTATTTTTATTTATTTATCACTCAGAGTTATGAAGTTACTAAAAAAAAAAGCTGCACATACCAAAAATAAGTTGTGGCTGACATGAAAATGCGGTTTTGCTGTAGATTTATTTTCTACTCCCACTATATTCAGAATACAACTTGAAGTCTATATTTAAGCCGTCATTTTATTTACACCCGAGTGCCTGAATGGTGTTTTGACAGTTATGAAATACAGTCAGTGGGACTGTCTGTTGCTTTAGAAGCCACATTACCTAGAAAGACAGACGCCCTCTGCTGGTGAAAACAAGCAGCAACAAGCAGCCAGTCTGAAAGATCTTTTAAAGTCAAGCCCAGATGGGCATTTTTTTACTAAATAAAGAATATTTCTATTAATCAAAGAGATGATAGGTTTGCCATTCCTAGTATTGGATATATTTTCTACATTTTGCCTTTTATATTTTGACTGTATTCATGTAATATCGTCAGAAACGCCCCAGTTTGTTAAAATCATCAGTGACGATAATACAACTTTATGTCAATTGTAACACAAAGAGACAATACAGATTCAGACTTACATGTAGTTTTTTATTTCACATGTCACACTCCTGCAATGGATCATTGAAGTCACCCTGAGTCAGAAAATTAATGCACCTGGTTCAAATGATAGAAATGTATATTTCTCTCTATAACAAACCACTTCCATGACCAATAAAATCAACTTTCACTCTAAAAAAAGTTAACATCGATTGTATCCATGGTATACAAACGGTCAAACATTTAGCATAAATATAAATTAGCAGGTTGTTGTTGTTTTTTTTCGACCCGAATCTTTCACGGAATACAAAGTTCAATGAAAATGAAAAATGCTACATAAATTGAGCCTGGATTATTTCACCAAATACCAATTTTTGACTTGACGGTCATCATTAAAGCTGAAAGAGGGCAGCTGAACAATGTAAAGCTGACTTCATAGGTGTGCGTGTTTTTTATCTTCTTTTTTTTTTTGGAGTGTTTTCGGTTGCACTGTTGCCCATTGTGGGAAGGACAGTAACTTTCTACAGGCCGAGGTCGAAGTTGGGTGTGCCAGAGGCGTAGGTCTGGATGAAAGCCTTGTAGGTGTCCACGCTGTACCCGGAGGCTTTGACCGCCGGGTCCTCAAACATGCGCTCGGTCCATTTCTTCAACTCGGGTGTGTGGTCCAGAAATCTGCAAAGACAAAGGGAGTCAATCACAGCATTAACAAAAGATGACATCACAACGAATGAACACACCGATGCTTCCAAACAAATGTCGGTGAAGCACAGATTGGTTATATTTTTAGCAAATACAAGAGATATAAATTAGATGACATAACGGGTAAAGGGAACATGAAACAATTCTAATAACTCTTTGTAAAAGTTTCAGTGTGGGCAGGTTACATGTTATGGCCTGGTCTTTGTTAAGAATGCAAGTCATCTTTAGAAGCTTTTATAATAACAGATGCTTCAAAATAATAATGACGACTCAGATTTCATTATCCTGGTCATCATTTATGGAATTCCCTGCTATTTATTGTACATATCTTGACTTTTGTGCTTCTTGCTTAACTGAGATCCCTGTTAAGTGACTTCATAATAAAACCTATTTATTGCTAAACGACTTTCAAAGTTTGTTTTTAACTCACTGTTTCAGGCCAAACGCCTCCTGCCTCTCAAACCAAGGCCACATGAGATAGTCGATCATTGTGATGGCGTTGCCGCCAAAGAACTTTGTCTTCTTCTTGACGAGGACCTGAGGATGGAAATATTAAATTTGTGTTTCGTTGGAACATTAAGACCAATGAGGTGAACATGCACAGACAGATGTGGAGTGACGTGACGGACATACCGCATCCAGTTTGGTTAAGTTCTCTTTCAGTTCAGCTTCCAGCCCTGTGACATCCTCACCCTTCGATTTCCCCAGTGGAATCTTGAAGAAGTACGCTGGTACCTGAAGAAAACAGCGCTAAGAATATGAGTGTTGGATGAAGGTAGACATGCAAACAGGATCTGGACATTTGTAGAGTAACAGACCTTCGAAAATTGCTCCAGCAGCATCTTCTGCTGCGCTCTCTCAAAAGGAGTCGGGGGAAACAACTTCTTCCCAGGGTACTCTTCATCCAGGTACTCGCAGGTGATGGGGGACTCGTAGATCACCTCCCCAGCAGCTGTCTCCAGGGTTGGAACAAGGCCCAGGGGATTCTTCTCCAGGAACCAGTCAGGCTTGTCTCTCAGGTGGATGTTGACAATCTCATGCCTTGAGACAAAAGAGTGAGTGCAGCAAATGATTTTAGGCAATATATTAAGCAAGTAAATATTGTGCTTAAAGCGCAACAAGAAGAAACATTATTTACTTGATTCCTTTGGAATTCAGCACCAACCTTGCCCTCTGTGCAAAAGGGCAGAACCTCATGCTGTAAATCCTGATCGTGCCTTTGGGCACTGGACCGGGTGCAGCACTACCTGATAAGAGAAGATAACATGTTTTTCATCTTTATCAACAATTTTACTGCATTATTGGCAAATTGCAAAGTTATTGATTTCATGACATCTAAAATGGCTCAAATTAAATTATTGGCAGGTGTAACGTTAACGGATAGTATTACGTCACTGTTGCTCCGCCCCTCTTTTGCAAGTGCCTTGGAGTAGGTAGGTAAACGGACAATCTGAATAAATATCCTGACAATTAACAGTAATTTCACAGGGTTTCCGTAGTGTAGTGGTTATCACGTTCGCCTAACACGCGAAAGGTCCCCGGTTCGAGACCGGGCGGAAACAGATTTTTTTTTTTTTTTTTTCAGGGATTAAGGCAGCACTTCTTATTCTGATTTATTCTACACACTGTTTCAATCCATTTTGAAACAGAGGTGCTCATGCAAGTATTTTCACCCTGAATTATTAATATACAAGACTTCATTTGCTCAGGAGCTTGTATTGTCTACAATGAAACAAACTGGACTCTGATCTTTCAGGTTTTTATTTTTAATAGTTTTCATGACACCACGTTATCTGCAGAGACTTTTACACTAAAATATACGGAAGAGTTATACAACAAATCGTTCATAACATCCACCAACACATTAGATAACGTGACAGTCAAGTTTTAACGGGGTAAAATATCTTCACCGTTTGCATTGATACATTAACTTCTTAATGCAGATGTCACGATGACAATGCAAAAAAAAAATGTAAAAAAAAAAACTGTCGCTGCTGTCGTCACTCCCTCGAGCTCGAGACGATCTATGTATTGAAATAGGAGGTATGAACATCTTGCAAGACACAAGACACATCTAAAATATCACCGTAATGCAGTCCTCCGAGCACGAAATGAAGCGACACAAACGACCGTCTGGACAATAGAAAACGGTAATAAAGAGTTTGTAAACCACGAAAATAACAAAGCGCGCCACAATTTCTGTCTGCCGAACTCCGCGGAGTATCTTACCCTGAGCGAGGCACTTCTCAGTCGACATGGTCACTCTGTAATGACGGTCAGTGAAGGATGAAAGTGAAAACAGGTGTAGATTATCGAGGAGAGAAACCACAATGCTCGCAGAGCAATCACACTTCCTTATTATTTAATGTGTACTCCAGTTTCCGGAGTGGGCGGGACCGCTCAAGTATCAGCCAATGGCGTGAGAGATTGAAGTTGCCTGGTTACCGTGGTTACAGTTTCTCAGTTTGCGCGCTAATTAAACTGAATTAAATTATTGATAAAGTAAAAGTTACATGTCGTTTGAAATTTGCCTTAAAATTGACATTTAGAACCTTAGAATTCAGGTATGTATGTACTAAAATTACACTACCAGCTTATTTCCCCCCCGTTTTATAGTCTGCTGGTGGACTCAGGGCTTCTCATGATGAAACAGTCAAATTTCAACTTTCGAAATCTTCAAATGAGATTGTGTTTTTATTGACATTTTACACATTGTTTTTGTTCTTTTGAATTAGAGGTGTTCAAGTTTTCAAAAGTAAATATTTTCTTCTGATTGAATAAAATTGCGCATGACTAGATTTGCTCCAGGGCTTTCATTGTCTACGATAAAACAAACTGCACTCTGACATTTTTGTTTTTATATATATATATATATATATATAGTATTGATGACACCACCTTATCTGCAGTGATTTTTACACTAAAATAAAACGAGGAGTCATAAAACAAGCATTTCAAAATAATTATTATAAATAACAATAATGCTGCTGGAGCACTGGGGTGATGTGGTGGGTGGAGGGGGTTTGAGTGATGATCTAGGCAGCTGAATTTTGAGTGGCTGATATTATTGAAGTGAGACTGAAATGTTAAGGAGCTGTTGCAGATGACACGCAAACTCTTAACCTCGGGGGCGGGATGAATGATGGAAGTTTTACATTTCGATGGTTATACTCTTACGTTTTTGATGGATTATATTTAGTACCAATGAGATGGGCCTTAGTTTTGTTTGAGTGAGTTATGAGAGAGCCATAATCGCTCCCTCAGCGAGCTCGTAACAGCTATCGGCACGTTACATGAAGATAACAGGCAAGTTATAGGTGGTGTTAAATTTTTTCACTGTTTTGCAATACATTGGTGACTACTTAATGCAGAGTCACGATGACAATGCAAAAAATTTTGCTCAATTTTGCTTCTGTCTTCAGTCCCTCAATCACAGCAGAACACATACTCTGTATTGAAATAGGGGTTGGGGGTGGTGGGGATCTTGCAAAACACTGCAGCAAACGATCAAAGCAAGTTAATAATGTGTTTAAAGTGTATCAGAAAGAAATATTATTTACTTTTACTTTTGGCATTCAGCACTAATCTTGCCTTCTGTGCAAAAGGACAGAACCTCATGCCGTAAATTCCGATGTTGCCTTTGAAATTGCCCAAATTATTATGTTATTGGCAGGTAGAACATTATTGGACAGTATTACATTATTGGTTGCTGCACCCCTCTTTTCTGAGTTGTTTGAATCTCAGACCCCCTGAAAACATTACAATCCTCTCTCTCAAAAAAAAAAGTAAATAGTCCTTCAGCATAATTCATTAAGTTCTGCTTAATTCTCTCTGTCCCAAGTTTTCAAATGTGTACCGTTAACATCCAATTCAAGAAAAGTTAGTGTCATGATGTCAAATTTCAACTTTCAACATCTTCAAATGAGATGTGCAAGTCATTGCATTCTTTTATGGGCATTTATCACATCGTTCCAATCTCTGACTCAGATGTGTTCATGTTTTAGAAAGCACATATTTTTACTCTGAAGTATTATTATAATCGTGGACCAGATTTGCACAGGAGATTACATTGTCTACATTAAAGAAAAACTTGACTCTGATCTTTCAGTTTTATTTATTGTGACATTCAATGACAAAGTTCATGTTTTACATTCTAAACTTTTACATTTAAATAAACTGAGGACAAAACGCATCTCCTATTAGACACCAGCACAAAACATAATCAGAACTTGACAGTGAAGTTTTAAAAAACGTTAAACGTCTTCACCGGTTTGCGAAACATTGATCGGGATCATGTGATTAGATAATGCAGAGTCATGATGACGATGCAAAAACTTGGCTACTGTCATTACTCCTTCAAGGAGCAAAACAATGACGACGCCAATTGTAGTATGGATGAGTCATGATTGGGGGGCAACGATTAAACCTCCAGCTCCACTGTCAGAGATCCTTTGGCACCAAAACACTTCTTCTTAATGTGGAGCTGAAAAAAAAGAAAGACATTATTTTGGAAAAGACCGTAGAAGTCACAGACTACAGGAGAGAAACAAGATGTTAGTGCCATGTAATGGTGACGTGAGTGTGAGAAGAAGGAAAGAGACTCATGAAAGGAAAGTCTCATCAGTCTTAACTTAAAGCAGATTAACTAGAAAAAGGCCCAGGGTAATCTGAACCTGCCCCTAACCGTTTATCAAATGGGGAGGTTTAGAGTCTGTCTTTGAAGTAGAGCGCGGTATCGCCTGTCTAACTGAAGTAGGGACTTGGTTCTATATGAGAGGTGCCTGACAACTGAAAGCTCTGCCTCCCATTGGACGTGTGGAAATGCTTGCAGCCTCCACCACCCGGCACTCTGAGAACACAGTATTCTGAAGGGACGTTATATAATAAACAGCTCTGACTAACAGACATGATGGAGCCTGGGCTTTTATGTGTTAGAATAAAGAACTGTATTGTCAAAGTGCATTCACCCTACAACACTGATTATAGGCGTACATACTGTATGTTGCTTACACAACAATGCTTTCAGGTGGAAACGGTCAATTTGTCATGCATTTTGTCTGTTAGTCTACACAGTGGATTTCTAAAAACATTTCTCCCTGGAAAATGCTCTCAGCGTGCAACATTTTCAAAGTGATCCCGTGTTTATTTGCGTCCTAACAGGGAAAATACATCTTTTCATTCTCGCCACTGGTCTCTGGGTTGGGGATTTCCCCATACATTGTGGTCACACCCTCAATGTCTTCTTGGTTTTCCATCAATCCATGTTCTCTCCTGCGTTTGCCAATACAGAGTCGCAGGATGCTGAAGCCAAAACTAGATTACTTTAGGAAAAAGCAGACGTATAGTCACACACACCCAGTTCTCTCCTTCCATGGTAGCTATTTTCTCAGGCTCCTCAGGCAGTTTTTAAATCCGAAGTCATGACACTATTAGAACTATTATTTAGAAACCCTGCAGCTGGACCCTGGTATCAAACATTTGAATCAGTGCTGAGATGAAATAATGATGCATTCATTTTACTGCAATCTGTGAAGTTGAGATTTGTTGCCGTCAGTCCTTATCAATCTATCTGGCTTTTATCATCTGACAGAATATGTTTAGTAGTTTTCATTGCTTTAATTTCTTCTCTTGGGAACAGCACAACTGGACTATACGTCTCTGACATTAAGTGATGGTCTTTATTTGGGATGTTGCTCCTCTCTTCCTGACCACGGCATTACCGTGCGGTAAGCCACTGAAGGCAGCGCTGCGCCTTACATTACATGCCACACGTTGTATTTGCAGTGATGTGGATCCAGATCGGACTTTTGTTAACCCGACTGTTCGATGCAAGAAAGTGCTGAGCCAACATTTGGGACGCACCCACAAGTGGGACAGGACGTCGCTCCTTTGGTGTTCAACCCTCTGAATTGGCTCCAGCTTTGTGCGTTGGGTGCTTCATCCATCACTGTCGGGAATATCGAGAAGAGTGCCAGTTTTCACGTCCTGGGAAAAAAAAAAAAAGAATTAAAAGCACAGCTGGCTGCAAAGTTATGCAGCTGTAATCGACTGACGTGTTTTGACAGGCATATCGGGTGAGTCAGTTGATCAGTTTCACACTATTACTCTCACCAAGCGGGGTATAAAGTGAAGAGTAAAATGTTTGTTGGCCATCAGACATGTTACACTAGTCAATGAAACAGCTTGTGCAACCTGTTGAAAAAAAAAAAAAAAAAAAAAAAAAGCCAAACCTCCACGTGTTTACTCTGACTAACCTCAGCACCAGAGCCCGACTGACTCCCTCTGCCATCTGCTGGACAACCCCATCAAAGCTTCATGCGGGGACTTTCTGTCCCTCGCTGGTCCACACCGACTCTCTGTCTCCGTCCTCTTCAACCCCACAAGTAAACAAACATGCACACTGAGACCTGTTTAATTTTAAAACTATGATAGTGACTATTCCTATTGTTCCTTTGTTGTGTTTTTACTGCCGATAAGACTATCTGCTGAGGCAAACCCTTAAAGGAAATGACCTAAAGAGGAATATTAATGTAGTACTTTCGTTTTTGTTTTGTCTTGTTGTTGTGCACTGAACATGAGAACATAAATCAGGCTGACAAACTGCTCATATTTCTTTCTCTACCTGCCATGAACCTGAAAGGTGAATCACTCCAAGCCACGATAAGAAAATATTTGATCTATGTCCAAGGTGATCAACGACTAATACAGAGAGGGAGGAGAACGATCGGATGTTTGACACATGAGTCATAAAATCATGTGGTGCTGACCTAAAGCAATTCTCCAAAAGCAAATAGAACCTTTCACAATTTTGCAATCAGCTTCCAATGAATCATCTCACGTGGGCGAGAAGAGTTTTTTGAAAGTAATTAATGGGAGTAAACCAAACGTAAGAATAATAGGAACGTTTTTGTGTCCTTCGTGTTAAGATGTATTCTCTATATAAGGAGATTTTATAAATATGTGAGCCGCAAATGTTACAGTCGCCCTTAACTGTGTATCAGACACTTCTTCCAAATAATACAGGAGAGAGGAGTTTTGCTTAAACCACTTTCAAAGACATTCCCATGATAGATGAAGTGTTTGTTGTTGAAATGTTTAGATGTATTGTCACGAATGTTGTTGCACACAGCACCATAGCCAAGCCGTTTGTAGGAACTCATATTGTGTTTACACAGAAGCGTGGAAAGATGAGCTGAACAATCCATTAGATACAGAAGTCTTTCGTGGAAAGGGCAGACATAAATAAAATTGGACACTGATGTGTTGTTCATATGATACAACATTTTAGGGCGTTTAGACAACAGTGCCAAGTCTATTTAAGGAGATCATTAGTAAATGTTTAAATTTAGAATGAGATCTCGGTTAGTTGTCACATTTACAACTTGCTCAACAGTTTCTGTTTTATACTTTACATCTCATGGCATCTATAGAATCTGTAGACCGCCATGGCCATGGTCTCTCCTCTGAAGTTCTCAAGGCAGCTAGATATGAAATGCCCTATCCACTGAAATCCTGTGTTCTGGGAGTTGGTGAGGCTTTTGCTGTCAGAAGAACAAACCCCTACAGAGGTCCCAGCTTGCTCGTGTTTGTTTGAGGTGTGTCAAGATGTGAGTTTTGGTTATTACAGACACTTGAATCTCACCACTGCTCTCTGTTTGATCCACTAACAGAGGCCTGCAGCCATCAGGTGTCCCAGCTAGATCCACAACAGGAAGAGAGGGCTCACCCGCTGGGGCCTCCCTCTCTCCTGCTCTCCCCCCACAGTTTCTGGCTGGCTGCGCCGAGATGGCTTACTGCCAATCAGAGAGGCCGCTTCCTTGGTCAGGGCTCATTTCAATATTTCTATTCCTACAAAAGTTGAAATCCTGTTTATTTCTCCTGTGCTTGATTCTGTAAGAGGTGAGGCGCAAAGACTAGGACCCTGTTTAAATTTTTTAAACATTTTGTTCACGAATTTTCGGTGTTCCGAGTCCCGCGCCGTTAGGAGCACGTACACAAGAAGCACATCAAAATTGGGGGAAAATTCGGGAATAGTGTGCTATAACTTTTGTTAAGGATTTGGCCAACCGAATTTCTCATTCAACTGGAGTTGAATGAGAAGTTTTTAATGGAAAATTTGAGCAAGGAGTGGTCCAGATGACGTCTTTAAGACGTCTTCATTGAGGCCAGAATGAAAGTTTTTTTGTACGTCTTTCCTTGACATTACATGGACCTCCTGTCTGGACGTCATATAAACGTCCAAACAAGACCTCTGGGTGACGTAACGCAAGGGAAGAAAAAAAAAATCTATCTATCTATCTATAGATGACACCAACTGGGGTTGAACTTAAACCTCTTTTATGACAGGTACAACTCCTAACCACTACCAACAGTGCACCGGTGCTTCAGACACTCCTGACAATAAATTTGTAAGCATGTCACCACATATGACAAGCTCAAAAAAAGTATTATGAATCGATGTTAACTAGGTCACACGTTTAGTCACAATACTTTTTTGAGTCCGTCATATATAAGTCACATGCTTACAGTCAACCCTGCATGAAAGAGGTTTGGGTTCAATCTCAGGTGGAGTCATATATATATATATATATTTTTTTTTTTTTTTTTGATTGCGTCAGGTCCTCCAGAGATCTTGTTTGGATGTTTATATATGACGTTTAGACAGGACGATAAACAGGACAGGACTACATCTCCCAGAAACATTTGCGGCTTGTCCGTCACCTGGGAGCTGAGACGTTTCCATAGCGACAAGTCTCACACAGACACACAGACACGCTATCGTCTTCGTTTTATCTGAATTATCTTCAAATCCAGACGACGAGGGAGGAACGACACTCTTTTACAGGTGAGTTTCAAACTGAGAGGAAACGCGAGGGAGAAAGTTGAGGAGTCGAAGTGTCAGGAGTCTGCACGTCACCTACAAAAAACGTGTTGTTTTGAATAGCGCCTCACCGAGTTCACGAAACCTGTCAAAGTCTGGAAATGAAGTGGATTAAATAGTTTTATCGTTAGCAGGCCGTGGATTAACGTTAGAGCAAAGAAAGGCGATCATATTGAGAAGTCACGACTTCTTCTCATCCACTCTCAGGTCAGTGGCCATGTGTGTTTTCGGTGTTTCCTCCTAATATCACGCACTTTGGATAAATCTTAATTAACACAATTGGCTGTTTGTTCAGAGGAAGCATTTCTGATGTGCAGGGAAGTAGGGGAATGTGATGCATGTAAATGAAGTGTGCAAACAGGGAAATGTGACATCTTTAGATATTCACATTTGGTCATTTTCACTGCTGATTCTTTCATGAGGTGATTTCTCAGGAATAACAAGACTATTTCTTGTTTTAATCCTCTTTTTTTCTTTCGCCGCTTTTTAGCCGCGTACCTTGGTCCCGCAAAGTTGGGAGCGTGTGCACAAAAAAGGCACATCAAAATGCTCGGGGATATGTTACTATGACTTTTGTTAACGGTCTCGGCTACATTTCTGAAGAAATCACAAAAAACTGTGGGAAAATCCCCCTTTCAAAGCGGATGGGAGAGGCACCCCATGGAGGAGAAACTCGGAGTTGGAGGTTTGATGTTGATATGACATCGAGATGCAGCGAGAGGCAGGCACACAAAACGTCCTCTGAAATGTTCCAGTTTGCCTGGATATTTCTGCGCCTGCAGAAATGTTGAGCTGCAATGGCGCTCACGTCGCCTCGGTGGAGTTAGGAGTGTTTCCTTCCTCGCCGGAAGGCCTCACGCTTCCTTGTCTGCACTGACCTCAGGTAAAGCGAGCAGCTTTGTCACGCCGACATAGTGTGCGGGCTGTGAACAGCAGAGGGAACTGTTGCGTACTCAAATGTTCACTTTGAGAAGCAGTTTGGTCTGTTCCCCTTGCAATGAGGGCCGAAAGTAAATAAACGGATGATCTGCTGTGAGCGCCGGAGAATCACGATCCACAGGAAGCTTGAAGTGTGACAGAATTCACAGCACAATGTCTCCCGCTGAATATTAACCCACTCAGAATCCACATTCCTGAAAAATAATCTCTTCCACACACAATGTTTGATCATTTGTTGGCTAAAGACATTATGCTTCAAATGAACTCTGTGTCTCTGGTACTTTTTTTTAATAGAAACAGATGAGTTTAGGGTTCAGTGCTATCATGTGCTGTCTACTGTATAGTGATACTATTCACCAGAATAAAGTACCTTCACGTGTTTACAGTGTACATTTGTTTCCTGGGGCTGCTGGCGGAGCGAAAGGCGTCAAAGCGGACAAGGTCAGTGAAGCCACTCAGTATATCCAGTATACGGCTGATTTCTTAAAGGATGTGTTTAATACTGAAACACTCCATGCCTGCTGGCTTTCCTGTGTAGGGGTTTCCTGCAGGGATTAAAAACAAAAGGAGAGTAAGGTAAGAGAAAAACAAAAAGCTTGTATTTATGTGATTACATGAGTACTGCACAACAAGTGAAAATGAATTTATTATCACACCATAATAAAGGCTAATAAAGTCAGTTTTGTTTCTTTTGGATTTTTTTCCCCCCAGTGTTTCTAGTTGTGCTTTTGTTCAGATGCTCTCCTCCCTAATATTTTGATGAAACAAAAAAAAAGAAAATTAATGTATACTAATTTAACAGTATTTCAAACTACAAACAACTCAGTATAACAAAAAATATACACTCTATTGCTGACTTATCGTTTTGTTTATTGCTCATTTCTTATTCCCAAGCATGATTAACATGTGTTTTGATTGTCGGTGTGTCCCGTGTTAGCACACAATAGGTGAGAGCCACGGCCTTCTGTGTGCTCCACATTCTCACCCCACCTGGTCGGAGGGCCGGCCAGAAGCAGTCACTGACCCTCTGTGATATTTTTAGCGGTGGCATGAGATGTGATGAATGTTAAGTGTGTTTAGTAACGTTTGGGGTTCCTGTAAGACAGAAGCGTCATGGCGCCGTGCCGGTCGCACCTGCACGCGAGGCCCGAGCGGCGAGAACAGCTGTGGGTTTTTTTTTGGGGGCCGTCACTCGCTCTGTTCGACAGCTCAATTTATCGTCACCGCACAGAGTAAGAACGCCAGCCAGTTAGTCGGCGCTATGCCGCTATCAAGCAGACGGACATTTGTGAAGAAGTTGTTGAGTATTTTATAACCCAGCACAGATTGCCGATAACAGCAGGCCGGCGGTGGCGGCGTGTCGGGTCAGGGGAGGGTTTCACACCACACTGACAATAATGCATGGGAACCAAAACAGTTCGGTTTTCATTCTTCACTGGCAGTGTTGGGTCACATTCCTTTCTTTTTTTTAAATTCTCTAATTCTCTATAAATACATGATTTGATTTCTGTTTGAATTCTTTTTCACTCTATCTCACAATTATAATGTATGTTGTAAACAGGCCATGAAAGAAGACAATGACGAATATTGTGAGGTTAAAAGAAACCTGAGACAAACCATCAAAGAGCTACGTGACGCTGTAAGTGAGTTTTATTACGGTTTTTTCATCATTAAAAAAAAAATCATAAAGAACAAAAAAAAGAATTATCATGGGAAACTGAACACAACGAATAAAAGCATTTTGTATCTCAGTTCCCTGTAGATATGTAGTTGATGATGATATAAGTTATAAGAATGTATACGAAGAATACTATGTGTTTGTGCTAATGCTAAAGCTTTGCCTGAAGAGAGCATTGTACACATGGAAGTAGTGCAAATGTTCAAATGTATGTCCAATGCTTTTACAAAGTCATAATAGAGTGGGGTTTTATTTCAGTACATAGTAGTGCAATGATACTCAGTAGCATGTGACACGTCTTTTTTTTTTTTTATTAAAATATCTATGAGGGTGTAGTAGTTGATAACAGCACATAAAATATATGAACAAAGAAAGTGTATATTGTTGTTATTTATGAAACACAATGAGATGTGGGAAATGTTTGTCTCCTGGATGTGCAGATTCAGCAAATGGTTTGTGAGAATGAAGACCTCCCAGAGCAGACCTTTAACCTGAATGTTGAGGAACAGAGTAAATGTGAGGCCATTGTGGAGCGGGAGGTCACACGGGTATAGTAACTATAACTAGATTAATACGATTAAACAAAGTCTTCCATGTCTAATGTTTTCGATCTGGCTGGTTCTATCCTGCATTATAATATGTTTTTGTGACGTATGTAAAACTTTGCCATGCTTGCGTCCCCACATTTGCAGGTGAGAGCTGAAATCCAATGGGACATTTTGGAGAAATATTACCTCTACGATGTCCTGAAGAGAGAATGCTGGGACTCTGTGAAGACCAAAGGCCGAGTCATTAAGGTAAAAGCTGCTCTGAAACAGACCCCGATAAAGAAGACGAGCGGGTGTTTATTTTTATCACCCTGCCTCTCCTCGTCCAACACAGGCCTTTCACCTCGACGTCGAGGTCCCAAACTACCGTCTGAAAGAGCGGACTCAGAAACAGTTGGAGGATCTCCGCAGGGTCGAGAGTATGAGGAAGCTTGAAATGGCCGCCGCTGTAAGCAAGACGGATCTCGGGCAAAGCGTGGTTTCGATTCCACAGCGAAGAAAAGCAGTCGAGTCAGAGGCAATTAACTGACATCGAACGTCTTGTGCTTTCTGAAAGCTGTGACGGCGCATCCTCTTCACCGTGTTGATTCCTACACGTGATTTTTTTTAAATTTTGTTTTGTTGCGAAACCAGTCAAGTCAATACAAGTTGACGGCTGGAAAATAACGTGATGCTTTGAATCACAGGCCTTCGTTTAACCTTTGTCGCTGTCGTAACGTTTTGAAATACTTGAACAGGCGCCAAACCTGCCACTTTTGAAATGCGTTGAGATTCAGAGCCGTGCGGCCGACACCGAGTTGTTAGTGTGCTTGTGCTCATATTGATAATACGGGATCCATACAATGATGTGTGGGCACGCTTCTTCTCCCCACTTTCCTCCCGCAGCTGAACGACACGAAGCGTGCCGTCGCGCTCGAAGGGCAGAGGGATGAGCAGCACAACCCAGAGAGCGTTTCTCTGACGGGGAGCTTCTCTGCTCAGTTAGGACTTTCAAATCCTTACGTCTATGATCAGTTCAGCGTGATAACGACAGACCAGAGGATCAACCAGATCATTCTTCTGCAGGTGAGAGAGAGAGAGAGAGAGAGAGAGAGAGAGAGAGAGAGAGAGAGAGAGAGAGAGAGAGAGAGAGAGAGAGAGAGAGAGAGAGAGAGAGAGAGAGAGAGAGAGAGAGAGAGAGAGAGAGAGAGAGAGAGAGAGAGAGAGAGAGAGAGAGAGAGAGAGAGAGAGTCCCAGAAACTGTGAAAAAGTTTGTGAAATGTTTCACGATTCGTAGAAAAGTCAAAGAAAAAGTGGCAAAGCGCCTGACAGAACCTCACTGAGTCATTCGGAGTCACGTCGTCGTCTTGATCCTTTTTTTGTCTAAATGCAGGATGTGATTCATCGCATCAAGACGGCTTTCAACGCCGAGTTCGAGGCCCTGCACAGGCAGAAGGTGCAGGAGCTGAAACGCGTGAGCGACAGGAACCAACAGCTCAGGGAGCTCATGCGGGAGCTGGACACGGATGCGGCGCTGTGGGAGCCCAGCGTGGCCGACAGCGAGTGTCCGGAGAGGCTGCTCACCGTGGACGACTCCGAGGTTCGGAGTTCACCGAACGGAGCGTGTGCACGTCCTCCCACGTGTGAATTGGGGTTTTAACTCGTATGAGACTTGGCCTTTGTTCCACTCTAGATACAAGCAGAGAAGTATCTCACCCCTGAACAGACAAAAGAGGAGGAGACGAGGAAGCGGGAGGAACTGGCTGCTCAAGTAGGCTGACATTAGTGTTTTTTAAACTTTTTCCACTCATGACTCTGGAACATTCTTTTATGCATCCTTAATTATCAATACAAGATGTAAATCATCATTTATCCCACAGAACAGTAAACTGTTTTGCCATATTAATGTTTTCTTCTTGTCTGTCATGTTGGCAGGAAGACGCGAGTAGAGGAAAGGCTCTTGATGCCATGATGGATGGAGTTATTGAAGTACAGAAAGAGGACATCTTGAAAAGGGTATAGCTGCATACATACATACATACATACATACATACATACATATAGTAAAAAAAAAAGATTATTTTGAAACTAATTCCAGATTATTTCTTATGAAATAACAATTTATATTAAGTCCCCCTTGTCTTAATTAATTTGAGCCGATTTGAAAGGCACAATTTTTAGAAAAACTAGAAATGTGAGTTGTTGTTAAATTTGACTTTAGTAGTGATTGCTTGTTGGGCTCGAGTAAGCAATTATCTGACTGACTAAATACATGTGTGATAGCCCAAATGTATTGGGGAATAGTTGTTTTTTTTGCCCAAATACAATATTTTAAACAGATGATTTTGTATATTATAGTAGGAAAACAAAGTATCTCTCAGATTTAGACTGAAAATTGGATAAAAACAAGTCATTTCACCCTCGGTGAGATGTAACATTTATTTTATGATCAAGGCGGGTGGATTTCTGTGAACCTCAAAATAAATTCATGATGTGTTGGATTTTTTTTTTTTTTTTGAAGCTTGAATTATTTCCTGGGCTGTTCCTGTTGAATTAGACAAATC
Source organism: Lipophrys pholis (assembly GCF_963383615.2). NCBI lineage: Eukaryota > Metazoa > Chordata > Actinopteri > Blenniiformes > Blenniidae > Lipophrys > Lipophrys pholis. The sequence continues at coordinate 9,709,718 of NC_137642.1, read as the reverse complement.
TGCATGAAGGGCACATGGTTCTATTGAATTTACTCCACAGGAAATACCTCCGCCTAAGTGCCTGGTGCCCACGACTGAGGAGGAGAAAAAAGCCTACGAGGAGTATGAAAACAAAGTCAAAGCACTCAATGAAGCGAAAGAGACTCACAAAAGGGCGAGGACAGAAAACACATTTACGTCCATAGATCAACATTAATCGACGGTCGGCGTTTGCTATAAGTGATCTGTGAATGCTTTTTTGTTACAGTCCTTAGAAGCTGAAATTAAAAAACTGCAAAATTCCACCCAGGAGGCAACCAAAGCAATTGATGAAAGTTTGACAAAGTTGTTGGAGAAGAAAGAGAAATGCATAGTGGCTATTAACCAGGTGAGCAAACACACAGATACGACGCGCGGCAATGCAGTTTTTCATACAGAAAGCAAAGAAGCATCAATTAAAAAAAAGAAAAAGATCTCATCAGGGTTTTCCTCCTCAAGTTCATGACGTCTAAAAAAAATTCTTCAATGTTGGATTTGATGTATTTTACAGGAGGAACTGAAGATTACGTGTCTTGTTGAGTCACTCCTCATGGACGAGGAGATGAGAGATCTCCAGCTGGAGCTGCAGCGCAAACTTGAACAAATGGAGGCACACAAGGTGGGTCACTTCCGACGCAGTGATTCTTGAGAAGATTCTGAGTGACAGCTTCAGAATCTGAATGGAATGGCAGCCGCGGTAATCCGGCTCCTGGTGAATATTCCCAAGTGCCAACCCGTAGAACCGCGCGCATGTGTACGGATTCAAAAACATACAATTTCATGACTCGCGTTTCTCTCGTCAGGGTGAAATTGTAGAGGAAGTGAAGCGACTTGAGGAAGAAGTAAGAGTCTTTCACGAGGCCTATGACAGCATTGTGGCTGAAGACAAAGTAAGTCTGCCAAGAAAACGCTCACGTCATTCTGACTCCAAGTGATGATGAAGGACATTCAAAAAGGTCTTGTCCTCCATATCTCCCAAAGATCCTTGACAAAGACTTCAGGAAGGACTTTTTCGACGTGCCAAACCCCGTGGTCGATGTCCTCTATAAGCTCTTCAAACGTCGGCCCTGGTTTGTGACACCACCCGCCCACATCTGCTACTTCAGAGTTTCCGTGAGTAGAATCACGATACGTGGGAGTTCACCTGTTCCAAGACGGTCTTTCATTCCTCAGGGTACAAAAGATGAGGGCCCAGATCGACAACAATCCCAGCCTGTTACAGGAGCGTCGTCTGTGTGGTTCTCCGTCTACTGACGCGCACGGCAAAATGCTGAAAGCCATGGAGGACCTGGATGCCCCGGAGAATATGCCCAGGGGCGTGAATCCTTCAGTCTGGGAGAGATTCTGTGTGACTCGTAGAGCCAAAGTGGAGAGTGAGCATCAGGTAACGTGATGGAGGTGTTAAAAGACTCGGAATACATCGTTAGACATACTAATATGCAACCAGCGTCGTTCACTCCGCCAACATAAATCCTTTCATTCCACCTGTTGACTTAATGTACACAATAACTGTAATTATGTGTCCAAACCAGCTATTAAACTATTAGTCTCCCATGTTCTCCACAGGTCAAACTGAGAGCTCTGACTCTTGCCGAGATGCAGGCGTTTCTGCAGAGGAGGCGAGACGAGGAACAGGCCGCTCAGCGGCAAATCCAAAACATCAACGAGGCGCTTGAAAGGTACGGCCGCGGTCCCCGCCGTCCGTACGGGCAGAGACCGAAACCTGACTGGATGTGACACGAGATGAAATTTTCGATAATCTTAAAACGACTGCAACGCCTGAAACGAGTAAAAGTTGCCTCTCGTCAAAGAAACGCGTGTCGTCTGTTCTGCTGCAGTGTCCATAGGGAGAAGAATGACCTCCTGATAGACACCGTGGTCCAGGTGATAATCAAGCAGGGCCGGGTGGAGCTGCCAGCCACAGACCTGACCGTCCACTACTCCGAGGTCGTCCTTTACCACAGGACCGTGGCGGATCGTCTCAGGGAGCACATCAGGGTCAGCAGCAGACGCACAGGAACAACTTTGGTCGTGCTTTGAAATAGTCTGTGCCGCGTTCTGTGATCACAACACGTGTGTCTGTCAAAATGACGATTTATAACGACAGATGCTCGGAGATGAGAAAATAGCAGCCATGGAGAAGCGCAAAGATGTCCGTAAGGGCATAATCCAGCAGGAGTGGGAGAACAAGGTGCTGAGGGAGAAGATGGAGGATCTCTACGACAAGGCCAGGAGCGTCAAGATGTTGCGGCTCTCGGAGGAGCAGCGGGACATGATCGTAATAATGTTTTTCTTTCTCCTGGATGTTTGCTGCATCTTATGTTTCTGACACGTTGATCATGAGACCAAAGGGTTGTGAAAAAAAAAAAAAAGTTCTGCTTGAAATGTGTTTTTGGTGGAACGTCATTCCGATCAGCTCTTCCAGCCAAACCTCAGTCTAACTGATATCACTGCAGGTATTTGGCTTTTGGCAGCAGCTGATGTTTTTGCATGCAGAAAATTGTTACCATCCTCCAGCACAGATGATCTTTTATTGAAGACACACAGCCTATTCACGCCCGCTCCACACCCTCGACTTTTTTTATTTTTTCACTTATTACCACTCATCCAACAGGTGGAGACTGGTTAAAGGTTTGCTCTCTTCCCACTTTTGTCATATTAACAGCTTTTATCAACAGCACAGGTTGGTGTTCAGGTTTCGAGGAGAGAATTTGTCCGTTCCGTCGTGCATGCCGATCCGAGGCGTGCACCGACACCTCCATCAAACGCAGACCACAAACGTTGACAATATTTGGCTTTCAGCGACAATCTTCAAATTCTTAAGTAGCGTCCCGACTCACACACATATGGAAAGTTATATTAAGAAGAAATATGAATTGGGGATAGTTGAAAACACAGATTCAGCTTCCTCATCCTGCAAGCCGATGAGCGGGGCATGAGTCTCCGTGTGCGAATGCCAGTTTCCTCTCCTGGCAAAAGGTTCAAGGTAGATTTTTCAGCTTCCTCTCATTGTTTTAAAACTCTGGATAGAAACAAATCCACCCTGAGGGATCCTGAACAATTTATTATGAAGGGTTGTTTTCCACACCCATCATGGAAACATTGCGAGCAGTCATAACTTTGTGACTTTCTAAACTCCAGTTCTTCTCTCACACTTTGCAGCACCTGAGCAAAAAGGATCAGAACAGTCGAATGTTCAAGCAAATCTGCACACTGGAGAAGAATTTAGCTTTTATGGAAGAGGTGACGGAACGCTGATCATTTGCTCTCATTTCTGAGCTCTACGTTACGACCCGGGTAACGGTTTCATCCTATATTTCAGACTCATTTAAAGAGCGTGCAGCAACGCATCAGAGCGATCGAGCAGATCAACAGGCGCGCGGCGAGGAAAGCCGAGGGAACCGCTCTTCTGGAGCGGCGGCTTCCCGACGCGCAGCTGAGAGTGGCAGAACTGAGACACATCTGCGAGCCGACAGGTGATGAAAATAGTCGTTTCAGCTGGAAACCCAACGCAGAGGGAGAGTCCCCTCCCCATCTGGCTAACGTGGCTTGTTTTGTGTTCAGCTTTCGAGGAGCACGAGGAGGCTCGAGCCGAAGAGCGGTTCTCTCAGATTGCGAAGACGAGCAGCTTGAAGGAGGTCGCCAGAGCGCAGGGGCAGACGCTGGCTGCCCTCAGAGCCGAAGTTGAACGTCTGACCATGAGGAACTTTCCTGCACTCGATCAGCTGAAACACCACTGAGCAAACGTCAACACAACCTTTTATTTACACTGTACAAGCGTCACAGTCAACCACAGCTACAGCAGCAACAAATATAACGATTCTCAAACTCAATGCTTTTTAATCTGTTTCTTTGTGGTAATAAGATGAACTGGAGACACTCCGAAGTCTATTTTCGGGAAGTGAAGTCCTCCTCCTTGCGGTCGAAGTGCAGAATGCCGTCGTCCAGATTGAAGAGGTCGATGAGCTCGGACAGGTCGGCCTTCCTCCCGTCGATCGGCACCTGAGACTGGAGCTCGTACAGCGCCGCCTGGGCACAACGCCGCCACTTCTCAATCAAGCTTTGGAGTTGTGTTAAATCATTCTGAGGAGAGAGAGAGAGAGAGGGCGATGAAAAATTCACTTCCTGGTGGACCCACTGCATGTTTGAGATCCCCCACTCTTTCAACACACAGAACTTAATGGTTCTCAGTGACGGTTTATTTGACGCAAACGTTCAAAATCGCTTGTATAGGTCACCAAGAACGGGTCTCATTTTAAATGTGAAAGGTGGCCGGTACCTTGCTTCTGTACATTCTAACCATCTTGAGTCTGCGCAGAGTCTCCAGTTTGTCTTTAACCTCCTTCCTCAGCTGTTGTGCAAACTCCTCTGGGGGAAGATGTGACGTTTCGGGCATGTGTCCAGCGAAGCTTTCACTCCCCTCATTACTGTTTACATCAACACGAGGCACGGCGGTTGGAGGACTGTGAACAGTCTGCCGGCGGGAATCTGCCGAAACTTGTCGGCCATCCTCCTCCGAGTCGTCGACACAAAGGCGTTTGGCCACAGAAAGGGGAGAGATGAACGAGCGCCTTGCTCTCTTTAGCCTCTCCCTCAGGGAGGCGCTCAGCTTCGGGTGATGCTGTGGGATGACGGTGAAACGTGAATCAGAGGGAGAACTGAGTGTTCCTGTCTTAAGATGACATGTGGGAGGAGGACCAGGCCGATGAACTAAACCCCGAGTGGACTGATTCCATTTAAAGTCATGCAATGATAGAAATACTCCCAAATTTAGCAGATTGTGTTCTCTCTGTGTGTGTGTGTGTGTGTGTGTGTGTGTGTGTGTGTGTGTGTGTGTGTGTGTGTGTGTGTGTGTGTGTGTGTGTGTGTGTGTGTGTGTGTGTGTGTGTGTGTGTTAGATGTGGCTCTGTTGGGGTACAAGACTTCAACATGCCACTTAAATATGCCAGTTTTTCTTGATTGTCTAAACAACACACTGACATAACCATTCATTAACGCCACATCGAGACAAGCAAGGAGCCAAATAAACATCTTGAAACAAATATGGTCCCATTTCACGTGTAAATAAACTATTTAGCTAAATTGTAGATCTTTGCCATGTCGTGGAGGGCAGCTCAGCATGTTTCAAATTGTGAGAAACTTTTTCTCAATATCGTCTGTATAACTGCCACAGCAGTGACACATGGTTTTGTACGAAATCTTGTTATATAAAAGGTACATTTGTCTCCATTACATATAACCCAAAATTGAGTCATAAAGTGTGTTCTAACAAGATCATTAAGAGTTTTGTGCTTCACTACACCCACCTGAAGCTCTCCGACGCCGCCCTGGAGAGGCTCACCCCACACTTTCAGAATCAGTGGGGAAAAGTTTTCAATCGTGACAATGAGGCTAGATCTGCTTGAGAAGACTTACATTCACAGGTTTTATTCACCAGAAGTGAAGAAGCTGTTTGTGTACAGCGCATCTAGAAACTGTTCAGAGCACATAGCTTGTTGTTATAATTACAGCTTTGTTCCACAATAGATTAAATGTATTGTTTCCTCAAAATTCTACACAATATACCCCATGACATATTCCAGATGCAATGTGGAAAAAGTTTGTTTAAAATGTTTACAAATTTATAAAAAATTTCAAAAGAAAAGAAATCACATGTACATAATAAGCAATACTAAGTTTGCTCAATACTTCGTTGATGGAGCTTTAGCAGCAATTACAGCATTAAGTGGTTGTTTTTTTTTTATATGACGCAACAAGCTTGACACACCTATCCTTAGGCAGTTTGTCCGTTCCTGTTTGCAGAACATCTAAAGCTCCATCAGGTTGGTTAGGAAGCAGTGAGACTAATGTCTGCTCTGGCTGGGCAACTAAAGGACATTCACCGTCACCTCAGTCTCTGATCAAGAAGCAGCTTCTGAAGCACGTTTTCATCCAGGATATCTCTGTACATTGCTGCATTGATCTGAATAGTCTCCCAGTTCTCGCCACTGAAAAGCATTCCCAAATCATGATGCTGCCACCACCATGCTTGACTGTTGGGATGGTATTGGCCTGGTGATGAGCAGTGTCTGGTTTCCTAACAAACATGATGCTTGGCATTCACGCCAAAGAGATCCATCTTTGTCTTATCAGACCAGAGAATCTGTATTTATTTGTTTTATGAAGACAGGTGTGTATCTTTCAGGTCCAATCAACTGAATTTAGGACTCCAGTTAAGATGTAGAAACATCTCAGGGATGATCAGCGGAACAGGATTCACCTGAGCTCCATTTTAAATGTCATTGCAAAGGCTGGGAAAACTTAAACACGTGATGTGTTAGTTTATTTCTAATATATTTGGAAAAAGTTCTAAGTTTATTCATGTTGTTATTATGGGTTGTAGAAATTAAAGGAAAGTTCAATCAATTCCATTGTGGAATAAGGCTGCAACATAAGAAAATGTGGATGTTTAATCTGAACTAATATATTTTACTCGATGTTTTTGTTATTGCAGCTTTCAGTCTTATTTGATCGTCTCTTTGAGGCATGTTGATCTGAATACGTGTAAACTGAATATTAGGAAGCACTCACCTTTTCCTCGTTACTTCCATAGGGGCTTGACTCGGCTGAACTACAAGGAGACAGGTGTGTGGGCTGAGATTTGGCAGATTTAGGAGTGATTTCCATCGGTGAGATTTACTTTGCTTCGTTGTTGACTTCGACATCCAACCTTCAGCCTGACGTGTTAGCCTCTTACACCACAAATGCGGGAAACCGCGCGTATGAGATCAGACCCGCCACTCCCGCTTTAAAAACTACAAATAAGCATTGCTGCAAAAGCTGGCAAACAAAACAGTCTCCTGTCTGACTCTGAACTGGGAATATAACTCGAATCGCTGTGAGAAGTTTCTGTTTTTCCGTATTTTTGCGGGGTTGAAAAAGACGAACTATGATTGGCTCAAATATGATGACGTAGGCCGAACTGCATCTTGGGAAAAGTAGTTTTGGGGGAAAATATCCGCAAAACACCCAGTTACTTCTCAAACAAATACGACTCAAAAAGTCTATTTCACTTTTTAGTTTGTAGTTTTATTAAAGTTACAGCGATTGAAAAAGCTTTGGATTAAACGGAAAAAATACTTTGTGAAGCTAAAAGAAACTCAGACAAAAGAACTCATGATAGAACTTAATCCCCCCAAAAATTAAATGAATATATATATTTTCAAAAAGCAATGCATTTCCTGAAGAGAACAGTGTTGTATTATACCTACAGAATGTTCTCGAAAATGTGATTCCATCTTTGTTTTACTTGCTTGGCTTTGCTCAATTATTGGAAGCCCGTGGTATCATAATTACGTTACCTAATCCAACAAATGAGCCTACAAAGCCATATATTGCCGTTTACATAACTTTGAGACTTCAAGACTGCAGAAAATAGAAAAGAATGAGTCTTAACTGCTTAAAAACTTACGAGTTTTTACTTTGGCAATGAAAGAAAAAAGTAAAAAAATCTGTTTGCTTAACTAAGTTACATATTTGGGAGTATGTGTGTAATCTCTCTGTCTTATCTCTCTCTGTCCTATGTCTTAGTTTTTACTGGAGGATCCTGTGAAACTGTCTGGACTCCTTGTAGGAGGGTGGCCGCCTCCCATTGTCGTGTCCTGGCGGGGGAATTCATGGTGACACCATTGTGCTGAGAGGAAGCAGACAGTCCAAGTGATGCTTTCACGTTGGGTAGCGAAGTCTCGTGTTGTTGCCCTTGTTGCCATGGGTCGACTCATGTTGTGAGTCACTTCTTCTCACAAGTTGATTCATCTCCTTCACGGCATGTTTTTAGACTCATTGTTCAGAATTTGTTTTCCAAATTATGCTGAGGCCGTATTTTCTTCTAATTTCTGTAGCCCTAAGGTGAAAGGTGTGAATTAAAAGCTGTTGCTGCCTGGACTTGCACACCAATACTTAGAAGTTTTAGATTACCCACCCCGGGGAGCTGGGGATTTTTTAACATTTTATGTGGATGAATCTTGCGAGGTTGAGGGTTAAAGGTAATTACCATGTGTGAGTCAAGATTCCTCCCTTTTGCCTTATATTTCTCTTTCTACTCTGAATGGTTGACATAAAATATTGCTTTGCTCCTCTGTGGCGTACACGCAACGCTGCTCTGTTATGGGTTTACAGAATCTCGAGGCTATATGAGACAATCAGAGCAGGTCTTTGATCGCACGTGTAAGCCCTGCACTCATAAGTCTCATGTCATGTTTGTACAGGATGGTAATTCCTGTCCAGCAGTATAAGAATTATTGCCCCCTTTATATCCCTGCATACTATTGTAATGTCTTTCAAAAGTCAGATTTACTTAAAAAAATTAAAGAAATTCTCAAAAATTCAGACTGTTCAAATGACTAAAGGGTCAAACTTGGACCTGAGGCCACAATCATGGGTTGATTTGTTATTGGAGAAACCAATGTTGCATGATTCAGTATTGTCAGACCAGTCAACATGAGAGAAAGCAGAATATTCAGTAATGGAACTTGACAGGAAATGTCTGCCAAAACTATTGACACGTGCATTATGTTTTATTATACAAAAGAGGAAAACGAAGCACGTCTGTGCCACATGTAGAAAAGGTGCAGACAGCGTAGAGTAAAACATTCATTTGTAATTGGATCCAATAAAGGATTTCGATTCTTAAATTCGTGGCAGATTTTGCTTTTATTATGTGGCTGCAATGAATAGCATGAGCTTTTTTTGGCATTCCGTACTTTGGAAGTGTGATGTGCACAGACTATGGTGATTTTGCTTTGTTGTGTTGGTACTGAAACTGTGTTGTGTTATTTTGGGGTTGGCGGGTCGCCCTCACCTGCTCTCACCTTCTGGGAAATTTCTCTTTCTGCATGTTTCATCTGCAAACTTTGCTCCTCCTACCGGGTTACAGCAGGTTAACTGCCAAATGCCTTCAGGGCATATATATATATATATATATATATATATATATATAAGACAAGGCCAACATGTAAGAGCATCTGCTTCAGATTGATATGGTGCGAAAATCAAGTGGCGAGCGGAGTAATCTGCGGCTTTTCATGCCACTTGGGGTCTGATGTGATTCACGTTTTTCGCAGAAGAAAATGCACACCTGTAAACTGCTGTGAATCAGGTCTGTAACACAGAGCCCAAATTAAAGTGCCTCCGAAGCAGCAATTTGATCCTCCAGTCTGATGGTCGTCGTGTCAGCGGGGTGATTATTGCAGATCTTTCTGGAGACGATGAGAGATGTGTCTGCTTTCACATTCCAAGAGTGTGAAACGAATTACGGTAACCACAAACATCAAAGCTTGCATTGCTCCCCAGAAATAATGATCTTTTTTAAAAAAAAAAAATTATTTTGGAAAGCAAGTTTCACATGATGGCACACGGGACAATCTCTTCTCTGTGTGCCGAAGCTTGACGTGTTCGTGTTGCATTGACGATTGTGTCACTACAAGATCACATTTAATGAGTCTTCACATTCAACATACAATTTATGGGCTTGTTCTTTTTTTTTTTTTTTTAGACGTCAGAACAACTTATCACAGTTGTCAACAAGCCTCAAGTTGAGTTTTTTGTTTGGTGTGAAAATGGCCTTCAAGAACAAAATATGTTCGTGTCTTCAAAGACAAACAAAAACACAAAAATCCAACATTTAGAAGCCGGAATAGGATTAATTTGATTTGAATCGCAGAATAAAGTGACATCATTGCAGTTTATTGGACTTTTTCAGCACAACTTTTTCTAAGTGAGAACAAAACGAGAAGCCTAAGAATAAACGGTTTGCTGCACCCTTCAAATTTTGCCTTCTCTGAGTTTAGTATCCACAGCCGTTCTTTCTTCTGGGATTTATTTGAGCTTTAGTAGCTTATAACTCAGAACAGAGGGAGACGTTCCCATGAAATGAACACCAGGTTCATCGTCCTCAGTAGATCAACATGTCCGACGTATGCAAGTTCAGCCAGTCGGTTGCTTTTTCCAATTAATTAAAGCGTATGATTAATGGTAAACAGGGGAGAGTGATATGAGGAATCACCTTCGCAGTCTGCACTGTCAGTGTTGCGCAGTGAGAGTTTTCTTCACGACGCCTGGTTATGAATCACTCATCTTTACATGCCACATTATGTGGACGGGCCCTGAGTGATGAACACTTTTACTTCCATGTTATGCACTCCTGAACTCAACAGTAAATACCTTTGACGCTTCCTGCACCCCTCTAGATATAATGAGGCCTTTTCTGAGTGTGCGTCATCTGAGGCTGCACAATTCACTCGGTTCCTCCCTCGTCTTCTTTTTAAAACCAAAAAAAAATAATCCCTCTGCCACCCTGGAATCCGTTGCTTTCCGTTTAGATCTGGCGTTATTCAAGTCCGCACAGAGATGAGAGCCGAGCAGCTCCTCCTGCGTTACACTCTCCTTGGGGCCATTTGTTTTCCATCTTTTGAGCAGATTAGAGTCACACTGAGTGTGAGTCATGCAGAGTGGGTGGATGTCTTTGCAGGGCGTGGTGGGTGAGAGAGCCCACTGGCGCTTGCGGCCCGACAGAGGAGAAACTCAGCATCTAATTTCACTCCAAACGGCATAAAATGGAAGTTTAAAAAAAAAAAAAAAAAGGACTATCATGCAGCTAAAAACAGCTCTCATGTCCTCTCATTTGTGCATGAAGGCATGTCGGCAGTGTCACACGATAAGCCATCACGATTCCTAATCCGAATCGGAAACGGGAAAAACATAAACTGATCCTGCAGCAGCTGCACAAACATGCTGATGGAGTCTTTAATGCACAGATTGCAGCTAGTTAAAGTTACTTTGGCAGGAGTTTTGACACGTTCCTGCAGTTTTTTTTTGTTTTTTTTCCCCCTGTAAAAATACACAATGCATGTTGTAAAGTGGACGAATCAGTTTTACACAAGGATTTATAGACGTTGCTGAGTATCACCACCACAAACCTGAAAACAGTTTCTCATGTGTGACTTTAGTTTATGGATTGAGTTCACGGATTACAGTCACAAGGATTTAGAGACTTTCTTGAATTTTTCCCGTTTACATACACAGCACATGCTGGAAATACAGTTTGTCAACAGCTGTGAAGTCAAAGTTTTGGATATCCTTTTATGATTACAGTATATATATATATATATATATATATATATATATATAAATATATATTTTTTTTTTTTACACGTATACTGCGGATTTCTCCCCATCATGTGCACAGCTTAAATGACTGTGAGTGAAGGCAGGGTGCAGGCTGGACAGGTCGCCAGGGCAAACACAGGCAAACACACAACCACATTTCTACATACGGACAATTTAGAGAAACCAGTTGGCCTCAAATGCATATTTTTGGACTGTGTGGGGAAAAAAAAATTACTTTCTGGAGAAAACCCACACGCACAGGGAGAACATGAAAACTAAACAGTATGAGCCAAATGTGCTCTCCACTTCATACAGTGCAGCTGTGTTGAAACCTTCCTGTTTTTTGTTTTTTTTTCCCTGTTCTTTTAAAATAAACTGTGCCTGTCGGAAAATTCTGTTGCTAATGTCTGTGAAGCTTTTATTCATGCAGATTACAGTCAAACCTAATACTATAAATAGACCTGGATTTCCTTCAACATCAATTTTGTTTGTTGGGAAATACTATTAGTGGCTGTGATGTTTGGATAAAGTTTATGAATTAAATCTTTTTAAATCTACTTCTAAGATTGAGAATGATAATGTGAATGAGCATACTTTCACAACTATTCTGAGAGTTTCCCATTGTTGTTTATGTTTAAAATTAACTATGCGTATTGGACAATACTCAATCAAATTTGAGATTACGGTCCAAGTTCCAATCACAAGATGATTGGGACTTTAAATGCATCTTATATGTTAAAACTACTGTTGACTAATGGCCATTAAGCTTAAATTTCAGAGGAAAGCTTCAGATTAAAGTATATTTTCACAAGTTTATTGAGACTTTCTGACTTTTTTTTTCTTTAAAGTAAACGTTGCATTTTGGGAAATACTGTTTTGTCTTCAAATATACACAGGGTATATTGCAAATATAGTTTGTTTATGGCTAAAGCCAATGTTTGTAGATCAACTTGATAGATGGATTGATGGATGGATGGATGGGTGGATGGATTATAGATGAAGGATATTAGAAGCAACTCTTCCGTAGTGGCTGTCGTAGAAGTCAGTTGAGTAATTCATTATTTGATTCAAAAGTCACATTAAAAGAAGAGTTTTTGGTTTTTAAATATACACAGTTAGTTGTGAGTAAAGCCAACGTTTATAGAATAAATTACCAGATTACAGTGTATTCAGACTGTACTTGTCGGAAAATGCTGTTGGTTAGTGGCTTTGAAGCCCAAATTGAAGGTTTAAAACTTCAGAATAGAATCAGAAAAGAAGATTGGGACTTCCTTGTTGCTTTTCTTGCGTTTTTTTCCGCTGTGAAACTCACATTTATAAGTTTACATCTTCGAATATTTTTTCACAAGTGTTTTTCAGCCTTTCCTTTTACCTTTAAAATAAACTTACAGAATCCTCAGAGAGCTGCGAAACCAACATTTCTGGACTGAATTGTCAGATTAGAGTCAAAGTTACTTAAACAAGAAAATTGAGACTTTCCTATAACTTTCACCTTTAAATACAAATCATGTTGAGATAAAAAAAACACAAAAAAAAAACAGTTGGTTGGGAACTGGACTCATAGTTTACAGTTTTTTTTTAATGTCAATGTGCGCTCCAGATGTATTCCAGCTGCGGGAGAATGGACTGCTGCGCACAATAGATCAACAGAGCCTGAAATGGTTGCAACCCCCTGTAGGAAAGAAAGAAAGAAAGGAGCAGAGAAAAGAGGAAGAAATCCCACCTCCTTAAACACTCCTTTTACCACCTCCTCCCTGCAACTGTTTTTTTTTTTCTTTTTTCTTTTTTCTTTTTTGGAAGAAGTGGTGGCTGAGAGCAGCGAGTGGAGGCGGCGGGCAGCAGGAGCGCATCACTTTTCCTTTTGCGCTCTCGACTATCTGCGTCCGCAGGCCGACGACTTAATTGGATCCCTCGGGCGCTGTTTTCTTTCTTCAAATCCAGCGTTTCGTGCCGTCTGCTACACCTGCCTGCCAAGCTTTGCGAAGGCGCTGATGGGCGCGGCCGGGAGCGGTGCCCGGACCTCTCTGTTTGGACTTGTCTGCTGAAGTTGGGTGAATACGCACAAAAGGACGCAGGGACTTTAAGAACATCCCCGCACGGAGCGTCAGCCTCACTTTTTATAACTTGGATCATCCTGAGAGGACTCTCTGTCTCACTGTTGGCTGAAGGTATGGATTTTTTTTTTTTTTTTTAACAACACACACTATACTGGGATCACCTGGAGACTTCATTTTTTCTTTCCTTTAAAAAAAAAAAAAAGTTGTTTATGCTGGATGTGCTGGAAGTTTATTCCCATCTGGCTGCTGCATCTCTGCACTAACTGCTGCGCTCTTGGATTTTGGTGATGGGCTGTCAAGCTTCTCCTTTATTTTGGAATTTCTTTAAGTCCACTTATATTCCTACAAGTCTCATCGGTGGGCTTGTAAAGTGCGTGGGGGAGGATTTGAGATCATTTTTCTGGTATAGTCATCTCAGGATAGTTTTACATCCACTTTTGCTGCGCTATTTACACCCGTCTAAATATACTACAGTGGCCTTGCACGAGCTTCAAGGGTTGTTTTTTTTTTTTTTTCTTTCTGACATCAGCCTTCAATGTTTGGTGTTCAGATCAGTTACAGGCTTTAACGTGCAAATAAAAGTTTTATACCTCTAATGAGATGTTAAGAAGGAAGGAATGTACTGGGAAGTATTGTTTTCCAAAGCATCCTAAAGTAAAGAAGTGAAATAATTTGAGCTTGGCACACTTGACCTTATAGAAATTGTGATATGGCCGACTTGCTTTGTCTCTTAATGTGAGGTTTAATGTGAGCATGCTGCAGGAGAAGCACATGCACAGGTTAATGTAAATGTCCTCTGGTGGCAGGGTGTGGCGAGAGGATGGTCTTTCAGAACCGTGCAATGATCCACTGCCCATCTTTTGTTCTTTTGTTAGTTTGGCCTTGAAAGGCATAAAAAGTAAATACAAAGTCTGCTGAAGACTATAGACCAATCTGGAGGTTTTCTTTTTCTTTTTTTCTCTGAGGCATCCACCCTTCACATGAGAACCAACCGTGTCTGGAAAGCTCCTTGAATGTGTGTGTGTTGTGTTTGCGTGATTGGCCTGGGGTCTGTTGCCGAGTCGGACCGTCAGATGCAGGCTGTCCAAACAGAAAACTGTTTCCCATTAAAGCATTCAGTCGTGGTTTTATATAAAAAGAAATGACCACGAGACTGACGTGAGGACATTTTTTTTCCTGTCTTCAGAGGGATTCAATTTTAAGTAATGAAGTAAACAAGGGGTCTGAACTTTAACCCAAATAATTCTTTCCATATCTTATTACCCATCTCCCATAAAATGTTTGCTAAAATCCCCATTTGACCATAATTGAGAGATAAACATCCCTGACTATGAATGACTGTGGTCAATATTTTATCATTGTGTCACCAGATAAGATGGGATGGACGAGTTAACAAGGCTCATGGACTTCTCAGAGGAAAAGGGTGAGATTTCTGACTTTGTTCCTAACGTTTTGGCAAGCCGTCCTCATACCGCAGAGACACAAGAGGTTGATTATCGCTTCCAAAAACAACTTATCTGTAAAACCGTGTCCTCTAAATGACAAAATCCACCATGTGACTGTTTGTGCGTACCAGCGACAGCCGTGCGGGATCCTTTGTCGTCGTGTTACAATCACAAACACATGGTTAGTGCAGAAACGGTTGGTCAGGTTTCAGCACCGAGAACTTCTGGCTTCGGTTTTTGAAAAGGTTTACTTAAAGTTAAAGTTACAGTTTGTAAGCTTTACGTGATTCCTCTTTTGTGCAGCACTGAGTCACTCTTTCCAAACGGTCCTCAGTCCTGCTCAAAGACTTTTGCTCTATTTTGTCTGACCGATACGCGACAGGGTGGAATTTTGGATGAAACTGGCGGCTCGCCACACCATCTATTGGTACAAAGTGGAATCACAAGGAGGGGCAACTCGAGGATAATTAGTTGTATTGCCTCACATTGAGGTCTTAGAAATCTTATGATCTTTGTTTCTTGAAATCCTGTTGATTAGACAAATAGACAGGGCATATTTTAAATGATTATAATAGGATTTACAACATATTGTGCCTTAAGGAAAATATATTCATATGGTGACTACTAAAACCTAAGAAACAACTTATTTAGGCTTATGAAATGCTCATTTTCTAAGATGCATAATTGCGTAAGTGTTGGAAGTTAAATATGTCATGTTAAGGAAAAGACTGGGTTTCTTGCACATCATAAATTCAGTTGTTAACTATATTGTTTCACCTGCATCAGCCGTCTCTTGGTTTTTGGTTTGAATCTTGTCCAACCTTCCTGCACTGGCGATCCCACTTCTCTCTGCTCCGTTAAAAAACATGTCTTAGCTTTACTTTTCATAACCTGTACGGCCACCAGAGGTCACAGTAAAGGTAAATGTCCATCATTTTGAAACCCGTCAACAATCGACCGCTGCTGCTGTTTCCAGTATGAGGACGAGCTCTTCTTCGATTGCACGCAACTATTCAGTAAAGACGTGTTGAAAACACCAACTTAGTTTTTCCCACTTGTTTACATTTGCAGACAGTTTGAGGTTTTATCTCCGGTGAATTGACCTTTATCCACACAGAGCCACTCAAAAGATCTCAGCAGACACACTTGATGTCTCTTTGCCACGGACTTGAACGTGGCGACAGCAGCCAAATTCTGATTTTCTTCACTGGCGAGCTTTAATGACAGATTGGTGTTGAGTATTTAAAGACTCACTTTGCCAGCACAGCTTTAAATAGGTTCCTCTGGAGACTTTACCTCGGTGATGGTTTTGTCTGTCTTTTCTGGGGGTTTATTATCACTAATGGCATGCCTTCACTGTCTCACTTTCCCTTTCTCATGGTGTAAGTCATCCTCGGGGGTTTTCCTCATATAGGCACAGCTGAACGCAAAAGCACAGCTCATCTTTGCTTTAACGGCTCACGACACAGGACGGAGAACAGTGCAGCGGCTGATTATATGTTTGACGCTGACTAAGAGAAACATGTAATCCACCGCTCTGTCCTCGTGTTTTATTTGTCCCCTACAAAAGAAGTGGACTTTATTTATGTTGCACTTTTCAAGCAGACGAGTAAAGAAAGTCTTAAAAAACTGACACTCTGAAGGATGTTGTTTTCTTTTTAAGTCAGTGAACTAACTGCGGTGAAAGTGTGATAGGTTAAGTATTTTGGCTTGAGGAGGAGGAGGAAGAAGAAGAAGAGGACACAAGAGAACAGGCAGCATGAATATGAGAAAAAAAAAAGAAGAAGCTGAAGCTGAAGCCAGTAAAACATGAAAGGCTGCAGCTGGAAAGCAAAGGGCCTTCGAGTGGTAGAAGCATGTCATTAGTAATAATGATATAAACCTGTCATGTACACAAACTCCACGTGAGCAGAAAGGGAAGAAACTAACTAGAAGAAAGAGTAAATTGAACATAAAGAGTGAGCGCGTGATAAATATGTGAATATGTGCATTTTTATTTAGAAATCATTCACTTGTGATGACAGCCTCTTGAAGTATTTCTCTGGATTCTCTGGATTCTTCTAAAACCTCTGGAAAATCTAGTACAGGAAGTTTATGCAATTTAGAATTAAGTGTGATATCCCCCAGAAAAGACAGACTCGTTAGATATACCTGTTTGGAAGCAGATCGTTTATTTTATACACTCATTCTTATTGCCTTTATTAGGTGTGTTGAGTCATAAATGGTGTATTTAGTGATAGTTTACCAATGTGTCATATATAAAGTGGAAGACAAATACAAATTGTATTTGTTTATTTGAAGGTACAAATTCCTTTTGACTATAATCCAAAGTGATCAGATTGAGACACATACTTTATACACATTGGGCAACCCACACACAGTTCCTGATGTTTATATTTAACCGAGACACAAAACATTAGTCATTTATTCATTTTGCTATAGTCAAACAAGACGTGAAAGCAGATAATCCCTTCCACAAAGGAGACGCTGACTCCATGAAGTAAACTCAAATCTGGACATGTTGAATATCAGTCTAGTCTGGATGGGGGCGGATTAGATAAGTGGAAGCTTGTTGTAATAACACAGGTTGATGCGTGAATGAACTTGAGTGCAGCGTACCCAGAAATACTAATCATCTTTCTCCTCATCAGTCGTGACTGAAACTTTCAGCTCCACCACCAGACTGGCTTCTCTCCCACCGAGTGAGTCTCCTCCTTGCCAGTCATGCTCGCCTCAATCATTGTCTGTAAACCGGGAGGATAACGCAGTAATTATAGCCGACCAATGGTGGTACCCGATGAGTAACAGCTTCTCTGTGTTTTGCCGTGTGTCTTCTCGTTGCTAGAGGGAACCGGCGGATCAAATCACAGGAATATGTCCAGCAGTGCTGGAGGGCTGGGCTTGGAGAAGAATGTCTTAACCCAGAACAGCAGTGGAACTACCTACTTCTCTTCATGTGAGCGCAGCTTTTCCGCTCCTCCGCCAGAATTTTAGGAAGTTGTGCGTCTGTCTGAGGACAGAGTTTTGAAATGTGATATTCTTAGCTGTTATTTGGAAGTCAGAAATCAGTTTTTGTGCATCGGTACATGTTTTTTTTTTGGGGGGGGGGGGGGGGGGGGGCTGCAACTCGAACGCAGAAGTACAATGCAAATACTCCAAAACATGTTGAATCCCTGCATTAGTAAGGAACTTTTATAAGAAGAAGAGCCCAAAGACACACAGAGAACTTTGAGTTATCACACTCTCTAATCATCACCTTGAGAGAGTCGCGTCTTTTAGGCTTTTCACTCCTCAGGTGATAAAGGACCTGATCTTTAATACAAACATGAAGTACTTTTATTTCAATGAGGTGCAGTTTTTCCTCCCACACTTCCCCCATAACATTTTTTTTTTTATTCTTTATATTGGTTGCAGTAAAATTGACTACAAAACTATACTTAATTTACCATCACCCACATGTTTTTCTTTTTTTTTCAATAACTACAAATAAAATCAGGAAATAACTGAAACAGATGGGAAAAGCAAATGTTAGCAGCTTTTAACAGTTTTTCGCAAAACGTGCCTGCAAAAGCAATTCCAAGTAGACTTGACAGAGAACAACAGACACAAGTAGCATTAAGAAACACATAAACAATCTGTTTTGTAAGAATTAGGAGTAACCAAGGTCGTTGACTTTTTGTAATCTGACCAGTCGTCCTTAAAGAGAATGACTCACATGGTCCAGACTTTCATGAAGACATATTCTGAAAGCTAAGAGAAAAGGGGACTTTTTGTACTTCCTTCTTCTTTATTCCTACAGATTATATAACAAGTAAGTATGTGGAATAAGTTAAAGTTAAAAAGTTTCATCTGTTTGGATTCAATTTCGATCTTTTGCCTTGTGTGTGAAGTTTAGAAATAAAAGAAATCATTACACAGCCTGATTTCAGTAACCAAAAAACAAATTCTCTTGAAGGACTAATGCCTTTTCTGGCGTTTAGTTGCCTCTACAGCCTTGAGATCCTTAAAAAAAATGATAACTCCTGACTGGGAGGCGGAAGCAACAAATATAAAACGTAGCACTAATAGTGTAATCATGTCAAATTAAACAGGAGAACTTTGGCTACATGGATGTATGTACTGTAAGCCATATTTGCAGCTCAAAATGCAACACACATGCAAAATGAGACAAAATATGAAAAGTCCAAGAGAAATGATGAGAATATATAATTTCCAAGGGTCTGTTTAAAATGATTAACGCTATAAAATATGTTAGGAGGACTTACGTACTCCCCTTGTAGATGTACAACATAGATTTATAAGATCCAAAACATCCATATGAGTTTCAGGTGGTTATACGCCAATGAAAACATATCTGTGCTCACATTTGTGTTTATTGTTACTTTTCATCTCCAAATAATTACATTTTTGATAATAAAACATATTAAATAAACACAGTGGTCTCAAAGTGTGACCATTTCCACCAAGAACTGTTCAAACTGTGGGTCAGTAAGTGACTACAACATATAAGTATGTTGTGCAAATCAAACATATTTAGATTCGATTAAATTGCACGGTTTCCTCATTAGTTCCACATTAGTGAAGTTCCAGCTCTTGAGGCAGTGAAGGGGAGAGAGCAAGCAAACCAGTACCAAATCATGATCATATATGTAAACAATATAAAACAGTACAATATAGGGATACTAATCTGTAACATAAAATCATATATAACCCATTGTAAGATACCTAATGAAGATAGTATTTGATATCAGATGTCATGTATACAAGTGAATATTACATCCACAATATGGGATTGACAATATGCGTCACACTGCTATTCACTGTTATTGCCATCTGAAATGATTTCCCAGTCAACGTATAAAGCAGGAAACATGGATGCACTGAGTAAAAGTTTTTCGTTTACTGTTTTTGAGATCACTTTCATGTGACATAATCCCGGAGACGATTTGGTTTCAGAGGTTCTAAAATAACTTGCTGGTCTCTTCCCTGCAGCCTCAGTGGGGCTGAACCCTGGAAGCTACAGCTCCTCGTCGGGGATCTACCTTGGAGGAGACTCCTCAGGTGGAGGCGAGGGAGGGGGGAGCTTCCTGGATGGAGAAGGGTATGGCAGTGGAGGTGGAGTGCGTGGAGGAGGAGGAGGAGGAGGAGGAGGAGGAGGAGGAGGACGCGCGGGAGGAATAGCAGGAGGAGGGGGAGGAGGAGGAGGAGGAGGAGGAGGTGGTGGGAGTTACATGGTGAGCTCGGTGTCAAAGGTCAGGAGCAGCTCGTCTGGTGGCGCCAGGAGAGTGCCGACTGCCAGCTCATCGGGGGGCCTGTCGCCAGGTTTCCGGGAGAGGAAGATCTTCGTATCCAGTCGCTCGGGAGGCTATGACGGTGCGGCCCTATTAATATGATAAGCACAGTTGGTTTGAGCCGTGCCAGACATTTAAAAAAAAATAAAAATAAAAAATGTGAAGGGAACTGGCACAACTCGCGGCGCTGTTTATACATGTGCTTTGCTCCAATGTTGTCCTGCAGGAAGCTCCAGCCCAAACTCTTCTCCCGAATTCACACGCAAAGATTACGGAAACTATTGTAAGTGAGAGTGACAGCTGAGCAGGGTGACACTTTCCTCTTTGCACGGCGGCTTCATGTCCTTGTGTATTTATGTCTTCCTTTTCCCCTTTTTCTCTGCTTTCCTCTCAGGCTCCGGTGCCACAAGAGGGAGGAGCGAAAGCAGAGGTATTCATTAATACTTTCTCCCCCGACTTGCTTCACAATTCCTGCATCATCTGACTGTGAATTCTCCTCATGTTTGGCCTTTTTCTTTTTATTAAATCAGGATTCCTGTGTCTCTTGTGTCTTGTGATTTTTTTTTTCCAGAGAGCGAGATCAGAGCCAGATTACAAAGTGCCTCCCCGACTGCCTGCAGATGTAAGACCACTAGTTATGCAATCGCTCATAAATTCACCGAATTTTTATTACTTTTTCCCACTTTTGAATTGTGTTCACTGGAAGAGCCACACGTGGGTAGTGGAAGGTTTTTTTAACTGCCTGGTGTCAGTTCTTGCTGTCAGATGACTTGGCTCTCTGTGTTCCTCACGAATTCACATTCCACTTCTCACATCCAGGTTTATTTATGTCCGCGAAATTTCGATTATGAACACATGTGCAGTCAGTTCCCCTAACAGAAGATTCACATCAGCAAAAAGAAGACGGGTGGGTGGGTGGGGGCGGCGGGGGCTGCGCGTGAGGATTAAACAATGCGTTTGTTGGCATTGCAGCCATGTGGGGAAGAAGTTAGGGAGCAGAATTCTGTGGCGGCAGCAGTGGCACACATGAGTCACTGTTTTGCAGCTTTGGAGCAAAACAGAGGAAATCCAGAGGAGGGCAGATGCTCAAAACTCCCCCTACTGATTAAAGTCTTTCACTGCTGTTATACAATGCACATTTTTTACTTTTTTTTTTTCAAAGAGAAACCTTAAATGCCCTCAGCCGGGTGTCCGATTACCATGCTGTATTGTTTATCAGGGCCGAAGAAAAGAAAAGAAAAGTTAGATCTTTGTCATTACTTTCCTCTTTATTCTACTTTTTTAACAACTTTTCAACTATTTATCAGATACATTTATATCTATATCTATATAGTTTTGTACTTATGCAAAAGTTAAACACTGTGCAGTTTAGCAATCAATCAACCTTTATTGAAGAGCACTTGTCATACAATATAATGTACCACATGATGCTTCACGTGTCAAAAACAGATGCCCTTTTCCCACAGACATTCTGTCCTGCAATGTCCTGTCCTACTGTCCTACACCAACCGCCCATCCTTCCCCTAGTGTGATTAAAAAAAAGACAAATAAAAAGATATATGGCTGAGAGAACCATAGAAGAAACACTATCAAAGTAAATCTACACATAATTCAATTTAAGATGTTCACATTCAATAACATAAATCGTAGAGATTAAGATAAACGATGGTTATAAAGTTCATTACAATAAAAACAACAGCAAAGAACAAAAAGACTTTAAAACAACAACAAAAAAAATAATCCGAGGAAACCTATAAAACACGGATTAAAATGCCATGAATACCAAAGTCTATTGATAAATAAAAGCCATATGATAACTTTTAAGAAAAGATTTAAAAGAGGAAACCGACTTTGCCAGACTGAGATTCTCGGTTAGTGAGTCCCACAACAGAACAAAAAGCTTGATCACTAAAACGAAACAACCAGAGGATCTCGAACAAGCTCATAAGGAGTTAAAAGATCTTTGTATGTTTACGGATACCGGAGTAAAGGGAATTGCAGTGGTCTAATCCGGAGGATATGAAAGCACGAACTACCTTTTCAAACTCAGCAAGACTGTGAAATGATCCTTTGAAGCCTCAGTTGAATAAAACAGGACTGTACAACCTCAGCATCAACGATTGTCTGTTTTATCAGGCTTCAGTGGGACATACAGCCTCATGTCATCTGCATAGCCATGGAAATCCATGCTATAGTTGCACAGAATATGCAATAGGGGTAGCATGATTATAGTGAATAATATCAGGAACAGGATGGACCCTGTGGGGGCACCATAGAGGAGAACGCAGGACAAAAACACATCTGAAAGAGAGACAGAGAAAGACCTGTTTGACAGATATAATGAGCCAGAATCTGACTTTATTATAGTTTAGGCTGTTAAATTAGCAGATTGTGACATTGTGTGATTTAATTCCTTTCTCATGAATATTGAAATGTTTATGTGTGTGTGTGTGTATGTATGTATGTATGTATGTATGTATGTATGTATGTATGTATGTATGTATGTATGTATGTATGTATGTATGTATGTATGTATGTATGTATGTATGTATGTATGTGTGTATGTGTGTATGTGTGTATGTGTGTGTTTGTGTGTGTGTGTGTGTGTGTGTGTGTATGTATGTATTTGTTTATTTATTTATTGACTGAGGTAAAACTCATCAGTAACAAACAGAACAAAACCCCCAAAAACTTTTCTAAAGCTAATTAACTCAGCAGATTTCAGTTATTCCCATATTACCTTTCGGATCTTTTGTCATACAGTCAAGCTAATAACATTTAAATTGCCATGTTGATGTATTAAATAGGCGTCGTTATGAATTGTATCAATTTTGTTCGTGATATCAACTGACTAAACAATAGACTAAGCATAGATACATTCATCTGACTGACTAGTAATGGACGCATTGACTGTCTCTTCTTGTTTGTTTTCTTGAACATTAAATTAAGTTAGTAATTATGAATTAAAATGCCTAAAAAGGCATTTTTAAGCAGTACATGTGTTAAATCTGGCTTTCCGTGGACACTATTTTTTTTTTCAAAAGTAATTTTCATTGATTCCTCTGAAAATGGATTGTGTAAAGTCTGTGTTTCACTTTCACTGCTGTCTTAATATTGACTGGGTATTGTTGTGGTGACTGCAGGGACGGAGCTGGACGATGTGAAGAAGCTGCTGAAGGGACGCTCCAACAGTGTCAGCCCCACTCGCTCCTCCACCACTCTGCCCGTCCCTAAAAAAGCCGAGACCAGGACGGTCTCGGTGGCCTCTCAGTCAGGTATACCATTACCAGGACTACATACTACGGATAGTCTGTCTGGCCCCCCGATGATTTGAGGCGACCTCTTCATGTATAGCTGCTGCCGCTGAGCATCTGGGTGTCTGAAGTTCTTTAAACAGAGGCGGGTTAATAATAGAGGAACTTTCAGGAACTTGAGGAGAGGGCAACGCTATTCTGAGAATGTCAGACACAATATTCCCACAATCTGCAGCGCAAAATGACCTCAGCTCATTATCAAGAAAACGCAGATGGAACCTGTGTGTTGGTTCTTAAAGTATTAAGGCATTCATTGTTATGAATAACAGACATCTGGTATCCTCCACAGAATAAATGATAGCAAGGTGTGAATCTTTTTTTTTTTTTTTTTTTTAAACTTAGCAATTATTTCAGAAAGTAGAAAAAGATCTAAAATGACACTAAATATCAGAATCTTGTTACAAAATGAACAATCAGGCATGTTTTTACAGCCTCCGAGACAAAGAAAACAGCAGAATACTGTAGTAGTATTCATATATATTCACGTTGATATTCACATAAACAGATGCTTACTTTTAGTTAATCTTCCACAATAATTAATCCCTCAGAAATGTCAATCTAAATAACATTCAAGAAACACACATAATGCTTTTTTTTGTTTTTTTTGTTTTTCTTTTACAGAAGCTTCATCTGCGTATGGTTCTGGTGTGAGATCGGGGGGCTTCAACACCATTGATCTATCAGGCCTGTATGACACGGCTCTGACCAGCAGGCAGCTGGATACTGGCGTGAAATCTGGCCAGTATGATGTCACGGTGAAATCAGGCCATTATGATTCTGGTGTCAAATCCAGCCAGTATGACACGGGCCTGAAGTCAGGACAGTACGATCTTGGCGTTAAATCGGGGCAGTATGACACGGGTGTGAAATCGACCCACTATGAGACGACCACCGTGCGATCGGGCGGGTACGACATGCTGGACTCCACGCTTCCAACCTTCTCCTGGTCCACCACCACGCTGCCCGCCGGCTCCACCACCGCGCTGGCCGGCAACGGCAACACCAACACCTACACGTACCAAGCCACCCAAGTGGGCACCAACAACATGTCCGGGGGCACCCTGCCGCTCACCCCCACCTCACCGTCCTCTCTGTCAGGTGAGACCAAACATACATGGAATATATCACTGAGTTCAGACGGTGGAACACACACACACATGAATGTACTGGCAGTTTACAACAAGAATCCTTCATTAACCCAACACATGTACCTTTAATAAAACATATTACTTAAAGAAAACACATGTAGAAATTGTAAACAACACACAAAAAGACCCAAAAACACCTGTCATATGAGGGCTTCTCTGAAATTAAAAGCCAAATATAGTCTTACATACACGTCAGTGAATTCAGAGTTATTTAATGCTATTGAATCTGTACAACTTATTGTCTTGTCATTATCACGTGAACCAATGAAAATATATCTTTATCAACAGTTTTATTGACTCTTGAAATACTCGGTACAATGGACACCAAACAAAAAAGCAAACAAAATACAAAATTTCTCCATTCTGGGATTATTTCCTTGTTTTAATTGCCCTTATTATTCTTGTGTATTTGAACCTCACGATCAGCAAGATAAGGCCAACTTTGCACTAACTCTTTGTTTTATTCCTCATTTTATATGTTCATGTTTCATTCACCTTTTTAGTTCCCTCTTTTTCTTTTCATCCTGTTTTTTTTTTTTTTTTTGAGTTTTCATTGTGCACATCCTCAATTCCATCATGTGTTGTTTGCTGGTGTCTGTTTCCAGTTTATGGCTTCCAGAATAATCTGGCGCCCACAACTGGCAGCGTGCTCACCACCAGCGGAGCCAACGTCAGCGCCAACCTCTCGGGTACGGCGAGTCGCGTCGTCGCCGTCACACCATCAAATGCTTTCACATAAGAACTCCATTCAAGAGCTTTGTTTTGTTTCTCAATGCAGGATATGGCGTCCAGAAGAACATGTCAAACGGTGGCGGGGTCGTCCACACCGGTGTCTCCACAGGTGAATCTTTCAAATCCAAACGTTCTTTCTTGAAGAGTCGACCTGAATCACCACTGACTTGACGTTTGATTTCAGCCACGAGGACTCAGTCTGTAGATTCCTTCAAGAGAGACTACAAGTTCTCCCCGTGTGATAAGGAGAACGTTTCAGCCAAGAAGGGCCAAGAAACGGAAATGCTCATTCTGGCCAAAGACAGCGGGAAGCAGTTCACCAGCAGCAGCGGCGCCCAGTTTGGAGGCGGAGGCGGAGGCGGAGGAGGTGAGGCAATGAGGCTTCTGGTGGTTTTTCATACACTTATTATAAAGACGTGTATTGATTGTTTTCAGCATTGTCACCAACAGATGAAAATTGATCACCACCCACAACTCTCAATACAACTGTTTCAATATTTCTTCTTGGAACCTGCTTTCTTTTTCTTTTCTTTTTTATTCATTGACGTCAGCGTGACTTCAAAATACTTTCCTTTATTTTCTATTGAAGCTGTGTAACTGTAACTATTTAAAAGCAGGGATTTCCACCCTGAGGTCTGTGGGCTCAAAAGGGAGGGTCCGAGATGTCAATGAAAACTATTAAAAAACACTAAATAATCTGCATCAACCGGCATTATCTTGACTCTATTTCAAATCAGAGATCCGTTGAGGGGGTCCAGAGTCGTGCAGAAGCTTGAGAACCACCAGTTTAAAGTACTATTTGTGTTTAATATTGCTCCTCCAGGGTCGCTTTCGGGAGACTCGATCAAGAAGGAGAAGCTGATTTCGAGCTACACCGAGACGGTTCCGCTGAAGTCAGAGATGGGCAACTATCAATGTGAGCATCCCTCAGAGGCGTCCTCATGATGACTGTGAATATACGAGTACATCAGTGACGTCCACGTCTTTCTTTTTACAGACGGGTCTGGACCGGGTGTTATAATGAAAGACAAAGCCACCTATGCAGGTAGTTCATTTCTTATTTGTGTGTTTTGTTTTTGTACTTTTTATTAAAAACTGCACAGTCTTGATTTTACTTTCTCTATAAGAATCCCTCCCAAAACTTTCTTTTTCTTTTAAATTTCTCTGCTTGAGGTTTAATTTTCTGGTACTTTTTCTAGGAAAAATTGAGAAAAACTGTAAGATTCACAGATGCTGATAATAACAGAATGTTTTTGTTTTTTTTAATGATTTCCTGTTAAAAAGAGGAGGATCTGATTGCATCTGGATGTTTTCAGAGATTCACAAAGACAGCGGCCCGTTCGGAGGCGGAGGACTGTGTTGCTGCTCGGACTCCTGTTGCTCCTGGTGGAAGTGGCTGCTGGGGCTGCTGCTCCTCTCCCTGCTCCTGCTCGGACTCCTGTTCGGCCTCATCGCGCTGGGTGAGACCGACTGCACCTGAAGCGCCACACTGATATGGGCAAATCTTAAAAAGAGCTGTGAGACAAGTACATCTGCTCAGCCCGAGCTTGTTTTCGAACCCATTAAAAAGCAAGTGAGTGTTATTTCACAGCAGTGTGAGACAGTGAACGCACTCTTCTCCCTGGAAATCTGATCTCTGGGTTACTCCCCCGCTCTCATAAAATCTGGCATTCATTGTCCACAGAGCAAGCTTTGGAAATTGTTACTGGGTGAGATCAGACTCGGCTGGTTTTGCCCGCAAGCAGGAAAAGCCGGCGATGTGGATTTATCTTAGTCAAGGTGTGATGATAAGAGGGTGGAGGAAAAACAAAAACTTCAAGCAGTCTGTACAAAGTCTATTTATAGCCGAATATGAGCCTGGAGGACATAATGAGTATATCATTTTGCTTTATCAGTAAGGAGAGAAAGTTCACACAGTTCAGCTGGCTGTGGTTTGTATTAAACGTCTTTGTGTGACATTTAAGACAGGATCAGAATTTATTTGTGCTGTAAAAGCAATACACATATCACTTTATAAAGCCATAAATAAGCACAGAAAAAAAAGTACCTATGTTTTATGAGCAGGTTTGTGAGTGTGTGGGTCCTGATGTTTTCAGACGGTGAACCACAGGGAAGCTGCGAGGATGTGGGGGATATTTACTGACTAAACATTCACGTGTTTTTTCAGCTGATAGCTGCGTTACCAACAACATATATCTATTAATATCAGCTTGCGTTGATATTAAACTTTTCGTTCAATAAAAGTAATAAATGTCTGTTGAACCACGTGGAAGCTGAAACACAAAGAGACACAAAGCGGCCGCTTTTATACTTTTCGAATCATTTCAATCGGTCGTGCTCCTTTAGTTGTGGTAAAAGGCGAGTTGAAATGACCTGCAGAGCGGCCCCACGCTTCAAAACAAGACTAAAAAAGGTCTGCAGCAGTGAAGGCGGGGTTTCCAGTTCAATGCCCAGATGTTAGGAACGCTCTGCTCTTGTAACAATCAGCGAGACAACAGACAGACAACAGGCAGTGCGTCGTTCAACTGACAGAATGCAGGTTTTACTATCAATAAAACCTATCCTCCTTTTATTTATAAATTTTTTTTTTAAAATAGTGATTGTCACACTGGAGGAGTTGGAAAGAGTTGATTTTACTTTCAACACACATGGACAACAAACAAGTTTAACACCTCATCTATAATCTTTTAGTGTTTTTTTTTACTTTGAGAAAAGCAAGCAGGCATTGGGGATCATTTTATTAATATTGAGGTTACATTTAAATACATGTTCTAGAGTCTCATGATTTTCTGGGTTTACTGTTAACAATATTTCTTTTTTTTCCCCTTAAAATCTTCTGTAATTTTAAGATAAATTGTTGGATTTTTCACTTCATACTATCGTGCAGTAATTTCCATGAACTCCTCGTTCAAACATGTACACACACGGTTTATACTTTTGTTTGTTCCAGTGTAATCTGGGTAATTTAATCCTTCTTTAGTGAGCAAATGTATCACATTACTGCTTTATGTAAAATATAATAACTGACACTGACTTGAGGATTAAACTAACACACTTTGATGAAGCACCGAGGTTCACAGACAGTTTTTCGGATTAATAGTTGCAGCTAAAATAATCTTGTCAGTTTCAGCATCTAAATCCTAACTTGTGTTTCGGTGTTTCCCAGCTGAGGACGTGAGGAAGCTGAAGAATCGTGTGGCGGCTCTGGAAGCCGAGTCCTCCGTTGCATCTGCCAGAACCAGTCGATTCTCCGGTACGAAGAATGGCATCTACCTGAACGGCGGCTCTACCGGCGCCGGTGAAACGGGTGGCGTTGAGAACACACTGCATGTGGGTGGTGGAGACGCAAGCGACAGCGGAGGGACCAGCACACGAATCGGTGTCACTGCTGGTTCTGGCGGCAGCGGAAGCAGCGTAGGGAGCAGCGGCGGAAGCAGGGCCGGAAGCAGCGTAGGGAGCAGCGGCGGAAGCAGGGCCGGAAGCAGCGGCACCTTCGTCGGGACGGGCTCGAGCGGAGGAGGATATATAGATGCAGCTTATCTCCAAATGGCCATGCAGAACATGTTGAGGTCTGAAATGCAGTCACAGACATTCAGAGGTAGTGTGTACACACACACACACACACACACACACACACACACACACACACACACACACACACACACACACACACACACACACACACACTAAACTGTTGTTTTCAATCTCTAGCTCTGGTGACATCGACCGTGCAGTCTGAGAGAGCACAATTTGGAGCTAAAGGTGAAGTTCAGAATCATTGACCTTATTGTGGTAAACATTAGTATCATCTATTATCATCTTCTTCATAATCAAAACATCCCCTTCATGTTTTCAAGGTGATGCTGGTTACCCAGGACCTCCAGGTGAGGATTAAGACCACAGACTTCTCTTCATGTCTCAGCTGTGTGGCCTGGTTCCTCTAACTGTGAAGCTTTTTTTCGCAGGTCCTCCTGGTGCGATTGGACACAGTGGTCCCGAGGGGCCCAAAGGACAGAAAGGAAACACAGGTATGGCCAGTGTCTCACCTCAAAACATTCACCTGCTCAGATGGGTTTTCGAGTAACTTGAGTATGTAAAACATCTAAAACAGGCGATCACGGATTGGAGGGGCAACAAGGTCTGAGGGGTCGCGAGGGTCCCACCGGTCCCAGAGGCGAGCCAGGACTTCCAGGATTTGGAACGAAGGGTGACAGATTTTCGGCTCAGACTCGCAGCATCAACGCAGCGTTTGAAACAAATCAAAATGCGAAAACGACCCCTCGGAAACAGTTTGCTTGATGTCTTGTGTTTGTCATGTTCAGGTGCTCCCGGAGATACTGGTCTTCCTGGATCTGTCGGCAGCCCCGGACCTAAAGGTGAGAACATAAATCTTGATGAGTAGCCAAACCCTTCAACCCAAAACCCATCGCTTATTTTTTATTGTGAACTCGTCACGCAGACTATATATATCTTTTCTGTTGTGTTTTCACTCAGTTTTTTTTTTCCTTCTTGTTGTGAACTGCCTCACACTATTTCAAGTTTGTTTGACAAAATGATAAAAGAAAAATACACACCCCTACTTCTTTATCATGGAAATAAACTTGGGAATATTCACATCCTCGTGGTGCATAACTAAAAAAAGACCACCAGGTGGCAGCACAGAGTTGATTGATATCCCACAGGTCTTAGTGAAAAACAGACAAAAAAAACCAACAAATTACTCTAATTTACCATCTTCAATACACGAAATAAAGCTCGTATTTAACTGCTGCAGAGATTCACTTCGGTCATTAGTTTGTAAACACGTCTTATACACAACACCCAAAGACAGTAAAGATAATCAAACACATTTATCTTCTGCACAACAAAATAATTTGATGCCTTAACGAACATTTTAAAGTGTAAAGACGCAGTGTTTATTCGACATGTTAAGCTGGTTTCTGTCTAATTTATTAGTTAATCTTAATATGATATTTTTCCAGTTCTATTGTGATGGCTAATTATTTTTATTATTGTGTGTGTTTTTTTGCTGCAGGTGAATCGGGAGTTGGTGCCTCTGGACCACCAGGTTAGTTTGTCTCATTCAAGCAAATTCTTCATGTTGAATAATACACATGAATATATATATATATATATTTTTTTTATTTATTAATTTTTTTTTCAAGCACAAACTGTGAGCTGTGTTTTCATTTAGATCTTTTGTGACCGCTTCTTAGGTGCTCAAGGTTTCCGTGGCGAGGCCGGGCCGCCTGGACTTAAAGGTGGGCTACGTTCACCCATTATTTATGTGTTCATTTATTTCATTTCAATATCGGGTCGTCTCACCAACACTCCTGTCGCCCTGCAGGTGATCATGGACGTGACGGAATACCTGGACGTAAAGGTTTGTTCGGACTCTTTTGAGGTTTCTACCAACACCTGGAGTCAGTGAACCGTTTTAACTGTATGTTGTTTTTTTTCAAATTCATTTGTGCATCTTAGGTGACACTGGTGACCGAGGTCTCAGAGGTCTGCAAGGTCAGCACGGCTTTTCGACTGCATTTGTAAAAGTCACATGAGCTTTTAATGCAGGTTATTAATCCAGTTGTGCCTCCTGTCAGGTGAAGCCGGGTTACCTGGTGTGCCGGGTTCAGCCGGACAGAAAGGATCAATGGGTGAGTCACCGGCCTTAAAAGAATAGATTATATGAATACTGATGGAGTAATAACAACTTTCCTAGCTCTCGTATGACTGATGATAAGTATGACTGTGAAAAATACTTTGCAGTTATTCAGTTAATCTAACAATGAAGTTATTGATATATATTTTTGATAACATAAATTTTGCATTATAGGATTTTAGGAAATGTTTTTAATGAACATAATGTATTTTCCCTCTTTTGCCATCAGGACTTTCTGGAAATGATGGACTTAAGGGATCAAGAGGTGATTAAATAATTCCAAACACTAGCAGATGATATTTAATCGATTGAGTATAATAAGAGAATTCATACGTTTTTGGTCAAGCTGAATCACAAACTCGAGCTGGAAATGGACATTTCTGGACACATCAGATGATGATTTAATTTGTGGCCTCTCAGGTGACTCCGGTGCTGCTGGACCTCCTGGACTCCGAGGTCCAATTGGGCCTCCTGGAGACGCTGGGATTCCAGGTAATGTTTCTCCTACGAAGCCTGATTTTTACCTTCAAGTTGTCATTTGATTATGTATATGCATATTATCATTATATGCATATTATGTATTCATAATATGTTTTCATGTGTAGGAACTCCTGGGCTTCAAGGACCACCAGGTATGATTCAAACCATGATATAAAAAAAAGAATACATGTTAAAATGAGTAACTTTCAATCATAATATCTTTTATTGTGTCACGTTCTGATGGTGTATTGACTTCTTACTTTTAGGGATTGCAGGAAATCCAGGGAGGCCTGGTGCCAAAGGTACGATGCTTTCTTCTTCCAGACTATGACATTTCAGTGTTGTGAAAAACTGAAATAGAAATAAAGTCCAAATCTGATCATTTTACTAAGAAACAAGCCGTGTCAGTTAAAATTATGCAATTCCACATTTGTGCGTTAGATGGCAGTAGTGACTCAGTATGGCGTCTTCTGTCCAACTCTGGAATTTATCAGTTTAATGGAGTCAGTCGGTCATTTTAAAAGTCTTATTTTGTTTTTTTTTGCTATTTTCCTAATAGGTTTGAGTATTGATTAGATGACCTGACATGCTGGGATTAGCTGATTAATTGGCTAACTTCAGTATCATATACTGAATATATGTATAGACATCGATAAAATAACATCATTATTTTAAATTCTTTTAGAATATTTGTTATTAAGAAACTGCACAATTAAATTGCATTTACAGTTTGGGTGTGAATCTATAAATCTAAACTATAATAGGGTTTCACAGTTTGAACGGGATTATTAGAAGGAAAAACTGCATTAAGATAATATTTTGAGAAGCCATTACTCTGTATGGTTTGTGACAATCAGAATGAAATACTTCATTTCTTCCTGATAATCCTAAATCATTTTATAACCCTTTTGAAGTAGCACTTAATAAAAGTCAAACCTCCACTGGTTTCAGGTGAACCTGGTCAGGCCGGAAGAATCATCAATGCAGGTATGAAACCATCACATAACGTCTTTTAACGATCGCCATGCGGATGAGTTGGACCTCTGAACCTTCACCTTTGTTTTCCAGCTGGCTCCACCGCTGTGGGGATCCCCGGACCACCCGGACCGGCCGGACCCCCTGGACCCGCAGGACCTCCAGGATTATCAGGTCTGGAAAAAGTCTTTGGTATTT
This sequence comes from Lipophrys pholis, assembly GCF_963383615.2. NCBI lineage: Eukaryota > Metazoa > Chordata > Actinopteri > Blenniiformes > Blenniidae > Lipophrys > Lipophrys pholis. The sequence continues at coordinate 9,677,256 of NC_137642.1, read as the reverse complement.
AACATAAAACAGATGTAATGATCTGAATCTGACCTCAATGACTCCCCCCCCCGTCAGGTCCGATTGGCCCTGCTGGTCTGCCTGGCCAACCTGGTATGTCGTCGTTCTCTCACTTTTAAATGTGCTTTCATGTTCACCTCGAGAGACGGTCACCTGATAGTGGTTGTTGTGTGTTCAAAAGGTTCTAAGGGTGACCGAGGCTACAGGGGAGAGCAGGGAGAAGCGGGAGTGTCAGTGAGGACCAGCGAGACCGTTTCCTCCACCAGGACACAGAGTCAGTAGATTCCATTTACACATGTGAAGTCAAAGGGAGACGAGCTTAATGCTTCATGGTCATTTCTACCTCAGGTCAGTTTGGGACCTCCGGGGGATCTGGAGTCACGTTGCTGCCTGGTCCGCCCGGCCCACCGGGAGCACCGGGACGCCCAGGTACACAAACCAGCACACCTTTACGTTTCATCGCCTCCTTATTTGATGAGTTTGTCGGTTTTGTTTGAGACTTTTTCTTTCTGCTGGCGTCACTCACTCTGGTAAATCTGTTCTCTTTTAGGGGATTCAAGACAAGGACCTCCAGGACCACCTGGACCTCCAGGACCAACAGGTGATTTGGGGTTTGGGACCATCAGACGACACCATGTGGTTGCGGGTCTTTTTTGCAAATCATGAGGAGTTTTTAAAGTTCTTCGTGGGGTTTCACCCGCTCTGATCTTCATCTTCATACATTATTACGTTGCTGCTGTGTTTTTGACTCACGATGATGTCGAGGATCATTTAATCGTCTCGCTGGCGTTTCAGGTTACGGCAGACCGGGACCCAAAGGAGACAGGGGAGACGCGGGCTTTTCATCCGGCTCTGGTACGATCTAAACCTGAACTACTGAGTCGTCCTGCTTTGGTTTTCACATGTAATCAAACTCTCTGATGCTCCTATTGTTCTTCTTGTAGGATCCCATTATCCTGGACCACCAGGACCACCCGGGCCTGTTGGGCCTGCTGGGCCTGCAGGATCAGCAGGTGATCAGCTCTACCTGCTTTACTACTCTTTGGTTTAGGTTTGTCAGCTCCCCACTAACTGTTTCTATATTAATTCAGGCTCTCCTGGACCGAGAGGATACCAAGGTAAGAGTCTCACTTATGCCTGTGTTTGACGAAACGATGCCACGCATGATAACGAGCGTCTTTTTGAGCAACCCCTGACATTATAACCTGTCTTTGGTGCCTCAGGTGAACCAGGAACTCCGGGACGACCAGGAAGCTCTGAAAGAGGTGAGGCCTCGGTTTACATCTCATATCGAAGAGATGAATAATGTATAAGAAGCAGCTTTGATGCTGATCGACGCTATTTGTTGTCTCAGTCTCGAGTTACTCTGGTGGACCAGGACCTCAGGGTCCCCCGGGTCCTCCTGGGCCTCCAGGCCAGCCGGGCTCCTTGTCCTCCTCCTCTGAAATGCGGCAGTACATCACTGAATACATTGGTAGGAGCTCTGGCTAAAGTTCAGTCACTCGTCTGCCGCTGTCAGAGTATTAATGTTCTACCTTGGTTTGTCTGCAGGACGAGCCACGAGCGGTGGTCTTCGAGGACTCCCGGGTCCACCTGGGCCTCCAGGGATTCCCGGAGGCTTCACAGGCTCCATCGACGACATCTCGACTCGGATCATTGCTTACATTCAGCGTGAGGATTTAGGATTACGGACATTTGTATCAATGTGCTTTTTGTAGTAGACTGGATCTAATAGAACTGTGATTTCTCTCTTCAGGTTCTGGCTCAAGTCTCAGTTTAGGTGTACAGGGACCTCCAGGACCACCTGGTCCTCCTGGACCGACTTCTGGAGGATCCTTCTCAGTGGGCAGCCTCATCGCGATGCTTCAGAGTGAGTACAAGACGTGTCGTTTACCGTCATTCTCAGGAGGGTCCTTCAGAGACTGACTGTTGCTTTGCCGCCATCTGTGCAGGAGACGATGTGAGGAGGTATTTGGCTGGACCACCCGGGCCACAAGGACCACCGGGAACACCGGGGGCATCAGGAGGACTTTCGGGCTACTCGGGCAGTTACACGGTGGAGGAGATCTCCACTTACGTCTTCAACATCATGAACGGTGAGCGTAGCGCCGGCTCGGAGAGCAAGCCGCCTTGGAGGCTGGTCCTAGACTCACGTCACTTCTTCTCCCTTCAGAGAGAGGAATCGCCAGAGGGCCTCAGGGACCACGGGGTCCTCCTGGTCCTCCAGGACCTGGTGGCTCAGGCGGGTCTGGCTTTGCTACTGCTACCATCGATTACTCTGCTCTGATGAGAAGTAAGATGAGAAGCATGCTAAACTCACCCTGTGTCGCCAGTAAAAAAAAATAAAAATAAAAAAATGTCTTCCTCTGTCGTCATCATCTTCCACGTATCTTCATCCACTCAGATTCAGACTTCCGCTCATGGATAAATGCGGCTGTGCAACAAGGTCCTCCCGGTCCTCCGGGTACCCCGGGCCAGCCGGGTCCTCCTGGTCCTCAGGGGCCACCGGGACTTTCCACCTCCACCGTGTACGGGTCAGGGGGTCGTGGTTACAGTATGGAGGACATCCAGCGTTACCTGCAGAGTGAGTCACAATAAAACGCTAATAGGTTTTAGTCGTTCCACACAGGAATGAATGAAGTTGCTCAAATGTGCTCCGCTCGCTCTCAGGTTCTGGGTTCTCCCGAGGTCTCCCTGGTCCTCCTGGTCCTCAAGGCCCGCAGGGTCCACCAGGCAGTTACTCTGGAACAGTTTCCTACAGTGGAAACTTCCCTCGTGAGAGTTTCCGCGCTGAGCTGGAGCAATATCTGACCAGTAAGCTCCCCCGACACCCGACCACCGACCAAACCGCAGAATCTCCACAACGGCAGGACTCCTGATCGATCGATCGCCTCTGTGTTTCAGGCGACAGCGTTCGTCGAACCATCATCGGACCTCCGGGTCCTCCCGGTCCGAGGGGCCCGAAGGGAGACCAAGGGGAACCAGGTGCGATCCAGAGCTACACCCAGAGCCAGAGCTACGCTCAGGGTGACTCTCGCTACGGCTCCTCGCGCAGTGGAATCGACGCCAACTCGCTGGACTACTCCAACGTCGCCTTGCAAGTCACAGACTACATCAAGAGTGAGTAGGAAAGAAATGATGACGTTATTGACAATTTCTGCTGTTCGTGGGCAATGAGGCTGGCGTCAAATTACCAACACTGTCCAATGACTACCGATTCTCTCATTCCTTTGACATGATACTGTTTTCTGAACGTCCTCGTGCAGGACAAGGTCTGCTGCACGACTACGTGGGTGACAGCTCTTCGAGGTCCAACGTACGAGCCATTCAGGGCCCCCCCGGTCCACCCGGCCCACCCGGAGTGCCCGGTCACAGCCGCGTCTTCGCGTCATACGGCAACATCACCGCCGACCTCGTGGACTTCTTCAGAGGTGAGAGATTTAATGCTTCAGCTTTTGCAAAACTATTCTGACTGGAAAGAGTTTCTTCCTCTCGATTAACTGTTGGTTCCGTCTCTCTGCTGCTCAGTCCACGGCACCATTCCCGGTCGTCCCGGGACCTCCGGACCACAGGGAGAAAGAGGGTACCCAGGACCCAGAGGAGAGAAGGGTACTCTGAACTTATTCCAAGTGTGCTGTATGTCTCCCAGAGTTTTAATGGAAGAAAACAAAGCTGAAGTGTTTCTGTGCGATTACAGGCGATGCCGGACCCCCAGGTTTACCCGGACTGCCGGGATCGTACACGGTCCAGATTCCACACAGGCAGAGGAGGGATACAGGTGACAAACGTCAGATCCCGGCACTGAGAAATTCATCATTCCAACCGAGTCACACTGTCGTTTTCCCCTCTGCAGCTGGCGATAAGGTGGTCAGCCGTCGTCGTCATCGCCGCCACGTCGGCAGCGCCTAAAGGGTCGGACAAAACTACTGGAGCAGGTCGCTTTTCATTTCAGCTCAACTTTTTCTTTTTTTTTTGTAGGTCATTAACTGTACCAATGCAAATCGCAAAAGAAGCCGTTTCTTGTCATTTTCATTTGTAGATTAAGTCAGTTTGAGTAAATAAAAGCAGCCATGCAATGCATCAGTGTCTTTAAAGCTTCAGTAGAGGTTAGGATTCAGCGGCTGGTCGGTGTTTTTGTGACACACGACATCTTTCTTTTTCCACATGTGGGTGTATAATGTTTACTTTGCTTCGCCAGACGCTTGCAGTCCCACCCCCCCACCCCCCTCAGGGGGCATCCTCGTCTAAGAATATATATTTTTAAGCAATAACGAGCAGTTGCTGATATTTTAAATTGCACTTTGCATCTTGTGTCTTCCACCGAGTGTCTGGTGTAGTTTCTTTTTGTAATTGTTGCCTTTTGAGGATTATATTTTGTATTGAGGATTATGTAGGCGTTACTATGATCTGCTCCCACAATCAAGAAATTACTGAAATCATTTGCTCCATAAATACATAAATCACTGCATCCTGTCGACTCAGTCTCAGTCAGATCATTTTAGGACGTGGGAGAGGGTGGGGTGGGGGGTGTTACGCTAGAACGTTCATGGTTTACTTGAAAGGTTTGTTGGTAAAAGAAGAGACACGGATCAGATTTGTACGACTGAACCGCAGCGACTCGAACGCTCACTATTGATTGGATTGTATATGTTTGTGTTAAAGCGCACTGAATTTGATATATTTTCTTTATACCTTTACGTGTTGGAAGAATAAATTATAACGTGTTCCCAAGTTGTTTGACATGATTGAACCCATTGACATTTCATCAATCTATATCTGAAAGACACAAGAAAAAATAAATAAATCTATTTTTCGATTTGTGCGTCTTGATGACTGAGCTTCACTCCAGGTGTCAGGATTTTTTATTTACAAGAAAGAAAAGGGGGAAAGAAAAAAAAAAGTACATTTATAAAGACACATTAAATACATTTGATCTTGACATCAAAAAAAAAAATGCATATATGAAGAATATTCATTGTGGTAGGATGACACATCAAAATGCTGTAACTTAAAATAAAAAAAAATATATCTGAAATCTCTGGGTCGATTGGTGTACTTCACACGACACACTCCCTCTCCCATTACCCCAAAACAAATCCAGCATTCACGACAGAAACATGGACACAGCTCGCACGATGCGACGACGGCACGAAGCGGCGAAATAAAGCTCGTCGTGAATCATCAATACTTTTCCTCTTAAGATACAGCAGCAGATCACGGACACTTCAAAGAACAAAAATACAAGACAGATTGTTTAATTCAATGTGGAAGTGTTGAGATTCAAAAGCAAGATTTGGGGGACTAATAGTGGGAAGACTGTGAAAGCTGTTATTTTGTAATTCCGAATTTTCAAGAACTCTGCAAGGACAAAATATTTTTAATGTGATTAAACTCGCAACACTCAACATTTTGATTGATTGAAAAACTAAGATTTATTCCAGTCTAGTTGTCGATGATTAGTAAGTTCATTTTCAAGTTCAAGTGGGGTTTTTTTGTTTGTTTTTTTCTCCCAACAAGATTAAACCTGCTTGTCTGAACAATAAAGAGAGATTATACTTGAAAAGTCTACAATAAGGAACAACTACTGGACATACATGAGCACTTTTTAATCTGAACATTTGACTTTAATCCCCGACATCTTTATTCTTGACATTTTGATTTAAAAAAAAAAAACAAAAAAAAATTCCTCTTTGTATTTTGTTTATTTAACGTGTCCACTTGACTCCATGTTGGCAGGTTTCATTCATACATTTACGACAGACGTGTGAACGAAAGCAACGGGCCAGCAGAGCGAACCAGACGCGAGCATCGGTGTGTTTAAAAGGGCAAAACGATAAACCGTTGAAATGAAATGAAACATCAGCTTGGAGTTTGAACGGGTGTGAAAAGTTTGAAAACTGCATATTTCTTTCCTTTTTTTAGCTCATGTGGCAAAAACAGTGCAAATTAACAGCCTTACATTCCTTCAGCATTCGTAGTTTACAGCGAATAATTTGTTTGTGACGAAAACACCCGCAGGTGAAGTGATTTATCTCACGTAATATAAAAAAAATACCCCAGTAACAGATCACCTTGGGGCGCATCACCGAACCAGCAAAAAAAAAAATTAAAAATTGTAAATTTACAACACATTGCTTTGTTCACGGCGAGCACACTCAACACGCCGTGTTCGACTCCCATGACAACAAAGTCTCTCAAGACGGATCACCTTTGACCCGCCTGTAAATCTCACTCTTAATGAGATCGCCTCTACGAGCAGCGGACTAAAACCTCGAGAGCTGAAATGAGTCACCAGCTTGTGTGAAATGACCGAAATAATCAGTCAACATCTGGTGATTATGAGCAGAAACGACGAGCAGTTATCGAAGTGCAAAACGCTGCAGGGGGGGGGTGGGGGGTGGGGGCACTGTATTTAAGGAAAAACACCACAGAGGGCCCAAATGCGGAAAAAAGAAGGAACAAACGAGGCACTGGAGATCATTCGGAGTGTAGCAGGCTGCTTGATAAGCATGGCTGACCTTAGCTACCGACTGCAGACTTTCAAAGCATCTGAGCGTGCTCAGAGAAAAGTGCATTATCATCCATCGGCGTCCCGGCGAGCCGGGAACGTTTCATTAAGTGAGGGAGCGGTGTGTAGGCACGTCATGCTCATTAACGGTGGAGTCAAAGCAGTTGGAACGTCTTATTTAAAAAAAAAAAAACTGGATAGCGATCGGAGGCGTGACGCCGCTGCACCGGGGCGAGGGCGTGCGGGCGCAGCCGCGTTCTGGCGGCAGACCGTCCCGCAGCACGGACGCAGGCTATAAGCCCGAGTTGTGCAGGTTCGGGATGGGGTAGAACTTGGACACCCGACTCTGCGTGGTGGGGTTAAGGCATTCTGACTCGCCGCTCATCTTGAAGAAGACCTCCTGCTCCTGCAGCTTCCTCGTGAACTCCTCCTCTAGTGCCTGCAGGGGGCAGCACAGGCAAAGAGCTGAGGTCACGCAGTGCTGGTTTGTATCAAATGACATCAGATAATCTGCAGGAGAGTCTTGACACTGGAGGAGAAAGAGATGGCTTGAATATACTACCTTCTTCCTGGGCCTCAGCTTCTCTCTCCACTCCTTTATCTCTTGGCTGTTCTCCTCGTCCAGCTCCTTCAGCTTCTGGGTCTCGTGTTCGATCAGGAGGTGGCATTTCTCATTCTGAGGAGAAATAACATAAAACACAGAGCAGTGAGGATTAATCGGTCAGCTCCTACACACAGAGAGGCTTCTCTGTTTTTATTTTCACTAACATTTAACGTCAGACGTAGGATCTATAAGGGCACCTTCATGTTGGCTGCACTAATGTTTCTCTGGGTAGAGACCTAAACAAAATAAGAGCTTTGTTTTCCAGTGACAATTGTTTTAATAGTAAAACTTTTCTTAGATACCATTTAAATTTTAAATCCTCTCTTTATGATCCAATTTCAAAAACCTCCACACACATCATGAAATTAGTTTTAAAGTGGACAGAAATAGAAAATGATTTATATTGCATGAATATATATATTTAAAAAAAATGTGTGAAACAATTAATAGATGTAATCGGAGAACGTGTTATCTTGTTCATCATTTCTTCCAATCACATGAACGCATTCCGTTTTATTTCATGAAAGCTGCCACTCACTCCAATTCATCGCTTCCTGAAACCGCAAGCACATATAATGCTCGTCTCTTAAAGGTGCAGTGCGAGATTCAGAAGTATTGTGAGGTGGAAAACAATTAAATATTACTCACTCAACAAACATTCAATAGGAAATAAAAGAAAACACACACAAGGGCTTACTTGAAGCAAGTGGTGAGGTTGTTTTCGATAAAAAGAGCTTATAGCAGATGTAAAAATACAAATCAATTCATAGCTGTACATGATCCGTTGATACTCAAACCGAGCCCCATCTGTGTACTATTACGCTTTTAGCACAGACACAAGTTTCACACTGCTAATTTAAGCTGTGGTGTATCGAGGTCACCAGTCCAGCGCAGCCAGCTGGGGTGCTTTTCTATTAGAATCTGCGCTTAGAAATGTGAAAACGTTCGTTTCGTCACTGCGTTGGGTTGTAGGAAATTCTTATCGATAGTGGCACGTTAACATGAGCCCCAGCAGGACACAACTGGATCAATAAGACAAGAATAGACCGAGACTATAAGAGGCTGTCATACACAGTTACATCGCCAGTATGAATGAGACACGATGCAGCTCACAGTGTACTAAACAAGTTGTACGTTTCAGTTTTCCTCCACTATATAACAATATATATACTACAGTAACATACATATATTATTATATTGTACATATATAGTATATTACATCATGATTTCTTTATCTTTAAGCTGCTTTACCTCAAAATGATGTCAGTTTCCGGGCCGTTTTGTTATCTTGACTTCTTCCGCTATTAGCAATGTTTTTGTAAGAAAAACCTCATTGTGTAAATATGAAAGCCCAGGAGTTCCTGCTACTGCGATGCCATACCAAAATAATCTTACTCAATTAAAAAAAATAATATTTACTAATGTTATTGTGGAAATTATTGATGATGTGACACATTTGTTGAATCATCAATCTTAAATACTGTGTGTGCGTGTGTGTGTGTGTGTGTGTGTGTGTGTGTGTGTGTGGGTGTGTGGGTGTGTGGGTGTGTGGGTGTGTGGGTGTGTTACCTGCAGCTGCTGCAGCTCCCTGATGTTGGAGTCGCACTGCAGCTGCAGATCTCTCATCTGGTTCTCGTGCTTCTGGTGCTGATGGAGTCTCTCGTTCTTCTGCCTCTTGTCTTCCTGCAGACCAAACTGAAACGCACCAACACAACAAGATTTAATGGCATGTCCTGTCCAACTCAAAACACGACGCCAAAACAAGGATGAAAAACAAACAAACATATATATATATATATATATATATATTTTTTTTTTTTTTCTTTCATTTTGGAAAAGTGTTCTACAGATTAAATCTTCATACTGAAGAACTGCGGGAGCGTTTGGTGGAGACGTTACTGTCCCCATCCGAATAAAACCAAAGTGAAACATGCTGAGGTCATCGGGGCTCCGTGTGGCTTGTAAAACTGCCGGCGAGGTCTCCACAGAGTGGAATAATTAAAAGTGGTGTTTGTTTTGGGCAGAGTTTAGGTGTGACTGTACAAAGTGCTGCTAAAACAGCCTCGTTGAGTCACTCCTCGCCGAGCTCGACGCCGCGGCGCCCGCACCTGCTTGATGCGCTCTCGCTCCTGATCCGGGGTGATGGCCGCCATGGAGGTGATGCGGAGACTCTTCTTGTACATGGCCATGCGAGTCTTTGCGTCGCTGCGCTGGATCTTGGGCAGACGAACCCTCTCTTGAGTCTGTTTGTTCTTCAGCTCTTCTATCAAACGCTGGTTGTAGCGGTGCATCTGTTCCATTTCCTAGAGAAAAAACACCACACACACACACACACACACACACACATTTTACAGTCCAGCAGGGAGCATTTTAAATCTCCACGCTTTCTCTGGGGACATTTCCATTCTGAAGCTCCTACTTTCTCGTGCCTCTTCAGCAGCTGATGCCTCTGCATGAAGTATTGGTCTTTCAGCTGCTGTTTGAGCTGCTGGTGCTTCTCCTGCAGGTGGCGCTCCTCCAGCTCCCACATGGCCGCCTCTCGAGCTGCACACACACACACACACACACACACAAAAAAAAAAAACACTGGCTGTGTAATTGTGACTTTGCAAACATGTGCGCGCATGTTTTCGCTGGCGAGGAGTGTCACCATGTAAACACAGCGGAGAGGCTGAGCAGGCTGCGACACGTCCGCCCCAAAACAGAGCGGACGCACGTCGCAGTCGGGTTTCGGCACCGCTGCAAAAACACTCCCTTCACACGTTGACAGTGAATTGAGGAGCCGAGATCTGTCAGGCTGTTTGTTTGTTTCACGTCTGTCGGCTAGAAGAAAACTCAACCTTGAAAAACAATGCTTGAGCTGAGTGGTTTGGATTCAGGTTCACTTTTTGACGCAAAGTAAAAGACAGATTCATAAAAGACGTAGCACCTTAAGCGGTCTATAAAATGTTAATATTTCTCAGATTTCTATTTTTTTTTTGACAGATTCCCAACACACGAGAAAACACAAACAAAAAACAGTGGTATTCCCTCTGCTGAACAGGACTGCACTCAGCTCTCAGTCCTGTGCCGTGTCCACCATCCTCACTAAAAACCAATAAATGAGAAAAAGTGATTTGTTTTATTAAAAGATTTAAGTTAAGTGGAATTTTTTGCGTTTTTGTAAAGTCACATAGTCGAGAATCGACCCTCGGGTGAGCTGTGTGTTTGACACAAACGGTCTAGACTGAAAACAGATGATTCATAATAAAACAGTGACGCAAAGCGTCTCCCACCTCTCATCAGCTGCTGCTTGTGATTGAGGCAGTCTCTCTCAATTGTGGTGATCTCCAGTTTGTGCTGCTGGATGATCTTCTTCAGAGCTCCGTCCAGCTCCTGCTGCTGCTTCTGCAAGAACTCCTGCTCCTGAGGAGCCACAGAGGACGAGAGCAGTGAGGAGCAGCAAGAGCAAAAACCCAGGAGATCAAAGAGGGACAGCGGGGGGGGGGGGGGGGGGGGGGGGGGGACGACAACATACTAACTAGAACATCACGTCACAAACCAACCAGCAGCATAAAAACTTTCTTATATAATCTAGTCATCACTGCAAATTCAGTACAATACAGAGCAACTAAACTGTCACATCATGAACCGGACTCGGCAGAGGAGACACTCAGAGATCATGGATGGCAACGATCCACAATGGAAGTGAAGGAGAAAAGGAAAGAAGTTTAACGGTTCAGTAGAGATTCACGTTTTTACGTAAGACGACATCTACAAAGGACATTTACATCATCCTGAGCCCAGTCTACTCTGTGAATACCTTCTTATATAAAAAGGTCTCAGTTATCTGTTCAGTGATCTCGTTTCGCCTCATTTAAACGTTGCGATTATCTTTCATTTACTGTAAATGTGTAATAGCTAGGTGGTGGCAAATCACAGGTTTCCTCGCCGCTACTTAACTATGATCAAGTAAAGCTGATCACATCTTATTGCAGGCTTCACAAAATCATGATAAATCAAACAAAACCAAAAAAAATTAGTTTTATATAATTAAACTTAAAAAAAATAAGAAAGAAAAGGCTGAAATGTAATATCCAAACACATGTGACTGTTTTTTATCCAGACTGCCTCCATTTGGACCTGAGCTCGCAGGGATTAGAAGGGGAGGAGCCGTGGCGTCGCTGCCGTACATCCTGGGCTCAGTCTAGTCTAATGCAAACAGTGTAGAGCAGCAGAAACGCCATAGAAAGTACACAGACTCCATGTAGAGGACACTAAAAGAGGAAAATAAACACTGCACAAACACGGCGATGACAACACTCAAAAATCAACAACGAGCCCTTCACTGCCCATGCTTACATGTGTTCTACACACACACACACACGCACGCACACACACACACACACACACACCTAAGTATGGGCCAGAGGCGGAGAGGAACGGGGTGGGGCAACTTACATCCTGCATCTGAGCGTTGAAGAGCGCACATGAGGACAACTGAAAAGACTGTATCATAACCTGGGCCACTGCCTGCGGAGGAGAGCACACCACGCACTCGCCCTGATCAGCGACAGACAGCAGCATCTCTCACACAAAACACCCGCACTCACACCCATTCCCCCTCAACAGAAGAGATGGGTTTTTCCACTTTGGGTGGATGTTGCTCGGTTTGAGGTGCACAGCTCGGTTAGGAAGAAGTCAATTAATGAGTTATTAAGACACTTCTCATTGCCTTGTCATGCTCATAAGTGCCTCATCATTCCGGCATTTTGCTCGAATCCAGCCTGTTCAAAGAGCGGCGTTTGTTACTTTTCATGCCTCCGGCTCTGGAGCGTTAAAAGTCCGAGAGAAAGGAAACGATGCAAAAAGGACAGAAGGCCTGTTTTTCCCCCTTCGCGTCGCGTTCTGGGAGAACTTATACACTGTGAGGCTTGATCATCACCACACGTTAGAACTACGTCCCACAGAACTCACTCAGGAGGAAGGATTGTGAGACGAAATGAAACCTGATGAGGGGTGTGGTTCGCCATTAAAAACAAACTCACAAAGCAGGTAAGATCACAGGTTTGAGTCACACAATAAAAAAAAAAAAAACAAGGTGGATGGTCTGGTGTGTCGATCCTATTTTCCACTAAAACAATTGAATTGTTACTGATGAAGCCTTTATGCCTCACTGACCTAAAGCCATGAGAAAATGTAGTCTAATAAGGTGTATTCTAATATAAACACATGAAGTAAACCAAATCCTTAGACAAAGTAAATATATTGAAATACTAAGCTAACAATGGAGGGAAGTCCGGGCTACTCATTGAGTAAATATGAATACATGAGAATGAATGACACAATAGGCAGAGGGAGAGAGAGAGAGAGAGAAAAAAAAAGGAGGTATGGATAGAAAAGGAAATCTAAGTCTTTCACAGAGTAGGAGGTGGAAAGTGATGCTTTACCTCTACAGTCTTGTGGTGCGTTAGGTCCTCCTTTAAACGTTTCAAGAGCTCTTTTCTCAAGTATTTGGGCGACTGTCTGATTTCCTGTTTGGCCTAAAATGTGCGCGTTTCAAAAAAAAAACAAAAGCGTTGAAGTCGCGTGTTCTGAAAATATGACAAAGCTGGCCGACAACAGCGGAAGACATGCACGGCTTGATTTGAGAGAAACGATACGTCAGCATCCCCGAGTTCCCGCCGCCTGCTTGTCACCTTTCTTTTGAAAAAAAAAAATATCTGAGCAGATTGTCAAGAGCACCGCGAGGACCGCCACAAGTCAGGTTCATGTCGCAAAAGAGGATGTTAGTTTGTAGAACAGGCCACCTTAAATTATTTTGCATTCTGTTGAATCCCAAAGCCACCAGGATGATTATTCGGACTGTTTGAATAGAAGAAAGCAGAGTAACCGAGTTGGAATGATTAGATTCCGTACTTGTTTGAGCCGTCATGCTCATATTTATCCTTTCAAATCCAAGTTTTTGTGTCACTATTTATTTATTTTTTTTTTAGCTTTGAATTTAACAAATGTTCAATCATCAACTCAGTTACTCTGACGCGAAAGCTTTTAATGTTTATTATTCCACCCAAAACAACCAAGCACCACTTGGGAGAAAAATCATTTTTTCCAAGTCGGCCAGCTCAGGACCAAAACCCACCTCACACACTCGTACAAGAGACATGGTTAGGTAGAACAGTTTCAGTACATTTTAAGTCAACAATACAACACACAGCACATTTTATCATCACATGTTGGAATTGTGCATCGGAGCGAAGCTTTTCAAGCTCGGTGTCTCGCGAATATCGTGTGAATAAGCAGCCCAGAAACCAACCAAGACATCATACTGCACAATGAATGCAAACAAGCTCTACTGCAATTTAAAAAAAAAAAAAAGTGCATATAGCAAAACTCAGGGTACAAGTCCACCCAAAGCTCCCCGAGAAAGCATCTGAAGACTGCGAGAAATGACTAGTAAGCACCGAGCAAGAATATCTAACAAGCCCCGGACGGAATCATAAGATATTCGGCTTAGCCTGGGCGTGAACCGTTAAACAGTTTCCTAAACAAAACAAATAAGACCCAAAGCAGCAAAATAGGAGGCAACTAGAAGCCTTGAGGCGAATGAATAATGGATACAACAACATGGAGCAGGCAGCATCAAAGAGACAGACGCAGCCCGTCTGTTGCCATCATTTTGCACACATTCCTTTTGAGGCAGAAAACAGCGAAGCAGAGCTTTTCCCCATGGGAGGAGTGTGACGCAGCCAAAAGAGCCACCAGCTGACCGGCCAATCGCATGCACCTCTAAAGGATTCCTAATTATCATATGCAGCTACCAAAGTTGTGAGCTATCCAGCACCCCGACCCCCCCTGAAGCAGTATACCTCTTTCTTCCGGTTCTTCAGCATGTTCTGGAACTTGGAGAGTTCCTTGTCTTGATCGCCCTTGATGCGTTTGGCCTCGTCCCGGAGTCTGCTGGTGTGATCCTGTTCCAGTCGCTCGATGGTCTGCTTCTGCTTCTTCTCGAGGTTTTCCACTTCCTGGTCATATTGACGCTTCTTGGCCTGCGGAATGGAGGAGGACGCTGGGTCAAGGTGACAGAGAGCGTTTGGGTTTTCTGGGTGACACGGTGTCGTCCGACTGCATATAACCTCCCGTCTCTATTCAGTTTTCCAGACTCAAATTAAAGTCTGTGGTTTGTGAGAAGTGCTTCTCCCGGCAGAATTGCTAAATGTTAAGTGAATGTGTGAGGCCTGGTGTCTGGATACACGCTTCATTTAATGACTGCATTAGATTTACATCAGTTTCTCTTGGAGTTGGCCAATAAAAAGAAAGAAAGAAAGAAAAAAAAAGAAAAACACCAACGCTGCTGTTGTGATATGAACAAACTGACTCACAGCAGTTTCCTGTTCAAAGCGCCGGTAGATCTGCTCCCTCTGCTGCTGCAGCTTGTTGCTCAGCTGCTGCTGAGCCCTCTGCTCCTCTTTCTGAAGGAGGCGGAGCTCTCGCAGCTCCTGCCGTCTGTGGAAACCACATCAATGGCGTCGTCAGGATGCAACAGTACTGATTCACAAACAACTTCCATCTTCTGTTGAGATGTCTTTTCACAAAACTATGAAACTTCATGTTGTTTTTTTTTCTTTTTAATTTTTAATAATTAATGGTTAATTAATGGTTTATTCATGTCTAACATATCTATAGTTTTCCTGCGTTCCATTAATCTCATACATGTTTGGCGTCTATGTGACTGACGTGAGGTGAGGTTATGAACCCGACAGCACGTGCATAAACAGTCCCAGCCGTGTGTCTCGTGTCTTTAAAAGGCAACGCGGGAGATGACAGTAACACAACGCAGCATTCATCACGGGAGATAACCCATCTGGCGTTTGTAAAAAGCCGTGGGAGTTGTGAAAAGAAGGGGAACTATTTGAGGCAGCCGCGCAAAATAGGCCGCGTCCCATATTTAAGCTGACAACACGTCAAGCAAATTGGGTCCGGGCGTACCTCAGGAACCTCATCTCTTCGTTCTTGGTGTCGTTATCCGTCACGATCTTCGACGTCGTCACGCTGACTTCCACACCGTCCACCATGAACTTCCGAGTCTTCTTCAGAGTTTTCTTCTGACGTTTTAAATCCTGATATAGAAAAAGAAGACAAAAGAAAAAAGAAAAGAAAAACCAGGAACAGTTTGTGGTTTTTGAATTATCTATCAAAAGAATGTTGATTTAATACCTGACGGACTCGTCGTTTTACCTGCAACGATACCGAGCCCCCTTCTTTGCTCTTGGAGAGGAAGCTGGAGATGGACAGATTGAGGTCGAGGCTGTTGCTATCTGCAGCAGAACTGCTTCCAGAGTCGGAGTCCTTCTCCACATCAGGTTTGATCACCGCGGGGCTGCCTTGATCCGTTTTTGTTTCAGAATCTGTTTCACTCTCTGGAACAGACACGGCATCTTGGGAGGTAATCTCATCTGCACTGGGTGCTTTTCCTTCATCTTCCTTGGCGGGGACATCTTTAGGCGGGACCACTCGATCTGACTCCTCGACGGCATCTTTGGCTTCGCCGGAGACTCCGTTCACATGTTCAATTGGTGCTTGTTCGTCCAGTGCAGCCTCCTCTCTGGCCTGATTCTGCTGCTCCGGCTGCGCCGACTCTTCAGGAGTTTCCTCCTTTGGTTTCTCTACTGGCTGAATTTCTGGGGCCTTGTCTTCTGGCAGAATCTCAGCAGAGGACTCCTCCACGCTTGACCTTGTGTCCGTGCCTTCATCAGTCTTTGCGTCCACTGTATTTGGTTGAAGGTGTTCAGTGTCGACATTGACCTCTGTGCCATTAGCCATGTCTCCTGCTCTGTCCTCTGACGCTTCGTGTTGTGGGGTGTCCACATCAGGTTCTTTGTTTTCCTCTTCTACTGGTGCCACTTCTTCTGATGTGGATTCTGGTTTGTCTGGTTCAACTTCCTGTGATTCTATGGATTCTAATGCCCCTTTCTCCTCCTCTCGTTTCTCTTCCTGTGGCTCCACTTCCACTTCTGCTACTGGGACAGGTTCATCTTCTGATGTCTTTTCTTCTGTAACTTTTACTTCCTCTTCTCTTTCCTGATCCTTTGTGACAGGTTCTTGGGGTTGTGTTGTACCTGCAGGTTCTTCCGGCTCAATGGGAATATGGTCGGCTTGTTCCACTTCTGGTTTGGAACCCTTGCGGGATTCCGTCAGTCCGGAGGCCAGGTCTTCATTACTGGCATCGGACACCTCGTTGAGTTTCTCCTCCTCCATCTTGTCTACTTCACTTGTTCCGAGTCCTTCATCAGAAAGCTTATCGCTGGTGCGGTCCTCAGCCGGCTCAACCTCCGTCTTTTCTGTAACAGACTCCAGGGTGGAGGGCGTCGGTGGGACTTTATCATCCTCCGAGCTGGCCACGCTGGTGTCGGATGGCGCTCGCTTGTGCCCAGGAGCCGCCTGATCCAACAGAGAGGAGAAAAATAATCAAAAAATGTCATCAGTGAGCAACAACTAAATACAGCGACACTATGCGTGAGGATATTAACCACTGCTTTCTTATGGAAGTAAACAAGGACCGACACCTTTGGGTTGTCTGCCTCCTCGAGCAAGAAATGTTCCAATTCACAGTCATTGTGCAGGCTTATATGACAGAAGTGTGAGCAAATACGTTCAAAACTAAAACTAAACAAACAGGAGGGGACTTCCGACTATCACAGCTTATTCTGGCGTAAGGGGAACCCACCATACACACAACTTTCAAACAATTTTCTTCATCCAAACACACCAGTGCTCACAGCTCTCACAGCGGGGAAGCAATAAAACATGTGTACTTGTACTTGCACGTAAACCCAACCAAACAAGACGCACGTGAGATGTGTCCGTGTCTTCTTCCTCTTCCTCTTCTTTGCTGTCCTCCAGCTCCTCTGTGACTTCAGCTTTGGCCTCAGCGATGAGCTCTCTGAGCGGTCGACTGTCAGTTACGCTGGTAAGAAAAGGGTGCTGCATAGAAGCAAGGAGATCAACAGTTAGAATAGTTCACCGAAAATTGTACTTAATTTCCAAGTAGATAATTTTCGGCAGTATTTTAGTTTGCTTTGTTATGAAAAGAAATGACACAGATTACATGCTAAAGTATGGTTTATGTTCTCAGGAAGCTTCATCACTTTTAAATTATGCCAGGCATTTAATATAAGGTATATATTGTGATAGAGAATATTAATTTATATACTGCCACACTATATTTTGTATTTGTAAATGTTCTTGTTCAATATTATTATTATGTACATGTCATGTACATTCATGTATATGTATTTATATATGTGTAAGTATGTATACGTGTTTGATGTGCATGTACAAACTGTATATATAAAACTTGTGTATAGTATATATTGAATGTAGTAGTAATATTAGTAATCTAAAGAGCCTTGCTTTGTTTTTGTTTGCGATGGGGTAGGTGTGTATAAGCCTTTGCTTCAAGCTACACCCTTTGGGCTGATTAGTTGAACAATTGAGAGTTGTTTGTTCTGTTTTTGTTTTCCTGAAGATTACCGAACTAAAAATTCCAATTCAAAAATTCAGATTCCTTTCAGTTACTGTATTATATTGTGAAAGTGGCGCGCTCACCTGCAGGAGTTGTAAAGAGTTCCATCTATTGTCCACGTTCTTATCGAGAGCTTTCCGCAGGAAGTCACTGAATTCTGGCGACCTTTTGAGAATGAAAACAGTCGGGTTTGTGAGCGAGCATTCCCGGGCCCTGTCTTTGTGAAATGAAATTAACCCCTTGCAGCGCCAGTAGCATTAAGGATTCATTATGCTGCCACACCATCTCACCAGCGAGAGGGATGCATGAGTGTGGGCGGCTCGGACTTGGCAATTTTCAGGAGCACCCTCATGGGATTCATCTCGTGGTTGGGCGGTTCGACCTGTGCCAGCTCGATGAGGGTCACGCCGAGGGACCAGATGTCTGCCTTGTAGTCGTACGGACGGTCTTTGGACGTTTCGCACATCACCACCTCCGGTGCCATCCTGAAAAACAAGCGAACGTGCACATTCAAGCTGACATTCTGGCTGAGAGGGTTTGCGTTTTACACACAAAAAAAAAGAAGAAGAGGCAAACAAATCGTATTTTAGTTTGGAACTTAAAAGATAAAAACCCCCGTGAGGATTTAACGCTGAGGTCAGGGAGCATTCAAACTGATAAATGATTTCATTTCCGTTCTAGCACATTCAATGCCGTTTTTGTGGTAAATTATCAATCTTGCTGCGGGACACGCTCGGACAGCTGTCAGAAGAAAAGGGGTGAATCCCCCGTTGTGCTGAGGCAGGATGACTCACCAGTACGGAGTGCCGATGAAAGAGTCTCTTCTCTGTAACGTCTTGGTATTTTTAGCAGACACACCAAAGTCGGCTGGAATTAGAAATGAAACAGGATTGTTTTGTATTAACAAACACAGCGACTGGCTGGATGATTACTGTTTGCCAGCCTCTGTCATGACCCTCGACAGCCTACGGAACGTGAATCATCGGGGAGCCAGCAGCGGTGGATGCCAGGCGGCAGCATTTCAGACTTTTACTTCTCTAACATTACGTAACCATTTCAATGCAGCACCAAGTCAGGCACACAAGTGGTGTTTTTGTGAAGAAAAATAGAGCGTATCGAGCATTCTCGCCTCATTGTGAGAAGGACCTTAGTTCGGGTGCCTTTCAACTACAAAAACATGCTTTTGAGGCTTAATTTGAGGTCTTCTTTGACAAAGGCAGGTAGTTTATTTAGAAAAAAGGTAAATGGATTTCACATTAACACACACACAGTGGTGATATTTGCCGTATGCGTCCATTGACATCAATCTAAATGTGATCTAGATGAGCTAAAGGTTGTATAATTGGATGTATGAAGAAAAGACGAGGATCTACTGAACTCCAACCCAGTGCTCTGGTATCCTATCACTTGATCGATGCCACGAGTGAGGGATTATTTACTCCACAGTAAAGAGTCACGAGAAAAGATGAGTAAAAGAGCACGATGATATTTACCAAGTTTCACGTCTCCATCCAGTGACAGGAGAATATTTCCGGCTTTCAAGTCTCTGTGGATGACCTTGTTCTCGTGAAGGTAAATCAATGCCTCCAAAGTCTGCTTACAAACCACTCGGATCTGCGGCTCCGTCAGGGGTCGTTCCAGTTCTGTGACGAAACATACAAGCATGTTTGTTTTCCTACAATAACAGGGACAAATTGGGCCCTATGTGATACTTTGATGGTATCTCAAAGCAACACGAACATAAAACTCCACCCATGCATCGGTAAACATGTAGAACTGGACAGATCGAGGTGAGTCACAACGCAAAAGATGCATCAACGCTTAACAGTCGACGCAACTCATTTCTTTTTTCTTTGCTTTCGTACTTCAAATGCAAAACAAAAGAGTGGAGAGGTGTCCGCTTCAGAACACACCAGAAAAGAAGTGCGTGTGCTCAAAGTGGACTATCCAGTCCTTGAAACCTGAGCTTCAATAATTATACAGTTGAAAATGGCCTCTTTAACTGGGGAGAGGGGGAAAAAAAAAAAAAAAATCCCTCAGTGGAGGATCCTGAATGGAATAAAAAAAAAAAAGAGCTGGCACTCGAGGATGGAGCAAAGAAAGAGCTCCAGAACTTTATAGTGTTTCTTTTTTCCCCCTGTTTCCTTCACTTGAATGAGGGACTTACCCAGCATGATGGCATCGACTGCACCACCCGCGCAGAACTCGATGAGGATCTGCAATGGTAAAACAACATGTGGAAAAATAATGCAATAAAGCCCCGCTCTAACTGCTCTAACATGCACATCGCTCACTTTGACAAAGGACCCGTGTTTCTCCTGAGCGAAGGAAAAACAACCTTTTATCGGAAAGACACGAGAATCCACATTCGGTCTAATTGATTACGCTGCGGCCACGTTCCAAGAAAGCGATCAATCGAGAAAACTGAACGGCAGCCCCGAGCATCTCCCGCACACGGCTGGTGTTTCCCATCTCACGGAAAACCACCAAGACTGAGTCCATGTTGGAGGGAAACGGCAGGCTGTGATTGGATTGTTGGGACCAGCCACTGCAATTTCTACTCTAATAGCGATAACCTCGTTTTCTCGACCCGTCGCGTCGCGTGACTCCACGTCTACATATGACTCATCCAGGATGTTTCATCACGTATTCTGCTGAAATACCATTTGCTCAACTCTTCTTTGCAGTTTTTAAGTTCTGAATCGGCGCCTGGTATGACACAAGTGGATTAGGAACTGTTTACCAATTATGCAAACTCTGGTGTTTTCCTTCTCGTTATTAGTGCAACTTTGACTTTTATTTGTTGAGGTTTCTTTAAGAAAAATACCACGTTTGTCAACTGGACACACGCGTGTTCGTCGGCCAGCCTCTCTATTAAATGTAATATAGGTAACAGATTTTTCTCATAAACGTGCAACATATCATTAGAGACTGCTAGAGGCCCGTTAACACGCCAGTACAAGTATAAAGGCACAGCAGTACAGGTTTGATGCGCAACATTTTGACGCTATCCTGAATATAAGAACACATTATAGGAGGAGATGCTCTTATGTAATCATTATTTTACCTTCCTCAATCATGCCAATTAATTATAGATTTTCATGCACTATGCAAAGAAATGCTCTACATGTCAACATATCAGAGAGAACTTTACTGTAATAGCAACTGATCATATTTCACTTCAGTATTTCAACATTGCTGGAACATCGATCTGAAGGAAAATGACAAAAAACTACCAATTGAAAAACTGCGTCACTCCTAAAACACTCGTGTGATCTCCGATCGCCGGTTTATCCGATATCGATATTGTGCAGGGCTAGTCACATATTTACAAACGACAGACTGAAAATCCCCTGAATAATCTCCTTAAAGCTAAAGCTGGAGATTTGAGGGTCTGATCCCCGATGCAGCAGCACAGCACCGATTTATGTTTGAACTGAGCAATAATAAAAGGGACTATGGCTTCACTAGAAGATCTGAGGTCGGGGTGCGTTACATGGACTGTTCTCTATCGCAGTTATTGAGATGAAAAGCTGGGTGAACTCCGACCTGTCTTGTAAGAGCAGATGTAATGTACCCAGCCAGGGTGTCCGTATTGACTGCGTTCGCATCCTTATTTGGCAGCTTCGGGGTTTCAGATGATGCACAAAAAAAAAAATAAAAAATCAATCGGAGCTACGATCGAGCACCACCCACTATTCAAGGCCTCAAACAAAGGGAAGAAACAAAGTGGATCTTCCTGTTCTGCATACAAATTTGTCACGCCATGGGAGTCTCACTTTTGGATTTACACTGACGTGCAGCTGTAACCCCCCCCCCCAAAAAAACAAAAAACAAATTACACATTAACTAAACACCCAGAACATGCAAAGTAGCGAGCGTTGTACTTTCATCGCGCGGCGTAAAGACGGGGGCCGGAGGGACGACCTGCACGCAGCTCTGAATTATTCACAGGCACTTTCTCCAGCCACCAAAACCACTCCATTATCTTCCCATGGTTGTGGCCGGTCAACAAGGGACGGTCACATGACACCACCTGCCCGGACCTAATTGCTTTGGGGCCTCTTACTGCGCACAGAATGGGATCTACTGACCGTGGATCACTCTCTGCTCACAAAAAAAGAAAAGCAGACATAGGACCACATTCAGAAAGATTTTGTTATTATAAAAGAGTCTACTGACTTATAAAAGGAATACGCGGAGGTCAAAGATAGTTTTTAGCATTTGATCTCATAATATCTGACGCATGGACGATGGAACCGTTCCCCTTTCTATACTGGATGAATAGTTTAGGAGTGCGGCTGGTTTTCTGCCTCCTCGTCTCCGGATCAAAAGCAACACGTGAGCTCACTTACCCAAAGTTTGCCCTCGAAATAGAAGGCGTCCAGCAGCTTGACGATGTGATGGTGGTTGCAGGAGGCCAGGATGTCGATCTCCACCATGTAGTCCTCCAGCTCGTCCTCCGTCTTTGTGTCGATGACCTTTGCGGCAGCGAGGGTCCCATTCTGTTTATTCTGGGCCTGAAAGACATGTTTGAAGGTCAATTATGGACAATCTTCTAACAACATTTGGAAAAACAAAAAAAAAAAAAAAAAAAGAATTTGAGGATCATATCAGACGAGCGTGATGAGTAATAGTTTGTGGTTTACTCTTCTTAGAAGACATCCATCACTCGTAGCATCTGCTTTTAGGACAAAAGCTGCTCGGATGCATTCGGATTGCACTGAGGTTCAGCTTCAACGCGACACCCCGAGGTCTCTCCGGAAAGAGTTTCACTTTCCGCCCTTCTTCTTTGAACCTAATTTTACAAAAGCTGATCACGCAGCTTGCGCACACCTCTTCCTCTTCCTCCTCTCGCCTATCTACTTTCCTTCCTTTCATTTTTCGACGCCTACTGATGGGCTGAACGTGAAGAGAGATTAGGCCAAATTAATCTGCAAATTCATCCGTTTCTGAAATTGGTTTCTATATTTGTAACTGGGCTCAATCTTTCCTGTTTCATTGATTAGTCTGTGCTGGAGAGACTAATAAGAAATTTAAACCCGAGAGAATGTGAGACGAAGTAGCCGGGAAGTTATTTTAAGTCTTAATGTTTATGGATACAGACACAATCTCAGGGAGTTAGGGAAAAGGAGAAGGGAGGGAGTGTTAACGGCTGGAGAGTGTGTCAGTTCCTATATTTACACCCTTCTGACCCGACACGTTCCTCGTCTCTTTTCCCTTTTGTGTGGGCCGACATCTGCCTCGGCAGAGGCCATCGCTAACACACACACACATATATATATGTATATATATATATATAAATGTATGTAGATTCAATATTAACTTCACACTGGAGAGCTGTCTGTCACCGAGGATGTCAAGGGGAAGCTTGTGGCCTTCGGGCATGACATTTAATTCCTTTTAGACTCCAGATATGGAGCTTTGGTGCGGCGGTTCACACTTTGGCCTCACAAGTCCCCGTGCTCTCGTCCAGGATGAATGTAGTTTGCATGTTTCCCCCAGTTTCCTCCAGGTAATCTGTCTTCTCGATCGCGTGGCCCTCAGCGCTGAGGGATTACGTACTCCGGCGATGACAACAATCTGAGGCAATAGTGGCCTCACTCAGGGTGAATAAAATACTTGTGTACGCTAGGAGAGGACTTTCACTTGAGCACAGTCATGTGAGATGACTCACTGTGCACAAGCACAATTATGTAAGCCATTCCTATTAGCTCCAGTGTCCACGACACACCCCTTCGCTAATTAAAAAAAAACAAAAAAAACTTACAATACAACCTGCACACCCGAGGAGGAGGATTCCTCATTGCAGAACACATGGACTCGCAAACTAATGAATCAGCTTTTCCACCCCGCCCCGTCTTCAAATAACCACTGATTGTCATAGTTCGCGTTGATTTTAACGTGACCAGATGGATGGTAACTAACACACACACACACACACACCCCACCCCACCCCTCTGTGTGTGGGAACAGGGACTCGCAGCACTGCCGGGTGTATTTACGCCTGACTTTAAGACTTCGGTCTGGAAAAGAAAGGCTTCTCGTGTGTTCCTGGCCTCCGTCACAGGATAACCCACTGCTAACACGACGAGGAAACAAGTTGAAGGCAAAGCAAGATTTATGGGCCATTAGCTGCATTATTTGATCACAACAGTTCCAGGAAGGAAGTGGCACGTACAGAGAAAGCTGTTTAACGGGGATTACAGAAAATAGTGCTTTGTATGACCCTCCATGGAGGCTCACTTCAAGTTCTCAGAGTTGTTTTCACATTGTGGGACATTCTTCAGTCCCCCTTTTTTTCCTGTGAAAAACTGCTTTAAACAGGTTGTATCACAAATAGACTTGAAGTTTTTCCGTCTTCGTTTGGGTCTGTAGTGTATATAAACAAACCTGCTATGCCTTTTAAAACCCAAAATAAACAGACACAGTTAAGCTGTAGTGCAACCTAACGATAGAAACTACAGCGTTAGACACTTAACTTAACTTCTTTCAGTTTCTTACAGATTGTAAAGGGCCATATATGATCGTCGGTCTGTCAGCTTTTGTCTGCGATCTCTCATTTGTTATTGTTTGATGGGAGTGATGTCTGCACATGTAAACAAGGCTGCTGACTTTATGGCACCCTGTTAAGAAATCTATTAATCAATATAAAGAGGAAAGGCATTTCATCAGGAGGTATTCTTACTATATTGGATCTCAGGGTTATTTACTGTGTGCGTGTGTTGCTGGTGGTACAAAAAGACAAAACCACAACGTCAGACTGACAGACCCGATCAGTCATATTCTCACTAAAGGCTGATCTTAACTGAGCTGATCTCTACAGTTTGACATGTGTGAGGCCATGTTTACTCCTTGAGAGAGAACCACACCTTCAATAGTTGTTCTTTTTTTTTTTTAACCGAGGCAATGACACGACAAAGTGAGATTTCCTGTAGCAAACCTTCCAAAATGAGAAGGGGCAGTGGGGATTCGATCGAAGGCTGTCACATCTTCAGCCACCTTTAGAGGAGAGGTGGGGTTGTTTGAAGGATAAAGTCTTAACATGTCACATTAACTTACCTTGTACACTTTCCCGAAAGCTCCATCCCCCAGCTCGCCTATGACCTCCCAGATCTCCTCCGGGTTGACATCTCGGTGCACATGCTCGTACTGCTTCTTCTTCCTATCAGGCCCCAACTTGAAGATCTTCCGAAAATTGAAGAAAGACATCGATCTCTTCTTCTCCACCTCCGATGAGGAGCGGCGGTGTCGGGAGTGGATGCGGGCTTCTCTTCGCTTATTTCCGCCTTCGACAAAACGTAGCGGTTCCTCCCCGACGCGGAGCTCCGGCGGGCTACCGGACGAGCGAGGGCATGCGGGCGGTATACGGAGGCGGACGGGCCGGCGGTGCTGTGGCCATTCGGCTGCGATTAATGTCAGTTACAACTTCCCTCGACGGCGATGAGCCACAATCACATCGCAGCTAGCTGCCTTCACGGGCAGCAGGAGGGAGGTGGGACTTTAAAAGCCCAAAGCCCGGGGTTTTATCGTTCCACGCTGCCGAGGTAGAAGCAAACCGCGTATATCCTCCAGATCATCACACTCGAGACGATATAACGAGGATAATCGGCCAGCCAGCGGTTCTCATGCCTCGGTCGGCTGACCGCACAGAAGTTAACGGACTCGCGTCAAGCTCGCTGCCACACAGCGGTGTACACTTCCGGTGAAACCCTTCAACTTAAAACACAACACTCCTCACCCTCAATAATCCACGTTGGCATCTATCTATCTATCTATCTATCTATCTATCTATCTATCTATCTATCTATCTATCTATCTATCTATCTATCTATCTATCTATCTATCTATCTATCTATCTATCTATCTATCTATCTATCTATCTATCTATCTATCTATCTATTGCTTTGAGAGTAAAAGTTAGTAAAGTGTAAAATTATCAAATATATTTTCATGTAGCCGCACATAAACAGGTATGATTGTGTTTGAAGTATTTTCCTTGTTTCCGTCTTTACAATTTTATATATTTATTTGTTTGTTTGTTTGTTCGTTTGTTTAACCTAAAATGTATATATTTTCTGTGTGCTTGCTCGATGCCATGAGTGTAGATACAACTGATATTTTTACCTTTTGAAAAAACATTTTTTAATCATTTTATATTTTATTTATTCACATGGGGATATAGAAAATGTATGCACAGAGACCTTTTGGGTGAATACCTACATAACCATTAAGAGACAATCGATATGCCAACATAACATAACATAACATGAAGTGACATGCATCAAAACGTAACGTAACGTAACGTAACGTAACATGATTTAAGTTTAAGGTTCATTTTTATGGCCGATCTCTTCTATTCAAGTCTTTACTCATTCCTGTGAGGTAAATTTTGTCTATTTGGGACATGAAGTTGTTTTGTGTCCCTTTGCAACCATTGTATTACTTGTATTATTATTTTCATTTATGGAGTAATTCTTCAATACAAATAATTAAAGAAAGTTATCTATATTGATCCTCAAATTCTCAACATGCATAAAACAGAAATAGATCTCAGAAAAAGAAACAGTGCAAGTTGGATAATGAAGTGTATTTCTGAAGTGAAGATTTTGAGACGAACCTTTAATGTGGCGCATCTCTGAATGCTTCTGTATAGTTCTTTTTGTTTTTAAACTGTTAGATTGTTGAAACAATATTGCTTTATGAGATTTAAGTAACAACATTTTATGCAAATGTGGTTGATCTAAATTAGATTTTTTTGAATCTAATTTTATCCCCACTGCTTTTAGTGTCTTCAATCTTTTTGTGTACCCTAATTTTTGTTGTTGTTCATGATATTTTTTTTACTTATTATTCTCATTATTGAATAAAAATGCGTCACCATGACTCGTTCGCGGTGTAAACAGGGAACTTGACGCAGTTGTGCAGCGGCGCCTGTTTCCTGGATCTCCTCGGCAGGACGTGCACCGCGGCCCGACTCGGCTCCGGTCGGTCCGGCTCGGCTCGGCTCGGCTCGGCTTGGCTCGGCTCGGCCCCTTCGGGCTCTAGCCGTTCATCTCCAGCACGCATGATGCCAAAAATAGTAGAAGTTGTAGTTTATGCCTGTTTCACATCACTAATGAGAGAGGGGATGGAGGCTGAGTGACCAGCTGATAAAGTCACTCTGCTGTGAGGACAGACACATAAATCATATTTAATTCACAGGAAAGACCTACTGGTATATTATACCTTGAGTGAAACTGTGTGAAATCTTACTGAAACACAAATTAGGAAATGCAAATTAAGGAAATAAAATTCATCTTGACCATACACAACCCCAGACTCTGCTATAATATTAATGTCATACCTAAATACATTGGTACTAGGCTGCTATATTCTTTTATGTAAAATAAGCGTCAGTATATTATTTAACCTTTAGATGGCGCCATTGTAACAATCTGAGCTAAGGCGAGCACTCTAACTTTGACTTCAAAGTCCTGATAGTTAAGGTCCGAGCACTGAAAGTGCCTCAGGACCTTATTGAAATTGTAAAGATTATTATTATTAACTCTTATACTCTTTTTCATTATCAGAAAACGTGTTTTTGAGGGCCGAAACATTGACTCTCCGTGGTGGTTTAAATCCGATCAAAAATAGTCACAAGTAATACAAATGACAAAACGAGACATAGTTTTGAATCCGTTGTGAGTTACATTTGCAGACAGTACCCCATACACATCATCTCATGGAGGGCTGTTAACTGAGTGACATGTCCCAGAGGATGGTCCTCCTGTCCTCGGCTGGAGGGGGGTGGGCAGCACAAGATGGAAACCTTCTCATCGAGGGCTTGAAGGGGGATGGGGCAGGGATATCAGGTGGTCTAGGCAAACCTCCGGTAGGTGAGGTTCTGGCCTGGGGTCTTCCTGACTGTTTATAGATTTTCCCTCCTCTGGGGGCTGCTTCCTTTGCTGGTTCCTCCTCTGGGTCAGACTGGTGTTTATCTCTGTTGTTATGTGTTCACCGTGCCAGCCAAAGGGTGACAAGCCTACACACACACGCACTCACTCCACAGTACACTTACTTATTTTTCGTTGTTGTTTTCTCTGCAATAATAGCAATACATTTTTTATCTCTTTCTTTTCACTTGGGTCCTGTGGCCTTGCCAAAAAATCAATAATAAATCAATAAAGATTCCAACAGGAAGAGGATGTCTGACCCTTCCTTTGCAGATTGAGTCTGTTTTCTGTTGCCATAGGGCACTCAGATATGTCACACTGGAGCTCACGGTCAGAGCTAGAATTAAAAAAAAAAGATGCACAATCAGCCATATCTTTAATTTGAGCCACCAAATGTTGTATTGCCCATCCTTCAATGAAAGCAATATCACACTGAAGGCTGTATAGTTGTACTAATTACCAGCACGACTTCGTTCTTATAACCAAACCACAGCTGTGCTGATATTCAGTCATACAGCATAGTTACAATCATGTCATCTGTCAATGAACACATTGTTATGTCTCTGATTGTTGTATGGGATTTCAAATACCATAAACACCGAGGGAAAGTACTTTATGTTTGTTTCGTATATTGTCAGGGCAAATTCAGGGAGAGACGGTGGCTTAATTTGTCTCGAGCTATCGTCATTTAAAGCAGAGCCGACTTTACAAAATGAGGTTGAATGGTGACTATTATTCCTCCAAGAATAAAAGGACATGATAATATTAACCATAGTTTATTTTTCTTGTCACATTTACCAGCAGATTTACAGAAACATTGTCTTTACACTTCTGTAAAGTCATGAAACACAAATGTACAAAGCAAGTTTTGTAGGCTGTCTGTTTGAACTTAATATATAATGTCTAAATACATTCTTATATGAAAGCCACACTTCAGATTGGTGTCATGCATTTAATACTAACTACAACTACCCGGACAGAAATCATGAACTAGCTCGCTCATTCTCACATTAAACATATTAAGGCTCACAATATCAGAGTTTATTATTGCGCTGCAATTCTGTGATCTCTGCCCTCTTGAGACTTTTATTCTCTGAGGAGATTTAAACTTAAATGTTGTCTAAATTTGGAGTTAAAAAACTTTTAGCTGCACAAGGAAGGCAAAACAGTGAACCGAGCAAGCACATAGAGTCATTTAATGAAGAAATGTGATTGTTATGATAAAGAAATCAAGTAAAGCCTGTTACTGAACAATAGCGCACCACAAAGCTGAAGGCAGCTGTCTCCTCGTCTTCGCTGGAATGTAACAAATGTGTTGCTACTCATATTCACTTTTAAATTTTACGCAACACATTTAACCAACAATCAACTCCTACATTATTCTGATCCTCCAGATACCAAATAGCATAAAACAATGCTGTAAAAAAAAAAACAATGCTATAAGTCCCACAGCTGGATGTTCCAAGAACCAAAGACTAATAAAAAAAAAGGCCTTACTGTCGCTGTTAAATATGTTTAATCTGATCAAATGATGGATGAGAAATAGATGATGAGAAAAAGATAAATGCTCATTTCTGTGAGCATTTATCTTACTCTCTTGTTACATATGTGTCCTCAACATATTACAGTATAATATAAATGATGATGTCCAATGCCTTCTCACTGTGTTTTTTCTCTGTTGAATTGAAGTGAGAGTGTATATGAACTGTTTTGGTGCCTTTGTTTGAGTTAAACCTTAATGTGTTCTAAATAAAATGAAACTAATTTTCAAAGGTTGAAGAATATAGCCGTCAAATTATCAGTATGAATCTCTCATTTCGTTGCCACATCAGATCGTCTTCTCCCAATTGCTGTCCTCTGTTTTAATCTCCTCTGGTTATCAGTGAAATATTGAAAAGACATATTAATGTCCCAGGCCTGTGCAGGAGTGAATATCACCGCTCTGTTTACAATCTCCACAAACTACATGAGATGGTTTATCTTACCCTCATCCAGTTCTATCACACACACACACACACACACACACACACACACACACACACACACACACACACACACACACACACACACACACACACACACACACACACACACACACACACACACACACACACACACACACACACACACACACACACACACCACTGATAAGTGTTGTCTGAATTGAAAAATGAATGTGAAAAAAAAAAAAGTTGGAACGATGATGTGCTTACATGATGATAAACAAGATTTTCTTTTTTCCTGCTCATTTGCACGCAACATTACAGCCTTTCTCTCCTCCTACACTTTAGAAAGACCAAAATGCGTCTTTTATTAGCACCAAAACTCTCGATAACACGGTTTGTGCAGTGGTCTGTGCGGCTGGACTCGGCTCGGCTCGGTTCGGTTCGGCTCGGCTCTCCTCGGCTGCACTCGGCTCTTCTCGGCTGGGGCTCGGCCCCCTCCGTCCAGCTGCAGAGCGCAGCCCCTCCAGAGGGAGGAGAAGTCTGATTAAAACACACTTTTGCTGCCTTGTCATGTTTCACAAGGAGGTCAGAAGCTCCGAGACCGCCCGTTACCGTCCCTTTATGGATGCTCCCGCTGGCTGAGTCGTTTTCCCACAAACTTGAGGAAATCATCTTCTGTTCTTCTTCTTTTTTTCATGGGCGCAACTCTTTGTTTGTAGTGTTGTTTCTTTTCGGGGAGATTTATTTCCGTCTGTCAACATGCAGTTTCGCACAGTTCTTGACGTGAATGTCGTGGACGTGCAGAAGAGAAGAAATCCCTCCAAACACTATGTAAGTTTTCCCCTTTCCCCCACTTTTCCCCTCCCTCTGTTGTCCCGAATGGTGCAGAGCCAACTCCAAACACCGAGACTCCTTTATTATTGTGTGTTTAGACGGACTTAAAGCCACAGAGCAGAGTCGT
Organism: Lipophrys pholis; assembly: GCF_963383615.2. Lineage (NCBI taxonomy): Eukaryota > Metazoa > Chordata > Actinopteri > Blenniiformes > Blenniidae > Lipophrys > Lipophrys pholis. Next base: position 9,646,798 of record NC_137642.1, on the reverse strand, counting down.
TTGGTTTTACTGCCACTTGTGTATTTGTGCACCCTGGTTGCTTTAATTTACAGTTTATATGGCTTAAAGGTCCACATGGCGCCACCACCCGGTCCGTTTCTATTTGAAACGTTTGTTGTCAATCACTGTCTTACAAATCCAACAAACTGACGACGTCCGTGTTTGCTGTTACTGCTCCGAAGTAGGTGTTTGGATGCCACATCACACATAAACATCTGTCTGTCATCATGTTTGCGATGCCAATATGTCAGCATCCGGTTGTGCAGAAGATTGGCAAATGGTGTAGTCCTCCTATGTCAGCAGGCTGAATAGCCATGTACTTTGTGTTGCAGGATGAGTCCTGGCAGAGATAGAAAGTAAACAAACTGATGGGCTGTAGTTTGCAATGCAGCAGTGAAGTGCATGGGCTCTCATACCAACATGTCAGCTGCAGGGGCTGCGAGATATGTGTCGTAACATGCTGTTACAAGTTTGTAAAATCAGCAATACAGGCGTTGTTGAGAGTAAATATTTTTGTATTGCACCTCCCAAGTTCTACAGGACAAGATACACTTTCACGTTTGCATCTTAAAAAAAACTGGATTCAGTGTTATTCATCAAGCAATAAGTCTTATTCATCACCAGGGGTCTGCAACCTGTTGCGATTCAGCCCCAGGTTGCAGACCCCTGAAGCGCTTATTTGTAGATAAACATTCTGATTTTATTTTGGTTTGATTTGCTAACCACACTGATTTAAAAAAAAAAAATAGCATAATCTCCAGGCTCAAAACAGACAAATAATGTAAAAACAGCTAAAACAGCCCACTGGAAAGGCTGAAAAAGGATAGAAATAATAAATAGTACAGGAAAAACAGTCAAACTGAAATAATTGCTTCTACAGCTTTTCTTTTCAGGCCAAAACAAGGGTAAAATGGAAATAAAAAGGAAAAAGGAAAAGAAAGAAAGGAGAAAAAAAACAGAAGAAAGAAGAAAAGAAAAAAAAGAAAGTAGAAAACGAGGAAATAAAAGGGGGAAAAAACCTACAAAATTGCCTGCTAACCTAAAACGGCTCTTTATAGGAAACACGGGCTAAAAGAGCCAGAAAGTAAAAGAAGAAAAGAATATATCTAAAAATGAGATAAAAACTAAAAATGCAATACAATATATCTAAATTGTAGCCATGAAACTTGACCTTACTACGCAACCGTACTTTTTATAGCAATTGTTTTTTTCCCTTCTTCATTTCTGATAGTCAGCATGTTTTGTGGCTCCAGACAAATTTGATTTAGTGCGAAATCAAGAAAATGGCTCTTTCAGTCATTAAGGTTGCAGACCCCTGGTCTCGGTGTCTCAATCACAACATTGTCTGTTAAGCTGACCCTTTTATTAAGAAAACAAAACAAACAAAAAAAAAAAACAATAATAAAAAAAAACCCTTCCTTCATCATTTCTCATCATTAGATGAAATAGTAGTGCAAAAAGTGACTTTGCCATTCATATATTTTTTCTAAAGTTTGATTCAACAAACTGTATTTTTATTTATTTATTTATTTATTTATTTATTTATTTATTTATTTATTTATTTATTTATTTATTTATTTATTTATTTATTTATTTATTTGTTTATTTATTTATTGCCTGAGATGACTTCAGATTTAACTGTGTCTTTTCTTTTTTTCTCCTTCTAAATACTAATGAAAGCTGCCTCTTTACCCTCTTTTGAAAGGAAAATCCTCTATGATTGAAAACTAACTCCATCCAGCAGTTTATTATAGTGCCAGCCTTTAAAGACGCTCAGTAACTCACAACAGCTGCATTCTGCTTCACATGCATTTTTGTGTTGTATCGCCTCCGTTGTTCATATAATTTATGATTTGTAGGAGGGAGGTGGAGCCTGAAGGTGGTGATATTCCATGTGTGGTCCATTCAGACGTCTTTGTCTGCTTTCAAATTTGATTTGAAATCCAATTAAATTGAACCAGTTTGGGAGTGGATGCAGACCTGCTTTTTCTAATGGATTTTACACTTCGACAAATAGGCTGCAAGTCCTCTGGGGTTTGTTTTAATGGGAGCGTACGTGAGTGGTGAACACTAAAATATCATACAGATTTTAAAAAAAATGATCCTGGCATAAAATGCACATAGGGTAGTTAAACGTTTATGTCAACAACAACAACAACAACAACAACAACAACAACAACAACAACAAAAAGATCTACAGTATAAGGCATAAAGCAACATTTTTTTCTTCCTGTTTGATTGTTTTAAGAAATCTCTGTGTGATGACCACATGTCAGACTTGGTTCATGCAATTCGTACCACATTAAATAAATATCAGCTGGAGGGAAATTGTGTACCAAGAGGAGCTCTTTCATTATACAAGGATCATATTGTACTTTTTCAACCGTACTGCCGAAACCGAGTGTTTTAACACCGCTATGAGAGGCAGGTTTAAGGTTTGCTTTGGCTAAGCACATCGCCATGTACACGTCATCGATGGGAAGAAGAGGGATTAATTCAGACGCATGGTATATGGCTAAGGCTGTGTGGCCAGATAGGAGGTAGCCTCCACCTCCACAGTAGGGAGGGTAAAAGTTAGGCTTGTACACCTGAACAGGAATGTAATACTTGCTCAATGACCATCTGATGGGACTTGCATTGGTGATCAGGTGGCCTGTAAAGAGGTGCGTCCTTCCGTCGTAGTTGCCGAGGCCTTCGAGATATTCGATCATGTTGTCCGTGTTGGCCAGGACGTCGTCGTCGCCGTTCAGCAAGAAGCGAGCGTGGTTGCAGTTATTTTCCATCCATTCGAGGAAGAGTATCTGCTTCAACGTGAGGTTGAAAAAGGATTCGTGGAAGTCCCACTGAAGGATGTCCTTGTGTTCCCGGTGCTCCACTTCCAGGAGTTTGTTCATTCTCTCTTTGTGTGGGCCGTCACTCAGCGTCCCGGAGAGGAAGACACTGCGGATCCACATGCCCTTGTGCAACCTCTCTTTCGCCCAGGTCTTCCGCAGCACCTCTCTGCGTTCATAGTTTGTCAGCGGGCTTTTAATGACGAGCAGAAGGAAGACGTCTTCGGGGTTATCTCCTCCACACTTGTCAGGAAGGTCCAGTATCATGGGGAAGTGGCGGCAGTGACGATAGTACAGAAAGTCCTGAATTTGACGAGAAAGAGAGCCGAAGCCTGGAATTTCGGCAGCAGACACGTTTTGTTGACATCTTGGATATGAGATTACGGAGGATCTGTTTTTCATCTCAACCACTCTTGTGAGATTGGCGGTTTTCTCTTCATTTAAGTCTGGGTAGAGATACGCAATCATGAGAAGGCCTCCCAACACTACGAAAGTTCTGGCTGCAAAGTTTGCTGCCCTTGAAACTCTGCGGGAAAAAGAACATTTCTTTTAACCGACATCTGGAGTGTTGATGAAGCAAATTAGATAAACTACGTTTGAAGCAAATTGAGCGACGTGTTTTAAATGCATTACACTGATTAGGAAAAGATGGGCTTGAATCATGTCACAAGACTTTGCATCATTTAGTTCTGAATTCGGAAACCGGGATTGAATTCCTTCCGAGGTTTTAGGGACAAGTTTGTAACACTGGGATATTAGTGCTCACAGGGCTTGGCTTCACTTTTTAATGAAGTACATCTATTAAAGAAGGAGATTAAAAAAAAGATTTATGTTAGAATTAGGCGATTATTAATTTAATAACCGGTAACCGTAACAACATAATATGTACAGATGCGATTTTTAAGGGGTTTGAAACACTGGCAAATATAAGTTATAGATCTATAAAGTAAGATCTGTATGTGAATGAGAGCTATGAATATATGTCAGTTTCTTTGGTGAGTGACCATGCCAGTTCAGCAAGTAAGATCATGAACAAAGAGAAATTCCATGCAGATTTTTATCAGAGGCCAACTGAACAATAGGTGACATGTGCCAGCAAGTTTTTGCTGTTATCTCCTTTGCGCTGGAGTGAATCATTGTAATATCCTTCACAGAGGGAGGGGGCGTACGCTGTCTTAGTTTTCCTACTTTCTTTGCATTATTATTACATATACCTTGTTTTTAAACTACTCGCTGTAGTGGATTAGTTCGCCTTCTAGAAAATCCCATCCATTTTTGCAATAGAAATAATCGTGAATGTTTCCTGTCATCAGGTCAGATTTAATGGAACACATTTAAACTATTTTAAATGTAATTCTTTATTTAATTTCCAGACGTCATGGCTTAGATGAGACCAAAACTGTTTAAAAAATGCGACAAAGCATGCGGCTATGGTTCTGTTGTTCGCATATATTTGCAAGGTTTTGGATTTTTTTTTTTTGCAGGAAGGAAAATATTTCCGTGAAATTTTTACAGGCATGACTGTCTTTGTACATCGCATGTCAAAACCCATTGATGTTTTTTTGTTTATATTCAACCCCCCCAATTTTTAAAACACATTAACATAAACCAAAAAAACATCATTTAACAAGTGTTCCACTGAACTCTTTGAACTTGAAATGCAAAACAAGTGAATGAAATATAGACTCACGATAGAAATAACTCTTAAATTGTCAATATTTACCTGAACATCTTGATATGTTGACTTGCGTGTATGGTCAGTTCCCCGTTCACAGGTCAGAGCCTGGGAGATGTTAGTCATGTGTCTGACAGCTACACACCGCTCCTATGATTGCATTTCGGTTGTGGGTGAGTTCAGGTGAGCCTCTCACTTTGTGATGTAAAACTACGTTCTACCGGTTCCACAACTTGTGGTGGCGTGCATGTGAATTTTTGTCATCTTACACGGTTCTTGGTATATTCAACATATCCTGGTTCATGACTCATGGACTTGGTCATGCCTCACCTGGTTAAGTAAACTCTTTCACTTTCATATGAACTGGGACTACATCGCTCCCATGAATGGTATTTAAGAAAAACAACAATATGCATTTTGGTTTCAAAGGGTAAAAATAAAGAAAACATAGTGATATGAGGAGCGTTTAATGGTGACTGTGATCATTGACGTTGTTTAATTTAGTAACACGCATACCTTTGCTATCAAGCATCGAATCTGCAAGCAGACCTCTTTATTGCACAGCAGGAAATAATGTGTAATGTGAGTAATCTTGGAGAACTGATTGGCAGTCCAGTTGAGATAGTTTCACAAAAAAGTAGATCAAACACTAAAATGTTTAATTTATCAAGTATTTTGTGACACTGTAGTGTAGTACATATTTCTATATATTTGTGATACAGACTCTGATTGTTGCATGGCAGGACTGGCTGCACTTTGCCGACAGCGTTTTGTCGGCATTTAATTCCTGCCCTGGGAACTCCCACAGCTGGGCATGAGTAAAGAGTGGGTCATGATCTGTCTTGTTATTGCGTGGACTTTTGTGCAGACAGAGGCGGGAGTAACAAATAAGAAATACAAACCTTTAATTATGTAGTCACATCATGTACTATGTACGTGCCAAAAAAGGTTTGTTACTATTAAAACTTCTTTGATCTGCACTTTTGTGGCCATTATTTTTTTAATTTTAATTTTTTAACAGGAAGTTATCAAACCACTTTTAATAACAATAATCACAACAACAATAATAAAACAATTTTTATAAGTGCCCTTCAAGACACTCAAGGGATGTACATAATAAATGTTAATAGACAGTTAAAAACCTGTAAAATAGCATAACAAAACCAGAAAAAAAAACCCAAGACATCACGGAGTTTAGGAGATGCATAATGAGAATAGGGCCTAGGACGGAGCCCTGGGGAACACCGTATTAGACAGGGGAGGCTGCATGTAGAGCTATAGAAGTCCAGATTCAACTGCAATCAGGAAGTTGTTGGTGATTTTGATAAGGGTTGTTTCTTCGCTGTGATGAGGACAGAAAGCAAACTGAAACTGTTCCTATAGATTATTGTTGGACAGGTGATTTCATTCAACGTGTTTGGTGTTGTGGATGTTTAGATGTTTCTTGACGAAAGCTTTCAAGTCTGTTAAAGACAGTAGGTGAAAACCACCCACTTTATTTGTAAATGGGTACAATTAAAGCAACATAATGAATGTGAATGGTGATAAATGAAGAAAAACAGTCAGCGCACAGCTGCAAGTTTTTATTTTGTAATATGATGCAATGAGTAGTCATCCAATCAGATATGTTCAGCACTGCAGAACCCACCCCCAAAGTTTCTCACCCACCATCCTGACCTGGGATTTCCATGGGGGTAAAATATTAACCTTGAACTAAATTTAGTTCCTGGTTCAGGATTTTATGTACCAAAAATGGGTTTGAACTAGCAGCTCAAGTATTGGAGTATTGACCTTTTGACCTTCTATCTTAAAATAAGGTTAGTAGTTCACTTTGCAGTGCTGGTAATAAGTTTGACTCCGGTAAAGGAACAAGTGAAAAAGTAACACAAAAATCCCAAAACAAATCAACATTGAACTTAAAACTGTAAGGTTATTATTAAAAGTTTCCTCCAATTTTTCGATGAGAAACTACTGAAAAAAAACCCACTGATATACTAATAGTTTGCAGTATACTGACTTGAGTAACCAAATCTGATGAGCCTTGAGACATGTACGTCTCAGTGGGAGAGCAAAAATCAATTAGTCCATCAGCTTCCATTGGATTAATTAAAGAGAGCGCCAGGATCAATTGCCTCATCCATCTCCTGCTTAGGGGCCACTAGACGTAGGGCATACACCATCCCTCTTGGGACTAGAGCCGGAGGTGAGGTTTGACTGGGAAGTCCCCACAAGGGAAGAACGTGGAAGGAAAAAAAGAAAATCTCATTATCTATGAGCTAAGCAAGTGGAAATGCTTGTCCGGTTGGAGAGAGGAAAGAAGCAGCCCTTTGTCTTTTGTCCCTATCGTTCAAGTGTGACTTCATTCTAGAAACTTATAGCTCTGCAGTCAGAAAGTATTTGGGAAGGCTTTCACATACATTGCCTGAGGGGGATCGCTTCTGCACAAGTGAGATTCAAGGGAAGCCCTCTGCTTTAATTTACAAACAGTTAATTATGCGCATGTCAAGCTCACACACTGAAACATTTGTGATAATCTCTTAATTTCACAATATTGTTTTTGTTGTTTAGGGTTTATTGAGGGACGCATGGTGGGGTATTGGTTAGAAATCTCGCCTCACAATAAGAAAACCCTGCTTTGTGTTTTTTCTTTATGTGAGGTTCTCCCTGTGCACGAGAGGGTTTATGCCGGTATATAGGGTTCAAGAACATTTCATTTCAAATGAATCCAATAAAAGGTTTCTAAATGCATTTTTATCAGACATATACTAATGATCCATTTCTAAGTCCATATTCTATAGGGGTGGTGGTGGTGGTGTTGGTGGTGGGGTCCATATTCCATATTCAATACTACACCGTCTTCCTTCCACAATCCAAAGGCCTCTTAGGTTGGTGTCTTTAGGTCATAGGTGTGAATGTGCATGGCTGTTTGTCTTTATGTGATGAATTAGACACCTGTTCAGGGTGTACTCTGCCTCGCACATTGTTTGCTGGTGTTTACTCGTGCCTCCCTCTGTGACCTTAGGTCGGATGGAAGAAGTCTTAGAATATTGATGAATGGAGGGGATTTTGTCATGTTCAAACTTTGAATACCATGTATGGTTCTCCTGGCCTGTATCTTGACCTCAGGTACCATCATTTCAGTGTTTGGACAGGCCATCTCGGCCTAATCACGGCTCGTTCAGCCTCTCTGCACATGTTTTCTTTGATAAAATGTTTGCACAAGCAAGGCTGCATTTCAAACTAGTGACTGGTGCTTTGGAATGCAAACCGTGCCATGCCTAAGAGCGACACACAGTTGCTACAGCTATGTTTCCACAACCGGAGGGTGTACACAGTTTTTTTATGAGGTCTATATCGCCAAGGTAAGTTGGGGATTTATTTTGGAAAACTTCCACTGACAGTGTTTGTTCCATTAATGACTAGTGTCTGCCAAGGAAATGATAGTCCCGTGCGAGCTCCAGTAGAACTAAGCGGCACTAGTTCTCTGTTATTATTGTGGTTCGAGAGCAGCTCGTACTTGTCGACATACATAGTGGGAGCATCATTTTTTTTTTTCCCCCTTTAATGGTGAATACAGATAAACACTGAAAGTGAAATACCAAAATCTGACCCTGTTGAAAGCAAGGTGTTGAAATGCAGCAAAAATAAAAAAGGTTGTGAGAAGCCAACGAAGGAAGGCCAAAGAAATGTATTTGTCTCTAATCACTCAAATTGAGTGCACAATCTAATACTTTTAAATGACTTCAATGACATATTACTTGAAATCGACTGGCATTTCTCAATGTTGCCCTGATGGTTCTCTGATGTGTGACTGATGCTGCCTGAGGAACATAATGAGTATGTTTGACCTTTAACCTCTTGAAGTTAAGTCTGTATGGTTAAAGTGGTGCCGTTGTGTCTTGGACAAAGTTACTTTGTTCTTAATGGGCCACTTTTGTTTGTGCTTCTCTTGATAGGTGTACCTCATCAACGTCACTTACTCAGACTCCACCTCCCACGTCATCTACAGGAGATACAGCAATTTCTTCGACCTACAGGTAGGTCACTTTCGAAGAATAATGACGTACTTTTAGAGTTTTAATCCAACAGGGTTAGTGGAAGAAGCCCGAAAGCTCTGCGGCATTACACGCTCTATTCAAAATAGCATTAATGTTGTTTCACTGTGTTGCCTTCTCACGCTCATTGTGGAGAGCTTGACCTTTAGATCACGTCTTTCTGCTCAGCTGTTGCACTGCGGCGTGCTTAGTGAAAGGTCTCATTTAGGACGCCTGCTTAGAAATGGGGAAATGGGGGAAATCCAGTCAGCAGATGCAGGAAAAAACATGACCTCAGTCAAAATGGAGCTTGGAGCAAAGTCTTCAGGATATTTGATCCAGTGGAGTCCAGCGAAATACCTGCAGTTCTCTACTCTGTTTACTTTATTACTTTGCCACTGTTTGACCGACCGAGCCTTGTTTGTTCAGCGGGGAAAGAGGCCAACCGTCTAAGTAGCTTAAACGGTGCAGTAAAAGGGTTTAATTCTAAATGGGCGAATACCTTATCGTGCTCTTTTCTTGTAAAAGGCTGTCCGTGGCCCCTCTCTGATAACCTCTCAGTCTGCCTGCACTCTGCAGGGCTGTGGCTCTGGTGGACTGGCTATAGGAAACCCTTTGTTCTCCGGTCTCCTGTTAATAGTCAGGGAAATTCTGCCCTGCTCTGCTTGATCGAAACAGAGCTTCTCTCCCGCCTCTGGAAACATTAGTCTTGTCCATAGGTCCCTGCTGCTGGGTGTGTTTGTCTGGCCACGCTAAACCGTGAAGAACAACAGTCTGCAGCTGTCCACACAAAACAGCCGGGAATAGTGTGTATTATTTATTCCTACACGTGGGTATATAGGTGATTAGATTAAAGCATTTTACCAAAGAATATAAGGCATTAGATAGGTTGCGCTTCTGCAAAAGTCTCTGTCATAAAGGAAACTATTGTTTTTAGACACCATTTCGCAATACATCTCCATCACAAACACAATGCACTTGAAATTAATCTGGGAAAACAGGTTGGGATACAGACGGTTCTGCACCGTTGCAGTTCCAGATAAAAACATTCTCCTCTTGAAAGGTTCAAGCAGACAGATACTGGATTGACCGTACCATGACGTCTTTTAAGATTAGGAATGTGGAGGAATATCTGCAACTCTGCCAGTATGCAAATGTTTGCCTTCAGTCCAGACCACAACTGAGCTTTTCTTTGTGTGTTTGTGCCTCCGGACTCCTACGGGTTGTTTTTTTTCCAAACTCTGGAACACAATTGCATGTTTTATCTTCACAAGAATCGGATTGAAATATAATGAGGGGGAGAAAAAAAAAATGCATTTCTATGCCACTGGCCCAACAAGTGTGACCATGAGCTCATCTGATAATCATTAATTCAGCATGAAAGGCTAAGTAAGGTCACAGAACAAAGAGCAATTTTTTTTAAACAGTGTCTTTGAAAATAGAAATTAAAAGAAATCCTCATCAACAGGCCTTGCTGTTTGACTTTCAAAGTTGGAGTATTTTTTATCACCAAACGGACGTCCAAAAATGCACTCACTGCTAATGTTTAAAGCCTCTTCAGTGCACTAAACATCATTCATAACTGCTCCTCGGGGAAGCAATTACCATAAATTACCAAGAATATATCTCTCTTTTTTTTTTTTTTTTTACCCCCCTACTCTTTCTGCTGACCTGCAGTGAAACGTCCTCTTTGCAATGTGTGCGCAGAGTTTAGCACATTGATTCCTTGGTTTACAATAATTTGTTTTCATTTTAAAATAGTGCTGAGCCCGAATTTTCATCAAGCTCCATTTCTGGTGTCAAAGGGAAATGTTTTTGACCCGCACATGTTTGACGTGAGCAGATTTGGTCCCCCCCCCTCCACCACACACCTTTCGACCACAGCAGAGTTACTCCACGGGTCACAGCATTCCTCAGGGGGATTGTGGAGTGTGCAACCTGGCCTGGTTTTCTTCTAGAAAGAGACGTTTCCAAAAATCCCTTAGTCATCATTGTTCTTGGATTGTGAAGTTGGATTGGGGTCAGTTGTACTCCGTCTGCATTATGATTTGGCTGGCCTACATTCTTGACCTTAAAGAGTTCGATTTTTTTCCCCTCAAAAAGATGCTTTCCATTAGTAGAAATACAGATACTTGAAAGAAGAAGGCCTCCACATTGTGAAATGTTACCGTTCTTATATGTTTCTTCCTGACCACACTGTGTGACGTCCTGTAAACCTGCGCGTGTGACCTCACCATGTTGCTCTCCTTTCAATTGGATGTCAGTACACAATAAAACCAACGTTATCATGCCCCAAAAGTGCACCGCTAAGGCTGTTAGGAAACAAATACACAAGGCAAAGCTATAATGAAGCAGTTTTTCTAGTTGTATATGACAGATATGAATTTAGTCCAGCACTTTGCCTCTTTGGGAGTCTGCAAACTATTGTTCCGCTGCAGTGCCGGTGTAGTTTTGCCAACCCCAGGCAGAAGACAATTTTAAGCTTAGATGAAAGATCTCGCCAGCAAAACTGGGCCATCTCCCTTTTTAATCGAATTAATCAAGATAGAAACATGTTTTTAACATAGAAAGAATCAAACTATTAACTTAAGTGGAGGAAATTTCACAGAACCTTTGAATTATTATTCGTAGGTTATTTATAACAACTTTATGCATGACTAGCCCAACAATGTAAAGTTGTGTTGTGTTCCTTTTTACTGAAATAGGCTCCTGCCACCCATAATTTGGGCTAAATAACTTGGATAAATCAAGTGTAGAGATTGGCCGGATAATCCAATGGGTGGTTCTTAAGTAGCATTAGTATCACTATTAATACATTGCTAATGTTAATATAATGTAATATGAGTGTTACTAATGCTACTGTAGGCTATATTTGTAATGCGTTCCTGCTCGGGGACTGCTGATGGAACAACTCATCTTTTCTTTGAGATTAATATATTTTGTACGTGGTCCCTGACAAACAAACAAATAAACTCAACTAAACAAGGGTTGATCCAACTTTGCATGTGAAATGTTGTCTGAATAGTGTTTTCTGGTGATTGTCGGGTTTACGTTATCCCAAACATTGGCACAAAGACATTTTGCTCCTCACTACAGATGAACTGAAAGGACCTCAAACAGTACATGCCATTTGCATCACTTATTTATGGTGACAGTGTAGCTTTTGTAACTTGTATAATGAAATTTCAGTCTCTTCAAGTAAATCTGAGGCATTTTCCGGAGGACGGTTGCGCCACAGTATTTCTGCAGTAAACAACTATTAACCAGATGCCCAAACACAACTACGAGATTGAATAATGTCCAACATTCATCCAAACTCCCACCGTCTGAAACTCCTCTCAAAGCAGCTTTCATTCCGGTTTCATTTTGTGAGTTTCTCCCAAAAGTAGTGAAGTCCAAATGTTTCGAAGGACAGTTTACAGAGGCCGGTTCAGCATCTGCTGTCATTATAATTGATGACCGCAATATATTTGTGGTGAATTGCAGGGCGGTGTGATGACTGACTGTTTACTGCTACTCCTTCCTCTGGCATTTATGGTCAAACGGAAATTTGATGAGATCACAGCTCCTGTTGATGTGTACGCATGCAGGTTTTCCCAGTGAGAACAATGAAACTCAAGTGGAAAATCTACAAGTTCCATTCAGGGCTCTCAAGCTGTCCTGGGTGGGATTTACATGTTCTCTGTATGAGTCTGTTTTCTCTGTGTTGCCTGACATGCTTCCAAGGTTAATTGCTGTGGCGAAATGCGCAGGGTGTCCTTTACATTTGCCCGAGGATCAGCTCCCAGCAACTCAGTCAGCAGGTATAGAAGATGAATGGAAGAATGGAGCACTGCGGGTTAACAAACTGAAACTGTGGACAGAATTTAAGAAAGGCATTTCTATTATCTCTGAATATATAAATATAATTTCCAAAGTTTTGTTCCAAGTTGTGCAGCTGTTGCCGCAGGAGCAGCTTTCGCACCTGCTGGAGTTGCGAGCGTACGCAGGGAGGTCACCGGAATGAGATCACGCTCGCTCCTGGAGGAGAAGCCGTTGTGTAAGAAGTGGCGGTTTCATAAAAGCAGTGAACAGCCACATCCAGCAGTGAGGCTGATAACATGGAGAGGGTGCAGCTTTGTGTGTCAGACAAACATTTACAGTTGCCAATTCACTTTTAGAACAACTGGGGCTTTTGGAAATTACAGCGTCGTCTGTGAAATGGTGTTATTGCTATAGTACTCTGAAAAAGAAAAAAAAAAACCCCAGTCTGGTTTTATATACATTTTTGATGTCTTGCCTTCTCAGTTTTGGGAACATAGGACTGTAATCTGACTGAGATGTGGAATGTCATTGTGTCATGTGCGCAGGTGTGGTTAACCAGCACGGTTCCTCAGACTCAGCCCTTTGCTTCGCCCTGAACACACAATAATGACGACTGTCTCCTTCAAAGGAAACCATTTCTTGTTGGCTGTGCATAGCGAGGAAGGTGGGGGTGAACACTACGCCCCGTGAAACATTTTCAACTTCAGCAAAGAGTGGAGAATGGAGAACCACAACATGGGAAACCAAACCACCCCTTACAGGAGAAGTTCTCCAAACAACTCCTACAGTCGCAGACATCCTGGATCCAGCTTCACCATCCCAGTCCGACTCTGTTTGTCCACCTGGTTCTTTTTGGCTCAGTTTAGAGTGCGACTGGTCTCCTGCTCTGCTCCTCCCAATTGAGAGTGCTCCAGCTCCACGCTCACAGTCTTAACGGAGCACATCTGGAATGAGGCATGTCAAAATGAAGAAAGGCGGGGCTCTGGATGCTCTCATGTGCATTCGCGGTATGGGCGTAATTTATGAAAAGAGGAAACCAGAAATCCTTGTCAATGATACCGACACATACTTATCACATTTGCAATGCGTGTTTTATTTTCTGGCACTCAGCAAAGCATCCCTCATACATCATGCAAAACAGGCAGCATGTGTTTCTCATATACGCAGGGCGGATGCTCTCATGTCTGAGCTGACACACACTGAAAAGGCTGCAGAACGCTACAGTCCAAGTGAAATTTGTTGACGTTGTAAAAATGTTTGACACAACACACTTTGCATCTGTTTTTGCCGCCCATTTATCCTTAGACCTAATCTCTCTAGGGATCGATCCTGTAAATGGGCCGATGTATCAAGTGTTAACATCAAAGTGATAATTATCTTAGCCATATGGCTTTTAAGGCTCCTTAAGTGGCTTGCTTTTCAAGGCTCCCCCCCCCCAGACGAGTGTGGGTGACGTAACCTCGTCTGCTGCCCCGACGATCAAAGTCAAACCGTCTTTAGCTGCATGACACAGTAGCTCTTCAGAAGATATATAATTACGCCCGTGCTGAACTCATACACTCGAGGTCGCCAGTCAGTGGAGAGTTTTTCACGACCTTATGTCTTTTCCTCCTCTCATGGAAGATTACTCCACTTTAAACTCAAACTGATAAAACTGTGGCAGATAAGACTCTTGATGTGGTATTGGCATCCATTTTTTATTTTTATTTTTTTTCCCCCTACAATGTATTGAGTGCTTGCTGTTTATTTCAGTGGGGTTCTTTTTGTGATGATGAAACAAGGATGTGTTTGACTTCAGCTTGTCTTTTGTGTCACTCTCTCTCCCACGTTTGCAGATGCGAATCCTTGACAAATTCCCAATCGATGGAGGGCAGAAGGACCCGAAAAAGAGGATTATTCCTTTTTTGCCAGGTGATGAAACTCGAGGCACAACAATCTGGTAGCACAATCAGAAGCTGTAACACATTTTCATACACAGCAGCTGTTTGTTGCTGCTCCTACGCACTCCATAGCAGGGCCTTTTAACTTTGCATTATTTGATGAAGCTTCTCAGTCCATCCAGGCCAAATCAATTTGTGGTCAGCCGTGTCAGTAGGAGGCAACCAGAGAGGGATTTGGTCTAATCTGATAAACTCATTGTGGGCCAGAGCAGAGGAGAGCAGTGAAGAGATCCTTTGTTAGACAAGCTGTGCTGCTCGACTGCAGTCAGGGCTGTTTTGATCTTTTAGTAAGCCCAACACGCTGCGAGCTGTATTTTTATTCTCACACACACATTAAACAGCTTGCTCAGCTTGTTTAGTGGGATTCATGTTATGAGACTTTGATATTAGGAGTCAGTCTCCTAGGAATTTAAAAGTGGAGATTAAAATGAGGGGAAAGTGGAAAAGCTGGTCCATTTGGCTCTCATTTATGGTCCCCGATGACAACCGACTGAAGAGAAGTTTCCATACATTAGTATGAAGATTACGCCCCATCCTCAGTAGTAATGAATCCACCCAGCAGGAAATGGATGTGGTTGGTGGTTTTTATAAATGTTGAACCGATTTTCTAATAAAAGCAATCAAATGGGATTTTATTTGCTTTAGATTATAATGGTTTCAATGTAAATGGCCAATGCTCCTTTTTCTTTCAGGTAAAGTCTTGTTTCGCCGCAGTCACATAAGAGACGTGGCCGTCAAAAGGCTGAAGCATCTGGATAATTACTGCAAAGTAAGATGTGGGATTCAAACAAATCAATGCCACTTAAAAATCTGTATGTGCTGGATTGTTTTCATTTTTGTGTGTAGTGAGAGAATCAAGAGATTGATTGTTAAGAAGACAAATTTGGGATTGAAGCTGAAGTTCAGGTGCTTACCATTACAACTTTAATGAACTTGAAAAATGTCATCATTTTGAACAATGTGATCAATCAGTCTTGATTTTCCAACAATTACTTATCATGTTTGAGAGAATAATATGAAACTGAAATGTTGACACAACGGTAAAAAAGGATTTTCTTTGTACACATGTATATGACTGCACATGCGTACACACATGCAAACATCTAGTGTAATAACATGTAATAAAATAGAAGTAAATTACACTACAATTATTAGGGAGAATTGGCTGAGGAACGGTGTAGAGAGTACTCCAAATATTTAAATTCTCTTATAAGAATTTAAGTTCATCAACTCCTTGTGTTCTGACACTTTATTGGGATTTACTTGTGTCGTGTTCATAATAACTGCTCATACCAATACTGACGTTATTCTCACGACAGGCCTCAGCATTTATCTCCACCCACCACCCTTCAACAGGAAGGCAGCCGGTCAATCTGCACTGGTCATTTCCTGTCACCAATGTAAATAGGCAGCACATGAAGGAAACGAGGGAAACGAGTGCACACAGGGGGTAACACAGGGACTGAGAGTGAATCAGCAGACTTGAATGGAACAGAACACCACCTGACCCTCAGAAATGTGGGTCAGGTGTGCTGCCAAGTGTGGCAGCAGGTTTCAAAGAGTGGGGCACACATGAGTTGTTGTGTGCAGTCAAGGAAGCTCCCTGTCTGATAGTGTTCGTGCCTTTTCTGACTCAGCTACAGCTGGCTGGAGCTAAATGTCAATCAAGCTGACACTTTATCACCCCTGTGCGTTTCCCTTTGTTTTAACCCTCACATGGGGCTGGAGGCCTTTTTCCTTCCCCTCCACGCCCTTCACGTCACCGCCTGGTCTTCACATCCCACTACAGTAACTCAGTGTTGTAATGTGGTTACTCATCGTTACTCAAACGGATGCATTTTGTAGCATATGTGCGACTTATGTATGTGTCTTTTCTCAGAAACCAGTAACCACCCTCTCTCTCGCCTTCCATCTCACAGGCGCTGATGAAGCTTCCCTCCCACATTTCTCAGAGTGACGAGGTCCTCAAGTTCTTTGAGACAAATGCGGAGGACCTCAACCCTCCCACAGAGTGAGTAACTTCACTATGCACTGGAAATCATACGCTGTTATTTAGCGTTTACATCCTGTCCGTTACACAACTCTTCGATACTAAACATTGCCCTCTGGTGGGTTGTAAACACTTGATACAGCAGCAGACTGCCAGTGAGCGTGTTTGTGGTTCAGCAGTGGGTACCCATGCCTTTTATTCCTGCTGACCCATCTTGATCCCGGGGCTTTGCTGCGTTGGAGATGATTGATTGATGCTGGCTAAGAGGCGCTGTGTTTTATTAATAATGATTTCTGGGAGGTGACACCTGATGCCAGAACAAATGGAGGAGGATCAGCGGTGTCATGAGAGCACGGCTGAGTTCAAGTATCAGGGCAGATAAAGCTCTCAGGCGAGTCATTCGTCATACTCACATCACAATATAAGCAGGGCGGCTGTAAGAGGACTTTCTGTTTAAATCTATTCTTTCTCTTTGTACCATCCTTAATGTATGTCTCCAACATGGCATTTTCATCTATTGTTATTTATTAGAAGAACAACCTTGTAATTGGTCTTCCCACTGCCCCCCCCCCCCCCCCCCCCCCCCCCCCCATCCATGTTAATCCCACTTCAAAGTGAAATCTCAGAGACAGTCCAGACCAGCTTAAACTGAGATGGTGGGATCTGAACGCAATACCACCCAAGTGCTATCTTCACTATAAGGGTCTCTGGACCATTTCAAAAGTGACTTAAAGCACTCTTTTATTTCCACAAGCTCTAAATATATGTGTTATTACAGAGAAACAGGCCATTGTTGTGTATGTTACTTTAAAAGGGGGAAATGATCAGAACCCAAATGTCTAACTTTTAATATCTCTGTCACATAAAACCATAGATTACATAAAAAGTGGGTTTTATCTGAAGACCTCTATCCATTCATTCACATTCTATACCACCTTATCCAACTTAGGGGCTCTGGAGTCAATCACATCTGATTATGGATTAAGGCCATATACAGGTTGCACGTCCATTAATGTGGAAACGCAGAGACAGTCAAACCCAAACAGCCAATTTATAGTCTCTAATTACCTTACATACAGTTTTCTTTTAAACCTTTGGATGAAGCCAGGTTACCCACAGGGAGAACTTTGAAACTCTGCACAGGAAGCTCCCTAAACTAGAATATTCTTGCTGTTAGGCAAGAGTTCTTACAACTACACCTATATGCAGCCTGTAAACATATAATCATTTTTTTCCTGCCACACCTTTTGTGACAAATCCAAATTGTCTTGAAGATATATTTTAGTTTACTGCTCCCCCTAGAAATGAAACAAAGACTGTTCGTCTTTGTAATAATACACAGCTCAGACATATTTCACTGTCTAGTTGCGACTAATATCCACATGGGAGCGTTGCTGCCCTGTTGTCGAGTCCTCATCTGATGCTGCCATCTAAAGGCCAACAGATGTCACTGCACCAAATAAAACACTAATGGCTGTGATGTTGCTCTGTCAGAAGAGGGAGCCATGAAATAGTCTTGGAAGTGGAAAATGTTCCTACTACAGTAGTGGATGGCTAACTTTGAGCATTGTGAGGGCCACTAACAAGAATATGGTAAGATGTGAACCGTGGGCCACTTGCTGCCCATGTCTGTTCAATGAAAGATAGTGTTTCAACATGATCAGACATAGTTAAAACCCTTTTATCAGTTCATCAAGCTGGTGCTATTTTTAATTGTGCATTCAGAGCATCAGACTCAAAAACATCTTCTCCTTTGAAGTCTCAAGTTTAATAACATGCATTTTAAATGTAATTATGATATCTTAGTATTTCTTTGATTACACAGATCTGAATGATTTGAAGGCCATCACTGCAGTGAGTGGTCTTCTCACTGAAACATGATAAACTGACAACATCACAGATCAGATTAGTTTCAGAAGTCTCATATCTGAATATTTCACATCGGAATTCAGACTTTACAAATAATTTCACGTTGACATTCAGACATTATGATACAGATTTTCTTTATACTGATGAATGCCAGAGGCTAGATATAAAATTAAATGAGTGTTTCCGTAGTAAGTATAGCACGCATGCAGGGTTTGTGTTTTTCCTCTCAGTTTTAGCTTCAGGGTGTTTTTCCAGTGATAATACAGTATGTGCTCTCATTGCACAGTTATGCCTGCCTAATGTAAAGTATCTTTTTCTGCCATATCTTTCAATGTGACTTTGCTTTGTGCTGTATTTTTAGACTGGTGACAATACTGGAAGTCACACTTTATTAATCCCCACGGGGGAAATGTGTCCTCCACATGTGATCCGTTCAAATGATTCGAAACAGTTTGCGGACAACCTCCACAACTGAGGCCTGCATATTTGACAGCAGGCATCTTCAGATAGCATGAAAAATGTCTTTCGTATGTATACAGTATCTTCTTCTGTTGCTTTTATTGCATTCAGATGTCAAATTGAAGCATCCAAACCTTTTTGTGTTTACATTTTGCTGATTAGTCTGTATGTGAATTTCTCCTCTTCACTTTGAAACAGTTTGTTTGGGTAATTTGCTGGCATAACTGCAGACTTGAGCATTACTGTATTTAGATTGGGGGATATAATAAGCCCATGTTACTTGGCAGAAAGTATGAAGTCAGAAAGTCACTCGTTAAGACTTCAGTCAGCAGAAGATATATACCGGCCTACACGCTCTTCTCTTTTTGTGGTCAGCAGTCATTTACATTTATCTTTATGTGGGGTGGAAGGATGGTGGCGGGAGAAACGTACAGCACGGAGAAACAACAAATAATAAACACTGAGCAGGTTGATGGGGCCATTAACTGAAGATCAAACACTTGCAAATATACCTGCAGGAAGGAGAGAGAGGACAGAGAGGAAACAACAACTGCTGGGAAAGAGAGGACGTCAACAAGCAAGTTCAAAATTATGCTGGAAACTATAAATGTTCCTTCTAAAGTGAAGTTATCCTTGACTGATGTTAAATATCCTGAAAGTTACAGGGCCATTGGACAAGATTATAGCCTGCAGCAAGGATGTTACACCACTAAACCCGAAACTTTATGAGTTTCTATACTGAAAGCTGCCAATACAAATGATAAAATATGAAAAAAGCCTTTCAGTGAATTGGCAATAAGGGAATTCTGAGCTGTGTCTTTAATCAATTTCTGTACCAAGTTTGTTCATCAGTTCTTCTCCATTCAGGGTCGCAGGACACTTGAGCTGATTTCAGGGGTGAATGCTGGGTACACCCTGGACAGGTAGCCAGACCATCACAGGACAAACACAGCTATCCCGCTTAGCCTCAAATGCAGGTATTTTTTAGTACTGTGGGAGGAGGAAACTCCTGCGAGCACCTGCAAAGAACATGCAAACCTCACACAAGAAAGGCACAAAATCCAGATTTGAACTGGTGAAATCCTCATTATGAGAAGTGAGAGTTAACCACTACAGCGCCCTGCTACGTATTCTTTAGGATTTGTGGTTTCTCCTCTTAAAGTGTAAACTATGCATGAATTGATAAACAATCATTTTAAGACAGTGTCGTGATGTTGACAGCTAGAAACCAGAAAGCTCAAACAGTTTGTAGGTAAAACAATATACATTGTTATATGAGAGCTCAGGCAATATCTTGTAAAAGAATAATTTGTCACAAGCACATGATGATATTTGTGTCTCTGAAAGTTGAATTTCCATGGTGTCATACCTCTTTTGAAACATTTGTTCATGTTTGTTTGATGCTGAATGTGTTTCATCAGATGGGTTTCGCTTCGCTTTCCTGGGTCTGGGGGCGGGGCTGGTCCGGGGCGCGGCGGCTGGGGCCGTCTCTGCCTTACCGGGTTGGGGGGGGCGGTGGGTGGGCCTGTTCCCGGGGGTGCGGTGGGACTCGCCGCCGGGGTTGGGGGGGCTCTCGGCCCGCTCGGCCCGGGGGCCCTGCTCCGGCCTTTTCTCGGCTTGGCGGCTTGGGTCGGGGCCTGGGGCCCTGTGCCCTTTGTCCTTCTCTTGTGGGCCCCTCTTGCCTGGGGGGGATTCCTCTCTGCATTCTCCGTCGGGTGCTTTTTGGGCGGGGGCGGGGCTCTCTGGGGTGGTTCGCTGGGGTCTCCCCGGGCCTGGGGGGCTTCTGTCTGCCGGGGTGGCGGTGTCCGGGCGCGGTGGCCTCGGACCCCGGGGTGTCACCACGGGTCCCCCCACAACAGTTCCGGCCACACCCAGTGGACAAGCCACACACACTCACATACACGCACACACACACACACACACTTTCACTCCTCACGAAAGGTGCTTCTGAAGTTGCTTGTTGTCTGTCATCATTTGCTCAAACTTTAAAAATCATGTTCCTCTTTTGTTGTTGCCTCTTTGTTATTTCATGTTCCTGCTTCACGTTACTGTCTAGATAGAGCTGCTCAGGATGGTTAATCTAAGAAATCATCTTACTGTCTAGATAGAGCTGCTCAGGCTGGTTCAATCTAATAACAGTTGGAAAGTATTTGGATGAGTGTGATTATTGCAAATAATATATGTAGCACAACAAGGACATTGTATGTTATCCCCTTCCCCCCACCCCCCTCGACTTTCTTCTCTCTCTTCTCTTCTCTCTCTCTTTGTGCGTTCCCCCCCGGTCGTGTACGGCAGCCATGCCAGCTTCTGACGGAGAAGGCAACAGGAGGAGACTCCAGGTCTCTCCCTGTTGCAAGACCAAAAACTGTTCTGACTCCGAAGGCTCTCAATCACATCATATTGTTGGCCCAAGCTGCCGAACAGGACAAGGGCGAAGAAAAAAAAAAAAAAAAAAAAAAAAAAAAAAGATGGGTTTATGTCATTTAAGTATGGACATTCATGATCTTGTGAGTTTTTTTGTCCTTTGTGTACCTCAAGAAACCTTCTTCTGATTAATGTCCAACCAAAACGTAGTTTATCTTATGTGTAAAGCCTTGCAGTTTCATTCAGAAACCTTCTTTTCATTTCCAATTAGAAGGTGAGGGCCCATGTTGTGATTGTGAGAACACAAATTAATGAACCTACTACTCAATAATGTTTTTCCTTATATGTGTGAGAGCTGCAGCATTTGTATGCAAGTCTTTTTTTCTTTTCTTTTTTTTTTGCAGTCTGAAGCCTAATTTGACATCAGTGCTTCACCACAAGGGAAGCTATTAGTGCTTGATATGTGGTCGAACTAACATTCTTTTAACCTGACATCAGAGTGTAATCACAGCCAAGCTTTGCAGGAGCTTTGGGGCGGTGTGCCTGAGTTTACTGTTCTAGTGTGTGCGCTTTTGTGTAGATATGAAAGTGCAGCATCATTATGAGCCAAAAAAGCTACCTTCTATTGCAGGCTCTCTTTGCGCATATTGGGTTTTTACTCTTATCACGATGATTTGCTGTTTATTGACGTCGAACTGTTGACCCGCGGAGCTGAAAGTTACTCCTGCAGAGGTTAATCTGAGGTTACGCAGGAGTGTCTGTATAATGTATACAAAGAGCAGGGCTGATACTTCAGTCTGTTGGCCGGGCTGAAAGAAAATGTGAGAAAAGCACTAATATCTCACACATTCTCACTCAAATAGGCCCGCCTACAAAGACAGCGCTGCAGCTATCAGCAAACAGATGGTTACTCTCAACTCCAGCTCAGGATGAATTCTCAGGAGTTTGCATTTTTAATGATGTGTTGAGTTGTTGTGCGTGTGTACAGTATGCGCAGGTCCTGGCATGGGCGTCCACACGATGAAACCTAAACAGTTAGAAATGTAAAGGCTGCCTTCCAACTGTCTCTGCCTTTCTAAGGTTGATTAAAAGAAAGTCCGCCCAGAAAAAAAAACTATTTTTCCCCTTTCGTGATCGGTTGGTGTGCATAGCTAGAGCTGTGTGCTCAGGCTCCTCCTGGGAGGAATTTTACTCCACCTCTGTGCTCAGGGTCATGCTCAAGCAGGGCAGGTCAAGCATCTACTTTATCCCCGTCTTTCCTTCCCAACCCTCTTTAGTGCTTCCCTCAGTTTCATCTCCAACCGACCAGATTTTTTTTGGGGAAAAAAATAACCACAAAACGCATCTTTTGTTTTCTTTTTTTTTTTCTAAATCCAATCCTGCATATTTTCAACGCCAAGCAGCTTCAGAGACCATTACCTTAACATAGTCCATATATTTCAGGTTTCTGCTACATTACCAGCCACCTTAGAATGGGATTCCCATCCTGAGCAGATCTATTACCATCATTTATGTCGTGTGTGTTGTTTTGATAAGAAAAACCCATCGCATACATTTGGATTTCCTCCGTAACGTTATGCTTTCAAAGTTGTCTGTTATGTTTTTCTAATAGAAATTTACAACCATACTATGTCGGTTGGCTTTGTGAAGGTTTTAGTGGTGTTTTCTAGCTCTTCCTATTACATGGAGAGTTATGACACTCCACTGCAGCCAGATTTTTGATTGTGCACAATATCAAAGTTGCTTGACGATCCAACATAAATACAGTCCATGCTTTGTCACAGACCCGTTTGAGAGCTCATTAATTTATACTATTAACAGAGCTATTTGGTGGGAAGCTAATCACATGCATAATTAGGATTGTCTTACGAGTGATCTGTCTCTTATGTGCTCATGCATGTGGAAACAGTGAAGCCTTGTGCAAACACAAATGTTACAAAAGGACATGGTTCTCAGTAAAAAGAAATATTTCGCAGAATCAAGTTGTTTTTTCAAGGTAACTCATGTGAGGAACTTTATAAATATATTCGTATCCCATTTTCTGACAGTAAAATATTTGGAAAAATGTCAAATTAAGCAAAATCAGTCATTTCTATGTTGTAAAATGAATCTATCAAGTGTTGAGTGCCATTGTTCTGCAATCTAAATTGCTAAAATAGTTGGGGAATGTTACAAAAACATTTGAGTTATCATTATATATGCTGGTTTTAATGTGCAAGAACGGTGCATGGTTTTCTCATGTATTTTGTGGCCATCATAAAGTTACCATCGGTTGCTTGGAAGGAACTAATACAATACTAAACCATCCATTTGAAGGGTGAAACTGATGTAATGTCAGTGAGTGACTTGCCTCATTTTTGTCGTTTCAGTGGAATTTCAACTTTTTGATATTGTCCTCAAAAAAAAAGCCAAACCAAACGTGACCGTATTCGACTCGGGGATATTGCAACACGAGTATAAAATGCTTCTTGTTAGTTGGAGTCAGTGAAACGCGGAGAGCTCATGAACAGACTGTAACCTGGCAAATGTTGGACAAGGTTTATCCAAACATGTGCTCATATCCATAACTAGCCGTGGCTCCAGTCCTGCTGCCGGCCTCTCTAGAGAGCCAGGTGTCTGTTTGCATCTGTGTCAAACTTCAGTTTCTTCTCAGCGCTCACTCCACGGCTCGGCTTAAGTCGACGAGGACATGCGGTCTGCACACACCTCCTAAAACAGTCGAGTTTCAATAGCTAATAACTTTAAAACAGGCTACCGTCAAACTTGATTGAGAATTGAGACGTCACCATGAACGAGCCTGCATTTCATTAAATGAAGGACAATTTGTTAAAAAGAAAATAATGATAATTCAGCCGACTGGGTGCAGGGAGGTCAAACATGACAAACAACAGCATAACAGTCACATTCACTCACACAGGCTCAAACCTAAAATCACAAATTAGCTTGAAATGCCTTATTTTAGACTGTGAGAAGAAACCCTGGCATCTGGAGAAATTCCATGCATGTAAACTTCACGCGGAAAAGCCCAATCAAACTGATGATCTTGCTAAGCACGATATTGCCACCTCTATACCCATACCCATGATCCTGTATAAATGATGGCAGCTTTTCTATTAACACATAGAAAACCAACGATAAATCACAAGCAGATAACAAAACATCCAAACCAATCTGACAAAACAGTGGCTGTATTTATGAAAAAAAAGGGAAAAAGAGAAAAAAGAAACAGATGTATTATTACTGACAACATCTATTTTATATCAATGACACCTAATAAACAGCAGACATGGATTTTCAATGACAGATTGTAACTTTGTGTCACAGCCACTGTTCTGCCCATTAGTTTGTAGGACAAACTTTAAAACATCTCATTTCAGTATTATGTGATGTTTTTGTATTCGGAGTAATTCTTCTGGACTCTCTTGTGTTTTCTCAGGTTTGAGTGTGTTGAGCCCCCGAGGCCACTGCATTAATATGGTTTAACCCCAAAAATATCAAATAATATTCTAAGATTCTTTCTCCTGGTGAGAAACAAACCTGAATATCTTTTCCCGGCCGATGGAGGTCGACGACGTGGCCAGCGAACGGCGAAATCGCCGCTCTGTGACCGCCATGACCGGATTCATTCCCACTTTTACTCTCTCCCTTTCAGTTTTTTCAACGGAGGAACAGAAAAACTCTTTCACGTCTCAACATGAATGGGACTCAGCAGGGAGATATGATACTGTTGTCAAGTAAATAGATGCAGTTCTGTTAAATGGAGGCAGCTGCATTAAACGCACTACGTCCACCACTGGAAGGGACACACACTTACATACACTTACATACACACACATAGTGGTATATCGGTGAGAAAAAGAGCTGATGCTTTGCTGTGTTACTGTCCTTGACATAGTTACAGTGGGACTCACCCATATGTGTCCCACCCGTCTCCCTCCCTCTGGTAGTGGGTCAAGTTCTGGAAACATTCTCCACGAGGGCTTGGCTGATACTCGTGTGCCAACTGCTTCTGGATGGTCCCAAGTAGAGATTCAGCTGCAGTTAGGGGGGACTGATCGAGTCGTATCAGAGTCGTATCAATGCTGTGATTTCTGACCATGTTGCTCTGGTGTTGTTTCCTTCGCAGAGACTGTGGCGGCTCGGGCAAACGTAAGTCAGGTAAGGAAACCTTTCAACCCCAGTTACTGTTTGATGTAGTACGTCTCTCAATCTGTGCTGTGTTTTCATGTTTACTTTGGTAATAATTACATTTTTTTCAAACAGTTTTCTCATCATAGTCTGTTTGCAATTCTTGGGGAGGCTTATAGCCTCTTAAGAACACAACTGAAAATTACACCTGTTTTTATAATTGAACAGCTCTTACGTTTCAGTTTTTCACAGCAGAATTGCCAAACATTTTGATCGACTCTATTAAATAAATTGTAATTAATTGGAGGAAATCCTCAGCAAATGAAATAATAATGAAGAAAGATGTTCACTGGAGACCTCGTTTCCACTGAATTCCACTGAATTTGTCTTTTTTTGTTTGTCCTTCGATTATTATTTTTTGCGAATGATGTTTTAAACTAAAGTCGTATACCTTTCCAAGAGCACTTGCTTTTCAGACTCACACCCTGACCCTGACCCCATGTATTATGTTTTGGTTTAGAAAACAATGTTAGGTGGAACTGACCACCTGTTTAGGCCTTGCGTATGGGCCAGCGTTGGCTGGAGGATCAGTGTTGGAGTGTCTGTGATAGAGTGACTCAGCTGAGCATGGGGATACAAGCGTAGGAGGCAGCGGGAAAAGTATGAGAGGGATTTAGCAAACAGCTGTGCTGTTGTGCGTGTGCTCTCGGAATACACACATTACTGAATTACACGTTGAGTCCTGCAATCAGATGCGGCGCTGCGGTGGTCGTCGCTCCTGCGACCTGAAGCAGTGACGTGTGACATTAGCTGGCTTATGGAAGTCTCTGTAAGTGACCCGAAAGTGAAAATTTGCTGTGGGCGATCTGCTCGGAGGGAAAGCTGTGCTGGAGCTGCCACCAAACGAAATAAGACTCCAACCTAATTTCATTATATGTTCCACGGTATTGAGCCTTTATGTAAGAGGGAATTCCTGCGACATAGTGAAATGGAAAAATGTTGTTATTTCAGCTGTGTGTGTGTGTGTGTGTGTGTGTGTGTGTGTGTGTGTGTGTGTTGAGTGGCCTTATTCGGTCGATAATAGATTTTCTCCCAGTTTTATTAATTTTGGTTGCTAAGATTCAGTTGTATATGGAGCCTCTCCTTAGCTTTTCTTCATGATTACATTTGGTATTGAACAGGTTATCAATTCTAAAGCTTAGTCTTAAATGAAAACCATAATATTACACTTATCGTCCAGCACTCATGTGACATGAGTGTCACTATAATCTGGCGATTCATCGGGCCTGATCTACTGAAGATTTGTGCAAACTTGATATTGCACGCATCACGCATGGCGTGAAAGCTATTCTACTGACGGGGCGCTTTGAGGATCACGTCTGTCGGGCGCAACCAAACACACTCCAGATTGCACAAAACGCTGGGGGGGGGGGGGGGGTTTATGCTAAGAGATTAATGTACAACGTCCAATGGGAGCAATTCTTGCATTGATTATGACTGGGTTTTTTTTCTCCTTTTTTTGAATTATTATTTGGAAAAGGTTGTGTAAACTGGCTCAGTCCTAGAAATCTCCTCATCTGGCTCACCGCAACTTTTATTTGCAGACTTTATTATGTTTTACCATCGTTACCTTTTTCAGTTTTTTTCTCCTCATCTCAAATTCTAATATATTTGCTGTAACGCTCTGATATGTGTGATAACTTCCTCCACCCACATGGCAAAGTCCATACTATCACATTTCATGTTGTCCTTGTGGGGGCCCATTGTTCCATCTGATCACTCCGGAGTGAACTCAAACAGACAAATATAAGTGTTTCCAGCAGATTGTGATCATGTAAACAAGGCCTAACGATACGAATATTTATGTTTGCATGTGATGTTATTCTTACTAAATCACCCTGCAAAACGAAAACGAATGCAATCTAGCATGCTTTATGCCGGTTCTTAGCGAATCACCGTCCCCTCATGCTGGACATTAGTGGTCAAAGATTAATCTTCCTATTTAAAATGAAGGAAAGAAAAAAAAGTGCAGTGATTCTGTGGTAAATTTGTGCTGTAGTTGCAGCTTATGGGCTCTATAATTACATGGTGTGGGTCTCCCATAAGAGTTTACTGAGCCCCGGCCCTCAAATAAGAGAATGTGGCTCCTGACCACAAAACTACAGGCAGTTAGAGGTTCGATTAGGAGCTCTGTTTACCTGGCAACATTGTTACGTCTACACTCTCACAGATGAACATTCATTTTTGGTTTTATTATTACCGTGTTTTTGTAGTCTTTGTGTTATTTCGCTTTTTCGTGAAAAATAGAAGCAATGTGCTTCATATAAAGTGGGGGATTTTATCTATAATATGTTTTCAGTAAGACACAGAACCATATGCCATTTAGTTTGTAATACTTTGAGAGCCCTGTGAGGTTGAAGCAGTTTACATGATTGACTCTGCATTATAGCCGGGCTGCTCTGTACATATGGTTCAAAGAGAGTTGTCTGTCTAATATCTAATCAAGCTGATATTTGATTTGTCAGTGTAAATCTCTGTCAGGTGGCTGTGGTTGGCGAAGGGACACGCTGTCATAAGTGAACCCCTAAAGGAAACAGGATCGACTGCTGCTCATGATTTTGAATGCTAAAGTTCAGGATCTCCAGATTGCCTTCAAAGCATGAGTGCTGTAATAGTATGCATTCAAAAAAAAAAAAAAAAAAAAAGAAGAAAGAAACTTTAGATGAAGTCAGAAATTGAGTAGGAGAGAGGAAGTAATGGAGCGCTCGGGGGTGTAATGCATGTGAAAAGCAGCTGGAGAGGAGAAGAGGTTTACGTGGCAAGTGGAAACCATGTCAGTGTTGTGTGCAGGCCCAGGGAGTGTGTGTTTATGTGCACAGACTTGCTGTCTTCGCTTGAGCTGCAGGTCTCTGGGGGCCGAAAGGGTGTGTGCTTGTGTGCGTGCGGAGAAGCAAGCGCGGGGCCTATGCTGGTGTTTGTATACAGCGTGTGCGTGCGCTCATTGGAAGGAAAGGGGTTAAACTGTTAACGAGCTCTGCTGGTGGGTGGGTCAAGATGTCTTTGTGTTTGTTTGCATTTGCAGATGGATACGATTTTAAACTGGCATCGGAAGTCATTAGAGCAAATGAGCTCTGCCAAATCACTCCAACAACCGTACGCCGTTTGAGCGGCTTCTTTCTCAATGAACAGCTATTGAGCCTTTTCACACACTCCTTCTCCCTCCAGAGCGCTGCGCAGTGACGAGTCTCACTGCACCCTAAAGATTTACATGATAGATGAGCCCAAGCATCAATCAGATATTGCATTTACCTTTTCTTTTATACAGGACTTCATGTACAGGGCACTCGCATCAGTATAGAGGGTTTTTTTTTTTTTCCTCTTAGTTGCCACTGAACGCTGGCTGTGTTGATGCTCCACCCCCTCCAGCCCAGAGCAGATCCAATACAAGCCGCTCTGTTTCTCATAAGTGACCATTTGTCACAGTGGACTCCCAGCCTGGAGGCAAAGCCGAGGTTTCGCCCCCATAACACGACAAATGTTCAAGCCCGAATAGTTCAGTATAGCAAAGAGACAACAGATAAATATCATTGATCTTTTTTTTATTTGGGATTTTGTAAAAAGTGAATTCAGGCAACTTATGTTCCTTTTTCTACAAATTATAGCGCAGTGAAGGCGTCAGAGTTTCTGCTGGAAAACCTGATGAAGTGGAGGATTGGTTTGAAGTCTCGCTCATTAAATTAGTGGCTTGAATCTGATTCCAGTCTTTTTTTGGAAGCCTACTATATCAGAAGCTGCTTTGGTGTCTGCTGAAGTTGAAGGTGCTGTGTCGAGTGACCTGCCCCTGTCAAAGCCTCTCAGTGGGCCACACTTCACTGGCCACATGCACACACACGTTCAGGTTACAGAAGGCACAGTTTCATGCTTCCCAGTGATTGACTAATGATCAAGAAATGCAGAAAAGCAACAGTGTATGTATGGAAATAATGTAAAAAAAAACCTTTAGACGTCAGCTCTTCAAATGTTTTTAGGAAGAAAAGACCCATTTCAGTAAGAAAAGGATCATCCAGACAAAACTTTAATTTGTCGATGGTAGACATTTATATGTTTGAAGCAACTTTATTGGAACTTTTTCAAAGGACATAAACTTGTTTTTGTAGTTCTTTATTACTCTGGGATACACAGTACATGAAAAGATGATGAAGATATTCAGCAGTTGGTTTTTGTTGTTGTTTTTTTAATGCAGTGTTAAGGTTCCCTCGCTGTAAGGTAATTTGAGGGAATGTTTCTGTACTATTTATTTGGGGTCTGCCCCTTCTCCCTGAGGGCCACATACTGATTCAGTGACATGAGTACATCTGTAGTACATTGAACAGCACTTCTGTGTCCCTTTCTAATCCAACTGCACATCTGCTGCTGATGAGCCAAACAAAGGCATTGCACTTTGCCAAATTCTACTCCTCGCGATGCAGTTCTGCTCTCATAAAGTTACCCCGGGGTTCAGAATGTGGCATTGAAACACAACGGCCAGTGCCAACAACGCTATCTACAAACTAAAAAAAAGAAAAGTTTCATCCTGAAAAACGTATTTGGTGTAAACTAGTAGACCTCAAGTCCCTGCTTTTACTTTCTCCTCCTGGTCATGAATTATTGCACAGTTCCCCTACTGTCATCATCTTTGGATGGAGCCGATGATGGGTGAGTGTAGGGTGGAGGGGGTGGGGGTGGGGGGCTGGGGTCGGGGGATGGATGAGTTAGGTCGTTTGGGAGTGCAAAGGGTGGGAGCAGGAAGCACATGTATAAATCTGAGTTGAGGAGAGGTAAACATAGAAAGTGGCTAATAGCACTGTCTGACGGGAGCCAAGAAGAAAATACTTTTCGAAGCTGATAAATGCTCTCGGGCATGGCTTTTCAGATACAAACAAAATTACACGCAAGCTCATTTTATGTATATGATATCACGTATGGAATCTTGTAGCCCCTTGTTGAGCTTTTATAAAGTGTAACCAAAGTGGCCATGAAAAATATATGAAAGTGGCCATTTTAAAAGGCAATATTGTCTTGTTTGCATTCAGGAAACAATCTTTTACAACAGAACTTCTCCAACTTTGAGAGGAAGCACCCAACTCTTAATGGCAGCTGGGATCCACGGGCAATAAAGAGTATACATTGTCTCATACCAGTTACAACGTCTATATTACAAATCACGGTGGCATTCATATACAGCCTGTAAGTTGTTATGTGTGCAAATGTTTTCGCATTCAAGCTTCCTTTATGATATTATTTTGTTTCCGTTATACCTTTAAAAAAAAATAAAGTGCCTGTTGATTTAACATGACACACTCTGGATGTTGCATGCATGCATTTATTATTTGAGTGATCCTTTTTTTTTAATATGCTTAATCTCCTCATGTCTAAATAGAAATACCACATATTTTGTTTGACTGAATTAAGGACTGGAACTTCACTGAGACACAAACTTTGATTGGAACACAGTTATTTATGGCTCACTCTAAAGTCATCTGTCATTACACAGTCTTTTTGAAATTAGACCCATCCATGGCTGTTTCACCTCATGTTTCTCACACATGTTCTCCTTATTCAGGTCCTGTCTTCCTGCTGTTGCAAAACATTTCATTTCCTGAAGGCGGCTGAAATATTAGCTTTTGTTTTTCAGGCCTATTGACTCTGCTGACAAAGTCTTTACTCACCTCAGTGCTCAGATTTACTGCTCTCTCACAGCAGTAGTTAATTTTGTGTTTTATAAAGGCACGTTTACATCATTCAAAATGGATTATGGGTTTTTACGATCGTGATCTGCTGAGTTATATGTCCAAAATCTTGATAATATATTAATGATGTGCGTGTGTGTGCATGGGTGTGTATGTGTGTCCTTTTTTCTATCCCGATAAAACATTTTATTTATTTAAACTGTGTCCTCAACATGTGATTTTTGTTGGCAAAGCAGTAGAATAAATATTGAGGATATGAGTTAATACTGAGCGAGGTACATTTAAATTACTCATAATAAAGTTAAGACATAATAATCTGTAAAATGTGGACAGTTATGGCTGGAAACAAAGGATTCTGTGTTTTTCTGACATTATAACCGACTCTGCTGCCTACAAAACCCGTGGTATTTGATATAAAGTAGCTGTAGAAAAGTGAAACAAATACCAGATTTATTGTTGATATTTTAGTTTACAAATGATATACGCTACTAAATCAACACATTGCCAGAGTAATGATTTGGTTTGCTGTAAAGAATCTCACTGTCATGTTCTACATTGACGAACAAGAGGTCAATATCTGAATCATGTCCTTTCAATTGTTACAACACTTAACTTTGTGGTCAGTTGAAACATTTTACACGAATAACGCGACGTTTCATGAACCGCAGCCTGACCACAGTAATCTGGTGTCAGACTCTTTGGCAGTTTATGCTAATGGCGCTGAGTTCATCTTTGTGAGTTATTAGCTCCTTGACATTTGAAATGGAGTTACCGACCTGAATTCTAAACATTTTTTTTTTTTTTTTTTTTCCCCCATTTTGGATTAATAGGAATCTTTAGTCTTACGACGTGTTGCCAGTTAAGCTTTTTCAGAAATGGCAGTTTAATCCGAAGCGTCACAAATATTCCTTATCTAAGCCTCAACCCTACAATTTATTGGACAAGATAATTCTCATTTTCCAAACAGGGTCGTTCTTTCCATAAACTGTTTTTGCCAGATATTAAAAAAAAATAAAAAAAAGAACTTCAGTATTGTCAGTATTGCACTGCAACTATTTGCTGACTGAGATTCAAAAGCTCACATATTTAACTTCAGCCCGCAGTAAACATAAAGCAGCATGTGTTTCTATCATGAAAAGAGACTTGGAAACTCAACCAGCGTTTGCAGATCGTTCCTTGTTGTCCAAACACTCCATAAAAGCACATACTTAAACTGATACAATCTGCAGTGTGCAGACAGAAATCCTATTTGCTGCTTTGAACTCGACGGTCAGCAGAAGCTCTTTGTAATGTGTGAACTACATGCGGGCTGGTATGTGTCTGGTTTCCAGCTGACACTTGTTAGATCTGCTTTACTTCCTTCAGCTATGCTTGTTTAGAGAGTTTTTTCATGATTACGGCTTCAGTCGGCTTCGGTTTACGCGGCGATACTTTAGCGGAGTGGAAAAATGTGTGTGGTTGTTGGTGAGACAACAATGACCTTCACAATTAAAAACATCTGTTTTCACATTCATGGAATTAGGTAATCAACTGAAATCTGGTAAAACCGGGAGATGAATCTGTAAAAAAAAAAAGCGAGCACAAATAAAGTGTGAAAACTAAGCCACTGCTGGTGCTCAAATGGTTAAACTCAGTAAAGTAGAGAAAGAAAGATTTCCATTGGCTGCCCTGCATGCTGCAGTCAGAGCTCTAGTGTTTCATGGAGACAGAGGGCCATCCCTCTGAGCGCTGCTCCAGCCCCTTCATCTGGTTCTATTTAAGGCCCCTAGTGCCGACTCTTATGATTGGCGTACACAACCCCCTACTCTTCCTCCAGCTCCAGCCCCAACTGAGGAGAGGGAGGCTTTTTAGCAGATGGTTTATTTTCCAAGGGAAACCATTTCTTTCTCCCACTCTAGTGTCCTGTCCTCAGCTGGCTTTAGCTCACTTTTCTGTCACTCCCCAGTTTCCTTTTCTTTTGCATTTGCTGCTCCACCTTTGAACTGTGTTCATGTGTCTACTTGCCTGTGTTGACCTGGATTCAGCTGTGTCGGACAATAAGGATGAGGTCCCTCCAGTGTCACAGAATGGATTTTCTGCATATGACTGCTTGAGCCTTCACTGTTTGGAGGGAGGTTCTTTTCCTAGACTGTCAGCATCTCCGTCGCCCTTGATGTTGGGCTGGAGGGGGATGCAGCTCTATGGCTAGACTCTGGCGAAGATGCACTGAACCCTGTGAATATTGCGATTGGCTGAGCTCTCCAGACCGATGGCACAGCGAGTGCCCACCAGTCGTCCTCGTGGACCTATGGCCGGCAGCTGGCTGACTGCATGTTTTTTCCCATCAACTCCAGGTCTGGATGCTTCGGACCCCATGCTCCTGGAGCAGTATGTGGTTGTGGCCAATTACGAGAAGCAAGAGCCGGCCGAAATCAGCCTTCAAGCGGGAGAGGTGGTGGACGTCATTGAAAAGAGTGAAAGCGGTGAGTAACCAAAACAAATCCAGAACAAAGACGAGCAAAGTGAGAATCAGTGGCCTGCATGTTGTGTGTGTCTGTGTGTGTGTGTGTGTGTGTGTGTGTCCCTAAAAAGACTCCTCAAACTCTCTGCCCTTTTCCTTAACTCAACCCTTTCACCTCCATTGTCCAAAGCTTTCTGGTTGTTGCTCAGCCCCATCTGGAGGCTCACTTTGGCCTGCAGTCAGATTTGTTTTTTTCCCACTGTTGGTTTAGGCTTCGGGCCAGAATGTTGCCTCTAGCAAGAGGAATGTCTTCCAGACTCGTATTAATTATTCCACCTCACTTTAATGGAAAGCCAGCAAGACATGCCGGATTTACAAATGCCAGCTGCAGAGAGTCCTTAGTCAGCTGTTTAACCTCTGGAAAGAGCTCGCAGACAGGGCCAAGATTGTGTTTAGTGTGTATGTGATTCTGTTTAACAACAGTGACTGTTTAATGAGTGATGTAAAGCACAGCTTGAGGTTATTCAAGGAATCTGATAGAACCGATTTCAGGGTCTCGTTTCCATAATGTTTAGAAAAAGACACAAATAAGAATTGGTTTTGCAGATAGGCAACACTAATGAAACAAAAGAAAAAGAAGTATCTGTCTCGGTTAATAAGACCCATATCACCGACACTCAGGTGTGAGCATCTGCCTGATTCACTCTTCTTCTAGGAAATTCATCATATGATGGACAAGAGTGCCCGCGAAGGTAAAGGCCCATTAATAAGGCCTGACGCTCAGCTTTAATGGTGTGCTGAGACAGTAAAACAGTAATGGGACTCATGTGTTCTTTAGAGGGAAGACGGGCAGAGGGAGATGGAGGAGGAAACGGTGACCAGGAAGGCAGTTGGGACTTATGTTTCACGATGGGCGTGAGTGCCACACTAGCCTCGAGGAAGGTCTGTGGGGTAGGAATCGCTTTGAAGTGTCACGTGTCCTGCCTTCGGGTCCGTGTATTTGTTTTCTCTCCCTGCTCCAGTAGGATTTCGGCTTGATGGGGAGTCGGTGGGGCGGATATTCCGACACCTTGAAGTCCTTTTATCAGGGGCCTTATATGAGCTTTCTCCTCCATGAATTTTAGCTGCATGGTCCCTGTGCTTTCAAGTAGAGGCCCCCTTCCTCTCCTGGTGTTTTAGCTGACCACTGTGCAAAGTTCAAGATGTTAATGTGTGAGATGTATGAGGAACTCACGCCGGCCTCATTGCAGACTTATGACATTCATGTTTCTGAATGTTGTTGTTGCTTTGATCTATTCTCCTTTTGAACCGCTTTCACCAATCATCCTGCAGCTGATTCATTCAGTCCTGCATTGGCTCCTCCTAGGTGTCCAGAAAGCAAGGCAGCGGACTGCACACTATTTAAAATGCAACCTAGGGCCATTTGACACTTTTATTATTATACACTGACACTTTTACAGTAAATATCCCCTCTCCGTCTTGCATTTTGCTATGGAGACTGTTTCCAGCAGCCCGGCCTGCTTTTAGCCGACATCTCAACACCTCCTGCAATGGAAGTCAGCTAAAACTGCTCCATTTGAGTGGGTGACATCACTCAATATCCCTCTGCCAATACTAACAACACCAGGTGTGAGCAAAGACGATTTCAGCCCTCATTTAATTTCGCATCCATTCTCTTGCAGGATAAGTACAAACTCTTTAATGGCCTCTGACAGATTGATCTGTGTATCACAGAGCTGCGCAGCAAATGTGCTGAGTTAGAGCTACTAAAAGTGTCTGCTGCATTTGTTATGATAAAAGGGCAGTATGGATTTTCAAGCAGTGCAGATTTAAACCACCACGTGTCCCACTGTAGAGTCTCTGGATGCACAGAGTGGAAAGTATTAGCATTTTATCATACTGTCATCAAAGTTTATATCACACTGTTGTGTGTGGGACCAGTTTGTGTGAGAGTTTTGCATGAAAAGCGTAGCAGATCTCGAAATGGAAAACCACAACACCATATACTTCTTGCTATTCTCCAGAAGTCTTCCACGCTGTTAAAGCTACTGTACCATTGATGTCGACTGTGGCTGCCGCCCAGTGCTGTTATCGACTTTTCCTTACCTTGGATTAGGTAATATATGCCTTTGACAGGGCAGTGAATCTAGGTCAGACCTATAAGCAGGCTCAGCTTTCTCCACTTTTCCAGCCGGCTCTCCCAAGCCAAGCAAGTATTTTCCATTGCACTGGCCAGTTGTGTGTCGTGGTCTTTGTTTCAGCGGGTACAGTAGTTTATACCACTTTATGTGGTGCATCGGCAATGTGTGCTTTCTTGTTCTGTGGTAGCTTTCAGTCCTACAAGACGGAAGTTCACCACAATCCCCCAAAATAAGATTTTTTTACTTATTTATTTATTTTTAACAGAGCATTATGAAAACCTTGGAAGCACAGCTGAATAATATCAAAAATACTTTTTTTTAATTACTAACTTTGGCTTCACTTCTTCTGCAGCTATTTTATTTGTCTATTTTATGCGAGATTGCCGGGGTGGGGTGGGGGGTTGGATGCTGGCTCAAGAGGAGAAAGAAGTGCATGGAGAAACTCGGGGAAAAAAAATAAATGGAAAAAGCAATTTCCTGCCAAAGTTAGTGGTTCAGAGAGGTTGGTTCATTATAACGGCTTAATGGATCCTCCAGGATGCCGCCTCAGTTTACACTATATTGGAGAGATGTTAACCGAAGCTAAGCTAGCATCCTTGTTGGTCAGTATAGATGCTTTGTACGCAGCGGTTTAAACTTTGCCCCTCAATGTCGTACGTATGGAAGGAAAAAAAATTATAAATTGCAGGCACTTTCGTGGAAATATTGCATTTATTGCAGACAGCTCGCCTCCACCTCAGGGGCAGTGTTAGACATCATGTGCTTCGCTCACAGATGAGAATGTCTTTTTATGGAATCAGTTCAGTATGTCCACTTCGCGACCACATCTACGACACACTGCTTGTCAAATGATGCACAAACTCTCAGGAACACTGCCCCCTCTAATTTCCCTCTGTCATTATGTAAGTCATGATGTATCTACAGTATGTCTTACTTCCCTTACTCAACCAGCTGACAAAAACAGACTGGAGTTAGTGAAATTTCTAACATCCTTGCCTGCTATGACAGTGAGTCTTTATAAAGTCGTCAAAAAAGTTATCCTTTTTGGACTCAGTGCAATTCTTTGTAGAGAAGTTTAGCAGGGGTATTCCTGCAGGTGATGTTCAATTGCTGGGCTGAAAGCCCGTGAAGACTCACTGCTGGCAGATTAAACAGGTTTGGCCCTCAGCATGGCATGATGGATGAGCAGGATGTCTGTTTTATTTTCACACGAAAAAAATGCAGTTATAGAATAATGTCTGTTGCCCGCTCTTTTCAAGCTGGAAGCAAGATGAGCTCAGCCTTCGGCTCAGCAGGAGCTTGATGTTCAGAGAAGCTGTTTCTTCTTCTGCTGGAGGTCACAGCAAGAGCACATGCTTCATGTTACTTTTAAACGATTTATCAGTAACTCTGTAATGACTTTAAGTCATACTGTGTTATTCAAATTACCAAAGTGGTAAAAAAAGTGGCTGAAAATATGGCAACACTGGTCTCTTGGTGAGCCCATCAGTTTGACCCAATTTTTTTTCTGCTTGTTTGTGGAAGCTGTAGAGATGCATTGGTTGGTTTGGTGAGCTTTTCCATTTTCATTTATTTTGAAAATATGTGTTGCGATTGAAATCATTGTCTCATGTATCATTGTCAAGTGATTTCAGCGTAAAGTCTCATGATCAGGCTGATTACATTTCAATTGCAATCATTTCACAAATTATAGAAAAAGGGATATTTAGAGTGAAATACTTTACAGATATATTTTGAAAACGATGAACTTTGTTCAGAAGATTTATTATAAAACCTAAAAGACTTAGCAAGAATAAGATTAAAAAAAGTACTTGAAGTTTGTGTTGGGGACCCTGAAGAACAAAAATTCATGGACTCAAATTGTGAGAGAAAAAAAAAATTTCAGGTGTAAATATATAATACACACAAAAAACAACAACAAAGTGAACATGACATTTGCATACGTGATCAATGTATTTCAAGCCAGCATTCTTACACTGTTTATTGTTTCCCTCTTGGATGTACTCATATGATGTCTTATCCATCCTGTGCAGACTGAAGATGATTTTCTTCTGAAGGATAAAAAAAAAAAAAAAGGTGTCATAATACACAATAATTCAATGAAAGAACTGCTAATACTTTGCATTATTTTGCAGCCGGGGTTCCTTTAACTGCAAGCACAGTATCATTACATTTTTTCAATCTCTGATATGCAGGACAATTTAAGGTCTTTTAAATGCTGAGAATCCTCAAACCTTCATGTTCCCAGTTTGGTATGTGCAGCATCAGCAAGACTGTGTTTGCTTGTATAATAGAGGAAAAACCCTATAATTCTTGTCAATGAACCAACCAAAGACACCATGCAGGAAAACTTGCCAAGTGTTAAATGTCTTTTTTTTTTTTTTTAAAGCAGAACTTGCAGCAGCAGATGGAAGAGCCATTATCCACTCAGAGAAATCCCCATCCCTTACATTCTTTGAACCTAACATAAGAAGGTACTAATCACCATCTCGAGCAATTAAATCGTATATCTTTATTTTCTGATATGGAAACTCAAATGGGAGGTTTTCAATACTTCAGTGTCATCTTCTACTGCTTTACTTACTTGCATCCCGTCGAAGAGGAAAAATGAAATAGATGAGTGATAACAGTATTTGAGCAGCAGCAATGGCGGTAATAATCGTGTACAGACGTCAGTCTGTGGAGCCAAAAAGGGTCCTTTCTTTCTCTCAGTCAAGAATTGACCATTGAGTTAAAGCAGGATTTGAAGGGGGTGGGCCTTCAGAGGCTCAAGGACTGCTGTGTCTCCGAATCAGTGGAGTCTGGAGAGCACACAAGCCGTGGGCTACAGTGTCGTTTAGCCCATGAGGGGTTTCTTTCAGAGACCGGGAGGGAGTGAAGGTTATTCCTTAGGTCAACATTAGCTCTTGAAAGTCGTTTTGTGCCGTATTTACCGACCCCCACTCCTGCTTGTACCACCCAGGTAATTGAAACCCAGTGTTTTATGAAAACTGGAAGTGTGTGTATTGGGGCGGGAGACCTTCCCCCTTGTGCTTTGATACAGGATCTACTGTTAATAAATACAGAAGCTGGAAATGAATGGGGTTCTCTCCTGCTCTGCTCAACAGTGGTGTCAGATGTCTGCAGGACTGCTGAGCTCCTGCATTCCTCATCATCTCAGGTTATAAAAAAAATAAAAAAAAGGCTGCCTCCTGCTGCTGAATCTGTGTTTCTCATATTCATGCTATGTACTGTATCTAGAAATCTTTTGTGAGAAGTTCCTCCAAAGCAGATAACTGATAATAATAATTTTTTTTTAATTACAATCTAAAGCTTAAATGTCAGTGGTGACTTTACGAGTCGGATCCTAAGGAGGATTATAGAGTCTAACTTGTGTGCCATTTTCCTAGGTGTCAGACTCGATTGATTGCATCCATAGATTTACAATTTTGTTTTATAGATTTTCCCCTCGAGCAACAGGAAACGAGTAAAGTTGCATAAACTGAGTGACTTTGTTGCAGCTGAGAGTCTGTTGTTGATTACAGTAAAAATGAAGCATGGGTCTTGAAAGCGATAGCGATTCCAGATGGCATGTACTGTATGAGGGGCAAATAGAGCTCAGAAATACTGTCTCCTGTGACTATATGTCTGTCTGCTGGATGCATCAGCACGCACGGTTAGAATATACAGTAGACTAAGTGAGACTATGAGGACGGCCCCATAAACGTCCTGAATTAGGATCCGTTTAGAAAATAGAGCAATGGAGATAGAATTTCAAATTTTTATCCTACAATCAGTTGAATTATAAGATTTGATCAGAGTTATTTCAAATGCGTTATTTATGAACGTATGTTAATGTGGAAATGGCTGAAGGTTAAAATGACATAGCTGATGCTGCTCTCATTTATCTCTTTCTTCAGTAAAGATCTATGCCAGCAAAAGGTTAATACGCACTGCAGTCCTTAATTCCATTTCATATGATCACTCACCTCATAGCCGGCCGCTGGGGTATAAACTTGATTATGCAGAAGAGGTGGAATAACATTCACAATCTTCACTGAAGTAGAAATGCAGATACTTGTGAAACTTTTCTATTATTCAGTCCAACTCCTCAATGTGATCACAGTCACATCTGATCATTGTAATATCTGATCACTGGAGCATCACATTCAGTAGGCGCCTTTCATCCTTCCTCAAACCTCATTTGTCTGCTACATTCTGAGTCTGTCTTTTTCTTTTTTTTTTTGTCTTTTTACATCTGTGAGAAACTGCTGCGTGATACGATCTGTATGATATATCTTTTTCAAACACTTGTTAATTGGTGGTATCTATTAGGCATCGAATGAGCATTATGTCCTGTACATGATGAGGATTTGAGGGATTTCACGAAGGCCAAAATATCACGGCGAGACGACTGTATCAGAGCATCTCCGGAGCTGCAGCTCTTCTGAGGTGTTTTCCCGGTCCGCATTGCTGAGTGTCTTTCAATGGTGGTACAAGGAGAGAAAAGTGGTGAACTGGTGACAGGGTCAAGGGCTGTCAAGGCTCATTGACGCAACATGGAGAGTGAAATCTGGATGCAACAGACTGGCTACTTGTAACTCAAAACTGCTGCAAAGGTTAATGCTGGTTCGAATCTGTCAGAATACACATTTAATCACAGCTTGTTGCATATGGGGGAACAAAAGAGATGTGCTCAATATTAGGCTCATAGGTATAGTTCGTAAAAGAAAACAAGTGATCACCTGAAACATATATCAGTGTAAATTGTTAATCAGGGTTGCGATATGATTTCCGCTGGTGGAAACCCCCCCAAAACATCCACTTTTTCAAGGTTGTCCTTGTGCAGCAGCGCTCTTGTCAAGAGAAAACTGTTTGGCTTCCTCCTTTCCAAGGCTGTCACATTTAAAGCTGACGTCTGCGGTTTTGATCCTTCAGTGTGATGGTGTTATGCGAGATCTCCACTAGAGGGTTGTGGGTTTTGCTTTTTGTCTTGTGCAAACACGGACCGAAAAATGTCGGGGGGGCTTACAAAACTACACTCTGCTCAAATGCTTTAAAATCTTTTTTGATTTACTCGGGATGTCGACTAAGTAGCTATAATCGTAATAGCTAATATCATTTAGGAAAAGTGTACTGCCAGTCAGCAGTTGGCCGTGTTCTTCTTTTTCCTCTGTGGTTTAAATGCTGCAGCAGATTTTTTTTTAGGGCTTTTTTGTAACGTGGCAGTGAGACACAAAGAAACGCAGGTCACAATATGAAGTGATCGAAAGCAAGAGACGACCCACAAGCACATTTAAAGATGGAGCTTTAGCTTTGTAACATTTGTCTTCAGATCAGATTCAACAAAAGCAATTGTGAGTATACTCGTACAGACATAATTTAATTCTACAGATAATTGACAGCAAGAACGAGAGAGCATGGAACTCTCTTAATCTCATTTCCATTACCTGCTATATCACTTTTCAGCAGCACCTCATCCACTAAGCTCCCAGGAGTTTTACCTTGAGCTTTGGTAATGTATTCCATATTTGTGATTTTACATGCAATCCTACAAACTAAACACATGTTAGGTATTAAAAAATCTGTAGTGACGGAGATTTTAATACCCAACAGTGCAACGTTGAAGCCCTCTAAGTCGTACAGCAGTAAACTGCAGGTTTGCACATTTTAGAGACCCATGATTTCATCGAAATGTTAGGCATTATGTAACTCTACAAAATTGCTGGCCTGGCACCAGGAGACTCACAAAACAGCTGTTTCTTTTGTAATGACCTCAGTTGCAGATTTGTATCATTGTGAAGAATTCACTAATGATAACCCCCGTTGCATATAGAGTTGACTTTATCCAAAAGTTAAGATTCATGTTCCTCTCCCAGTCCCAGCCCTCGTGGAGAAATAGCCCAGAAGGATTGTCATAATGCGAGGCGTGAGATGCAGTGATTCCAGGGGAATGCTTGTTTTTGAAATCTGTATTTTCTTTTTTCATTGTTGTCTTTAGACATCAGGAACGGAGCTGTCAGTCTGTGATTGAAAGAATGAATGAAAGCAGGCGGTGAAAGATGTAAGGCAGTGCTTCCTTTCCCCGCGTTCCATATAATTGCAACCTGTCTGATATAAAACTGCAGTGGCCAGGAAATCAGCACTTGCGTGATGTGTGTGCATTTTTCTGGCACTTTTATTGCTTCTTTTGAGGTTCAGTGCTCTCAGCCTAAGCACCTGCCATATGGGGAGAATACTTGAAAAATACAGGCAAAGCCGGCCCTGCCATCACTAACAGCATATATTTGTGCAGCGCGGCTTTGCTTCATGTGTTTTCTGACCTCCAGCCAAGTGCGCACAATTAAAGCACACTTTATTTTTATAGTTGCATTCACTTTTATAACGTGTCACTTTGCTAAGGTGAATATGACATATTTACTGAGCTACAAAGTCCGCGTAAAAACAGCGAGTTGCAAATGTAAAAGTTTTTGATGGGGCTGGAGAGGCTTCAGACTCTTGACTCGAGCTCAATTCTCTGTATAATGGCTGATTTAATTTAATACAGCTTTGACTGTGTGAATGTGAGGGTGTGTGTGTGAGACCGTCTCACCGCGATGCACCGGCGCCCTGTCGAGGCGTTGCTCTGCCTTCACCCTTCGTCGGCTGGGATTATCTCCAGCACCCTGCAACCATCAGCCCAAACTGAATTTGAAATGAGGATGTCGTTTTAATTAAAATCAAATTAAATGAAGTTTTACACTTGAGATTTCTCACAAGCAATCATGGCCACTGAGGAATGAAAAGGAAAATCAGTCTCCTTTTCCTCCTGAATGTTGTTGATACAGTTTAGTGTTTTTTGTGGCTCGCTGTCTCTATCTGATTCATTGGTGTCGGGCTCAAGCCAGAGCTTTGGTGCAAAGAGAAAGCACATTACATGGTTAGATATGTCCCCGAGCCCCGGCCAGCGCCGAGGCCAAACAACGTCCTCTTATCTGAACCCGCCCTAAACTGCAAATGATTATGTGTTTCATTGTACGCTCAGGAAGTTGGTCAATTGAATAAATCATCCTTTTACATGAATCACAGACTTTGCATGTGAGACACTGAAGAAGATCTTAAACAGTTTTCTTTTGTGGTTGTTTCCACTAAAAAAGTCACGCATTAAACTGTCAGCAGGACATCTTTAGGTCTCCCCGATTATTATGCTTCCATTTGATGTCCAGATGGTCACATTGCCAGGAAATCCACTGGCGACAGTTTGGTTGGTCACTGGAATTTAGACTTGAAAGCAATTAATCAGTTTTTATAAGCAAAAGAGGATTCTGTCGAACAAAAACGACTACGCTCCAACTCCTGTCGTCAGCTCTGCAGAAATAAGTAAACTGTTGTGAAAGCCGTGATGTTTTTGAGCAGCTGGCCGAGGAGTGACTCAGCACTGACAGAGACTTGTAACTGTGGTTTGTTTTGATTGGAGATTAGTTGCAGCAATGATCCAGCAGGTCTATTTTTCATACATTATTACTCAGACCTCACATAATAATCGATGCCTTTCAAGAATTTAATAATATCCTTATGTATTGTCATGTTGGGTTTGAATTGATAGCCTTGAGAGGCCTATAATTGCTTCTCGTCTAATTGTGATACATGACTATACATGTCAAAGGAACAATCAATAAATATCCTCATGTGTAATACCACATTACACCTCTTATAATTATGTCTTATCCTCTGCCATATCGGTAATTGACTGTACAACCTCCTTCTGTTCCTATCGCAAAGTACCCCGCTTCTTTTTATTAATTGTTTTCTAAACTAGCGGGTGACACTCCATTTTTATAGAAAGATGTTCTCTGGAGGTTTGGGCCAGCTGTGAAGGTGTCATGGAACGCTCCCATCCTCTTTATGGTTTGTTCGGACAGCTGTCAGCCATATTGTGTGAGCGTTACCACAACAAATAGCGTGCGTGTGTGTTTGTGTCTATGTTTGTGTGTGTGGCATTCCACACGGAGGATAGTTTTTCAACCAGCTTTGTCCCTCATGTCAGGACACAAGCAATTTGCTTTCTCAGTGTTTTAAGAGAAAGAGACATTGATTTCTTATAAGTACAATCAAACATTTATACTATATCACTGACCTAATATAAAGCTGCAATGCTAAGCAGTGGTGTAAATATTAGGTTTAGTTCGAAACTCTGAATGTTACTTCAGTGATTTC
The DNA here is from genome assembly GCF_963383615.2 of Lipophrys pholis. Taxonomy (NCBI): domain Eukaryota; kingdom Metazoa; phylum Chordata; class Actinopteri; order Blenniiformes; family Blenniidae; genus Lipophrys; species Lipophrys pholis. The sequence goes on along the minus strand of NC_137642.1, from coordinate 9,603,219 downwards.
TCACAAAAGCTGAAAACAAGCTGAACCACAGTGATGTGACTTCTCTGTCAAAGTTGACATGAAGCCAAACTACACTCAAAATATCAATTGCCACCTCATTTAGCTACTTGTTCATTCTGCCTTTGTAAAAGGGTTTTAAGAGAAGGTATCAAAAGAATAAAGAAAAAAAAAAAGCAGACTTTTTCCGAGTTTTACAGCTTATTGCAATTTTCAGATGAAACCTGACCTTACACACGCTCCTTTCCTGCTGAGGCATACCTCTGTTGCTGAATTAATGGTGTCACTCCCCGAACAGTCGAGTGAGGCCAGCTTCAATGCTGCAAAGTGATATTTTGGCAAGTAGCAGCAGCTCAACTCACTGACATGATGGCTGATCTCGATGAAATGCGGGTCAAAGAAGATCTCGTCACAAGCAAAACCACAGCCAGGCGGTGTTTCCTCTGATGTGTTTGGCTCTGGCCGTGCTTATAGATTTCTCTTGGCAACACAATGAGGTTCTTCGTGATTTCAGATGTTTCATCAAACAACGGCTCAGTGTAACAAAATCAACTGATTTGATGGAGGGAGGTCACATCAGTGGACGTTATTAGTCAGGTTTTTTTTTTTCTGTCTTTCGATGAGATTTATTCGATGTACTTTTTGGGCTGGGATTCTTATCACGGGCCTGTTTTCATCTGCAAAATGTCAGCAAATACTACATATCTCAGAGGTCCTATTAGGTCCTGTTTTAAAGAATACATTTTAAAACTCTGAATCATTTGTTTCCCAGGAACACTTTATGAGTCAATGAGTTCATGCTCGTCGTAAAAATCAATCAAAGAGTTGTTTTAGGCAATTTGGTCCAATCATTGATCTCTTCTCTTTAGGAATCGGCACATTTGTGTGTTGTCAATATTGAGGACATCATGTCGTCATATTCGAATAATTCAATTGTAAAAAATAATGCAGTGACAGCGCTTGTGCAAACAAGCGCACTGCTTCGCTTTTGTGACGTGTATATAGATGTCTTGATGATCCAGGTATTTAACAGTGAATTGTATATTCTGGGGTTGCCAGTTGTTTGATTTGGTACAAGTTCCTTCTTGATGCAAATTGAGCAGCTGAAGGTGGCAAAGATATTAGATAGTAGGATCTGGAAACCTTTGGTAACAGAAGGCCTAACTTCTAGACCTCCAAAGCACCTCTACAGAAATGAATATCCTACATCTATAATCATCTTTCATGCATGACCCGCATGTTTGACTTTTCACAAACTCAAACTTTATGGTGCACTTTGCTATGTGGTACATTGTGCAACACATTTGCTGTACACATGTGACGTCCATCCTCTGTATGTTTCCATAGGTTGGTGGTTTGTCAGCACCTCAGAAGAACAGGGCTGGGTCCCCGCCACTTACCTCAACTCCAACAGTGGCACGAGGGACGACTCGGAGGTGGGCGCCTCGAAAACTGGAGAAGGTAAGTCACTGCAAATGTTCCTGTCTCTGCCCACCCACACGCCGCAACCGCACACAAATGCAGCCTCACACACTCTTTTGTGTACCCACACACACACACACACACACACACACACACACACACACACACACACACACACCTCCACTGCCCTCAGTCGTCAGTGTTTGATCTGTGACACAGACGGGAAAACTCGGCCCTGCCTCGCCGCTGCCGGCCTACGCATACGGCTGAGACCACTTTGCCGTGAACACCTCTCTGTGTCTGCCTGCCATCATAAGCAGGCTTTGACAGAGCGTAGATTCAGACCTGGGCAAATAGCAGGCCGAGTCGCTATGAGAAACCAGACCACAACCTCTCAAGTGACGTCCCGTACAGTAATGCACTGTACAGGACAGAAACAGTGCGGCATTAAGTGATATGACCACCACGTGGAATGAGCTCATGAAAGAGGCATGTGTTCGCAGCAGCACTGAATAAAACAGAATACTTCACGAGTCCTGCTCATTCAAATCACGGTTATCGTTAAAAGAAAGTGAGCTCTGACATGACTTACAGTGTTCCAACTAGTGCTTATCAATGAAGATTGCTAATTGAACTTGATGTTATATTATGTGAGATTGCTAAAGTGAGGGCCGGATCCAAAACCCTGATTGAAAACACACCTATGCTGTGTGAAGTTTGCCAAAATATAAAGCTCATGCGCAAAGTTGCAACGCCGTCCAGTGATTTGAACAGAGCTGTCAAATGCAGTTATCAAGCCTTCTAGGAGAAGCTCGGGGTCGGCTCGATCTTCTTCAGTGGAGAAAACGTTTTAATATCAAACCAATAGAGTTCAATTCATGTCATATACTCTGACTTCGAGTGTCAGGTTGTGCCATGACTACTGCATTTTATAAAGCTGTATGCAACAATGTGACCGTGAAAAGCCAAGAAACTGGAGGCACGGAAATAATTAAGTTGCATATTACACTTCCAAACAAACATCAAGTTTTTCCAGCACTCCGGCCAAACATCTTTTGCTGTATAATTCTGTAACAATGGAATCGACGGAGTTGTATATCTTCTGAGTTAAGGATGGAGGGAGCTCGAGAGTAGATGAGGATAAACACCATTACTGTTTTACAATACGTAAAATGCCCCTATTTCCTCATTTGTGCTCGGAATACATTTTTTATCAACAAAAGAATTCCACATGTGATCATTCAGCAAATGACTGGCCACACACAGACGAGCCTGACATTCTTGGAGAGCCGCCAGGGGGTTTTGAGAAGGACAGACTGTCCGTGTAATTAGTCTTTATGTGTCTCCACAGTCATGGGAATGGCATGAAACTCATAAAACATCCTTTTTGTCAGTGCTTCGCTCTTCAGTGCCATCCCATTGTCATACAATGTGAGCACAGATTTTTGCTGAAAGCTGAAATCTGTTAGTCATATTGAAAGCTTAGAAAGCTTCTAAACTCCATACTTTCTCCTCCTTTGTGCCCCAGTCATATTTTATAAAACATGTGTTGCCTGAAAATGTGTTTGTTTGCTGACTGGCAGGGAATCAGGATGAGGCAACACATAATGCCTGCGTGATGAATCTGATGTCATTGCGATGAGCTTGTTAGCTCAGCACATAGACTGGAAGGAGTGTGGAAACATCTCGCCTCGGCCTCCAACAGATCAGGCTGCATCCTCAAACCCCTCGCATCAGTTTGTTTGATCTGCACAAAAACTGAAGTGTAAAATGACAATTTGTCACCTCTTGAGGGATTGTGGGTTAGACTACTTCCTGTCTCCGACCGGTTGCCAGGCAACTGGCAGAGAGATCAGCACATATCCCTCTGCAAAACAGCTATCAGTGGTTTTTACACTTTGTTTTTGTACCATTGAGGCAAATGTTGTAAAACGTGTTTATTTAATAAGATGGTAAATCACTATATATCTCGCTGAACTAACAAGTTGCTGATCGTAGCTTTATATTCATTGTGAAGGCTTGAGATCTTCTCTCTCTGAAAAGCTATTTCCCAAATGCCAAACTATTCTTTTACATTTCCTGAGCTTTGTCAGGGTTGCGTATGGTGGGATTATTGTCCCCTTGGGTGCGTTCTTTTTTTAAAATGTCTGTCAGATTCTGTCTGGTGTTTCCATCCCTGGAAATTACAAAATACAAAGTGATGAAAGCGATTTTGTGTTCCACTTTAGCAATCCACACAAAATGTGGCAATAAAGTCTTGCTGTTTTACCAACAAAATACTAATAAGTATAGACCATGTGTGGCACCCATCTCCAGCCAGCGGTGTTCTCGGCTGCTCTATTAACCCGACGGCGTCTGCAATGTGCGTCCCAGATGCTCTCGACACAACAGGATACGAAAACCATGCTAACAACATGCTAATTACAAGCCACGGAGTCTCGGTCGAACTAATCCTTTGTCACGTCCTTCCATTCACTCATAACCATCCACCGTGTTTTCGCTTTGTGGTTTTGTTATATGTTTATATGTTCCTTCCTGTAGCTCATGATGGGCCTCGCCCTGTTGGAGTCATGCCACTTGTCTGCTGTGTGTTTGTGTAACATTTCGTGCTTGGTCTTTATGTCCCCGTGTATATTTGTTGTCGTGCGGTCACCTTATGCTTGTGTGTGCGTGCGTGTGTGTGTGCGTGTGTGCGTGTTCGTGTCAGTTACTAAGCGACAAAAGGCTCATCTGAAGAGACTGGACCGGAGATGGACGTTGGGGGGTGTCATCAGCCGGCAGCAGAGCCGAGGTGAACTCAAGATAGATGCTGCATCACCTCCCCTCTCCTCCTCCCGTCTCTTGCTCCCTTTGTTTTGATTCTCCTCAACCTCCTTTGTATCACTTGACCTGACGCATCCCTCTTCATGTGCATATATTTGTTCAGTCTTGCGTCTCGTGTTGTCTTCCAGAAAATCAATTTATCATGAGCCATTATCCTCCACAACTAACCACTAACCGTTGTTTAATAGGAAAAAAGCAAAGGTGAAATCAGCAGCTTTATATACAGCAATTATTGATGCTAAGCTCAAATTATGTCAGAGAATTGTTGCATGCAAGCGTTTTGGTTCTAATTATACACCGTGTGCCAAATCCAATTTTCTCAGAATCATAAAAAAAACAAACAAAAAACAAACAAAAAAAAAAATACCCACTCATCTCAAATGAGTTGCATAATGCACTCTGGAATATCTTACGATGCATTTTGGAGACCTATCTTGCTTTTTATGAGCAAGTGAAGCGCATATGCAGATCACCAATGAATTTCGGGTTTATAGACATGTTTTCTGCTGTGGTGCAGTTGGCAACCAGCATTGAGATAAACAAAGACCTAATCTCTACTTTTTTATATCTTTTTTTTTTTTTTTTTTAAAGAAAATCACTTTCACAGTCACAAGCATGCACATGTTCCTCTTTTCAAGGCCAAAGGTTTTTCACGAGGGATACATTTGGATGACTGACAGAGAAGTGAAGATCGGCTTTTGAGTTCAGCCCAAACCTTGGACTTGGCAGTCTGCACTGCTCTCGGGAGTGGAGGGAGAGCAAGAAAAGAAACATAGAGATTCTGCTTACGCCACACAAATAATTTATAACACTGATGCAGGCGATGCATGTTGTGGCTTGACATACCGTCCAATTCAGAATTTCCCTCCTTTGCGCTGCTGGATGTTATTTGAAGAAGGTTGGTGAAAGGAAACCGATATACCGGCTCCAACGCGAAGAGACCGGAAGAAGTTGGCAAAAAAAAAAAAAAGGGGGGGGGGGGTTAAAAAAAGCACACCAGAAATATCCTTTCACCCGTGGAGTTTGTGCAAAATGAAGGAACTCACTATTCCGCAACCATTCAGCGCCTACACAAGCATGGAAATGGGTGGAGAAAAGGAAAATGGAATAATTTTGCCACCACAGTGTTGAATCTTTAGGGCAGCACACAGAGCAGCACTTTTCATGTGCTGGTCGCCTTTTTTTAACACACCTCTCACTGCTCTCCCTGTGTTTAGACAGGAATTGCCATAATGACAGGAAATGATGACTTTGCTCTGCCCCTTGGCCTCATGGGAATGCATAAATCAGTGTGGTGCCTGTGGTCTTCATTATGTGCTGAGTTAGGAGATGCTCTGTGCACAAGGCCAAGGACATAGTGAGGACATTGGTGTGACCCACGAGCTGCAGTTTCCATTGGCTGCTGCCCTTTGAGTTTTGGAATGATGTATTTTGATACTCAAAGGTGACAAGTCACAAACAATGTGTTGCTAGACAGTTTTTAAGATACTTATGTGTTTTTTCCCCCTGGTAATTATCACAAATATTTTTCACTTTACATTGATAAAAGCATAACATTTGGCCTTATTTGAGAAGGTGTTTCATTTTTTGCTTCATTAACTCAAAAACTGAAATCAACTTAACTGGTTGGGACAATACAATTTACAAGAAAAAGGAATCTTGTGAATGATGTAGAAACTGAACATGCAGGAGAATGTGATATCTGTGGTGGAAAAAAAACAACCTGTTGGACATATGATTTGAAGTGAACATTTCTCACCCACAGCCTTTTTTTTTTTTTTATAGAAAGATCTGAAATGATAGTCCCTCAAAGGGCAATTATTGCTTACATCTAAGAGTTGATCATTTTCTCAATTCCACTTTAGTAAAGAAGCTGAATCAATATTTTCTAACTCAAACTTCAGTATGACTGATTGAAGAATAGGTTTTTGCCACCACAGTTGACAGACTACACTGCACACTTTGTGGAGTCACACCTTCGGTAATATTTCCTGATACTGGTTTGGCTGGCCGGAAACAGTTGAAAAAATGTTTGTCTCCGAGACAAAATTACAGTATAGTACAGCCAGGGATCTGCAAACACAAATATTACAGCAATGCAGTGTGAGAGAAGAAACAACATACCACCAGGCAATGCGGGTCATCCAATCAAAATGTCTCCAGCAGTGACAAAACAAAAAGTCTTTAATTTAGTCACCCTGAATTGCACTCACTATCCAGCTAGAAAAAACAAACAAGCTTTTTAAAAAGAAAAAAAAAAGTTAATACTCAACATATAAATTTGGAAACCGTACAAGATTATATCTGACCTGCAAGATTCTACCAGGAAATGTGGGCAGCCAGACAGTGTATGATGAAAACAATGCTCACGTGCTGTTATCCTGTCACATTTATTTCAAAAGATTTATTTTATTTTATTTTTTTTGCCATGTTGTGGTGTTAGGATGCTAATAAAACAAAACAAAATCCAAATTGTATTACCTTGTTTCGTTCGATTTACATACTGATGCATTGATATTATTTTAATAAAAACATGGATTTAAACTTGAAATTGCATGAAACTCTCCGCACCATGATGCAGCCCAGTTTTATATTTGAAACAAATCATACATTTCCATACAATACTGCCCATGCATCGTTAACTTAAGCTACAATGTGTTTTGTTTTTTTTGGGAGGCTATAATCCACTACAAACAATTGTATATAGTGCATCCTATGAATGTAAAACTAATTCTGTTACCATTGCAAAGTAGAATTCTAAAGGAATCCATCCATCCATTTTTAACACCGGTTATCCTGTTCAGGGTCGCGGGGCAGGAAGTTATCAGTTTTGACTTTTGACTTGACTTCAAATAGTTTATTTACTAGTTATTTACAATATTTCTCTCTGATTATCGAAATGACATTTGAACACACATGATATTTACATGTCAAACAACTTCTAGGAAACATATGCAGTGTGTATTATTAAATTTTGTGTAACGAGAAGATGTATCATTTTATATTGCTGCAAAGCGTAACCATGGTTATTTGCTCTCGCGTATCTCCTATCACCGCAGGCGAATTATAACAATATATACAATCTGGAAAGATGATTTATACAACATCCATAACTTTCTTTTCTTTACTTTTCTTTTCTTTTCTTTTCTTTTCTTTTCTTTTCTTTTCTTTTCTTTTCTTTTCTTTTCTTTTCTTTTCTCTTATTTGTTCATATCCAGAGGTCTCACAGCTCCCCATAGCTTAGCTTTGTTGTCATTTTCTTCCTTTACAGAGGAGAAGTACGTAACAGTGCAGCCTTACACGAGCCAGGGCAAAGATGAAATTGCTTTTGAGAAAGGAGTCATTGTGGAGGTCATTCAGAAGAACTTGGAAGGCTGGTGGTTCATCAGGTAACCCCTCCGCTCACTCGCACGACGAGCCGTTTTCTCACTGCTTTGTCTGAAATAGTTAATGAGTTTCTTCTCCAATTCACCACAAAGGTACCAGGATAAGGAGGGCTGGGCTCCGGCCTCTTACCTCAAGAAGGCGAAGGACGACCTCTCTCCCCGTAAGAAGAACGTCACGGGTCCGGTGGAGATCATTGGTAACATCATGGAGATCAGCAACCTGCTCAACAAGAAAGCTTCGAGTGAGAAGGACATGCAGACTGAAGGCGTCCCAGAGAGTCCCCAGGTCGCCAGAAAAGAGATCAGCTCGCCGATTCCCTGCAACGACTCCAGTCCTGTTCAAGCTCCTCAGGATGGAAAAAACAAAGCAGAGCCTGCTTCGCCAGCTATCGCACGAATTGCCCCTCATCGAGTTGAAATTGGTAAGTTGTGCCTCCTTGACTTATATTAATTGTTTAAAAAAGGTTTGTAGTCCGTCTAATGTATTTTTAATAGTATCCTGACAACCATATATGTGTTTTTATTTTAATAGGTTCCCCTGTGCTCAGGCAAAAACCTCCTCCTCGGAGAGATGCCACCTTGGTAAGACTGAACGTTGTTACATCTATTCCTCCATTCATTGAATTGCTTTATTTGTTGATAATTAGTGTGAACACAAAAAGTGGATCTGGTAAATATGAGTAAAAAATAAATGTGCATTGACTTTACCTCTAATTGGAACCAACAGTGAGATGATATTTGATGTTAAAAAGAGAGAAAAAAAGGGTTGTTAGTGCATTATGGTATTTTCTCTAACTATTGCAATTTTTCCAAAAGGGGCAGCAGATTCAGAGATTATAGAGTGTGTTTCTGTATATTTCTGTGCTTGTTTTTCCTTTCCATTTATCTATGTAACTAGGTATAAACACAGTGCCACAGTAAATGCCTTTTGGAAAACTTCCATTCTTGATATTAAGTTTTTCTCTTTTGTGTTAAGGGATTTCAGTTGCCATCCCCACCAGAGCCCCCTACAGTTGAGGCAGAGTATTACACCATTGCAGAATTTCAGTCATGTATATCTGATGGCATCAGTTTTAATGGAGGACAGAAAGCAGAGGTAAGTTCAATTGTTTGGCTATGTCATTGCTGTTGCCTCCTACAAATAGACTCCTGAGAGTCAAACAGTGCAAAAATTCCTTCTGATAATGACTTGACTTCTTCTTAGGTCCTTGAGAAGAACTCCGGGGGCTGGTGGTACGTCCAGATTGGGGAGAAAGAGGGCTGGGCTCCCTGCTCCTACATTGATAAACGCAAAAAGCCCAACCTCAACCGTAGGACAAGCACCCTCTGCCGCCCAAAAATTCCACCTCCGGCTCCCCCTGTGAAAAAGCAAGACTCAGTTGAGACGGCGCCTCCCAGTAGCCCTGGATCCGAGGCTCCTGAATCTCCCGTCTCTGCTGGGAGACCAGTGTACGAAGAGCCAGAGTATGATGTCCCTGCCATTGGAGACCTGGACTTGGAGTCTGAATTTGAGTTTCTGAGAGGAGAGGGTTCTCTGGTGGATGTGAAGCACGAGGACACGTCTTCTGAGAGGGGATCTCATCTGTCCTCCAAGCCTTCCCCAGCGTCGTCGCTCCACAGCGCCTCCTTCAAGATGGGCGAGTCATTTGAAGATGGCCACGAGGCAGAAGGGGAGGCAGAAGAAGAATGTATTTACGAGAACGACGGCTTCCGTCTCTTCAGGGAGACTCCGGACAGGCAGTGCAGCAGGGACTCAAATACCTCCAAGACAAATGTTTTGTCCGAAACGGGCAAGACTGCAAACCCAGCACCGGGTGGATGGAAACCTGCAGGCAACAAGCTCAAGATCGACTTGAATGGAAGCTCATTTTTAACCAAACCCGAGGAGTCTTCTAGTCCTAAATCTGCATCCAATGAGTCCACGCCAGATTTGTCCAGACCAAAGAAAGAGGAAGAAGAAAACAAGGCATCCTCCTCCACTAAGTCCTCCTCAAAGCTCAGGCCAGTGGTGAGGCCCAAACCGCAGCTTGCAAAGACGTCCAGTGCAGAGAAGATGGACATCAGCACTTTGAGGAGACAGCTGCGGCCAACGGGGCAACTGAAGAATGGCACCAAAACTAAAGGCGAGGACTCGGAGACAGCGTCAGTAATTTCCTCTGAGGACTCTTTCTCCTCTCAGAGCACGTCCGATCTTTCCTCCATTTACTCTAAAGGCAGCCGTGGCGACTCGGACATGGAAGGCTGCAGCTTGTATCGCACAACAGACCCCTATGAGAAGGTTCAGGAGTCGGAGCTCACCTTTCCTGCCGGAGTGGAGGTTGAAGTTCTGGAGAAGCAGGAGAGCGGCTGGTGGTATGTACGTTGGGGAGACGTCGAAGGCTGGGCTCCGACTTACTTCCTGGAGCCAGTCCGGCAACAAGATGACACAGCGGGGTCCGAATCTGACGGCACCCCGACCAAACCTGGAAGCCTTAGCAAGTCCAACAGCCTGGAAAAGAACGAACAGAGGGTGCGGGCATTGAACAACATCAACCAAAACCTGAAGAAAGTCACTCCACCAATCCCTTCCAAGCCACCAGGCGGCCTCTCCAAACCCAGTAGCCTGTTCGGCTCGCTCAAGCAGAACAGCACCAAACAGCAGCAGGTGGTCAGACCTCAGTCTGTCTTTATCTCAGCCCCAATCAGAGACGGCGCGAGCCCAGTTGGCTCTCTCAGGAGGAACGAGTCTCTCAACTCAACGGACCACCCACGTTCGAGCCCGACGGTGAGACGCAATGCCTCCTTTGGGACCGTGCCGCGCAGCCTTGCCCCAAACAACATAGCACTCCCCAAAATGAACAGATCCGGTACAGGCAGCTCGGAGTCCCTCGGACTGGGCTCTCAGAAAAACTTCCTCCCTGTGTCCACAGTGAAGCCCAAGCCCCACATCATCCATAACAACCTCAGAGAGGTGTACGTTTCGATAGCAGATTACCATGGCGATGAGGAGACCATGGGTTTTCCTGAGGGGACGAGTCTGGAGGTTCTCGATCGAAACCCCAACGGCTGGTGGTACTGCAAAGTTCTGGACAATGGCCGACCACGAAAAGGATGGGTTCCCTCAAATTACCTCGAGAAAAAGCACTAGCACTCACGTGTAGAGCCGGCAGGACTCTGGACAGCGTGTAAAGACTACTCTAAAGAAATGACATTTATGTTGTGAGAAACCATAAAAATTGAAATCGTACCTGGTACCCTTGCCAAACCCCCCCCCCCCCCCCCCCCCCCCCCCCCCAAAAAAGCAGCCAGATCAAATTTTTACTTTGGAATGACACAACTCATCTGGTAAATCGAGTCCACATCATATGGTGCCTGAGACTTTATTATTAGGAGCAATATATCGGGACTTAGTGGCATGGCCAAAGAGAACAGCAGAGAGTGGAAGAATGATTGAAAGACATCCTCCAGCAGTTGCCTTTAACTTGAAATAAGATGTCGTTTTGTCTCTTCTCCTTCAACCCTTTTATGTAAGTTTATATTGTAATTTTTAAACACTTAAAAAAAAAAAAAAGATTTTAAAGCTTACTGCATGTTTGAAATGATTCATTATACTGACGATGCCTTGAGTTGTTGAAATTAAACCTTTTTTTTTCTTTTCATTTCCTTGAAGAAATTCTCAGTTGTTGCCAAAGCTGCTTTCTGTTAGTCTTATCTCGGTGCTGCATGATTTTTTTTTTTTTTTGATATCTCTTTATACTGTATGTCACCTGTATGTGAATTATTTTAACCATTTACCTGTTTAATATTGTCTCGATGAAACAATTTGTGAGCATCTCAGACCATCACAGTATTTTTCTGACCACCAAAAGTTAAAAGCAATTGCTTATAGCTACAATTGTGTAAAATGAAAACTCCCCTCAGTGAAAATTATATTTATTCATTACTTAAAGTTTATATTAATACTGGTTTTATTATTATTATTGCTGTTTTTATTGAAAATAAAATCACCACTGCTTAAACATTTCTAAGCTGAACTGCTCTGTAAACAACAATAACATTTTGAATTTCTGCTGGGCAGCAAATTTGACATGACGCTTTGTTTTTCTGATGCGATGCTCACTGTTGTTTTCTATTAACTGTGTGATCATTGATAAGTGAAAAGCCAAAAGAATGACTTTAATAAATGCACTTTTGAACAAAGTTCACTATCTTTTTTGATTGCTCATGAAGTTCCTTAATATCAGGCTACAAAACTCAGATTATTTAGAATATTGATTGTGTTAAGTGTGGAAATGATACGTTGAAACTTTTTTTTATATTTATTTATAGATTTGGTCTCTTTTTGGAGCGAGTTGTCAGCCCACGGCAGAAAAGCAAGAGCCGGAGATAAAATAATTGCCTCTACTTCTTCACGGACACACACTTAGAATTGAGTCGTGATTTTAAAAGCCGTAAAATGAATTTTGTCTAATTCCTTCAATTATGTAAGAGTGTTAAGAAACAGTTTTGTCTACTGTGCATGAAAACATCGCGAAAGGGGAATGATTATCATCTGAATTAATTGCAAATTAATGTGGCGTGTAATAAACGATATATTGAAAATTCACCAGATGCAATAATTACTGGTAATATCATGTGGCTAAAAGCTCTTAATACCCAGAGAAGTCATAAACATGCAAACAAAATACATGCAGAATTAGCACCAAGACAGATTTGAACCAGAGATGTTCTCACTGTGACGCTATAAACGGTTCCACTATTACTGGTCTTATCATGACACCCAACAAAAACAAAAAACGAAACAAAAAAACATGGCCCAGAGGGTAATGTGTTGTTTACTGTGTCAAACATCCTCTTGTGAGATCAATATTTTATTCAAAGATTTGAACGGTGACCTTGAATTTCACAGTTTCACATCTGACTGAGGTGAGAAAGTGTTCGAGTAATTCATTATTTATAACCAAGGAAACAAAGCATTCAATCAAATGTATGTATTTAAGTAATGGAGAATCAAATAAAGGTATTAAACAAAAGCTTAAATATAAAATGTTCCTTTATTTTCTTCTATAAACTAAGTTAGATTTTACTGCCATGAAGGAGCCATGTCTATGAGCCACTTCTTACTCTGCCCTTTCACTTTTGTTTTTGTTGTTGTTGTTTTTAATCCAACCAACACAATCGGTGGACAAGTTACAACAACTCTAAATGGATAGAAACATAGACCCTTTGTTTGAATCCATCATATCAGATTATAGCATGCCTTTTGAACATTTTTTCAGTTGTTGCTATTAACCGATTTTTCAAACACAAAAGACAACATGTTCTACTATGAGCAAAAATATGAGAAATTGAGACATCGAGCGATTTAACTACAACGCTGATTCCACATTGTAAGGATATGAAAGAAAAAAAAAAATGTATTAACATCACGCCATGTGGGCGGAAGGGTTTTCTGACCTACTCTCAAAGTGCTACTTGTGTTTCTGGCCACTGGAGGGCAGCAGCAATCAGCATCAAAGTATGAGATCACAGCATCCAGTCACCTTCACCTGTCTCTTCCTCAGTTCAGTAATTAGAGAGAGTGTGTGAGGGTGAAACCCCCTCACTTGATATTTTGGACTATGAACAAAGTTGTACTTTTTCTTTCACTGCATTCACAGTCGGTCCCTTGATGCTGCAAATCTGACTGAGGGAAAGATTTTACATCAGACCGAACACCAAAAGCTTAAAGCCTTAGCTACAACAGAAGAACAAACTCAAACTCAAACTGTCTGATGTCTTGTTAAAATTCAAAATCAATGGTGCCGTGCTTCTGTGGAATACAAATCTGACACCAGCATTAGTTGGTGTGTGTGTGTGTGCGTGTGTGCGTGTGTGCGTGTGCGTGTGTGTGTTTGACTAAACAGCTGTCTCGAGGAGAGACCACGACGCGGCCCAAACAAATCCGCCAAGACCCAAAGCTTTTGCCAGACCAGCATCCAGGTTCACTCAGAGGTCTGAGTGGAAAGTCTGCATGTACAAAGACACCGCGAGATGTACGGTATTCATGTCACTTTCACAGACCCCGGTGCCGTATTTCCCTCTCACCTCTGAGAACACTTGGCCATGAACGACCGCCTACCGCTGCCTGTTTCATGTCCGGACGTCACAGGCTGTGTTTGTGCCTCTCGGATAGGTGCATAAAGCAGCGCGGCATTAGAGCCAGGCCTGCAGGGTAGTAAATAACCGACGATGTTCATTCTGGCTAGGTCTACATACCTCCACTCTAAACAGTTTCCCCCGTGAGTTATGGACGTTTACTAAAAGCCCTTGGCTTTGTTATTTCTTATGGTCGATGGTGGGATGTTAGTCATGTATACTACTGGTGTTGGGCCTCTGGGAGTACCACTGCCTTTTTATTCTCCAACTGTTGCCCAATTTGAATATTCTTGCATAAGAAGCAAATCCATCATCGGCCATTTGTGTCATGTATATTTTGGGAGAAGGTAATGGCACTAATGCTCGCTCATTCTCCATCTGGGCCGGATTGACTTCGGCTTCCTGCTGTGCATAAAACATAAAAGAGCTGCGGCGGTGAAATGGAAATTGTCACTTTTCACATTTCATTGCAATTTAAGTCAAATGCCTGGACGAAAGTACTTTCTACTATGTGTGAAGAAGAGCTGAAAATATTCTTTTCTTTTTTTTTTGAAGTTCTAAGTAAGAAACAATAACAGACGCAAAGTGAAGCCAGTGGTTCAGACTTGAGTTTTATTTAACAAACAGAACATAATTGTCAAATTCATAAACCACAAAGAATGTTTTAATGACTAATAGAAATCCCCAACAAACCGTAAATATGAGACAAATGTCTTTCCCAGGATATACAATGCCCACCTTCTCTCACTTGCTGGTTTTGTTGTTTGGACTGAAAATATGTGGCAAACAAGAGAAATTATATATATGCTGTACAACACTCTCGAGCTGGACAACCGGATACAGCCAAACATTACACCTTTGGTTCTCTAGTAGTAATATGGTGTTTTCTAAATGGCTTTTGAAGCTAATTATATTTGGCACTTTGGGAAATCGTAGAGAGATACCATGTTCTTTCTTTAACTTCACTTGACTAAATGAAGGAAACACAGCTGGCCTGTCAGCAGTGAAATAAAACATCCATCCGGAGCACAATATTATGATGTTTGGCAGAAACAACTTCTCTAATATGTTGACATTAATAAGGCAAAATTAGAAAACCACATAAACTGTTTTTAAATGTCATATTTATCTTTTGATTGAAAGAAGCGTGGGTGATGCTTTCCCTGAGATGATCTATAGAAATACACACTAATGGTAAAGTGGACTGGTTTTATTCACTCAATAACTAAAAATGTAGATTTATTATCATTTCTGTTATCCATCCATCCGTCCATCCATCCATCCATGCAGCTTAATCCTGTTCAAGGTTTGCGGTGCGCTGGAGCCAATCCCAGCAAGCTATGGGTGAGGGCAGGATTTAATTTACTAGATCTAAAAAAAATATATATATATATATATGTATTCCTAGAAAATCTAAATCTGCCCAAAATAGGGAGCAACTACACTTGTGAATTATGCCAGGAGAATATCAAGAAATACAAATCAGAAATCCTCAATTAACACTACAAGAGTCATGTCAAGAATGTATTTAACTGCCATATCCAGTCTCTCATCTCACCCTCCAAAAGAAATGATGTATTTCCCAAAATGCCAAATGATTTACTTCATTAAAGATCAGCTGATCGCGACCATGAAACCTTTCAGGGAAATTCGGTTTTCAATAATCTTTGACTATTTAACCATAAAATATATATATATATATATATATATATATATATATATATATGTACATTTTGGATAATATAGCCAGACATATGAAACAAACAGTGATAATTCCTCAGAGTAGCATTTAAAAATAAATAAACCTCATAATGTACATTTAATATTACACTCCTCAATAGCATCTTCCTCTATTAGAAACGTTGTTTTATTTCTGCTTGGTCATATTTGGTCAGGAAGGAAGAAACAAAAAAAAAAAAAAAAAGATAAAAAGAAAATCAGGTAGAAATGTAAAAGCTGAAAATCTCTCAACACTCACAACAAAATTCCAGTATTATGCAATCAAGTGACGGAGGGGATGAGGTGATATTTGAACCTGTTATCCTCAGTGATTAAATACACACAATAATATTTAGCACGCCGAGGTGTTTCGCTCTCTCGCTGGACAAGGCGGGTGTCGTCTCGGTAAACTGTTATCGTCGTACCTGTGCGCGTCACAACGAGGTCTTTACGGCGAACGTGAAAACCGAGCGTTCCTCTCGGGTAAAAGGCCAGCACTTGTCCTGACTTGTCTTTTTAAAGGCACACTAGAAAAAACTTCACCATCGTTCAAACGTTACACGACACGACCGCTAATATAGCCCCCAAAAGAGTGACGAGATGACGGGCCTTGAGAACAAGTCAGCACTTACTACTTTAAAACTAATCGTAACGCTTCACCGAGGCTGAAATAGCACGTGTAAATATCTTGCATTTCCTAACAATTGAAAGCAGCACGTAATGCAGGAGATTAGTCAAGTGAAAATGTCCTTGGAGTTTTAGCTTTTACCGACGGCGAGCAGCACTCAGCAACTGATATGCAAATTAAATATCCCACAATAACAAGCGACATCCTTGTCACTGACTGCACCACTTGTGAATGATTTTTTTTTATTTTCATTTTTTTTTTTTTACCACTTGAAAGACAAAACACGTCACCAATACAAGCAAATACTCGCGTTTTTCAGTTTGATATACGAAAAAGTGTGTAACCTGACGTGAACGGAGCCATCTCCAACTTGTCTGGGCTTTCATGGGTTCTTCTCGCAGGAATAAAGAAGGTGATTCATCAGACACATTTATTTTCCCGCATTTAAAGAATATTTCCCTGCCAACCGGTGTTTATATGGACGACTTTGTGCAATTACAGCATCTAGTCGGCTTCACCGAGCAGCCAGAGATGGTGGAGGTGGTGGTGGTGGTGGTGGTGGGGGGGCTGCCAAAAGGCCCGTGCAAGTCCCACATTTTCCAGGCTTTCATACAAACTTTTGATGTATCGGGTCCGTCTGAGGGATCAAAGACTTTCGTTACACCAAAACAGACACACAGCGAAAAGGCGTCCCTTCCTCCTCCTGTCTCTTCTCCCAAACATACAACATCCTCTCGGCTCCTTCCTCCGTCGCTGCCTCTTCACTGATTTACATCCTTGCTCACCACAAGCATGACCTTCCACGGTGACAGTATTCACACCTTTCTTTTTCTTCTTTTTTTTTTTTTTACCCTTTTGCACAGTCGCTCCCTGCCTGAGATTCACAGAAGCACAGCAGGTGGTGAAATATTCAGCAAAGCACTTCATTCATTACACAACACAGCCCCCACCCCCTTAAGTATTTCTTAACCCATTTACTTGAAGTCATTTCAGTGTATATTATTGCTAAAGAAGCATTTCAACACAAAGACTGTTTCCCTTATCTTGCTATTAATTCCTCACCGGCATCTGACAGCTTTCGGGAAATCTAAAATAAAACTTGTCTTGGCTCAATTTTCTCTTGGATTTAGAAGAGAATTGAGTCTTCTTCTAAACAATACTTAAATCTGCCTTTCCCCCCTACAAGCGAGTGGGGGAGCAGCTGGCGAAAAACCACAGATTTATCCTCGTTGTTTGATTTTCCTTAGCTCTGGACAATTGTACTTTAAAACAAAACCCCAGCAGTGATGTTATCGCGTACACTTTGCAGGAAGTGGGGCAGATGTCTGATCATTTTTCTCTTCTTCTCTCACAGAATTGGGTCAAGGTACAATGATGTGCTGTGAATGCAGCAGCACACATCTTCTTCCTGTTGTTCACACTGGAAACCCACCGAGTGCTCCGTGATGGTTGTGCTTTAAACGTAAGCTATTCCAAAATGCTTTACCGTCGGGAGTTTGAAGTCCCGTCGTAGAGTACCTGAGCCGGACTACACACACAAACAAGCAGGGCTTTTACTTGTGCTGTGTATTTACAAAGTCTCTACATGGCTTGACGTTCCTGGTCGGGAGCCTACGTGCTCCGGTAGGTCTTGATGATGTCTTTGATTGTCCTCCTGCAGATGGGGCAGCAGGCGTTGGCCATCTTCTTGAGCTTGAGGCCGCAGGTGTAGCAGAGACACATGTGTCCGCAGGCATAGAGCACGGTGTCCACCACGTTCTCGTAGCAAATGGTGCACTCGTCGCTCCACGAGGAGGAGCAGGACGGAAAGGTGGGCGACTCCGGGTGGCTGGAGAACGGCGAGCTCGGGGTCGTACCTGGGGGGAGGAGAAAAGAGGCCCGGCGAGGGGTGAGCGAGAGGAAAACCAAAATGAAAAACTGTCAAGAGTAAGAAAATCTGCCACGTCGTCCAGGCAGGAAAAAAAACTTGACGCAACATATAGCCGATGCACATTCTACCGAAGCTGTCAATATCCCGCCCACTGTTTTTCCCTAAGTTTTTTCGCTAATGAAGCTTCACGATGACTTCATGCAAGAATAATTGTGTTTGCGCTTCAATCATCTCTCCCACCGCTGCCATCATCTGTCAGGAGCGCTCCTGTCATTCTGTCAGGCGGCACGGAGGACTGCAGCGGTGTCAGGGATCACTGCTTCACGTCGCCAAGGTAAATATTTGCTTCATGCGCTTACATGCAGATTGCCAGTCAGTGTTTGTGTACCTCTCAGTGTTTTATTGCACTCCTGCATGTCTGAAATGTATAAACACTGAGGGAAAAACCGGACACAGAACTTGGCACATGTAGAAATGGTTGATTTCAACACAGAATAAAAAAAAAAAAAAGAAAAAAAAATTAAATCAGTGTAATTTTCAGCAGAAAACTGGCAGCCGTGTTTGCCAGAATCTTACCGTAGAAACATGTGTTTTAAGACCCTGCAGTACTCTTTCTTTGGCGCTTGTAAAATTGATGGATTTGGTTTTTTTTGGGACGTGGTAAATCAAGTCGAATGGTAAATCAAAGCGAAACGTGCACAATCGTAATGAATTGATCACAGATTTGGACATGATTTTACATAGATTAGGAGTGTCAAACACATGTTGGTTCAGGGGCCACATACAGTCTTGAGTGGGCCAGACTGGTAAAATAGCGCCATCATAACCCTTTAAATTTGAACTTTTAAGTTTTTCTTGGTTGTGGTGCAGAGTATATGTGATGAAAAACGTCAATATTTACATAAATCTAAACAATTACTATGAAGAATTCCTACAGTCTCAACATAAAGCAAATCCTCATGAAACATTCTGATGTAAAATGCAGTGAAATATCTGCTGTATATATATATTTATATTGCTGGGTGGATCTCAGTGTTGTGTTGTGTTGTGTTGTGTTGTGTTGTGTTGTGTCCACTACTCTTAAGAAATCTGTTAAAAAAATCTATGTTTTCTTAGATATTTTTACAATTTGCTTTGTTTTGTGTCTTTGTGATTTTATCTATATGAAACATATTCTTGAAATTGTTTCAGCATTTTAACAGTTTTTGTTGAGAAAGATGACGCAGGTATACTTTTCAGATACACTTGCTCTCTAAAACACTCACAAATTAGTTACTGATGAGGATCTGACTCATTTTCACTATCACAATTTATACAACTACAGTACATTATATTCGAATATTTGTTTTTTAAAGGTATCGAAGAAATGTTATTTTTAGCATATTGCTTTTGTGGACTTGAATTTTTTTGGGGGGTGAATGTTTAAAAATGTGCTTTCAATAAATTTCATCAATGTACTGTAATTAAATGTGTGCTCGTTGCATGGATGTATTTTTTTTTTATTTGATCAGATTTTTACCAATATGTCTTCTTTTTAAAATCTCTTCTTGAATAGTTTTTAATCCCATAATTTTCACATTCCTCAATTATCTTCTTCAAACATGATGACAAAGTGAAATAATATACTAGGGATGCTCAGAAAAATGAATGAGTAAATGGCATCATTCACCTGGATAAACCAAAATGAAGACATGAAATTCTTGCTGTTGATATTTAAACTATTTCTTTGAAGGTATTTGTAGTATCTCATTCCACCACAAGAAAAAATGATTCATACCATCTCAGCTATAGTGATTTTGACCTCCATCACTGGAAAGCAGATATTTTTGGTACATTACAATTTACAAGCTGGAAGTAAAAGAGGCTTTCCCCTGCCAGAAAAGTTTAGGACGTCTCTGGGACAGTTTGACAACCTTCTGCCTCATCCTAGGTGGCAGGTCCACAGGTCTGCCACTGCTGTTGTGAGGTCACATCTGTCTCGCTCAATATGATAGCTTCATGCATTTATTCATGGTGTGAAGCGCTATAAAAACGGAGTTCATTCCGAAAAATAAAAAACTTGGATTTGTTTGCCAGGTCAAAAACAACCCGTCGTAAAATAATATGTTCAGGAGAAAAAAAAAATGGAAACACTCCACGGGAATGTGGGTAGCAGTCCGGACAAACCTGTGGATGAAGAAAACAGCGCGTGGTAGTTGGAGTTGAGGTTGATATTCAGCTGAGTGTTGAGGTTGGACTCAGAGTTGCCGCTGCAAAGCATTGTGGGGGTGTTGGGCGTACAAGATGGGGAGCCGGGCGCGGACGGGCCTCGGGGGTCTGAATGCAGAGATGAGCCTTTGGAACACAGAGGACACATGGGTCACACCACAGAGTCACTGGAAAAACACAAGTCTGTGATAGTAACAACATTCAAAATGTCTCTGTGTCTGCATATCAAACGTTTCCATCCTTCACTTCCCAGTAGAAGTTAATCAAAGCTGATAATTAGCAACTGCAGGAGAATAGATGTCCTGTTTTATCTCTCGGTCTCTCTCAAACACACGCACACACATTAAATCTGTTCTAACACCAAGCAGATGACTTGTGAGTCTACAGCGTCTGTGTGTGGGTGTTTGTAAGTGAGTCAAGAGCCTATGAGTTGGAGACCCCCCCCCCCCCCCCCTTCATCAGTCCAGCTTCCCTCTGGGTAGGGTACAAAACATTTTCCACAGACTATCTTTTCTCTGTCCCGTATGATCCGTCCCCATCCGCGTCCCACAACCACCGGCTCTGGCATCGCTTCTCATATTGGCAGTTCATCTCTCCTCCCAGACGAAAACACCGACCCCGAATTCCACACACAGACAGACCCTGATCCAGTTAGCCTGGCAGGCACTCATCGTTGTTGTTTACGCATCGTCCTTCAACTGACCATGGCAGGAATACGGTTAGACAGCCGAGCCTGCCGCTCGTCTGGCACTGCCACCTCCCCCATGTATCAAATTATCAAATATTAGTGGTTTGCATCCTATGCCACATTTTCCTACCCTGACATTGTGGAGTGGAGAAATAGCAGAAAACAAAAGGAACCGCAGATGGTGAGAAATTGCAGAAAAAAAAAAAAAAAAAAGCAAAATTACTGTAAAACTCCAAAAAACAAAACGCGGTCTCGTGTCAGAACAGAAATGTATACAGCGTATTGCATAAATGGAGCTACGTGCTCCGATCCACTGTTCGGGATTGTGATGCTGTTTTTGTTTCTTGGACCACTTCAACCACTGCAGTTTCAGTTTCAGTCTACATAAACAAATCCTAGTAGATTTTTAGTCATGCAGTCTGCATGAATACAAGTGGTTCTGTTTGTGAGCCAGACATTTAAACCTTCATAATTTGTCCACCATTTAGCTCGGCGCTACGACTATCTCTTGTGCTGATATGCACTGTTTTTAGAGTCATCTGTTTATTTCTTTGTATTATATAGTTTAGAGTGCATGCGTTTAGTATGCATTTAGGCAGCCCTCCATTACCTACTTAAACTGACCTGTGTGGTTTGTTGAAGTCATTCGTGAACCCTTTCATCAAGGGTACTTTTCATTTTCTCTTCCATTATGAATTTACTGCCTTCGATGCCACCCTGTGTTTGTCCTCAGTTGTGCTGGCAGTGCAGGAGACTTATTTGGGGTTGAGCATGCATTTGGTGGCTTTCAACACCTAATTATGAAATATGATGATGCATCGCCTCCCAAGTTGATATGGCAAGCAGTTTACGTCCAGCATTTATGAGGCAATATGAGTTTTCATCCGCCAAATGCAAGCCGCTCCACTTTTAGCCCGGTTTTGCCCCCTGCAACTCCCGGAGAGACGAGAGTTGCTCGTTGCTCTCCAGCATACACACATCTTTGGAAAACAACACTCCGGTGAATGAGTGCTTGCATTAAAAAAAATTAAATCTGGGATCTGAAATCTACTCAAGATATAAAAAGTTAACAGTTTTCTCTTGCTCTGCTAGGAGACGAATACTTCAGACCTATCTCGTAAATAAGGCCATAGATGGAGAATGTCATGCTTCTACACTCGGCTTTGTCTTCAGAGTGATTTGGTCGACTTTCAGCCATGTGTCTACAAGCTCTAGCTCAGTCAGCTGTCCTCTCAATAGGTGCCTTCTCAATCTAATCTGCTCCATCGACAGTGTGAGCATCTTTTCTGCAGTTCTTTGTCTTTTGATTGAACTGTCCACCAAAATGTTGCTAAGATTCAGTGTGAAAGTTGCAGTGATGCTGAGAGAACACAAAATGTTGTAAATAAATGTAAAACGTAGACTTTATCCTTTGTAGTGTACTCACTGAAAAGTATATTCTGACCCAGAGGTTTTGTTGACGGAAATTGTGGTACTTCAAGCCTCAAAAGTTCATATACAGATTCACTGTTTCATCCAATGATGCAATCGTATTTCTTGAACGCTATAGCAGCTATATTTCTAAGCTCAGCAGCTAAGTTAGTAATATGATCACTTTCTTAATACTACATAAAATGGCGAGCTTGTGTGGAAAATTTGAGGACGAAAGTACAGATATTTGTGTTACAGAGCAAAATGATCCTCCTTCCTTGTCATTTTAAAAATATTTTTCACATTGAATTCCTCAGCGAGATCCTTGTGAGTCCTGCCAACAACTGACAGAAGGCCTGAAATAATGATATAATCCCAGTAGAGCGCAGAGATAACCTCAGTTATTACTGTGAACCCGGATCAATGAGCTTTAAGAGCAGCAGCAAGTGGTGAAGTGACAAGTTTTTTTCCCCCCCCAATATCTCAGGCTACAAACAAGATACTCTACCTTACTGTTGAAAGAATTCAGAGCAACCTGTGGCAATATTTGCACACAGATTTTGACAGTACTGGCATATCTGATCCATTATTATAGAAAACACACAGCTCAGCACATGAAAACAAACAGTGTCGACCCGCAGTGAGACTGATTACTGCGGCCCGTTATTGATATTAAAGATCCAACATGCGACGATAAAAGTTTACGTCTCGAAGATAACGCGGACAAAATGACCATGTGAGAGCGACAGACTCCCATCTGTTCCACCTCACAGGCTTGACAACACCCAGCCATGACAAACTGTCACTTGCTTCGGTGGCTAGATGTTTCCATGGCAACTCGTGGCGTGCGGCAGCAGCGAGTGGGTTGAGCGGAGACGTCACAAATGCGCTCCCCACAGCTGGAGTGGGTAATGACTCGGAGAATACTCAGACCCCAAAAGAATCGAGACGGGGTTGAGAAAGAGGAGGGAAATGGACACGGAGACGAGGAAGTGCGGAGACGGCTGGAGGACCGGCGTTCCAGGCTGTGGGTGGAAAACCCAGCGACTCAAATCTCCGTGCAATTACATTTTAATAATGCATATTGAGGGCATCATAAGGAGCTATCACGGGCCGCCTCCTGATACATAATGCTGGCTGCCGGGAGCCCACGCAAGACAGAAATAACCTCCTCAGTTCCTGGTCTGACTGAGTACATGAAAGAGAGGAGAGCAGAAACCACAGAAATGAATCGCAGAAGCAAAATGAGAAGAAATGATGGCGGACCGTCTGCAAATTTCAACTGATTCTAGGTTTTATCTGAGTCAAAGGAAGATAATTTCCCCCAAAAATTAAACGGATGTTTTTAATCTGCAATGATAAACAAAAAGACAGACTTGAGCAGAACTCCAATGTTTGATAAGAGCATCATAATACAGTAAAATAACCCATGAAATATTCCGAATTAAAACTGTGACCAGACATTTGTATTACAACGACTGCTTGTTATCATATTCTAAATTATCGGAAAATAGTGGCTAATATGCATCATCCTTTCTTCATGTTTGTATATGAATTGTGCCTGAAATTCGACAACTATCTGGCCTAAATTTCCACGTCCAGCACACTGAATGTTGGGTAATGTTGCGTTGTCATTGTGAAATCTGCTGGAACAAGTGCAAGCTGCTAGAAATTCTGTTCATCTGATGGTACAACGTTAGCATTCATATGCAATTCGTGGGGGCCGGAATGCAAATTCCTAAAGCGATATATGAGTTGATAAAAAGTCAAACGGAGCGGCCGAGACATGCAAAAGGAAAGGGAAACTATTTGATTTGGGACTTGAGCCTCCAAAGGTCTTTCAAGGATCACAGACGGCATTAACGTCCTGAATGGAAAGCAACAAATCCTTTACAAATCTGTGGAACATGACAGAGTTCCAGGAGCGATGAATGTCATTAAATATTCAAACATGCCGGTGCTCACGCCACTTCTAATGAGAAACAACCCACTTGGACTTAAATGAAATAGAACAAATGTAATTTCTGGGCTTTAGAACATTCATTAAAACGAATAGGGGAGGAGGCAGTATGGCGTTAAACCATGAATTGTTTTATTCAAGAGCATATGCATCACTTCTGCATCTGAGGAGCAATGACATAGCACTCAACTTTGTTTAAATTCTTAAAGAGGAATATTACAGTCACATTGAGCATAGGACGATTTGGGGGCATTTTGATACTTTGAAGGTAAATTGGAAATACTGAGCAAATAAAACCTTGAAATTCGGTTAAAAAAAACTACTTCTTTCTTCCTCATTTTATTTTTCATTACAAGCTTTTTCATCTTAATCTCAATATTTTCAGATTATTGAAATGTGGAGAATATCTGCATTTTTCAAACATCCAACACGACAGTACAAAGATGAGAAGTAGAAAATTGAATGTACCTAAAATCCTGAGTTGTGTGACGTTGCCGTGCAGACCGAAGAACATCCAGAGAGGCCTGGAGTTATCCACACACAGCTGCATCCCGGCACTGACAGCATTATGGCTCATCATAACCTCCCCCTCTGGGTTTACCACAAAGCCCAAGATATCTCCGCTGTGGAGGGGCACAGTCACCCGACACACGGCCCAGAACTCCTTGCGATCGACCAGGGACTCTGGATTTGACGGGAGATCACTGGGCCTCAGGGTGGCCGGATCACAGGATGTCACGCCGTAAGAGAGAGACCCTGGCCGTGTGACGCCCGCCTTCACCTTCACGAACACGGTCTCTGAGCAGCGCATCGGCCGGCTGGTGAACACCAGGGTCCTCTCATCGCCGCGGTGATCCAGCCGCGCCATCGTGTGCTTGTCCAGCACCGTGACGTGGACGCCGTGTACAGAGTGGAAATGCAAATCGGTGTCCAGGCTGGGCAAGAGGGAGCACTGTTGAGAGTTCTGAGAGTTTTGGGGCACGTGGCAGGAGTTGGAGCTTAAAGTATGTAGTCTTTCTTCATCCTCATCATCCTCTTCCAGATGCATCTCTTGCTGCGGCAGGTTCAGGCTGCACAGGCTGATGGAGAGACGAGGGTCATCGCTGTTCCGCTGAATAGACGCCCGGTGGGCGGCAGTGAAGGAATGAGGACGCAGGCAGTCCAGGGGGACCATCTCGCTGTCTGTGGAGGAGAAAAAAAACAAAACACACACACACACACACACACACACACACACACACACACACACACACACACACACACACACAGACGCACACACACACGCACGCACACGCACACACACACACACACGCACACACACACCAGCGTTATGTAATCACTTGTTTATGATGTGTTTAAAGTGAACATTTCAATCTGAACAAACACACACAGCCTGTTTTGGAGCTCTAATGATATCTATTTGGATAACAACTATATTTGCAGTGTGGTTAATACATTCCCTGATCTTAATTTTCAAGCCTTCGGGGGGGAAAAGAAAATGTACAAAGAACCAAATCTAAATTACGTATCCACTTCGTATTCTGCATATTCCCACGAACAAGACTGCTTTGTTTTATATTCTCAGTTTGTACGCTGTTCATTCATCATACCTGCCACCGTAAACAAATGGTAGCTTCCGGCTTGTCTGCTTTATAACATATTAATTATCATGCACTCTCTGTACTCAGGGTTTGCAGCAACAATGTGAGCAAATACATCAATGTTTACATATTTAGAAACATATCAGGAGTTTAAGTGGGGGCATGCTGTCGCTGCAGGCCACTGGCTACATCACAGTAAAAAGACATAAGAGCTTTATGTAACATTGAAGGAATAAGAGGTCCCGTGTTTGAGCCCTGCTCCTGAGGTCTGCAGTGCAGGGTCCTGTGATAACTCACTCCCTATCCTTATTTCAACTTCTATGCCTGCCACAAGTACTACCCGCTATCAAATTCAAAGATGGGAACATTTAAAAAGAACAGTCTGTCATTCATTATTACTGCACATGTACAGTATACACACAGCTGTAGTGAGACATGGCAAGATGTTTACATAACATCCCAGCAGCAGTATTGACTATGTGTCTTTACAGGCTGAACATGACCGGCCTTCTGGATGCTAAAATCTGCTCACTCCAATCATTGAAGGGTAAAGGCATTGAGTGTTGCTCTGCACTGCTTAACCTCCTCACAAATAGCCCTCCCTATGCTAATTCTGGTCACTGAAAGATGGAAACCGCATGGGAACGTCATTGAAAAAAGGGAAAACAAGCGGAGGCTCCCGCCATGCGCTATGAACAGATCTGCATCATGCCACGCTTCGGGACACGCTGCCAAATTTAACACAGTCCTCTAAAACAGGCTAAAATTAGCCTGATTGGACATCTGAGGAGAGCGGGCAGCGGCAGGATGAGGGATGAGTGACGTGATGGCTTTCAGCCACGGCCTGCTTTGGGCTTCCCCTTTGAGAGGTGGATAGAGAGGGAGACTGCAACAGGGGGAAGATGGGGTGAAAAATCGGGCGGGGTGGACACTTGAGAGAAAGCGACATACTTCACCAGCTCCTCTTTATCACGCGGAGACACAGCACATCTCCGGCCAGCTGCCGATAAACCGCTTCAACTTAATTACTTCCTCAGTCAAGAGAGTCCACAACCAGGCATGAGGCTCTTATTATTAGCAGCCTTATCATCTTCAAGGCAAAGTTAACCGACTTCAGGAATACAAGAGATAATTTCTATTCTTGCCATTATGGCGTCCTGCAGTTCACAGTTTCTGGTTTTGAGAGCGGCGCGGCCGTCAGAACAAGCTGTGAGGGGAATAGTAACATTACAAAGATGTTTCAACCTATGCAGAAGAAAAAGGTATACAACAGATAAAAGACGACCAAACAAAGACGGATACAGACGTGAGCCAAATAAATATGTATGACCTCTTCCTGAGTTTTATTCTCGGAGGAGTCTGGGGAAGAGTTTCACTCTTCTGACAAAAAATGAAAATACTCCAGTCACACGGCGCGATTATAGAGTGTGAAGCACTGCACTCAATATATTAGTATTTTTTTGTACCTTAAGATGTGTATACACTGACATTCATGCCATGATTGTAGTCCGAGTAGTGGGGCTACCACTGTTGCAATATACAAGTTGTTGGAGATCGAGAGAGTCGGCAAGAAATATCCAACAATGTAATTGTATTAGAAATACGGTTGAAGGCTAATATCAATTTAGCCATTGCTATATTTGTCAAATAAGTATGAGAAATAATTAACGAGTGGTTGAATGAAATAAATTAAAGGATGAAAGTGCTTGAAATTGTTATAGATTACGAATATATTATATAATAAAGAGCTCATTAATCAAAATGAGAGGGTTACGAAACAGGCAAAGTTAGAGGCACAGTTAAAATCATCAGACCAAAGCTCTGTATACATATTGAAACAATATCAGTTACCGGTGGTCAAACTGCTGCGTACATTTTAAAGCATTTAGCAGTAAGTAAGTAAGTAAGTAAGTAAGTAAGGGAAAAATGGTTACATCTTTTGACTATAAATACTCTGAACTGCTAAATAAATGTCATAACACTTCTGAGAACAAGGGTAGAAGAGCTGATTTAACGGTTATCACAAGATATTTATTTATTTATTCATTTTTATAGCTGTTGTAAACATTGTGTTGTTACTTTTGGTAAAGAGTCAACCCTTTAATCTTCTCTCATTAAAATGTCACTTAAACACACACAGGTGTACTCGTGCCTTCGCCGATATAGTATTCTAATTACGGTAGGAAAATGCAGCATAGTCCTCGATGAATACTCAATGTGGATTAGTGCTGCACCCTTTCTACAGTCTTACCATTTGGAAAAGCTCCAGTGCCTTTTCCAAAAGCATGTACTAAACGTGGTAATTATGTTATACTTGGAAATGTCGGAGTTCACGTCCTCAAAGTAAGTCTGAATCACCTTTTCTCAAGCACTGAAACAACACTTATGTGATTAGGTGCGTGGCTGAAATTGCCCCAGTAACATTTAAGTGGTCGTTGGACGGCTTCAGCTACTCTGTCTCAGGAGAAAAATATATTTAAACAAAGAAACACATGCCAGACTGACAGTGCAGGGTCAATGGCTGACCCCTTGGCTTTGGCTCTTGATATTACCATTGCGGCTTTGTGGAAAAAAAAACAAAAAAACAAATCAGTAATCAAGACTCGAACTTTTGTTTGATCACATGGAGGAATTTCTTGGCCTCATTGAACCAGGAGCGCAAACTTGCCAAAACATACACCTGCTGCAAACAATTCAGAGGGGTAAACATCCCTCTACCTGTTGCAAGTTTATTCATTCAAACAAGTTCCAGCCGTCTGAGACAGAAACTCCCAACGATGTCTGCAATAACCAGTTTCTTCAAATCAAATGTACTGCGGGGAGGATGTCCGGGTACCAAGAGAAAACAAGAATCCTGCTTTACTCTGGACGCACGCCACAAAAAGCTATTGCGCTGGTCGGTTCGCCAAGCAAATGAGTTGCTATTACCACAACGCCAAAACAAACAGCCTGGCTTTTCATCACCATGGAATACATGCTCAAAAGACATGCGTGGATCACAATACTAACTGTGTTAGGATCTAAATCATTCTTTATCCATCCTGTGCCTTTTATAGTCTTCAACAGCTCCCAGACAATGACAGGGCACTAAATAGACAAGGGAGGTTTCCCTTCATTCCTTGGCCCGGTGGAACAGGATTAAGAGGCATTTCAGGGGTTTTAATAGCAGTACAACCTCTGTACAAGGTCAGCTGTACAGATTTGTGCGCCTGTGCATACGCCTGTGTTTGGGGATTTGCCTAAAGTATGCATGTGCAGCGGGGCTATACACGGCCCTGTCTGCAGTGAGTGAGTGAAGTCATCTGTCATGAGAGAGGCAGTTAAGGGGGTGGGGGGGTGGGGGGGGTATGTCTGTCCCTTAAAGGAGAGGGATGGGCTTTCGCTTATCGAAGAAGGGAAAAAAAATAAAAAATCAAGGGAGAATGAGCTCTGGGGAAAAGCATAGGAGTGTGAAACGAGAAGGCCTTAAAGGAGAATGCTATGATATCAATACGTGGGAGAAGTCAACGGTTTAAAATATCTGTGATGCCATGTGCAACCGGAGCCGCATATGTGGCGTTTTTAAGAGATTAAGTCGAGTTTCTGCTATACCGGCAGGAGTTTTTTAGCTGTATCACTGTAATCGTGGCAAGGAAAAGGAACTCTGAGGTGATGAATGGCAACAGTGAAAGTGAAACTCGACACTTCAAGGGCACAGTTTCTCCAAGGCCGTTTAAAAAGCACATCTGAACTCGACTTAACTAAAGTGTCTCTCCATGCACTTTTTACACAACCCCATCTGTCTCCAGAGTGTATAAGCCTCTATTGGTTGATGATGACTCTCCATCTGAAACACAATTCTTCAATTATAGGTTCCTCTCATTGTTCTGTAACCCTCTGTGAAAACCCTGCAGTTGGACCCACTTGTGCACAAAGGAGAAAGTGCACGTTTTGAGTCTTTATTGGGACGAAACTACAGTCATCTGAAAGTGATTAGCCCCCACGACGAAGGCTTTCCCCAGTACAAGCCCAGCTCCGAAGATCCAACCCTGACAGGCTCCATTACGATTTCTGTTTTGATTTCCTGCAAATCTGTTAAATTCCATCTGGACCGATTAAATCCCAGCTGAGGCACAATAGCCTGTCCAGCAGCATTTATTTTGGTTCAACAAATCAAATAAATTCCAAGCTCTGAGATCACTAGAAATGAGAGCTCTCATAAATATAGTGACTGTAATTCTGATGCATACATAAGGGCAGCTGTCCGGTCAAACCACAGTCGCGCAATATTTTATTTCCTGACTCGGCCTTTCGTTTCATTGCAGCCAACAGAATCAGTTCAACTCACACATAGCTTGATGAGTACCATGAAATATCGGTCTGTACATGCATTTTAGCATCTGTTTGCACATCCCTTGCTTACACAGCTAATTAAAATGATACCTATGGAAAATCCAAACACATTTCTTAGACAAAGTGACTAGGCTGGCAAGTCTAAGGCCTCCTTTATACAACGTTGCAAGTGAAAACGCATTGTTTTTCTGTTTTTGTTTCAGGAAGGCTTTGCGTTTAGATGACGACATTTTGAAAACGATGATCCGTTTACACTGAAACAGCTGAAAAGTGGAAAATGATGTCGTTTTCATGTGGGGCCCTTGGGTTTTCTATGTTGCTGGTTTCTATGTGAACCTGATTCCAGTGACTTTGGTATGATGATAAACTAACTCAACTTGCCAAACTATTGTAATCATGTTGCACAATAAAAAAACAGCAACAACAAATGCAATTCCTTTACTTGTCAGCAACTTTTTTAAGTAGTGAAAGCAATGAAGACTTGTGTGTTTCTACTTTTAAACGCTGCTCGTGGTTTCTTGCTGGGAGCAAGTTGCATTGATGATGTTGCCTCGCAAAGAGGTTTCATTTTATCAAATACATTGATACTAACTAGGTGTATGCGCTTGCTGTTGTTTTCTCTCCCTTGTTGAGCTTCAAGGCATTCTAAAGGTTCACCACATTATCGCGTGTGTCCTAAGACGTCCAAGTGCCAGTGGTTTGCCTGATAAGTTTGACGGATGCCCTGGATCACAATATTTCCTTGAGCTGATGCCAGAACTTGTTTCCACATTCTCTGTTGAGTTGATTAAGTCACGTAAGGTCATTTGGGAGTGTTTTTCAGTGTCTTGACAACAGTGAACTTGTGTCTCTGTGGTGACTCTTGACTGTGGATCCTCAGACCATCTGGTCTATATCCAATCACATCAAGCACAAACATCTTTTGCTTGATTGCATTTTTAGCCAGGATGCAAAGCAAAAAAAATAAATATATATATATATATATACATATTTGATGTATGTAAATCTACTTTTCTGTTTTGTTTCAGTTCTTGCCGTCTTCGTGTCCTCCTCACTCACATTAGCCTTAAACACTGTTGCCATGGTTGCCTGCATCATTTTTTTCCCCTCTCATGTTGATTACAGCTGATGCACTTCAGACTCTATTTTCAAGAAAGCCCCTACAAGAATGAATCTGGCCTGCACGTTGTAAATAGATTCAAAAAGATAAAACTATATGATTAGGATAGTTACATTTGCATAATAATTGAGGTTTTTTCCGGGTTATCTATATTGTAATTCAACACATTTTCTTTTTTGCAAATATTACACTTATTCCTGCTGTGATAGCTATTATGTAAAAAAAAAAAAAAACACGTATGCTCCACAATTTTGTATTAGTATAATCAATACAGTATATTATACCAAACTGCAGAGTAAAAAAAAAAAACTCTTCTAACAATTGTAAGTCACATATGCTATTTCTGAGCACTTCATATGATAAATGTTGATTTTTATCACACAAAAGTAGCAGGTGAGGTTTTAGGAACTTATGATTTGCCAAATATTGGATTAAAACTTATGACATAGAAGGTAAAAAGGACACTTTACCAACACAGAGATGAACAGGATTACAACAGCCTCACTACAATCATCTCTGTTCTTACAATTTTTTTACCCAAAAAAGGTATCCTTCTGGGTCTTCACAGTCATTTAGACCATAACAGAACCTGCATGCCTCAGTAATTTCCATAAGAGGAGAACTTTGGATATCTTTCAGAAATCGCAATCCTGCTGTGATCTGGTTTGAAAGTCCAGTTGTTTTAAAAACAATCACTTTACATATGATTCATTATCGTGATGCAGATGGGAAAGGCTGAAGAACACAGAGGAAAACAAATGAGAGGCTGTCGCATGATTCATAATTTTTGTTTAATTCCGCCAAAAGAATTCAGCTAAAGGAAATAACTAGATGTTTATAATATGGAGATATTTAGCATATCTCTTTGCCTTTCCTCTCTCATTGCCTGGCGTTTGCCTTTGGCTGGCAACACACTTTTGATAGATGACTTTCCATTTTGTTATTATTCATGCTGAATTTCCAGCTTATTGTTTTTCGAGGATTTGGCTTTCAGCAGCTGACCAGAAATTGAACGTATTAGTACAACATCCATTTTGTGGTACATCACGGTAATCAGACCCCTCAGGCCCGTGGTACATCTTCATCAATCAGAATTAAAATAATGGTTTGGTTCTGTTCCCTTTATGGAGCCCTGCAGGAACAGGTGAGACACATCTACACGGCGTAGCAACTTCAACACAATTTAAGATATACTATGAAATTAAATTGAAGGTTTTTTACGTCTACATCATCCACTTCGTTTGTCCTTTTATACTCGGCCACTTTTATCGGTTATGTATATCTGACCACTGCACCTTACTGCTCTGCCTCTATTTTTAACGCCAATTAATGCACAAATCAAACCGTGTGAAACAATTTGTGAACTGTGCAGCACGTGAGCAGAAGTATGTGTGTGTCAGTAAACTCAGATGAAAATAGACACAAAGAACGGGAAGTAAACAATCAGGTTGAGGTAACCGAACATGTTTTTGCAGCAGCACGCTTTTCATTTTCACCTACCTGAGTCAAAGGGGAATTTAAGGGGAATTTAATTTGCGGACAGTTTTGCTTTCAATTCAAGTAATGTGGGAGTCACACCATTTCAAATATTTGCTGTGGGTTCACACTAAATGTTCCAACCAATGAACGAAAGTAAAACTAAGGCTTTAGTTTTTAAGTTTATTAGTTCCAATTTTACAGTACAGTTCTGCTTTAATATTATCTATTACATTGTAAACTGAGTTAATCGGGAAATCAATGAATTTGTCAATATCACATTTAAGCAATTGCAATGGTATTTTTCTCCACAAAGTGCAAACATATAAAAACAATCATTAGGTGTCCATCCATCCACTGACACTAAGAGACAGACACACACATTCACACCTTTAGTTTATTTACAGGCACCAATTAACCTCAAAGTCCTGTCTACAGGTTGTCAGAGGAAGCCAGAGTGAGTGAGAGGAAGAGACGAGAGAGAGATTCCATTTTGATTGTTCCCTCTCAAGGTCACCATAGCAGATCAGTTTCGGAAGAAATTTTATGCTACATGCACTTCCTCAAACCACCTGAGCAGTTGGAGGTTAAGGGCGTTGCTCGGGGATGCTGGCAGTAGGATTCAAACCACCATACTCCAACTTGCTTTGTCAATCACTAGGCCAACCACATCTCGTGGGAGGAAATGGGAGTTTAGTGCATGTAAGATGATTTCATGTTCCTGCGAAACCCATCAGGTTTTGCAGGGCATACTTGTCTGGACTGGCCATTGATAAGGGAGTGAAAACTGGTTCCTTCAAACTGAGGAAGACAAAACACGTCTGTCAGTCCCTCTGTTTTCTTTCTTTGACTGTCTCACTGGCAATCAATACAAGTCTAGAGTGTTTTAATGGTCCATACGGGGTTTGATTTGACTTAAGTAGACTGTTTGCTACGGGGATTAATTCAAACATATGAACATGGTTCAGACCTTCTGAGCAGCAGGTCGCAGTCCAGTAGTTTTACTAAAATATAACACACACCACAGATGAAGCAAACACGGATGCAATGGGCTGTATTCTTGCAGCAGATCTTGGTCTCTTTCTTCACATTTTGCTTTTATTACGAGTTTTACAAGCTGCTTAGATAAAAAATACCATTTGATAAAGCAGTTGCTGACTATACCTTTTGCTGACATGTTAGGTTTGATGGGAGTGCGCCTACATCCGTCTGCCCCTCGATGTAAAAGTGTTTGTGATGTCTCTCGGGATGTTAATAAGCTTGAAAAGCATACAGCAGGAGGTTTTCCCCGCCGTGGCGCTCTACATGCCTGGTGCCTGCAATCCCGCGTTCACGGAAGATTGATGTCAGCATCCTCCTCTTAATCACCTGAGAGGTACGCAGCCTCTTGACAGTCTGGCAGCCATTTTGGATTCTTCTCTAATGATTGGAGAGGCAGGTTGCAGATGATGTTAGCTGATGCCGGTCTCACGGATCACTACCATTCTGTCAGTGATTAAGTGACTCATCTACCTCTAGTAAACAAACCCCCCAGTGGAGCATCTTGCATCCATCAAAAGATGCCTTTGACTCGCTCGGCTTATCTAACTTGGAAGGAATCCATCATACCTGTACAAAACGGAGGATGCCGTGTGGTCTCTTGGGATCCATCCCATAAACAAACACATTCTGTTGAGACCGCAGCCATACATGTATCAAGGCAGCATTCCCAGTCCCCATTATGTGTTTTGACTGCACAAAGGTATACCATTCCCATATGTGTTTTGCTTCAGGGAAATGAAAGAGAAAACACAACATATTAAGAACTTGGAGCAAGAAGTTGATAAAAATACAGAAAAGTTAACTAAAAATAAAATCCACCTTTCCAACTCAAGTTGTACATTATAAGGAGAGACTTCTGTGAAAAATGCGCTTGAAAAATTAAGCTTTGAAAATAATTATGTTGCTTCAGACACATTATTCACTTGAAGAAACCTTTTGTCAGTCCTGAGGGCTAATGTATCCCGGTGTAGCTCCGTACATCCTCAACAGAACAGTCCGTTCTGTGCAAAACCCAAGACCGGCACTTTGGTCTTTATTGATAGCAGCGTGAGTAGGACAAGTGCGGTGATGTAACAGGTCTTTCTTAAATTGCATGAGCAGCATTGTTGGTCTGGACAACCCCTAAGGCTCAGTTTGATTTCAGCAGATTAATTTAGCTTCCTCTCTTACGCAACACCATCTCAGCTTTCAGGCAGCCGCACTGATCTCGGGATCACCTTTGACTTGTTGCATGGGTGGCTAGCTACTGAACTGCACTCCCTTGATAACAGCTTAGGAGAGGGAACAACACCGCACTTGAAAAGATCCTTAAACATCAGAATAAGACCTGATAGCAGCAAAAACTGTTTGGCAGTAGGCTTCACTAAGCGACGGCACAAGTGAAAAGGTGGTGACGGATAGCAGCTTTGATGAATCCCCGAATACAGCATGTACGGTTGTAAAAGATCAAACACACATAACGGCATGAGAATCCTGTGGAGAATGTGTTTGATAATCCACGGGCTAAAAACAACAGACATTCGAGCGTAGCCCTGCAGAGTAAGTCCCTACCATTGAATGAAGAGTATCTTCAAAAAAAGGCCAATGTGTTCAGCATAAACAAATATAAAGAAAATCAAATGTTCAGACAGTGGTGAAATTTCATCACATTTAATTTAAGAGGCCCAAATTGAATTGAAACCCAAGGACGGGTCACAGAAGCCATCAGCTCAAGCTGAATAATTATAAGTGACCCACCGCAAACACTGACAGTTGTGTGGCGATACATGAGAAAGGACACTTTAATAGGTATTCCATAAAAGATTAAACAAGAGGACACTTTTCACAAATAGGATGAGATCAGACACCGTTATGCTCCCAACATGTGCCTCGAAATATAAAAGAACAAGAAAAGGCTGGTTTGACCTGAAGTGTCGGCTGTGTCAGCAGGGAAATGAGGTCATAACACGAGAATGGTTCGGCTTACAGGAACAGCAGTTAAATGCTGAGGCCAAGTGGAAATCTTCTATCATGACTCGTATATTTTCTGAAAATGAGCTCAAAGGGAAATTTGGAGGAGATGTGAAAAAAACAAAACAAAACAAAAAAAAACAAAAAAAAAGTGGTCAAAATGGAAGCAGCAGACGAAGCGACAATATCTTGACTTTCAATCCAGATGATGGGTCAGAAAGGCTGAATGTATGGAATGGCCCCTGCAACCAGGTAACCTCACCAATTCACACATCAGCCTGTTCACAGGTCTTTGGAAGTGTGACTGTGAAAAGCATGAGTGGCTCTCCATGAGCTGTGTGGAATTTGACAAACTGCCTGGAACTTCACTTAAATTAGTGTTGGTTGAGTCTGAGGACTTCTTTAAATTTAAAAAAACAAAAAAACAAACACCAACCTTCTGGAGGGTAGTAGCCCGAAGCTAATTTACTCCAATCTCTTAGCTGTGTGGGGCCAAGTTGTTTTGTAGTGCCGTGGCGCTTTTGTTTCCTTTTTAACTCTGTCAGTCAGTGGCGAACACATGCGCTCTCTAAAGCCACGAAGGATTTACTGATTAGTACACTCATCTTGAAAGTGGGGTGGAGTACACCTTTTAATGAATTTGATGTCCTTAAAATGATTTGCTTCAGTTACACAACATGTTTATCGCAACTCAAGTCTTATATTTTTACTGTGCTGCACATTTATATCGAAAGCCAAATCAAGGTCACCTAACCAAGCCATTCTCCACACTCCACAGAGTCTATTCCCAGATCTGCGCTCCATTTGACTTCGTAAAAAAAAAAAAAAAAAACAAGGAAAACTGCTGGAAATCTACAATTCCCACCTGGCCAGATAGTGTGATAGAAAAGCCCATAACAGGTGAAATGTGGCTCAGTTTATCAGCTGGTGTAGCTTTAATTTAAACCTGAATGTAAGCCTCATTAAGAATAAAAATGCAGCCCTCTGTTATAGAGAAATGTCTGCCAGAGGCAAAACCGGACTTTGATGTGCCCGCCCATTTTTCAGAGACTCAAGTGTTTGTTGAGCCGCAGCCAACTCCTGAGACAATACGGGGCCTTTGAGATATACTGTGGTCTTGAGTAGTGACGCTCTCAGGCTGCGGACGAAAGCTGATAGCTAAGTGATCCTTCAGCTGACTGAGGGCAGAGGCTTTTCAGTTTAAGTCGTCAATGTAGGGATAAAAGTGATCGATGTGGGAAAACCCTAGAAGAAACAGTGGGATTTATAGCTGCTGGCCTTTTTCACAGGAGAAGACTGGGGGGAAAAAACAACCATTCTACCCAATCTAGAAAAATCCAGCTTTTTTAATTATGGCATAGTGACAAACCTGTTACTACGCCACACAATCTGCTGAGCATGACTCTCATTGAAACATATTAGTGTGAATCAGAAAGATTCTGACCAAAAGAGTAATACATTCATGGCCTTGGAACAATACCCCCAGCATGTCAACGGCTGACATCATCCCTCCTCCTGTCTGTCTACTCGGGATGACCAAAACACCACTCTCGTTCTCCGACAAGCGCTATGTGCTGGTCAGCACCACAAGGCCAGTGAACCCCAGATAGTCGCACTCTGGCGCTGGATACCAAACAGCCCATCATGAGATAGCACACTTCTCGCTGTCAACCACACCACAAGAAATGAGGTTAAATGGCACTATCTGCACAATATGGGAGCCTCTTCTATTTTTATTAGCAGTGCTGACAGCTTCTATTCATTGGAGAGAGGCAGTGCAATTCTTGGAAATGGTTATAAATACGTGCTGAGGCATGCACAAGGATTCCTATTTATCTGTTTAGCATTGTTTTAATAAGGTTTTCAAAAATGGGGACTTTTATTTTTAAAAGATGAGGGTTTTTAAATGATCTCAAACTCCAATCCAAACACACTTCAGATGGTTTAGTTGGTTTCAAAATTGCCGCTAATAATTGGAAAGGGCTTGTTTGCTTTTAATTTCTTTGATTTAATGACTTTTTAAACAGCACGTTGAAAAACCTTTCAGACTTTTCATTTTGAAATCCTCCCTTTAGGGGGGAATTTCTTCGAACGTGAACAATCACGGTAACTACAAAATGCACCTAATCTTCCACCATCTTTTTCCACTGAGCGATTTGGTGTGGGAAAACCGGCACAGCTGTATGTAACATCACTTTTTAATCACTCACACTGAAAAAGAAAAACACGAGTCGCTGAATGCCTTCCACTGGTGGAGCAACATGTCAGAGAGTTCAAAAGCGCACTGTGTGCTTTGTGAGGGTGTTAAACATAGAGGTGAGCTGAGGTCAATTGCAGCCGACGTTATCTACTTTAATGTGTTTCAATCTCACATTTTATTGTGTTCTCTAAACATAGAGTAAAGCAGAGATGGAAACTGTTGGGAATGTGATCATCTTTTGAAGGTGTCGCAAGATTAAATTGTTGACCTCGGTATCGCAAAAAAAAAATAAAAAATGCATGCAAGTTATTATTCCTCAAGATGTTTCTCTGGATTCATGACTCACCGAGCAGCTGGACCCCCCTGGTGAGGCCGTACACGTCTATGAGAGCCCACAGAGGTTCGGCGACGTGCACCCCACTGAAGAACAGCATGGGGCTGGAGTTGTTGATCCGGTAGAACACCCGGCCCTTCTTATCCACCCAGAAGGAGATCACGTTCCCCTCATTGGAGAGTTCCTCCGGCAGGGCTTTTGCCCAGAAGCCGCTCTGGGAGACCAGGTCGGGACAGGCATACTTTGGTAAGGTGTCCGGATTGATCCTCGATGGGTCTTTGGATGTGAAACCAAGACGTAGAGCTCCGCTCCAGCAGCACTGCTTTTTAGTGATCTAAAGAGAGCAGATTTTTTTAATCAAAACAGATGGTCTTGACGTTTTCCCTCCTGGTGTGGAACATAACCTAAAGAGAAGGGAGCCCACGTTGTACTGCATTTATCTCTGTGAAGGACGGGTATTGTTAACATTACTGGTGCTGATCTGTGATTAATTCATCTCATCCAGAACTTGTACGTGGGTCATTTTTCACCGCCACCCCAGTAATAATTACAGCCGCAATTACCCACCGGTTCCATCCGTCTCCTCCTGACATCACTCCTGTCTGGAGTTACAACTTTGTTGGTTACAGTGCCGTAAAGCTTCGGAATGAGAGGTAAATTCTTGGATCCAAGGTGAAATTTGACTTCTGTATGAAACAAAAGGCTGTGCTACACTTTTTCGTTGTCTGTCATCTTGACGGACAGAGTCACTGTAAAGGAGCTGCGCTCATAATTCTATTCTGTCGAAATGACGGGCAGCATTTTAATATGTCCTGTCTTTGTTCAAAACAAATCGTTCTGTCCCGGGAAAACGTTTCCTTACTGTGACCTCTGGTGTGAAAATAAAGTCAAAACCTCGTTGTTTTTACCAGTAAGATAACAACCTACAGAGGAACGGATGCAGCAGAATCAAAACAAGCTTATCTTACCAACTTTCGCTTTCACATTTGTCACCTTTGTATTTTCACTACCGCAGAGGTTGTTGATAGGTTTGCAGGTTTCCCGTCATTAAACCTAAATACAATGCAAACAATGAACTGAACAGAATTTCGATCGAGTGATGACTGGACTTCATTGCATTGCACGCAATACAATAGTTGTTGAGGTATTTTGGTCTGGACCTCCAGACAGATGTCAAGCTATAAGCGGGGCTAAAAACAACATATCTGCTTCAGGCACACGCAGACTTGTTATCCTGGTATGTTTATCACCTGCAAACGATTTTTGTCTTATTTCGTACCTCTATTTACTTTGCATTTGCTGTGAAAGATAACAGTATTCCTCACATGGCAGCACTTGCCCTGCTCTCTCACTTTCGAGACATAGATGGCCTGATAGGTGAAGTGGAAACTTGTTCTGAGCTGCCGCTGCCTTGGCCCGCACAGGAGCAGAAACACAGGGGGGAGAGAGAGAGAGAGAGAGAGAGAG
Source organism: Lipophrys pholis (assembly GCF_963383615.2). Classification (NCBI taxonomy): domain Eukaryota; kingdom Metazoa; phylum Chordata; class Actinopteri; order Blenniiformes; family Blenniidae; genus Lipophrys; species Lipophrys pholis. The sequence goes on along the minus strand of NC_137642.1, from coordinate 9,563,470 downwards.
AGAGAGAGAGAGCAAATAAGAGGGTGAAGAGCAGGGAGACAGGGAGGAAGGAAAATAAAAACATACTGACAGAATGAGTGGGAGAGATGGAGGAATGGGTACTTTACATCACTTCTTATTCTTGTCACTAATTTATCTTCTCACCGCTTGACTCTATATACAAATATATGTTAATATGTCCCCAACATGAATACTTGTGGCATGGTTAAATTGTGACAAAGTAAAGGTCAGAAAAAATTTGCACCAACTCATCAAAACACAGATTCAGTCATATCTTACTTCCTTTTAAACAGAAATAAAGACTTTTGTTTGGTTTCAATATTTCATCACAGCTTCCCACTTCCACAGACAGAAGCAGAATCTCATTAATCACTGCTTCCCCAAACATTTCAAATAGTCACAAACAGAGGACCGACAAATATCTTTTTCAATTTAATCCTGTTTGTAGTAGAATTATTTCTCATTGCACTGTATTGGTAAGCGCAACCCAGTGGATCATATTGGAGTGTCTTTCTGGTATTCATTTTCCCAGCGGCATTCTCAGACACAGACAGTTTACCTTCAGTCGGACTTGTTCATACACCGCAATGGGCCTGTTACTGAAGGTGATGGCATTGCAGAAGCTGGCCTGTCTCTTGACCGTCCTCTGGGACGTGTCCATGACAATCTGTGAGCCCTTAGTGCTGGGGTGGAAAAGCAGAGGGAACGAGGACAAGCTCCCACAGGGCTGGATGGGTAGGCGCTTGGGCTTGTGGTGGCATCGGTGGGATGTCGCAGGAAACGGCCCGTTCAGAGAATCTGTGTAGAAAGAAAATTGTTTTATTAAAAAAAAAAAGAAAAAAAGAATCACATTTTTTTCCATGTCATGGCAGATTTCCACTTTAATAAAATGCTCCCCAATGTGAACTCTGACATTTCCTTTTATCTCTTATCTTCTCCTGGAACATCCCGTTTGATATGAATACAGTTCGATGATGAAATACTTTCTGCATGCCAATGTAGCACTGTAATCCCACTCACATACTATATAAGGCACATAAAATGCAAAATGTCCTTGAAGGACAAAACAAGACAAGGTCAGAATTCTCCCCTCGGTTAATGAGAACAATACAGCTCTGAGAAGTTCATCCAAAATCATCTCGTTATAGTAAATGCTGATTTCCTTTCATGACAGTCTCCGTTTTGTTATTCAACATCTTGCCAGGTTTGAAAATGATTTGCTCTTTGTTTGTTTTTTTATTTTCTTGCTCTGTGATGGAAACACATCCGTCCAATAAAAAAATTAGGTAGAAGAACTTGAATGAAGAGAAAAGCAAAGATGAGCTAACATGCGTGGTACAACAAGACCACAATCGTCCCAGCAGCAAATGACCTTTAGGATTGTGCAGAAGTTCCTGATGTGTGTATGTTCAGCTGGCTGATACGTTAAATTCGAAACTCCTCTAATAATAGCGAGGCATAGCGATTAACATCTTATTTGCGGGTTGCTCGTGCTTTAATGAGGGCATATCAATCATAATCTTTACGCATTCAAGTCACGAACACACTTGCTTTTAATCACAATGCTTAAACAAATATACAGCATCCAAATTGCTCCAGAAGAAAGCAAAGTATTTACTGTGGTCTGCTGATCGGAGGGAATAGACGAAGGTATGAAGTGAGTCACAGGACAAAACCAAGTTTGCAGTTTTGTTTTTCCCCCCCATGTGAAAATGTCTGTGAATCCTTTATCAGTGAAAAGCCCGAAAAGACAGTCATCATGTGCCCAGTTTCAGGCCGACTCCCTTTCAAATGGATCAGCACTCCTCATCCGTGTTTTCACATTCCTGTTAAAAGTACAACACCAAGGTCACTGTGGTTTAGTGGAAGAGGTGTTTTCTCACACAGACTTCCGTGGTCCATTAAATCTAAAGCAGGAATATTACGGATAGAATGTAGGTTCCCGTCCTGCAAAGCCTAAAGTCATTCTGCCAAAGCTTGAAGGCAGCTAAGCAACCGAGGCTCATATTAACACTTCCTGAGACTTGGTTGTGTTTTCACACCTAAATGTGGAGGACAATGTGTGGGAGCTGCTTGTGTTTGTCTGAGTATATGAGCCAGTGATGAAAGACAGATATTCTTGGTCTCCATGATTGACCTTGAAGGATCAAAAAGTCCTTCGTGTAACCTGGAAACATATCCATTAGGAAATGTGAATTACGTGACTTCACTTCACATGACGGAAAGTTCGAGCCGAAGATGTTTAATTGGCAGCGTGAACGCTATTAAAACCCACATTTTGTTCTCGTCAACCCAAACAGGAATGCTAATTCACATCTTCACAACTGGGCATCTTGTCCCATATTGTTGCAGTCTTCCGTCTTCGAATCACAATTGGAGAATCTCTGCCAAGTGTTCTGGGCTCAGTGCAGTGTGTTTGTTAAGCTCTTTGCATGCTCTTGTCATTGGAGAACAATGCTGAATTGTGCTCAGTGCACAACAGTTTTAAATGAAGTCATAACAAATCCTTCAACCATATTGCATCCATGATGTCATGTCAGACGTGATGTCTTCAGCAACCCAAAACAGGACTGCATTGTACTCTGCTGGGTGACCCGGCCAAACACTGAATACAGTATTTCCTGTGAGATCTGAAAACAGAAGCAACACCTCACAGCCTGCCGCAGACGGCGCAGCCTGTCGCATGCTTTACCGTCTAACTGGAGAATCCAATATATTCTTTCATTCTCACTGTATTAATATTGTTTCTGCTGCTGTGAAATCAAATTCCCCAGACTTCTATTTTTTTAGGGGGGGGGGGGGGCTTTATTTCCTCATCCCAGGAAACGGGGGAATAAATTTACAGCTTTCAGAGGACTACACATTCTGTGAAAGTCAAATAAGTAAATAAAAGAATAAATGAAAATGTAGCATTTGATTTACTAGAAATGACAGCTGGTTAGTGCCAAAAGTGCTGATGATACAGTGTGTTTTTAAAAAGTCACGCGACCTCACAGACACGTCGCCGCAAACAGAGACCAGAGCTCCACGGTGATGAAGGAGGGGGGGGGGTCCGTGAGGAACATCAGATGAGCAACTTAAGGAAGGATAATGTTACTCGATGCAGCACCGCACACAATGCGAGTGCCGCCTTTGCTGTCGTGATCAGGAACAGACAAACAGAGACGAGGAGTGTCCCTGGCCACTGTCACCTGGCCTCATGGGTTACACTGGCGTTCTCTCCTGAGGCTGATGAGGCTCGCTGGCCCTCTCTCACGAAACACTCACGACTGCATGGTAGAGTGCTCAAAGTGCTCTTTTATGTTGTTGGGGTTTTTTTTTCTCTTGCAGATACATCAGCTGTGTCGATCAGAGGTAAACAAATGTGACTCCTCCAGTTGTTATGTTCGCAGTCAGTGTTGCAAAATTGGTGGACATAAACCTCAAAATAAAAACACTTTTAATTTGTTCTTAAGGGTACAAATTGAGCAGACAAGGAGGGATCTGTTGAAGATTTTTTTTGACTTTCATGTCTGCCCTGTGCATTGGTACAGTGGTCCAAAACAAGGACTTGGGAGTTAATTGCTGCCTCTAAATTGCCCTTGAAGTGTGTGTGTGTGTGTGTGTGTGTGTGTGTGTGTGTGTGTGTGTGTGTGTGTGTGTGTGTGTGTGTGTGTGTGTGTGTGTGTGTGTGTGTGTGTGTGTGTGTGTGTGTGTATGTGTGTATGTGTGTGTGTGTGTGTGCCCTTTGATGGGCTTGATGGTCCAAGGTGTATCCTGCCTCTCTCACAGTCAGCTGGGACTAACTTCACCCCCCTATAACCCTGGCGTGGATAAAACCTTTACAAGTTGCAGATACAGTTATGATACTGTATGTCGACATGTGAGCGTGTGTAAAGTTTGGATTTCCACTAAAAGTTCGGTTTAATATATGTTACTTTTGCAGTCGGTAGGTTGGCTCTCACGTGCGAAAAAAGCCAGGACTGACATTTTGCCGTGTGTCGTCCAATCAGCTATCCAAAACTTTTCTTAATGAGAGAAAACATGTTCTTTCAATCAACAAAATACATTTATAATAACCATAAGTCATCTGATTATTGCTGGTAATGGGTTAAATCTGCTCATTCTATTGTTGTTTTTCTAATGACTCAAAGGAAAACTTAAATGCATGCTGCAATTAAACAAAACCTTGTTTAATTGCCCCTCCCCAAAATATCTATTTTGGGATAAACTTTGCAAACTGGACAATGCTTCACCTCTCTGCTAACAGCACATTATACTTAAGCATCTGTGAAACAATCATGCAGGTTTAGGCCAAAGGGCAAAGCTGAATGATTCATCAAGCCCCTGCTCTGGAGGTGGGTGGGGGGGTGGGTGGGGGAGGATTGCATCAAGACAGGGATTATAGATGTTCACATTTCTCCAACCAAGTCCTGTCAAAGGGCCAACAAATTCCAGCAGCTGTATTGTTGTTTAAAATTGGCTAAAAAGATTTTGTAATTCATCCATGTTTGTCTACCTTTGTTTGTTTTTGTCATAACAACAACTTGGAAGCTGGAAGACAACATCACCAGATCAATGCAGACCAAAACCACCATCAATCCTATCAAACCAGTTCATCACTTATCTATGAAATCTTACAAAAGAGCAAAAATGTACACATTTCCCACTGAAGAGGACTTCTCAATTTGAGTTGAGTCCACAAAAATGAAACAGCAGATCAACACACTTGCAAAGATAAATCCAGGTTTTGCATACTTGTTTAGGATTGGACCAAATTATGAATCGCATTTAAAAAATAAATAAAGTTTTTTTCGTGATAAAACGGATTTATTACGTTGTTCAGAACTCAAAAGTGTCAATAAACACCGTGTTTTTTTGCGAAATGACTTTATGTCTTGCTTGAAGAAATCAGAGAGTAAATAACAACTAATAACACGTTTGAACGTGATGCACCTGTTGGCTATCATCCTGCCAGAGTGAAGGGAAAAAAACAAACCAAAACATTTACTGTAAATGTTGTTGAGGCGCGGACGTAAAAGCAATGAGTCCGATGGTGAAACCAAAAAAAGTTATGACTTGACTTAGTTTTTGTTTTTTATTTCAACCTGCAGAACAAGATCAAACTCTCTGACATGTCTTCAAGGATGACCGCACTTTAATATTTCTTCTTCTTAATTTTTTTTTTTTTTTTTTTAATTCTAAGAGAGTTTTGTAGAAACTTGCACAAAGCAACCAGCACTCTCACTTGTGATTTATTTTAAGCATCTAAACGCCTACACTTTCATGCTCACTGGCTTCAGCTGCACAATCGCCCCAACAACTCCGTTATCTCGCTTGTTAGGTGTTTTTTTTTTTTTTTTTTTTTTGTATTTATCACAATCTCAGTGTATTCATGGGTAATAAAGGATCGATGCTGAGCACCCCCCCAATGATGTCAGCCGCCCTTACCGTAGAAGGTAGTCCTGGTGATCTGACCTCCCATGGTTGGATGCAAGGTGGGCTTCGCCTCTTCTTCTGCGCCTGATCCGCGACACTCAACATTCAGCTGCGCGTCGTCATCGGGTCGGACGCGACGCCGATCACGATCCTAGAGTCCCGACAGTGATTCTCAGACGTCTTTCTCTCTGGGAAGGCTGGGCCGACATGAAGCAGAGGACGGCAGATACACAGATCCACAGATCCACAGCGCAGCGGCTGTCTCTCCGGTCCGCGCGCGGATCACGCTGAAATTAACATAAAAGGTGGTGGTGGAGGAGGTGGGGCTTCCCGGGACTATTAACGCTGTGCTCACCAAAGAGAGCACTTCGGCAGCAATAAAAGACCCCTACGTGCACGTATTGCACATTTAATAAAATATCTATATTTTTGGATCTTTTGTCCACTTATTAGATAATCTCCATTCACTGCTGGAACAGACTGCTACTTGATACAGTTCCAGTCGCTCCTGGGATTCTGGGTATTTCCATCCAACCTGTTGACTAACCTGTTTGCTGCCTCTACAACCTCAGGTCAAACTTTAAAATTTTTTTTTTTATATAAAATCTCTCTTGAAATTACATGAAGATTTACTCCTAAAATCAGGAGAGAGCATCAATCGGGCAGCCCTGCTGGAGATCACGTGGACTGGTGGATGTAGACCACACACATATCTTTGACTTGCCAAAACATAATATTGGGACAAAATATGACAAACCTTGAAAAAAAATATTTTTTTGACTTGTACTTGTAACTGTTATACTTGGGACATTTGACCGGTGATGTAGTGCAAAAAGACGATCAGTATCTAATTAAAATACTTCTATCTGCAAGTGAAAAGTCAATCACAAAACTGTGGAACAAACTAACACCCTGACCGAGGAGTAGTGGGTGTGCACTGTGGAGGAGATGTATGTAATGGAGAGACCCACACACAAACCGAGACTGCAAGAGCCACGATTTAATAACAAATGGAGAGAAAAAGGATAAACTACGGAAGAGGAAGTCACCATCGTCACTTCTACTGGACCCCCCCCCCCCCCCCCCCCCATCCCGCACACACACACACACACACACACACACACACAAATGAAACCCCATGCATCCACCTCCAGGACCTTATTGAAATTGACCAGTGATGCTCGAGATGTCACATAGTCGGACCCCGTTTCATTCAACCACAAGGTTAAAGGCTTTTGTTTGTTTATGTTCATCTTCCGCCAGCGTTTCTACTCAAACCAGTAGGGTTTCGAGATTTCCTTGGCAGCTGCTGCAGAGATGAACACTGACACACTATGATGTGTCTTGGCAGCAAAGTCGGAGTGATGACCGGGCAGACGCACCACCACGGCCTTCGGGTTTCATGTGATACCGCTGCTGAGGAAGGAAGGCGATCCAGCGAACCAGCTTTAGTTTTCTTTTCATTTATTAGTTTTATCTTATAAATACATGTGATACGTTACCGATATGGTAACCTGACAAAATATACAAAATTAGTTATTATGAATGTTGGTGTAGGGATTTCTCTCCTTACAGAACATCCACAGTGCCGAAGTCTGAAATCATTGGAAATAATATATCAATTAAAGCAAATAGCAAGATCTTCTTCCTTAAAGTTTTATACTCAGATTTAGTCTTGATAATGCGGTCAGGAAAACGTCATGACGAAGGTGTAGGTGGTTCTTTACGTCCTCTCCGTGCAGCTCGGAGTATGTTTCTGGAGAGAAATTGTACTGGTTCGTCTGTACACTGATTTGTGCGGTCACTAGTCATTTGGGATCACTTCTCGCTTTTTGCATCCCTGAATTGGGTGACGCAGTGGAGAAGATGGACGGATGAATGAATTTAAGCAGCTGTCAGATACAACAGCTCTACTTTGGCGGAACATTTTCAAATTTGAAATGGCGAGATCTCCGCTGAACACTCAAGCAGATAATCTGGCAGCACACTGTTACATCAGAAGTGTCTATGCTTTGTATTTAAAGAGAAATGCCCTTCCTCTAATTCCTCTAATAAGTTGAGGAGCAACTTGTTGAACACTCGTGTCTGAGGTGTCTCGGAGTGGGCACGATGGTGGATCCGCCTTGTCGCCTCAGCATTTACATAACATCTATTGGCAGTCGGGCCTCTGAGACACTGTATTGGCTCTGGAGCGTGAGCTATATTCTCAAGTTGTTTATGCAAACTGATTGCAGTTAACTTGAATTGTCTGCAAGCAATTTGCAGTAAGGTTAGAGCCATATAACTGGAGGGCTTTCATGCAGCAATTTGCATAGTGATTTTCTCAGAAAATTAGACAAAAGGATTTTATTTGTCACAGGAAATGAATTAAAATACCAACGAGAAAGTGTGACTGGAAGAGTTGAAAACTTATAGCTTGGACCCCGTAGCTATCGCAGCCCTGCTTAATGTGGTATGACATGCCACCTGATCACTGGACTGTCAAAGTCTGATTGGCTGTGCTGTAATACAAGAAGAAGTTTAGTTTGCTGTGAAATGATAAAACGTGATGCCTTGTGTCTTGAGGTGATGTCAAGGCTGCATTCCTAATCATGCGCACAAGACATTTTGCAAAATATCTACCAACAGCAAAATGTGAAGTACACAGCCTGAAAACGAACTCGCTGAAATCTGCCTAATATAACTTAAAAATGTTCACTCATTTGTAAATAGGTTTAGTGAATATACACAGATTATATTATAAGAACGGTTTAGCTCTCTGTGATTGTTTTTGCACCTCTTCACATCACTTCTACATCTATTTTTACTTCTCACTTCTCATTGTAATAGTTTTTCTATTACTTTCGAGGTGTTGTGAAGTGTTGTATATAACATATCCACGTGTTGTTTTTATTTTTTTTACATTACTTTGATTCCAGCTTGCATCTCCATGCAACCATTTCTTATAGTTTAAGCTTTTCTAAGATTAACATCAGACTTGATTAATCCCACATGGGGAACTTTTCCTTCATATTTGGCCAATGCTTGAGACGAGGGGTGGTGAGCTGCTATTATGGCGTCAGGAAGCAGGCGAGATGAGGGGCGGTGCTCAGGGGCCCACAGTGGTGACCCGTCAGCTGTGGGAATCGAACCGGCGACACTCAGAACCCACATTGGCGCTTCTAACCTCGAAGCTCACAACATCTCATTCTTGTTGTTTTGCAACCGCTTGTGATCATTGTGCAACTTTCTCTCTATGCTAGATTATAAACTCAGTCTGAACTGGTTTGTCATGATTGTGTATCTCTGTTGTTGTGTTGTATCCTAGAAATTGTCTTTTCTTTTGCATTTTTGACTATTAATTTAGCATGATTTTAGTCACAATGTATCTCATTGCATATCTCTGTGCTGTTTCTGTTTTTAGTTGCTTTGTAATACCATCCTTTCTAGTAGTTTTGTATAATTTGTAGTAGTTTTCTCCCCCTTTTTGTTTTTCCCCACTGTGTAGTTTTTGGAAGATGCTGTGTAACTTTTTATAATCATTTCCAATAAATTACTTTCCTGACTGCTCTTGTTGGGAGCCCATGTCCGGTGGGCCTGTTTAGTTATCTATGCATGGAAACACAGTACCAAGCTTAATTTTCAGAGTTGACTGAGTTTGTCCAAGAGTGCCTAACCTCACTGTATTTATCAGTACTTTTCAGAATCTTATTACTGCCCAGTTTCTTGTGCAATAGCTTTGAACCTTTCACTTCAGCTAGGACATACACTGTATACTCCGACAGAACAGACTGACACCTCCTCCCACTGTAGATTATTTGTAGATGGGCGCCTGGCAGGCAGCAGCTGCCTGGTGGGGTGTGCTGGCGTTGGGCCTCCGCGGACATCTTGACAGCCTTGTTTCAGGCAGCCATGTGCACTCTTGCTCTCTTCGGCGATGATCCATGTTGAACAAAAACACCATTCAACTCAGAGATTGGATCCTGGCCCCCGGAGCCATATGCAAAACATTACAAAGCAACACAAGAGCATCATATGATCCTCAAACGGGGGGGGGGGGGGCGTTAAGCAGGAAAGGAACCCCACCCAGCGGGCACGTATCTGAGGTGAAATCAAGTTGTCACGTAGCATTACTAAGTGACAGTGATATAAGAGCAATGCCAGAGAGGGGTTTATTGATCATGAGATTGTTATTAGGTACGCTGTAGCGATAAGGGACTAACACCATTTATCAAATATGTCTTGAATCCATTTTTTTTTGTGTGCATGCAAAGAGATTTATTTTGAGTTACATATATATTTGCAATGGGCTGTCAGTGTGCATTTATGCATTGCCAAACATGAGCAAATAAACAGACCCTGAGCTGTTAAACAAGGCAAATCTGTATCCCCAGTTTCCTCTATGCTTCATTATTGTTTTCACAAGTAGAGCTTATCAGTTCATATTGATCTCAGGGTTTTTTTTTTCTCTTTCATGCAGAGTTGTCCAGAAGCCTCATCTGTTTAAAAGCTAAGGGTTGTATATCTAACAAGAGAAGCCTCACAGAATTATGTACTTGGTTTTGTTCTCATTTAGTCCGGCGTTCAGCAGTGTGCAGTGATCCAGAGACTGTGGAACTGAAGGATCATCATTGAGATGATGATGTGTTCAGGGACCTGTGGGACTATAGATCCACTCTGTAAGTAGTAAACATCTTATTGTAGCCTGTAATAAATAAACAAGTGCAGCATTCATTCAGCGCTCTCCTCATCAAAGAGCAACCTACTTCAAATGAAATATTAAAAGCAGTTATAAGTATTATCAAATATCTACTTTTCCTATAAAGCTCCTGGTGGCTGAGGAGGAATGTCACGTGGTCAAAATGCTAAATATATATATATATATATATATATATATAAAAAGCTCAGTAGCTTTATTCAGCGTATTCCATGCCACTGAGGGTGGAAGTATAAATATAACCACAGGACAGATGTAGGGTGTACCTTCAAAACAATAAGAGCAAATATATTTCTCAAAACAAGATTATTATGTTGATCGTACTCACCACTTTCTCTGCCTGCTGACATACTAAGAGATTGTCACTCTTTAAAGTGCCAGTGCTCTCCCCACTGCTCGATGCCAGACGTGTCTGAGTTGGTCTCTATTATGACTTCAGTCTGATTTCCAGTGAGGGGCAGTTTGGCTGTTTCTTCTGGATGATACTGTATGTCCAATCCTTATCCATTGTGGATGGTGGCCATGTTGTTTTTCAGTCAAATGAAGTTGATGATGTTTGGCGATGGTATTGGGCCCTGGGACAAGGGTTACCGAGAACCACAATGCCAGGATGATCCCCACACTATACAATCTTCTAAGCAGCATTGGAAGCTCCCGTATGCTGGACTTTGTGGTTGGCAGGCACACGCAACAGCCCCCCCCCCCCCCCCCCCAGTACCCCCACTGTCAGTTTACTCGCCAACTTCGCGCACTCAGTCTGGCAAAGTGATGTGAGCTACCATGCCACGAGGCCTGGGAATGCAACCACCAGGCCTAAGTCCACGGATGGGATCTGGGAATCCCACTTGGGCCGGGGTGGACCTTCTGTTGTGTTCCAATAGAGTGAGGCGTTTGAGGATTGTCAGTCTGCTCCTTGACTGCTGACCTGCTCACCTTGGAAGATCCAACCAGTAGCACACGGGTCTGAAGAGCATAGCTCTGGAAATCCTTGAACTTACCATACCAGGTCAGCTCCCAACTGCAAAAGTAAAGCAGTTTGTTGACTTTGTTTTATTTTGTGCTTTTGTGTTTCTGACGTCTGCTTTGCAATCAATTTTCAACTCTGAGTATTGTTGTCAATCAACTTGCACATCCGTTGACGAGCTATTGAATGCAACCATAGCACACATGTGTCAGTACTTTATTTCAAAATGCTTTGGTTCTTCTTGTTGACAAAGAGATACAGATATACTAAAAACATTAGGCTGTTTTCAAAGTGGTTTTTTCAGAGACTCACAACACCCTTTTTTACCTAAACAAATTTACATGCAACAAACCTCCTGTTTGAAAATATTACGTAAACAAGAGCCTTGGAAATCAGATTTTTCTCACTTGTCTCTGTCTCGTCCACCATCACGACGATGGTCAACATGATTTAAGGAAGTTCATTCAAGCTTTTGACAATAAGTTTACAATATATTGCACACTCCTTGACTGGACCACTCAATGTCTCCCACCTCAAGAGTCCACATTAAGAGGACCCAACGTGTTGAGAGATTATATTTGTTGAAGAGGCTTTGAGTGCCTGAGATGAGCAGGGCACAGAAATATCTGTTTGGTCAACACCATGTTATTTTTATCATTTAAGTGACTCTATTGTTCACTGTTATGTTCACCAGTATTACTATCCATATTTGTTTTGTCCTGAAGTTCTGATTTCACAGTGGCTGTTTCCTTTGAAACATCTTTTTTTGTGTATGCAATTTTAATCTCAAATATAAAATTAAATGTGACAGGATGATTTCAATTGTACATTAAGAGCCATCATTGTCCTGTCATTCTGTTTTTGGTTGGTCTTATTGAGTTAAACGTTGAGTTCAGGTAAGTGAAGTAGAAATGAGACAGCGCCTCACTCACTTAACAGCGTTAGTATTCAAATGGCAATTTTAATTCTAATTTTGATATTAAAGGCAGTTTATGTTCTGCATTGTTATACGGAGCCCTACTCCTGCAATGTCAACTACATGTGACTATGCATACAAGTTTGAGAAAATGTAGAAGATTGAGAATGAAAGTGAGATCGACCTTGTGTAATGATAGAGCCATTCATTTGAAGTTTGCAGAAGATGGATTTTCTTTTATATAAAAGACCATCTCAAGTCTTTCAGTCCAATCTTGAAATAAAGACACCCCGGCTGCCTCTCTGAAGAAGGTACGTTTTGTTACCTGTGAGTATTATCGAGTGCGTAGAGCGTCTGGTGACGCTTTCAGGGTTTCAAGTCATTTTCGGGGCGAATTACAATTAACATGACTGCATCAGGACCAATCTGGACAAAGTGCTGGAATTCCAGTGAGGAGGCTAAACCAAAATGACTGGGTTTTTTTCACATTGTCAACTGGCAGTTGGAATCAGTAGGAATTCCTCAGTAGGAATTCACACGCCTTTAACGGCACTTGGGGGATCTGAAGTAGTGCATTTGATCAATTTGAGTGCTTCTCCAGCACCACTTCTATTTGTAGAAGTTTTTCATTGTTTGTCTTCTAAAAACACTAAGTATTGCTTGTCTGATTTCTCCTAAGGTCTCTAATTTGTACATTCAGCACATGTGGAGTTAAGGAAAGTTTCTGAAAATCATTGAAGAGTTCACAAATGATCTGTGGCCTCGATTACTTGATTTCTTTATTGCGATCCTTTTGTTAATTGTCAGTGGTTAATACCGTTTATTTGCTTAAACTCTGTATGTGTCAATGTTTAGGTCATCACAGCAACAATCAAGGTTGAGACTTTCATATAAATCACTGAGCGAATCAAGATTTGAACAGTTGCTGCCGACTTCAGGAAACACTTTATCTTCCTTTATCATGTTGGGAATATTTGTTTAACAAGACATCAGTGATCATCTGCTCTGCTCACCCACATCTTAATTTGTACTTCACAGACATTAAAACAAACGCTGACCTTTTTGATTCAGGACTCTGGATACATTTCAGCTTCCCTCAGGCTGATAGAACAGATGAAGTCATAATTCACCAACACAAAGCTACACAAAAAGCCCATCACATTCCTGCAACAGCCCGGTGCACCAAATTCAGGAGTTTTTCAAAAAGATTGTACTCGAGAAAGTATTCCTTCTGTTTTCCTTAGTGAGTTTGTTGGGAATGGCACCACTAGCCAGACCAGTATAAGCCAGTCGAGTGCTGTAAGGGAGGAAATAATGAAAAATCCAGGAAAAACACTTTGCTCTGCCTAATGAATTATTCCCTTCAGTAAATTGTGAGACAACAGGGCTAAGTCACTCGGTTACAGTCCAAAAGTTATGTTTCTGCGTGTGTAGTGACAGTAAATATATTTTAATGAAAGCCGGCCTTGAAGTGAATAAAAAAGATAAATAACTGAGCCTGCACGATCACAGTTGCAATAATTGGATTTTTTATTATAATAAGGTCCCTCTTTTGACTTTACGCTCTTCAACATGATTATTTACTCCGTTTCCAAGCACTGTCTTTTAGCCAATGTTTGTTACTGCTCACTGTAGTAAATAGAAGCCACCACGCCACACAGCCGGCTCTATAAATCCCGAAAATGGAAACGCATATTTAAAAGTAAGACATAAATCAAACACATTCTTTTGAGCGGTTAATTAAGCAGATGTTGAAAAACAAAAGTTGACTTAGATTTATTTTATTAGTACAGGCTTTGAGCCGGTTTGTCATGTGATGGCAGAATAACATCATTTTCACCATGTGAACTCTTCAATCAACAATTTCTCGCAGTAAGGAATCATATGGAACATGTTCTTTTGTGAATGCACACCGTCACAAACGGCTTTGCTATATATTGGGCTTTTCTTCTGCGTCTTGTCTGCTAGTTCATCTGTGTTGGTTGTGTTCCTGTGTTCTGTTAAGTTCCTCGCACTCCAGACGTCTCTCTGTTTGGATTTTTTTGCGTTGTTGGCTGCTTGCTCCACTTATCCGTTCCTCAGGTGCTTCTAACAAAAAAAGCTCCTCAGCGATCCCTGACATTCCAGTTGATTAGTCAGTCATTCGCTGCTCCGTCTGATGTGTTTTTTAATGTTCAAGCCTGTCTTTTCAATTCAACACGGTCATCTCAAGACGCTTTTGGAGAGAAAGACACAACTATTCCATGGCTGTATTTATCTGAACGTCCATGGTGGAATCTGATCTCTGTGACGTCACAAACAAATACAGGAATAAGCAAATTATATGAGCAACATATCCCTGGAAAGAGATGAAATTTTTTTTTAAAATCTATTTTAAATTGAATGTTTTGATTATATTTTCTTTTACATTCACAAGATTCAATTTTATGAAGCTCAGCTGTTTATTGCTTCATAAAAGCAACACCAATGCATATTAATCCTGGTATCTCTGTATGACGCACGTTTCTTTTCCTCCAATATCTCCTGACTGTGAGCGTTCAGAATGAGCACTTGTTTTTTTGTTTTTTTTCAAGCCGTGGATGTTTGCTATCTTGTGATAATCAATAACCCAATACACTCGTTATGGAGCATTTATTGAAGCTTGTGAAAACAGCATTTGAAAGCAGGCCTTCCATCATTTTCATTACTATGGAGAGTTCAGATGATTACAATTGATCTTCCTCCAGGGAGGATAAAATCCAAGCCGCAGGGAGGGGGGGGGGGAAGAATCCTTATAATTACAGAGCCAGGATCTCCATGGCTCAAGCTATGGGCCGGGTTGATTTCCATCACTTTTCCATTGTTCAATTCTGTACAGTTTCCCACACAAATATGAAATAATTCATGCAGGGGGGAAAAATCTTCTATAATGTATGCTGACCTAGAAAATATGCATATTAAAATGGCAACTAATTTCTCAGTAACAGATAATGGAAGAGCTCAGCAGACAGTGCTGAAGAACAGAGTGTTAACTAATTAGTCCTATACATTTCTGAGAATGTTCTTTTTTTTTCTTCCTGCCACTTCCGATCTCTGCTGTCGCTGTGGTTTGAATTCAAGCACATCCGCCCTACAGATGTTCCCATCTGCTCAGTTTGTGCTTCATTTGATGCAACAAAGCAAATCAGATGAATTCAGTACAGCATTTCTTTTTCGTTTTCTTTTTTCTTTTTTTCATTGTTCTCCTCAAACAGCATCGGCATCTACACAGCTGAGGAGTTCTACTGAATAGGTGCGCTAATAATGCAAGGCCAGGCAGAGTCTCACGGCCCATTATTCCTGCTGCTAACTGTTGTGGTTTAATTGCATAATGAGGGTAAGGCCTCATATAACCGGAGTGGAGCGCAAGAATGACATATTTCTAGACGCCTTTTTCCTGCTTCGTATCCAAACCACTGAACATACAAGTCCTGCTGCAGTATGAAGAAGATGGTGTTGTGCAGCACAGCTGTTTACAGTATTTCAACCATTGTTAGCCCTGTATTGTAAACTGTTTAAAGCTCTGTTAATATAGAGCCTGTAAAGCATAGCTCAGGCTGCAAACATGCTGGAATGTCAGCCGAAGCATAAATACAGCAAGTTTATAATGAAATATGACATTTACGTATAATCAATAATTGTTTAAGGTGTCCCTCCAGCTTTGGCCTTGTGCATAATTAAAGCACTTTACATAAATTCATAAAGACATAATGACAATAAAGGACACTCCATGGACACTCTCTATCTCCATATGCTTATGAGGTGCAACGTATTGATCTTCTGGTGCTGCTCAGGGTGTGTTTTATGGAGGCGCGAGCATATGGTGCATTGGAGAGCTCACAGCTGCAACTCACCGAGGAATTTCCCCGCAAAAGTAAACTGAAACTGAGCTTATGTTTTGTTTATTGCACATGTGAAATGACAGCGTTTGAGGGCGGGGAAAAACATCCAGTCACATAATCCAGCACAGTTCAGTGTCTGGACCGCACAAATGAACTCAGTAAATATTCAGGGAAATGTCTCACTAGATTTTTGTCATTTCTTGTGTATGAGTGGATAGTGTAGCCTGAGGGTGATGGGAGAGAGAAGGTACTTTGTCGTAATGTCATCTCAAGAGGATATGAATATTGGGAAATACTGAACGGTCAGAATTAAATTTGCCATTAGTCATTGATTTATTGAGTACAAAATAAATCTCAGGTTTTTGTCCTCCAAATAGCACTTGGCAGAGCTGTGACATTGTTGGAGCTCCTCTTTATTCTACAGCTTTATTCCTGCTTTTTCGCAGGTTTTATTAAGATTTTAATCTATTCTAGCTTTGTGTTGTTGAGGCATCTTTCACATGCATACAGATTCTTTCCATCACAAAGTCATCTTGAGGAGTGGTGTGGTTCGAATCCTCTGAAACGATGAGAATATTACCAGATTTACTGAAACGTGTTTAATCTGAAGCACAAAATACATTTGAAGTTGTAAATTCAAATGTCTGGGGCAGCATATTTTTGTCACTCAAAGCCAAACAGATTCATCTGATCGTTTGTAATAAATATTTGAAATTTGTAAATACTGAAATTAGGCAATAGAGCCTTCGTGTGTCGTGCTAGAAAGAAATAACCCCAGCCTGAGAGATTGACGTCACAGCTGGAGTCTGCAGAAGTTCCTAGTGTGAATTAAAGCGAGACCTGTAAAGCTTGTTTGATCTGGCCCAGGAACCCATGGTGTTTATTGAATTTTTCATAGAGTACATGCCTCACTGGCGAGGGCGAGTGCTGACACAGTTTGGTCCTTTTTTTTTATCGAACCAGACAGAGATTAACTTTAGGGACCAGGGGTCTGTGTTTGCCAGTTTTCTATTTATTTATTAAATTTTTTATTTTTTTTTCATGTTGATCGATTCTTGCACAAAAATGTATGAAAAGGCACTAATAGATTTTCAGGTATTCAACTGAACAAAAGATGATTACTGTGCTCGAGTATGAAGAAACTACTGCGGCGTTTATTTCATCATCCCTGTATTGTATCTATAAAACCAGCATGAATCAAAGCTTTGCGACGGCAAAGGTGCAATTTCAGTGCATCGTGTCCTTTTGTAAGAAACCAGACGAACAAGCAAGTGAAAGAAAGTGTTGTATTAAGAGCATACTTTCATAAAGTGTGTTTGTGTTGCACTCCGACTTCTTATAACCAATTCAAATCTGATTAAATTATCAGTGGTCCACGGTGGTGTAGTAGTTTACATTTTCAGCTCACAGTGAATTATAGTCCCAGTTGGAGTCTCTCAGAGGGCCAAGTCTCTCTGTTTATGTGGAGGTTTTTTGTTTTTTTCTGGGTAATTTTTTTTTCTCCCCGAGTTCTAAAACATGTGTTTGAGGGTATTTTGGTGACTCTAAATTGCCTGTAGGTGTGAATGAATTTGTGTCTCTCTGTTTGTTTGCCTGTGATAGACTCGCTGCCTGTCATTCATAGTTGGTGAGAATCAGCTGTATGCAATACATTAAATCAGCTATAATGAATTAGAGGAAGTCTTCTAATAAAAATCAGCATGTTATGGACATATAATGACATATGTATCACCGGCACATTGTCAGCAAAGCAACAGCTGCATGTATTAACTCGACATACACGCAATATAGATTGATTTACTGTGATTGTTTCTTGCACAAATACACAAATCTCAACGAGTTTCAGATCTCACTACACTAAACTAAACGTTTTTCAAGTCGAAGTCTATTGTCACAATTATCTTTCTTTTTCATTCCGAGTTAAAACATGCACATATATTTAGGACTAAATCTCGGTCTTGTTTGTTATTTGTAAAAGAAAATGCGCATGTTTCATGGTAATCAGGTGCCTTGTTAGTACTGCTGCAGCACCGTCCAAATTAAATTTACACCGAGATATTTGTGTCCAACATTTATATGTTCTTCCTGTGTCTGTTCAGTGACATCTATCGTCCATAATTAGAGACAGGCCTGTTAGAGTTGATTGTAGACTTTAAATGAATTACGTCTTTCTGTTCCAGCCTTTTGGGGCCTATCGTTTACCCACTGTGATCTGGGGTCAGTTCCAGCCCTTGTGGTACTTCTATTACTTGTGATATTTCTATTCTAATAATTCATATTTCCTTTTAGACATAATGCTGATGTAGTTCAGCAAAAATGGTGCTAAACCTTTGAGTTCCTTTTCAAATTCTCAGGGAAACACCCAAGAGCGTGAAGCTCCGCCGTGCTGCGCTGAGTAATGCAGCGAATTTCACTGAGACTTTCAGTAATTCCTCTTGAGGTAATCCCCAGATTTGATGCCATCTGGTGAGAATCTCAGAGGTTTGGCAGCGAGATGTAACTCGGAAAACCTTTTTGAATTTTTGAACTTTACTTTTTCAGAGTTATTGTTCAGTTTACGTTCATTTCTGAGGAAAACAAGCCGCAGCTTGCCAGATAATGTTCTTGACACCGGGTGCAGAGTGATGGCTGGCAGAACACTTTCTGTCACAACAGTTTATTTTTTGACACAAAAAAACAAACAAAAGATTTTTGGTAATGAAAAAGGTATTGAATGTTGTCTTAAGTGTCCCAGTCGAGGAAATGCAGGATTTCCACATTTGGCTTCATTTATTGCAGCAATTTGACAAACATTCTAAACCAAGGACAAAAAAAAACAAAAAACAAACCCAGCGTTTCTTCTAGAGTATAACGACATTTCTATCAAATGTATTGTTTTACAGTAGTACAGAATGATAAACCGTGAAACATTTCTGAACAGTGTTGACATAAAAAGTGTTTTTTTTTTCTTTTGCATATAGCGTTTATAGAAGAAAGACTCCCGCTTTGTTTCTTTTCCCCCATGAATAAATGCAGCCGCAGTCAGCTTGTGTAACAGGTAAACAAATGCAACAGCAACCTGTAGAACGTGCCGAGCGGCTCTCAGGCGGCGGCATCTTATTTCACAGATGGTTTAAATAGTAAGACCACTCGGGTGACATACTGAGAGGACACAAATTGCAGCGCCGCAGTCTTTCCGCTCGCCCATAAATCACCGCGGGACCGAGCGGGGAGGGAGAGCAATGACGGAGAGGCTAATGGAGCAAGAAGCACAGACATGTCATCTTTCAGACAGGTTTACAAAGCATTTGGTATACAAAGTTGAGACTTCCGTCCACACACTTTTCTGGAACTTGCTGGCAAACCCACCTGGACGAACTGACTGGAAACTAACTTTGTGAGTTTAAAATGTCTATTTGTTGGGAAGGGGGAAGGAATACTGAAAACGCCGCAGCAGGAAATCTCTCGATTACTTGGAAATTTAGAAGTCACTGCTACAAGTTCTTTCATTTCAACTGTAAACATCTATTGAAAATTGGTTTTAAACAGAAAGATTTTTATAGCCATCAAAGTGTGTTTTTTTTTCTGAGAAATGCAAAGCAGATTATCATTATTAAGAAAGGTAATTCTATTCTATTGTATTCTAGAAACTCTTCTAGAGATCTATTGATTGTTTTCTCTGTACTAAAAGCACAGTATGTTGCTGTGCTGGCAGCTCTCTTGTGAAATATACCATCTGACAACACAGTCTGGAACACAAAATGTTAAAGATTTCACAAAATACTTTGCCAGTAAATTGCTGCTCAGTGCTGTGCTAGTTGAGGTTAATTGGTGTCTGTAAAATTGCCCGTAGGCGTGAATGTCTGTGTGTGAGATTGTGTGTCTCTCACTGTGATGGACTGGCAACATGTCCAGGGTGTGTCCATCTTCGTCCTGAGTCAGTTGGGGTCGGCTCCAGTTGGATGGATGAATCTTCATTAAATCCCACTTTACACTTCTTCTTTGTCTTCAACTGCTCCCTTCATATTTTTATTTAGCAGGCCATATTAGATGCTGGTTGCATTATATTGATAATATAGGATATCAGCGCATTGTAAACAATTAAACCTCCATATTTCAAGCTCTCAGAAAGACAAAAAGGAAATGTGTTGCTATAGAAATCTCTAAAGCGTCTTTTAAATCCAAAGCATCCTTCATAACTACACTCCGGCATTATTACACTTTTCTTCACATCCAGGATGAACTGATGCTTATATTTTCAAAGTCACTGCGTAACAAGATGAATGACACTTCACTCCAGAGTATTGATTCCCCGGCGCCACAAACAGATGCTCCGTCATTGGCTGTGACTCACAATCATATTAAGCTGACAACAAGGCGAAGGCCACGGTGCAACTGAATGACAGTTCCTCTCCTCTTGATACAAATTACTTCACTTTTCTTTACCTTCCTCCTCTTCCTCTCTCGGAACACACACACACACACACACGCACGCACGCACACACACGCACGCACACACACCTCAACAACTGTGACAAGAGTTGCAAAATATTCAAGTGTCAGTTAATAATTAAAAATGTGTGAAGGAAAAAAAAAAAATGTATATTGCATGATGTGTTGATTTGTATTATGTGAGTCCCGTATGTGTGCGCGTGACGTTCCACTGTTGTGTCTATTATGGGTGATAATTTGAAGCCGCATGACAGTGTGCCGACTGCCTGATCCAGATTTCCACTTTGGTTCCGCCTGTTGTTTCGATGCTCTCCAAACAGATGCTCCATCAAATCTCTTCATACTTGGCTGAGCAATGGGAGTTACGCACTGTCACTTCATGGCCTCTATTCAGAGGCACCCAACGTATAGACTGTCATTCACCATGATAGCTTTCAGGGGGGGGGCCTGCAATGTGTGTGTGAGTGTGCTTGTTTGCCCATGAACAGATGCCAGTAGGCTTTCTTCTTTTTTTTTTTCTTTCATCTGATTTGCATGTCCCAGAACAACTCTTTATTTGGAAGTTTGTTGTAAATCTAGCCTGCCAGTGCGTGTATGTTTATTCACATCTGGTCTTTATCCGAAAGTGACGGCAGGGCAGAGCATTAAGCTCATATTGAAGTGTTCTGTGACCTCGCCGGCATTTGTCAAAATGCCGCTGTACTTCAGCCGGTCATTAGGCTCGGGGTGGGCTTTGCTGATCAATGCCCGTCACTTTACAAGACAGGCCGGCAGCTGCTGTGAAATATGATCGCCTTTGTGGGTTGCTTGGCTCTCGCTAATAAGGCTAATAAGAGGCTGAGCTGCCGAGCATCTGAGCGTCATGTGGAAAGTCATGATCTTTGCTTGGAGGAATTTGCACGAACATGTAAAGACTCTCACTGGGGGAGGTCACAGCCTCCGCTTCAGATCTCACATCCCACCTGAGATGAACAACCTTTAATGAAAGCAGGTCAGAGCTCTAACGCTGTTTACATGAAAACTTCCTGTTGCGTGAAGAGCAGTCGCTTGTGCCTGTTCATCGTCATCCTTACCTCACGGCTCGCAAGCATTTCTGGCCAAGTGACCTCTCTTTCAATCTTTCATTATAGACATGCTCTGTAAATTACATGTGGGAGGAGGACGCATGTGCATCTGCTCAGCAGTCTGTAAAACAGATTTTTATGTAAAGTGGACTAAAAGCGATATTATGCACGGTTCGCTCAGAGGAGTAACGTCTCACCGTGGCATCCTGTGAGGATGTCACTGAAGACATCTTACTTTATATCAGCTTGTTCCAGGCTTTCATCCAAAATATATGATAGGGACTCTGCAGGGAGCCGTGGAACGGGAGTCTTTATCAAGCAACAGACCTGATTCGTTAACAGAATACATTATAAGATAATTGTGCTGAACATTAAAATAGATGCAACTTGTTTAGGAATTCTTGTACGACAATTACACTTTACACCTCTCTTAACTAAAAAAACGTTTATGTTTTAAAGATGCTTTTAACTTGATATTATGACACCATAGTTGGTAATACATGATGCTCTACTTGGCTAAAATGACGCAATTTCACATTCAAGAGCAGTAAAGAAAATAAAAACTGATCTGTAATTATTTTACCCTGATATTTGATGATAAAATTAAACCATGTTAAATGAATTGGTCCAGGTCCTCATGAAGCTTCCACTGAATTATTAAAAAAAAAAAAAAAATTTCAGTTATATCCAACAAAGGGCCAAAAATGTAAATTGACTGAAGCTAGAAGAAAATCTGAAAAAAAAGCAGAAACAGCTAAAACCATTGAAACATTTCTGATAAGAATGTATATAGCCCAAATGTGGAAAAGCATCAAAATGGCTTTCACGGTAAAAGACAAAAGAAAAAAAACCATTAAAATCGGTTAAAACTATTATTATATAGCTGAAATGGGCAAAATAGCTATAAATACTTAAATCCAGTGTAACAAATTTAGTCAAACTAACACAACTAAGCCAGTTTATGTGGCTAAAAGGCTGAATCCACTAAAATGGTTAAAAACAAACCTGTTGAATTAAACTTAAAAAACACTAAATAAAATGGTTAACATAATAAATTACAGTTTTGAATTGTATGAAACTTTTATGTATGAAACCTTTAAACGAGCTCATTATAAAGCTTCAACATGTTTAGTGGCTCAAGAAGTTCATTAAGTGAAAAGCGTGAAAGACGTTTGAGTCAACTCAAGGAAAAGTGCTCAGATTTTGTCATATTTTCTTATTAAAAACAGAGCATGCGTTTCTCTGAACACAATTGTTGTGAGAACCGAAATCAACTAGTCATAAATGTCAGAAAGGCTATTTATACATTGTGATTATGAATATACATTTTACTACTAAGGGGGGATTCTTGGTCTGGGTCAGAGTTCACCCGCATCCGAACATGAAAGCATTTAGTATGAATTAAATACAGAGTTTAACGTATACTTCATATGTTTTTTTTGTGTATATATATATATATATATATATATATATATATATACAGTATATATATAATTACAGGATAATGGTTGTGCACAGTTGCAAAGAGAACGATTGCAGGAAACAATAGAGACTTATCCCCTATAGAGAGAAAAGTTTTACTGAAAACGATAAATATTTATGATGATTTTTACTATTTTCAACAAATTTGACCGCAAATAAATTTAATATTCAGGAGTTTATAGTCCCTTTTGTATCCTTTCCCTTGTTTACATGCTTCAATAACACCACAGGTTTAAAATGTTCACTTTTATATGTATTTTAATGAGTGACCTTTGAAGCAGAGTGGGCCTCAGAGCTTCAGGGGGGATTCAGCAGAAGAACTCATCTGGGAGCCAGTTGGATTCAAATGATCCCACATTATTGTTTATATTTAAGAATAAATAAGAATATTATAGAAAGAAATACGTGGAAGATAAGATTATTATTTAATATAATAAAATACGTGTTTTTATAACTGAACTTATTGTGAGAGTCATACGGAAAGTTGACATTTAAATTCTTTTTATAAATTAAGCTTAATAAAAATAACATAACTGTTGTGACTATTTCAAATAGAATTCAGATTAGAAGCACAAGAAGAGTTGTGCTTTTTTTTTTTATTGCTTATGGATCCAACAGCTGTTAACAATAATACTTTATATTAGGGGGGAAAATATGAGAACGTCTGGCATTGAACCAAAATTACTTCTTGCTGTGACACATACCAACATGTGTGCAGGGAATATTAAAAAACCCTGATCTGAAGGGTTAAACACAAGCTTTTTGTAGTCTCCTTTGAAAACTGATGCATGTTTTTGCACCTGAGTCCAGCGTTTTCCATCAGGATCCCACACACTCGGTTCTTTGGATTTAAACCTTAGAATAACATTTTTTTCTGTTTTCATTTTTCATGAGTGTATCCTGGGAAACCTCGTGATCAGTGTACGTATTCAAAGGTTTATTTGTTTTTACATTCAGTTCAGAGGGGGTTGAACTTTTAGATGCACTGCAGACATTTGCAATGACTCAGTGACTCACTTACCAGCAGGCATCTGCTTGTTAAAAGATTAATACATTATGAGACGATGATAAACGCTGAAACATTTAACAGTACATGTAGTACAAGTGGAAAAGATTCATGAAATAAGAATTTAAGCAGTCTGTTACTACAAAGAGTGAAGTCTTCCATGAAGACACATTTTTATATCCAAGTCTTAAAGGTTTTGTGGTATTTTACAAGGTTTTAAGGCTTTTTTTTTTCTTCTGTTTTTCTATAAACAGGTGGTGGACGGGAAGAAAGACATGTTGTAAATCTGTGCACCAATGTGAATTTAGCCACATTTTAGATTCAAACGTGATAACTGTGTGTTCCAGTTAGCCATATGTCACACAGTCTGAGTGTTGAAGCCTTAAAGGGCCACTATGTAAAATGTAGTCAGCGTCCCTCCCGTGCACTGGGTGGCAGTGTTGAGTTACTTAAGCACCAGCCCGTCTTTGGCTTCTGTAGCTTTTGCTCTTCTTCAGGTGCCGTGGTCCAGATTGGGTCCAGTGGTTGGTCTCAGCTAAAGGCCTTTCAGTTCATGTCTGGTCACATCCGCTGGTTTTAATGTCACGGCAGCATGGTGGTGTAGTGTTTGCAATCTCACAAGACTGAGCTTGGTGTCCTGTCTGTGCAGTTTTCATGTTCTCCCTGTGCATGCGTGAACTTTCAGAGGTTAGTTTGTGACTTTAAATTGCGTGTAGGCGTAACTGTCTGTCCCTGTGATGGACTGGTGGGCAGTCCAGGATGTACCTGCCTTCAATCATCGCCAGCTTGGATCGACTCCAACGTCCCACGACCTTAAATTGGATGAAGCAGTGTTGAAGATGGATGGATGACATTGTGACTGTCGCTTTGACTCATTCTGCTTATTGTTTGAAGCTATACTGGTTCATAATAAAGTAAAATACTACATATTGAACCAGTATAATAAATGAATCCCCTGACCTTATGATTGACATTACGATTTTGAATACAATTCAATGTGACGACTGAATTTTCTCTCATAAATAGCTGTCTCACAGATAACAATAACAGCTATCTGGAGTCTGAACCAAACCACGTGAGGCTGTAGAAAGGCAAACCTCCCAGAGCTTTGAGAGTTGAGCAAGAGTGTGCTCCCCCCCCCCCCCCCCCCCCCCCCCCCCCCCACAACTCTCTAATCTAATGAACAAAAGCTGCATTATATTCTGAGAGTTAATTCACAGGGCGATGAATTTTGATTTGACAATCCTTTAATGACACAAAATGAGAAGAAATTGTACTGTATTATAAGTTTGAGCGGCGGCCGAATGAATTAGGAGGAATAATGCACAGCGGGAAGGACGCCTGCCTTGCATTTCTCTCCACTGCATCTGCACCCATGACACAGAGTCTGTCTTCAACACATCTGTCTTTGCTCACACTGTAAAGCTGACATCATCGCCACACACACACACACACGCACACACACGCACACACATGCACACACACGCACACACACGCACACACACGCACACACACGCACACACACGCACACACACGCACACACACACAGGGCCAGTAGAGGCTTCTCAAGCACTGGGATCTGATATAAGAGGGTAAATAAATCAAAATCAACAACAGGCATCTGCTTAGAACAACTGACAGGATCCAGGATGCAGCCCTAAAGCAGACACAGTGAAGGTCAGTGAAAAAAAAAAAAACAGAAAGAAAGTGAAATACAATATTGCCTCTGTCTTTTGGGTTTCGAGCAAATGGGATCTTTTTTATTTTTAGCCTTGCTCGATTTTTTTTTTTTTTTGTTCCTTCATACATGAATCATACTAATTAGCGTTATAGGCTAGATCACCAAGGACACAGAGGAGATAATGGCTGAGATGTTGCACTCTGTTGTCAAGGAAACTGGTCAGCATCCAGGCAGCCTTGGAAGCTCAGAGTAAAGTGCTGACCATCACATACAGACAGAGAGATCCAAAGGCAGAGTCCTCAACCTCTGCTTCATATCATTTGTTTTGCCGGCGTAGGGCTTTAAATCCCGCCCATTTTTTTTCATTTCTGCCGCCTCTGCACCATTATAACCCAGGTAAAAGATGAAGACACTGCTGAAATCACACTGAGATGCAGATTTTGTCGTATTTTGAAGGAAATATTCACAAGATACAATAACTTCCATGGGCATTCTTCATTGTCAGAGGAACAAAACTCACACTGAAATAGGGATTTTGTTTGCCCCCCTCAGAATAGCCTCAGGCTGAGAATATTTTAACCTGTTGGAATAAAAGCAGCAAGGCAAAGGACAAATGGCGTGAAAGAGATGACTTTAAATCGTGAAAACAAGTACAACTCAATATACTCCAAAATAAGACCTAAACTACACACTCCACCCAAACTAAGGGAAATCAATTAAGCAAGAAAACATTAAGTTATAATTTAATGGCTTACTGATGGAAAATAGTGGCATGAAAGAGGGTTTTTTTTGCTCACCAATCGAATTTTTTGATTTCCATTGTACAGTACACTGAGGTGCCACTGGACCTGCTGAGTCAGAATTATGAAGGTCAAGCAAAACTAAACAACCTATGAAATCGGAATTGATAGCCGAACAAAAGTGATATTTATTAAAAATCAAGTCGCACACTGCTTAAAATCATGATAAACGCTGTAAAAGCAAAACACATTAAAGCATGATTCAAATAAAAAAAAGGATAGGAGTGGGCTGCAACCGACCACAGTTGACGCTGAGTAAAAGGCAGAGTGCATCCTGGAGAGCCTCGCTCCACAGGACAAACCTGCACTCACATTTACACCTCCGGGCAATTATAGGTGTCATTAACTGACCTCAAGCACATGTTTTTGGTCTGTGGGAACAAACCTGAGATCACCTGGAGGACACCCATGCATGCACAGGGAGAATATGCAAAATTCCACTT
Organism: Lipophrys pholis; assembly: GCF_963383615.2. Taxonomy (NCBI): domain Eukaryota; kingdom Metazoa; phylum Chordata; class Actinopteri; order Blenniiformes; family Blenniidae; genus Lipophrys; species Lipophrys pholis. The sequence continues at coordinate 9,536,709 of NC_137642.1, read as the reverse complement.
ATAAAGTTCATACTTGATCCTGGGATATTTCACCTCTGAGTAATCACAACATCACAACACAGCTACTCAAACACACACAAAGCAATCTAAAATCAAACTGCCAAACACTCTTCAGTCACAATGCATAATCAAGACATTATCAAATGCAACAGTTGCATTACCTGTTGCAAGAATCTGGGGATGATGGCGCTTTTTTTTTTTTTTTTCCTGCAAAAGAACATTGTCTTTTACATATGTGACAGAGAGTGTAAGAAATACTCTTTCTCCCAGGGAAAATGGACGCCGCTGTGCTATTTCTGCCATTATGCAGCCACTTAAAGGATAAGATCCTGCTGAGAGGAGAGTGAGTCTATAGAATAATTCATGATTGCTGCATGTGTCTTCACAGGCTCACATCTGTGAAAGACACTGCGACACATAATAATGTGAGCCGAGTAAACACATCACAATAAGGGTGATTGGAGGTTCCTCGCACTGGATTCGAGCCTCTGCTTTAAATCTTTTTTTGAAGGGGGGAATGTGCATTTAGGATCTCAAAAGTGTGTCAGAGTGTTGAGTCTTTGTAGGTGGAATTCATAATTGACTCCAATTTCACTGTGTCAGTGAATGAGATTTTGCTCCCCCTGGAAGGCAATTAAACAATTGACACTGCATTCCCAGGCCTGCCAATATTCTGACAGTTCTCCTCTATCAACATGCAACTATCTAATACCAATTAGTTTCTGTCCTTTCAAATACATGCAAATTAAAGTTGCAGCAAATTAACTGGCTTTCCAGCTTATCCCAGGCACTGAAGTGTGGACCCACTGTGCTATATCTTTTAGTTTGTCATTAATTCAACCTGCCGTCAATGTCAGTTCATTCTCAGGGGTAATATGATGGGAAGGGGATTAACCTGACCCAACTCGTAATATCTGATTCAGCTGACACTGATGTAGCTGTTTATCTTTTCCATGCTAACGGAAAAAATACAAATTTCTCTCCATCAGCAGAGAAGGAAGCAGGTGAGACAGCCACAGAGAGAGAGAGAGAGAGAGAGAGAGAGAGAGAGAGAGAGAGAGAGAGAGAGGGAGGAAGAGTCTTGCTGTGAATGCAACAAAATGGTAAAGCACCTTCTGTGATCATAATCAGTTTGTATTTAATGTAACTTGCTCCCAATGATCTAGCCCCCTCTAGTGTGAAGAAATGATCACGTAGGAGCCTCCTGCCTCAAAGGTCCTCCTCATCCGTGTCCCTCACACATACACTGTTTCAGTGTGCTATCCACATATTGCAGCATGTTTTAACGGCAACCAACATGAATAAAACCTCGTCTTGATGTCAGATTGCATCTTAGCATCGTGTTTCCCCATCTCCCTTCCTGACCAGTCATATTCTGCCCTCAGCACCTCGAAGTCTCTGCTGGACCCCCTCCTCCCCACCTCCCTTTTTATGTTGCATACATTTGGGCTTTTGATCAGCCACTTTTTCCTCTTTCATCACAAAAAAATAGACTCATCTCAAACCACTAGGGGGCACTATGAAACAACTCAGCCATTAGCAAATTAGCAGGGGAGTCATGAGGGGTGGTTATGTCTCAGGCAGTTGCTGTTTATGGCTGTGTTACTGAAAATGAAATCCAAAACAAACAGGTCTGTTTGGTACATTTCCCCCACCCCTCCCTCATTCTCCCCCTGCCAATTTGCCCTCATACCACTTTCTATTCCTTTCTTTTTTCTTTCTCCCTCTTTTATTTCACCCCCCCCCCCCCCCCCCCCCCTCAACCAACCAATGGTTATGTTGTCTGGAATATGCTAATCTGCTATGCACCGGCAACTCCCTGGGTGAAGATCACTTATTAAAAGCATAGTTGGGAGGGTTTATGCAAATTGAGTCAAATCAAAGCAAGCTTTCCCCTGGTTGGTTACCCCTCCGCATACATTGTGAATTTGAAACCAATATCTCATTCCTGATATTCCCTTTTTTTGTGTGAAGCCTGTGCCACTTCCACATCACCTCTGAGCTCTCATCTGTGAGTGTTTAATGTTGAATTCATGTTCCTTCGTTGTTTTTCGGAGGGGTTTATTCTGCAAAAGGCTTTGCAGCAGACAAACAGTTTCCTTGTCTGCAAAAAGGGAGAAGTTTCATTTCCGTTGAGTGGATTGACAGATTTGTTAGAAGGAAAAGATGGATAATATCCGCTGTGGCCAAAGGCTGCCGTGAAGTAGTCTGACACAGACACTGATTAAGCCTCTTGAGATCTGAGGGGATTGTGGGTCTTAGTTGAGAAAGGAAAAGAGAAAGAGAGGAGCGAGCAGCCTAAAGAACAAAACTGCAAATTGGATGAGATGCAAGTGTCCTGTGGGTGCGCGCAATGTGGCTTTTTGTGTAACTTGTTGTTCAGGTTAGGCCGACAATCAGTCTTGCTTCCTTAACTTCAGACCATTAGGTGAAGGAGCGAAGGGATAAGCAGATCTCAGATCGACAAGCAGCACTGATGTCTAATTCCTCAACAACAATCAGGAGGAGTCATATTTTTCCGAATCGGCAGGGCACAGTTTTGTCTACAGTGATGAAGTACCTAATTGGACCTCTTGACATGCATGTGGGTATATGTTTATGGCGCTGTAATGCAAACGCACCTGGTCTTTAAAATAACCCCTGGCCTTTAGCTCACCTAGCGCTCTGCTCGTTTTCGGTGCAGAGGTGAGTCCTCGATGTTCCATATTTATAATTTGTCAGTAAATTAAGTGAAAAAAAGAGCAGAGGTCATGTCCTCAGCCCCGGGTAAATATGCACATTGTGCAGTCTTGTGTTGGGTACTAAATATAATCAGCAAGTGTCCCTAATATGGGCTGGTGGTGGTCGCCTCACAGGGAATTTTCAGCTTAAAGAGACAAATAAAGAGGTTATTAGGAACATCAATGATTACTCAACTGTTCGCTGCATCCAAGCAGCAAGATTGATTAGATAGATTGAATGTTTTTTCATGCTTTGAGAGGCACCGCTGCACATTTTGCTGGTGCTTCCCGATGACTCTGTCTTGAGCAGACAGTAAGGAGTTGTTTTTTTTTTTTTTTTCAAATCATCTTTGTCCTGTCATCTTGAATGTAATCTGTGAAGAGGACAACCTGTGAAAACACATGTGGCTCAGTAAGAACTGTAACTTCCATAATTTGCCTGCCAGGTGTATTTTACATGGTTTTTGACAGAAATGTGATGCTTTTAATGAGGTATACCTTGAATGATATCATGCCAAATCATATTAGAAGTGAAGCATGCTTCCTTGAGAGCAACATCAAAACTCGATTCCACAATATAATTTGTGGAACATCTGACATTTTTTTTTGAAGCAATCTACATAATAATAACTCCAGGATCTTTTTTATTTTTATTAGCTGCTGTAGGAATACAAAGAAAACACAGGCAGTAGTAGCAAGTGTGTGATGTCTCCACAAGTAGCTTCTGTGCCGACGTATTCACTGAGACAGCTGCGATCCTCCATGTCTTTGTGGGTCAGTTCAATAAGGTTTGGACTATAAGGGAATCACTTGAGCACATTTCAGCATTTAACCCGAGCATAAACCCCATCAGCGCTGCAGAAGCAGCTGTGGATGATTCCTTAATCCAAGCAGACACTGAGAGAGGGATTCATAAAGGCAGAAAGGCTTCCAACAGCATCCTCCCTACTGCTCACCAGCAGGGATGAAATTCCCTAATGTCAATGCAGAGGGGTTTGTCGGCTGCAAAGTCTAATTGCAATATTAATCAATTATGGAGAATAAAAAGCTCATTTTTATGCCTACCATGTGCGGCTGGCACGCCGGCTTCCTGTATTCTTTATTCGCCGGATCGTGTGAGGGTTTGCGCTTCATTGTACAGCAGAATGAAATTATTCCACTTTACTTTGATATTTGCATATTCACTCAAAAACACTTACGCCATAACGCAGTGAATGCACCATACAAGTATAGTTTATTGAATGTTTGCTGGACTCCTGTTGATATAGTTACACAGAATCAGCCCTGCATTAATGGTGAGCACAGTTCAATAATGTCTCAGTCTGGATGAAAGCAGCCCCCCATAAAAAACCATCAGAGGGCAATCGATGTGCTTTCATCCCCAGGACGGAAATTGCACTCATATGGCTCAGACTCTATGAAGGTCCCCCATCCAAAGCCAAATCATTAACATCAAACTTGCAGGAAAGAAATCAAAATGTCACTCCGCTCTGCAATCTCTAGGCAGATGAGTATTGCTTCTATTTCTTATACAATTTCACTCTCCCCATATCTACCCCAAGCATAGCCTACTGTAGGCCTATTTCCTCCAGCATGATTTGACTGTGTTGAATATTGAAGAGTGGGAGAACTTTTTCTGAAGGATTATTGAACAAACACTACCACAAATACGATACTAAAGCTTCAGACTTCATGAAAAAAATGAACTGTTCTTCAAAAGTCTTTCTTTTCGGGTCAACTCTTTATCAGGCAAGTGAGCATTTGTTGGCCTGGTTTCTTCTTTAGTCTTTATAATGAAGTGTTATTAGCAATTACAGAACACATGACTCATTTGCAAATAATGTGGGACACGAGTATGCAGCAGTGTGTAGAACGACGTTATGGGCGTGTGAAAGCTTCTGCCTAAATGTATGAATTTTATTTCATTTAGAGAATTTCCTAATGAAACATAATAAAAATGCAATTTGTTCCAAAAAAAAATTCCATAAATGTTTTATCATATATAAATGACAAGCACTGGTGTTTATTAAATTTAAATGTCTGAAAAGAAAAAAGAGACTTGAAAAAAGCATCCAAGGGTGAATATTGTAAGTTCCTTTTTGCAGTTTAGTTATTCAAGCATTTAGAGATCTAGAATTAAAAAACAAAACGAAAAACAACTTCTTAAGTAAAGCTATGCGTCACATAGAATCGACAAGGCAACGTCACAAGTCAAACACATATGGACAGCTATTTTAAAATCCGACTACACACTCTTTTCACTCTTTAATCACTTTTTTCACTATCAATATTTTCCTGTTTGTTCGTTTGGATGATTGCTAATGACAATACCAGAATAAGCACAGATATTTTCTACAGTTTTATTGCAGGAGTATCTTTACTCATATTGGTTTATCGCATTGATGAAAACACAAGGTACAATGTTTTATCACAATGTGATCAGATAGATTATGGGAAACACGTCATATTGATCTTTACATGCAAATTTTTTTTTATTGTAATTGGGAATCATTGTAATTAGTAGTTATAATTAAAACTGAGTGAATCCTCCTCGAAAGACAAGCCGGACAAATAACGCTACGAGCTGGGCAATCCCGATTTATTTAATGTAGTTAAGCAATGAACAATTAGCCATGATTAAAGTGTCATTTTATCTGCCTGTGGAATCTGCAGAAATGTGCCCTTCATTTTATTCTCATGTTGATATCGAATGTTACATATTGACCTTGGCAGCCACACCCAGCAGTGATGTCATCACACACACACACACACACACACACACACACACACACACACACACACACACACACACACACACACACACACACACACACACACACACACACACACACACACACAGCTGATTTCTCCACTGCTGCTTAAAGAAAAGAAAACTGAGAAATATCCACAAAAAAAACCCTAACACACATTAAAAAAAAACAAAAAAAAAACTTTTCTTCAGAAAAACAGAAGAAAAGTTGAAGCAGAATAATTCAATCTAATTGGGATGTTTTTAATGGTGTGAACTGTCCATTTCAGTGGGCTTGGTGGTAGAAATCCTGTCGGGCAAGTATTTGCAAACTGAGGCGCGGGGTGGAAACCAGTAGAGGCAATTAAGTGTGTGTTTGAGCCTCGATCATTACGTAACACTGGAGTTGATTTCAATATTTGTTTAAAACATTAGTCGAAGCTGGATGTGTGAAGAACCAAAGTGGCATGTTACTTTAAACCATGACTTTTGGCATCTCCAAGGCGAGTGACTGAATACCAACATGGATTTAATAATGCAGTTACTCACTACTTCTGTCACACTTGTGAAACAGTTGTAAAGCTGATGTTTCCCTTTATCTTTCCCACTGAGTTTTTGCGTTGGTATTAACCAAATCAGTTATTAGTTCAACAAAATCTTGTTTGCTGGCAAGAAATGATTCTGGATTTAACTTAATCCTGACAGAAAACTGCATAAAACTTGTTTTGTTAGTTGCTGTTTCGTCCTTATCGTCACTGCTCCATAAGTCCATTTCCTTCAAGAGTCCCCAAATATCCCAATTTTAGAGCAGCCTCAAACTAACTTTAGTATCTTCAGTGAAAACTACTGAGTCAATTAGATATTAAGTCACATAAACACAGTGCTCAGTTAATATGTCACGGCAACACCACATTAACAATGAAAAAGATAGCTGAAGGAAGCATCTAAAATTGAAAAGGGTTTAAAAGTGACAAGGTACTTTTGTTTCTCAGCAACTAGTGGAAAAATAGGTTTGCTTTTTTTTTTTTTTTTAAATTAAGATTAGGCCTTTATTTAACGATTTTGTACGGATGAGAGGACTCTGCAGTGGGACATTTTTATAGTTGAGGAATGACCATGTAGTCCAGCAGCCAAACTGAAATGACCTTAATTCTCCATGAGCTCTTTATCTGTGGAGAGGAAGTGAGGAGAAATTGTGCTTTGTACATCACTTATCTGTTCTACAAAAGCTTGTTGGCCAAACATTTTACACTGTTTTTATTTTCATTTTGAGTATTGTATGCCTTTGTGGGATACGGCATAGTAAGCGTGTTGCGCCCATGAAAAAAATGTACAAAATCTTCTTTGTCAAAACAGGCTTTTCTTTGCCTTCTTGTTTTGTGTTGTTTGGTGGCGTGGAAGACAAAAGTCGAAATTAACAAAGGAACCTTCAATTAGGTTGAGTTCAGGTCTGCAGACTTCTCTTCCATCTTCTACACTCCCAAATTGTGAAGGTGGTCTTCGATAAGCCCTACCTGAAGGAGCATAGTAATCTTGGAGGATCGGGTTTGGCCACATGTGAAGCTATTGGATTGTCTCTGGTTGCAGAATTTCCACTGGGAATCTTTTTGCATTGATCTAATGATTAGGATGTTCCAGGACATTTTGCCCCACACTGCCTCCTTCAAAAGACGTCCCTCGATCAGTGGAGCAATTTCGTTCTCCTGGTCGTCGCCCCCACTCCGAATCACTCTGGACTGATCACTCTACGTATCTATTTAGCCAAGCAGACATCTATTTGTCAGCACAATGAGTACCCGGAGGCTCTAAACAAGAGTCAACAGCAAAGCCATGGCCCACATACGCTGACGCTCATCCCACAAATGCATGAGGTTTTAACAGCATAACATTCATTATGAAGAAGCTTTTTTGCAACAGAGAAATTAACTACAATGTATTGTCTTGCTTTTTTCATAGTTTTTCTTCAAGATGTTCACAAAAAACCTTGCAAAAGTAACCTGTTGATAGTTGATTTACGACTTGACCCACAGACAAAATGGTGGGAAACCTCAAAGTTATTTTTTTTTAACTCACAATTTTCTGAGCACTGAAAGTGTTTACAGTCAGATCTTTAATTGTACCACAATACATTTATTAGGTCATTGTCTGCTGATTCAAAGCGCCGGCAGACCAAAGAATATGCAAATATACTGGAAATGCTGTGATATGTTCAAACGGTGTGTTAAAGCACAGAAGCTTCACTTTTGCCTTCATCCTTTTGATCATCTGGAACTCGTGTTCGTCTCAATGTAAGCCAAGGCCCTCCATGATACACCCTGCAAAACACAAAAAATATATGCTACTTTCTCTCCTCCATCCTCCCATCCTCACTATTTCCATCTCTGCAGCATCGAGATGATTTCAACCCCCTGAAACTCATTTCACCGGCTGCTTATGGAGAAAATGCTCGGTGCGTGTTTGAAAGACAATTGCTTGCATTTATTGATGCTTGCGGTGGTGACATCGTACACGTTGCGGCGCCCATTGGAACGCGATATTGTTGCAAAAGCAATTAACGACCTAGAAACACTACTGGTTCACTGTAGTACTGAATTGAAATAATGCTGGGCAGATGATGTGTAATTGCTGTAATTACATTTTAATGACACTTCTATAATTATGCTATAGCCGGAGTTTTCGTTTTTCAACATTACAGATTATGATTGGCATAAACCATTGTCCTTTGCACAAACACGCATCCCACTGAAGGCTTTCGTGAAGTTTGTTGTCATGCTAGTTTCAGCTTTAGAACTCAACAAAACGAGAGATTGAAAATAGATCACTTGCAATAACCACTATTACTAAAATCTGTGAAATTTTTGCAAAGGCCACAAGAGCCTCGTTTCTCAGACGGTTACCTTGACTGCTGCCACTGCCGACCTTTCTGTTTGCCAATTTCTACAAGTCCTAGCAGGAGAAACACGAGTGTGTTAACGATGGCCGCGCGCCGCAGAGAGGGAGCTTCAGCAATTGTGCATGTTGGGTTTGCTGTCATGTCGTATTGGGACACTTAATGGAACTGCGCCATCATTAATTCTCCCCCTGCGCTCTCCCCACTTTGACAAGCCGAAAGGTCTGCGGTTAAAAAAGTGTGCGGCTCAGGCTTGACCCTGGCTCCTTTAAGAACAGCAGGAAAGTGCAGCCTCCGGTGTGGCAGGAGAGCCTTGAATCATGGCAAGGAGACGGACAGATAAAAGTCAGAAGGAAGTAGGATACACATTAAATAAATGGAGGTCCCATTTTTTTAGTAATGACAGACACATTTTCAAAGAGTAGTTTGGATTATTTGAAGTGGGCTTGTGTGAGACACCTATTGATCGCCACAGTCCTGCGCTTCGTATATCGAGGTCAGACCATTCTCTTTCTGGAGAGGCAGGAACCTCTACGGCTGCATGAAAGCAAAGACATCCATTTCTGAGGAGAGGACACACACTTTCGACAAAAAACGAAACACACATGATGTAGAATATAGATATATAGATATAGATGGATAAAGAGAGATGCATTTGGTGCATGTTTATATGAAGATATACCGCTGCTTGCACTACTGCTGTGTATTCTATACTTGCATATTTTCACATCACGTTCCTCAATGTATTGCACTAATTGCGAAAAATAGAGCCTGTGAAGTGTTTGAAGAATTATGCTGCTCAATGGGAGAAGTGCACGGCAGAAACAGCATGCGCCTTCATAATTTTCACAAATACAAGAAATCCTGCACAAGCGGCTCCTCTCCCAACGTGTAACACTATTCAATGGTATGTTTGTGTTGGCATCACCCTAACATTGCTTATTTGTAAGAAAGTTTTAGACCAATTATAGTTACTTGCTCAGATAAAGGGGTCGTACAAATGTTTGACTGTCATACAAATCAATTGTGTGTTTAGAAATGGACTGAGATCCCATGAGGAGCAAGTTTCCATCTGCTTACAAACCAACGCTGGCGAGGTTTTGATTGAAATCTCAGGCCAGTGTGCTGTGACAGGTGTCGCCTCTGCCGACTCCTGTCTTTGTTGCCGAGTGCACAGGAGGGATTTCTGCTGCTGCTGTAACTCTGTTATACATTTTATAAGTGATCCTGACGGTAAAAATAACACCTGGAGTGTGCTGGTGTGGAGGTTGTGGGACTCCTGTTGTATCATGAAAAAAAAGAAAAAAAAAAGAAAAAAGTTTGAGTTGTCTTTGGACTGTTTACGTCATTTTCACAATCACAATCACAATCAAGAAAAGAAAAAGAAGAGAAATAGTTGAGCTGTTATTCTTGGCTTTGCAGAATGAATAAACATATTTATAAAGAATAAATGAAACGCACCAATAGATAAGGGAATTTGAGGTGTAATTGCGCCTGGGGCCTTGTGTAGATTGGGTGGGCAACTGGGAGAGATTGTGGCACCTTGACGATAAAAGTGTTTTGCTTTTTTTTTGTCTCTTTGTTGATGCATTTTGTTGAGTGTGTGTCTCCTTCCAGGTGTCAGGTGATGTATGGGGTTAGTGAAGTCCATTAAGATGCAGCTGCTCTGCTCTTGCAGTGAAAAAGGCTCTGAGGTGATGGTGTGGTCTTCACCTTCACCAATCCACTGCAGGTCTTTCTCATCGTCTAATGTGACCTTTATTTCAATGTTAAACGTGTCCAGTTTAAAACAATGCAAAATAGTGAAGGCCAGTCACCATTCCCAAAATGTGAATGAAGCTGAAGTGTTTCTATACTATTTGTAATATTTCACATTGGGAAAGCAAAGCCCTTGTTGTGGGGGAATGCAACAGTTTAAATAACAACAGTTTAAATAACAACAGTTTAAATAACATGTCATTTCAGTTCACAGCACCCTGATATTGCTGTTACCTTGAGCTCATAATTCATCTTGTTATATTTGTCGTTTGTTTGTTTGTTTCAACTATTTTTTCCCTAACATATGAGAGTACCCCTGTTTTTCTAGTAACAGCCATGTAACAATGATCAATAACATAATAGCTGCCAATAATGTCATAATTTAGGCCTTTTTTTAATGTAACAAAGTCCTTGATGTTATAACTTACAGTGTAATCTGATATTATCAATAAATTGTTGAAGTGGCATTTAAAAAAAATCCCATTAAAATGTAATGACAGCATGAAATAATGGAATAATACATAAATAGGGCAGTGGTTCAATAAAATATGTTTTGGGTGAAGTTATACCTATCAAAAATAGGTATGGTGGATAAAATAGTCATCATATCCTTTCATTGACGATCATACTTTACATCAATCATGGTTGTAGAAAATATTCTATTATTCTATGACATTACTGTCAAGTTATGTAATTTATTATAAAGTCACATGACGATGACAATAAACTGTGGCAGCAATAGAAAATGGGAAATAAAACAACAACTGTTCATTAGATTTTAAAAAAAATTCTCATTAGATTGGATAAAGTTGTCATTTTGTCTCAGGTTTCTTCAGATTTTTTGTTGGAACTTCTGACTGTTGAATTTATGGGAAGTGTCATTCGTATCGATCTAAACACACTCTCAAATGACCTATTATCCATTCTCAAACTTTGTCAGATTTTTAATCTGCTTGTCAACACATGCGTTTCGCTTCTAGTAACAGGGAATCATCTCAGAAAGGCGTCTTTTTCAGAAATCCAATTTCCTTAGCTTCTAAATTTAGCCTGCGTCGCTCTGAAACTGTATGAAAATTATTGGGGGGGGGGGGGGGGGGTTGAAATAAAGGAAACGTGAGGCAGGTTTCTCTATCTTATGTTATAACAAATGAAAGTGAAATATACCTTTGTGCACCCAGGTCTCATATGATTTATGAGCAATATGTTGGCCGTGGTTTGTGTATTTCAGTTTTAAATGACTCAAGTCGAACAGTACCAATGAAAGCAATAATACTAAAAAAAAAAAACTAAAAAACAACTGGAGCCTTTTTGTGTTGCTACAGTGAGAACACACACCTTAATGAAAATACATTTCATGACATAACCGGATTAGTTTGAAGTTTAATTGAGTGTATATCAGTCAAATACAGCAAAGGGAACAACAAATAAATATTTTTTTCTATGAATGACAGTGGAGAGTAAATGTACAAAGTGAAATAAAACACAATCACTTAAAGTGTTTCACAACTGCACTTATTTGCTGGTGAAAGGTAGAGCAGGTCTGCGTACATGGCCTGAATCCATCAGGGAACTTTTGCAGTGTAGAGAAATGCTGAGGAAGTGCTCAGTACATTTTGCATCTTTGCTGATAGTGGATGTGTCTGAGAGAAATCTGGCTTCACTGTAATGTTTTGGGAAAACAAACATTAAGGAAGGCGCCTGAAGCTTTGGAAACCTCTTGCTTACTATAATCTTAATTTGTTTTCATTATTACATACATTTTTTACAAAAACATTCAATTCTGAAACTCTGTAGTACATTAGTTTTTCATTGTCTCATTTTTTTTTATCATAATTTTACTCTAGAAGTGTGCGGGGGAAAGCTTCCAAGTGCCTCATTTCTCAGTTATTATTTACATTTCTTTACAAATCACACCTTAAATGATGCACGGGTGTGAATCCACCTCTTTATTCATTTTCCAGAACTGCATCATGTTGGGAAGTTCCCCTTAAGCCGAGACGGAATTTGCAGGATTTATCATGCCAGGTACATGGCTCTCAAGGCTCATGGATAGAAATTTCAAGTGAGTTTAAGCTCAGGTGTTACTGCAATACTAAGCCCCTGTCGTATGAAAGTAGTGGTTCGATATCAGCACTACTTCGACACACACATACACACACACAGGCAGAAAACACACGTTGTCCCACAAACACACAAGCTCATCAGGGACTGGGACACAATCGCTTTTTGACATGAATGGGTGGTGACATGTCCTTATTTCCAGAGCTGAAGCTTTTTCCCAAACTGTGCGATGAACCGAATGGAAATGGCGCGGCGTCGGCTGGTGCAGGCGACACAGCTGCCTCGGTCAATAGGCCAGAGCTGCTCAGGAGCCGACGGCACAGCCAATGGAGCCGGATCAAACGGCTTGATCTGTAAAGGGCCTGACTCGAGACACAAATTGACTATGGGTTGCAGGAGAGAGCACCTCTCGCCCAGTCGGATAACTTTCACAGTTCATAGACACAGCGAGAGGGACGTATTTTTGGAGGCCTGCCACAGTCATTAAACGGGGCCTATTTCTGTATTCCTCCCATGTATCTGTTGAAGATCTGTCACTGTGGCTCTGATAACATGAGAGGCAGAATCACCTTTGCCCCCGACGCTCGCCCATGTTGGTGATGGAGGGACTTATGCTATTAGACACCACAGGAAAGGATTTCACTCTTGTTACACTCCTGACTGCTGATTGAACACCCCGGCGCTATCTGTTACCGGGAGAGTGGTCTGCTGCCAGCGGCGCTTCTTGTGGTAGTAGATTATTTGCTTTCTCTCAGATGGATGTACTTTACATGACATTAAACAGAAGCAATATGAGATCTGCCCAGTACAAACTCATGCGGGCTCCCTCCCTCCCTCCCTCCCATTTGAGAAGCGTGGGAGAGTTTTCATGCACGATTAATCTCGTAAATCTAACATCTTATAATCGGTGATTTTTATTTTAAGGAGATATGATGTGGAATTAATGGTTGCATGCACTTTACAAAAAAACAGATAATGTTGTTTACACATGTTTCAAATTGGCAATCATGTAATTTGAAATGAAAATTAGACCCGCTTCCAGATCTGGCTGGCACTCTGGGCCGCAAAGTGTTTGTAATGTCTTGAGAGGGAGTAAATAAAGAGCCTAATGTGTTCTGGTGCGCACATCTAAATAAGACTTGTCAAGAGAACATAATCTTCTTCCCATGATGCCTTGTATATTGTGACGCCTTGGCTTGTTTGTTTTGCATTCAAAGAAGTGCTTTGAGAGGGAAATGATAGTGATATTTTCTCGTCAAATGTAATGACTCCCCATTTGAAAATCTTAAAAGTCTGCAACGGCGGCACTTTGTGCATCCAAATAAGCTTCAAGGGCCTGGGCTGCCTTTATTCACCAGAGGCATATGCTGTTCATGATTGCAAAATAATGTGAAGTATAGATCACTTCAGCATCAAAGACAAAGACCGAAATTGAATATACACACGCATTTCTATATGCCGTTTCCTAAACATAGTGAAATTTCATGAAATGAAGGACATATAAATGTATGTATAAAAAGACCTGCATTTTTCATGTGAGGGAAAGGTTATGCAGTCTGATAATAATTGAGAGGAGGACTAAACATGTTTATCCTTGATTATGATTTCATCGAGTTGGTAGTTGACTATTGGTTGGAGCATCTGCTGCCGATACTGAGAGAGCACAGCAGAGGCAATTTGTTCATCAACCTCTTCACCCCATTCCTCGGGATGGATGAAGAGGAGTGTGATTGATTAGGTCTGAATTGTGAAAGAAAGAGCGGGAGAGCAAAGAAAGTAGAAAATAATTCGGGATCTAACAAATCAGTTGTGTCATAACAAAGACCGGGAACCAATGCAGGTGGAATGAATGCAAAAGCGCTGTAGCAGGCCGTTGTCGACACAGACACAAACGCAAACCCGTATTGTCCCACAACCGAAAGTCGATCCTTTTTTTCAGAGTGCAGCTTTTCACAGGAAAACTGTGTTGAATTGTACTGTCTTGTGTTACAATACATTTTTCAGGTGCTGCAGCAACAGCCCAGTAAGTTATCATTACAATGACCAAGCATGAACATGCCCCAAGGAAACACAATAGTCAAATTAAGTTATGGACAACAAGCATAAGTCAACATTCAGCTATGCAGTCATGGAGTCATTTATGGAAAGTATTTTTTCATTTACAAATGAACTTCGATTCATAAAGTCTGCACTGCAGTCTGAGGTTTTCGGTTACATGCTGATTGCGAAACAAAGAGCTCAATGATAAAAACTTAAGTTTTAATATAAGTAAGAGACAGATGAGAAAAAAAAATTTGAACAAAGAGAGATAATTCAGCTTTAATAACGGTTTATTGAATGAAATGTGACCGTAATGTTGCATATTATGAAGTTGGTTTGGATAATGCTTTGAGAGAAACGAATACAAGAAAGGTTTTAGCTCCTCAGCTTGAATCAATACATAGAATTTTATACTGAATCGTTTTAATGTCAGATGAATTAATAAACAGTGGGAACAAAACACAAATGTCCCTGCATTCTCTTAAAGGATTTCACTGATACACCTGATTATCTCAGGCTTCTAAAATACAACATCAACCAGCTTCTCATACATTTAAAATCACCATTATTAATCTTCACTTTAAAGTACAGTGTTCAAGATGTTGTTTTGCTGTTATACAAAGCTTGATTGGATCATTTTGTTTAGAATTCACTTTGTTTTTTGTTTTGTAACAAATAGTGACAGAGCCTGTATGAGCCTATCAGGGTCTGTTTGTTTTGTTTGCTTTGCTTGGATTTAAAAAAGACTATGTGAGTTAAAATAAGTTAAAATATGGACATGTGTTACTGTATTTATATGATAAAAATAATAACATGTCAAAGCATTGATTTTTTTGGGGTGGTGCTGCTCAGGCATGAGTCTTAATCTTTTTTTTCCTGATATTTATTCTACCTCAATATGTTACATCACTTTCGTCGTAAAAGTTTACTTTTTTGGTTCAAAATGCATCTCGCTGGTTAAAATCATGCTCATTGTCTTCCCATTTTGTTGATTCTTTCGCTTCTTTTTAAAAAAAAATATATATATATATATATTTTCCTCTCTATCTTGTTCCTCTCCAGCCATAATTACACTTGCTGGAAATCCAATTTGATCCTGCAGTTTAGTCTTTTCGCTCTCTATGTAATTACTGGTACCTCCGACACCTGTATTGAACACATCTTTCATGGTTACAATTCTGTTTTATTTATGTGGGGACGATTAAAACGTAGTCATCTCACTGCACTTAGCATTAATGTGTAATGTGAAGGGGAGGGGGGGTAGTACGTGCATTTGCGTTAATGTTTAGTTTAATTTGGATTGTGTAGTTACATCCTCAAGTTGCTTGCCCACTTGGCGACGAGCTGGAAACACGACGCAGACACATTGAATAAAGTTGATATGCAGCACACGGTGCCAAACAGTGTTTACGCATACTTCGGGTACAGGGCGACGTCAACACTCATTTGGATTGGCTTTACAGGCAACCCGATGGCAGCAAGTCCAATATTTATTCTGCTTATAGTTCTGCTTTGCTCCGCAGTAACTCCTGGGGGAAATATCAGGCTCTTTAGCTGCTAACTGCCTCAACGGCAAGAGGCAAACTTTGTCTCTCAGCTGTGCAGGGCTGCACCTGTAGTGTAGAATGAGCTTAGCAGAGCTTCGGCTCTGACGCGGCCGCAGCACAAAGAAACAGAGCGGATGAAAGCAAACAAATCAACAATGAAGCAAATAAGAACTAGAGTCACCAAAACCGGGTTATGGTTGAACTCAAAACCCATGTAAGAACATCCAAACTCTGCTCGTGAGGCAAGAGTGTAAACCACAACCCCTCCATGCAGCCCTGGCATCATTAGATGCATCTCCAGATTAAAAACACATTGTGCGAGTTATAAAACTGAGGTTATAGCTGCAGATGTTATTCTGAACATCTGACGGTAAGTGGACATCACTTATTCAAGCAACATTTGTTTTATTAAACAAAGTGTAACACATATACGCTTTATTGTTTGCAGACAGATTCTCGCTGCGCTTGTTGCCGAGGTGGATTTGTCTCCTCAAATGTAAAATTCATCGGATGCTGTGCGCGGTGTTCTTTGTGCCGTGTCGCATGGGTCCAAAGTACCTGCAGAGTCACCGTATAGCATGCTGGCTGTGCGAGTACCCCATGCAGCCTTTGTTGAGTGTGTGAACTTCCTTCTTTCATGTCGAGGAGGCATTACAAACAATTTACCATTTTAAAGTGGCAGCCTGTATTTTGACCAAAGTTAAGACAGCCCAGTGTGCAGCAAGGCAATGCAGCAGATTTGCGTCTCGCAGTGACAAAAGGCGGCAGATTTTCTTGTTATTCACGGTTGTTTTGTGTTTGTCTCATTCCAGACGATGAGTTCATCTGTTTCTGTGTTTGAATGAAAACCAAACTTAATTGTGTTTTTGATGAATTCAAATTCGGCCTAACAAGCTCCTCCAAGGTGACTAAAGATTATCATAGAAAAAAATAAAGAAAAAATACGGAAGGGAGAACGCACACCTACTGTATTGCAATAAGCTGAAGCCCCGGAGGCAATAAATCAATAAAAGAAAGCCTCTGATAAATTTATTCCAACTTTCAGCTGGCGTTTATTCCAAGTGTCTAAGCTCAAAATGAAGATCATAAACTCAAAACCATGAGAACCCAGAAGAGAATTTGAGGGCTTCACAACAATCCTTCCTCATTAGTCGTATAAATCAGTTTCTTACTCGGAGATTACTGGATTCTGACCTGTTTGTCCCAAATCCCCCTTAAGTGAAATGATGAGCAAACGAGAAATTGATCTGAGACAAATTATCTCGCCCAGTTTGAACCGGTCACGTCCTGCTCAGGTGTGAGAGCAGCCCACCACTTGGCTGTTGTATGAGCCGAAGCCACCACCGTTTCCTTTTAACTCTGGGTTTTGTTGTTTTGTTTTATGAGCAGTGGCACATTTTTTAGAAGTGTATTAACAACATTGTGAAATATTATCGACATTAATGTTTCCTCCGTTTGGGTTCAGCATCCTATATTCAATGTCTAATCAATCTTTAAGATGCCCAAGGTTTCTACAAACTAGCTGGACAATGTGCAGTTTGCCAGATGATTTAGATGAAAATCTGAAGTTACCAGTAACAAAGTTTAGTAGTTTTGACGTTTTTGGATATCTGTGTTTTTTTCAGATGATAATTATTTTCCACTTTTACTTGCTACTTCGACACTTTTCAACTCTTAACATGCTGAAAATTGACTAACTATTTGTTTCTTCCATGGATGAGGAGATTAGTTGTGAAAGGATCAAGGCTCAATACTGAAGCTGCAGAAGACGCCAATTTTAAGAGTTTCAGTTTTAGGCCAATGATTGAATGCCATGATCTCCTGTTTCTGCTTCCACAATAGTGTTTCATATACAATCCAGCTTCGCTATGACATTTTTTCGGGGGTAATGTAGACACTTATTTTGTTTCTGACTCAAAACTGTGATGCAAGTTGAAATATTGAGGATAATTAAAATGCTCTATAATCAACGATGACACGGTAAAGTGAAATGTGTACTTTAAGAGAATATAAAAATCTTTTTTATTTGTTAAATGTTGGATTATTTAACCCCTCCCAGCCCAAATGTGAGGCGGACATGCAGGAATCCTCCGAGTTATAAAACTCGACTTCACCCCCTTCATATCGATTAATGTTTCTAAAACCAGCAAATGATACAAAACGCTCAAAATAAATGCACTTTGACATGTAAGTAAAGTGCTGCAGCTTGAGAACAATTGTGGATTTTTACTCTCTGCACTGGAGCTAAAATGCGATGTGCAACAACAAACCCAAACAACTCACATGTTGAAAATAGAACTGGTTTATACTTAGTATCTCAAAATTGCACAATAAACACCAAAAAAAACATACATATGTATGTTTAAAAAAACGCAGTTTACTTTCAAATCCGATAAACAATCATTTTACGTCTTGGATTTTTTTAGGTTTTGCTTTTCTTCTCACGTGAAATTTCCAGTTATTCGTTTATTTATTCAGGGTAATAGTAAGCTGCACCTCTGTGCCGGCAGCCAGGTCAAGTCAAGTGAACTTTCGCCTTGTGAATTTTCTGCTGCAACAAGACGTTTCAGCGTTGACCTCCGACTGTGCGGCGGCGAGACTGTCATGTGACTTTGATTTCACCTTCGTGGGTTGCTGTAAAAAAAAACAACAACAACAAACAAAAACAAAGCGGTCTGCACGCGGCCATGAGCCAGAAGCGGATGTGGAAACACATGCCTCCTGTCCCATCAGCTTAAATGAAACAAAGCTTTGCCAGCTAACGAGCATGTTAACTGACCGTTAGATACGCTCGTTAGCTCTCCGGGCATTATTTTCCCATTTCTATAACTTTTTTATCGACAAAATGTTGGAGCAGAATGAGGGAGCAAGAGCACAGAAATTCTGCGGGAGCTGTTGTGTTTGTGTGGCTTTAGCTGAGTTCACCCGCGTAACACACAGTATTGCCGCTACGGCAGCCATCTACAAAATAATAAGTGTGCGGCGTGTTATCTGTTGCTGTGCTGCTTTCTATTATGAAGCAAGTCTGTTGAGTCTTAACAAAATGAAAGAGCATCGTATCATATTTTTACAGCGCATGATTTTTCATTTTCCTCTTTTTTTCCCCACCGTGTTACCTGAAGATCTTGAAACCGTTCCATAATTTATCAGGTCAGGGGGCTTTTTATTATGCTTTCTTTTTTTTTCTTATTATTATTATTGGTATTATTTTTCCTGGCTCCATCTGTGACAGGAAGCAGCAGACTGTGAAAAGTAAAGTCAAAGAGTTTGACAAAGAGCAGGCACTGTTTAATAACTTTTCTCCTTTCTCTTAGTCTGAACGTGAATTTTTATGTCGCGAGCCATCTCATATTCGAAGAAGGGGATTGTTAATGACTCGTTAGGCACTCTGAGGAGTAAAAACTCTAGAAACGAGAGCCGTCATTGCGTTTGCGCCGTGGACGATGATGAATGGTTCCAAACAGGATTTTTAAAAGGTTTTGGTTAAACACCGTGACTCCATTTCTATAAGGTTTGTGAGCTTCTGTTGCACATAATTGAAAGACCCTGACAGAGACCAACAGCTCGTTAGAAAAAAGAAAACAACAATACAGTATTTTCTACTTTTAATAATTAAATTTTCCCCTCGTATAGTTTTTTGTTTTTTTTCCTGAAATTGGCCGGGCATGTGAATGTGATGACCAGGTTTGGTCTCAGCCAGTCAATGATGAAAAGCTGGGGGGGGGGGGGGGGGGGGTGGGGGGGGGGGGGTAATTCATTAATATCGCTGGTAAAGCAATTATGAAATATGTATGTGGAACACATTGCATCAGCGTGATGAAAGTCTGTCATTGTCCTCACTGCTGGTTTTAGCATTGACATTTTAATTGGTGATTTTCAGCTCTCATTCTGCACCAAAAATACTCTGACGACGGAGAAAGTTTCTAGGACATTTCAGAGAGAATGTTAGCTTCTAAGCCGGTCACATACACACCCATGCACGCTGACACAAACACACACACACTCACACTCGCTCACACACACACACACACACACACACACACACACACACACACACACACACACACACACACACACACACACACACACACACACACACACACACACACACACACACACAGCAGAGTCATTGAAATTGAGTAGTCTGACTGCGCCTTGTGTGGGCTCAGTGACAGCGTTGATTAAACATTAAGGAAGAGATATAATGCCATTTTACCATTGTGAGTTATCCAACCCCTTTGTACTATCATTTCATCTTTGCCCTTGAACTCAAACACATTGCCGACTGACAGGAAAGAAAGAATAATGATAATGAATTATGCATAAATGAGAACTTGAATTCATCTTTATCCAACTTCGGAAACTTGGTGCATTTGAGGACCCCTGAGTGTTATTTGTCATGCAGCTGACAGGAAACGCTGCGGTGGGCGCTTGTAAAAATGGTTCAGTGTCTCTGGCAAAATGAACAGTTTTGTGCAGCGTCGTGGACAGCAATCCTGATCCCGCCCATCTTTGGTGGGCATTAGCAGGTGAGAGATGGAAGAAAGGAAAAAAAATGAGCAATGTGTGCGCTGCTTTTTCTTTCAGATCCTTTTTCTTTTGTTGTCAAATGACGGCGTCAAATTATCTGCACATTGGAGTTGAAATACCTGGTCTGGTTGCATCCAGCATCTGTTTTGCTCAATATATGAAATGCAACAGCACCAGGACACTTCCTTTCTTCCTTTCTGCCTAACACTGTATGTCTCATATCTAATACTCTCAGATGCAGCAGCCGCTGAATTTCCTTTTCCTGCGAAACAGTAAAGTGACAACAGAGCCTGTGATTCCGGATGAAGTGTCTGCTGAGATACAGAGGAGCAGCAGACATTCAGAGAGCGGATAGGATTTCTAGCAGCAGCGGTGTCTCACCGATTGTTGTTTTGTCATAAGCTTGTCTGATCCATCACAGTGGAGTCGTAGTTAGTAAATAGAGGTCATAGATGTCTTCTCCTATACATATCAATAATGTCGAAAGCGTGAGCTTTAGATACACTTGGACAATCAGTAAAAAATTGCAGCCAAATACACTGATATATTCATAGCTTTATTCCCACCCAGGTTACACACTTATCACTTTCATTTTGGCCAAGATATTGCTGTTGGGATACGTGTAATTTTCTCTGCAGGCCTTCACATTTCCTGGATATCTTATCATCAGCCTGTGCCCTTTGATATCATGAACTTTTGAGCGTGATATGAAAGGCGGTTTTGTTTGCTTCTCATGAAGGTGCGCGGCATAGTTTGTGGGGTTTTCAACGTTTTTTTTTTATTTTTTTTTTATTTTTACTCTGTGAATCCCTGCAAATTATTTCTGGGAAACTGTGCAGGGGCGACTCGTGTACGGTTGGTTTCCAAGTTACAGATGAAGTGCTGTTATTCAGACATGTTGAGTTTTTCTTACATCTGCTCCCCGCAGTGTAATAGATTACCCGAGGCGGCTCTCAGCTAACCTGCCAAACTTGAGGCGAGAAAGTACAACTTTTAGGCTGTACCATTTACTTTGAAACAATCCACTGGTTGAGTACATTTCAACTTTCCATTATTACAGAAACCACAAGCTTGTACTTGCCCTGTGTCCGGAATGGAGAAAAACAGATGATAATAACAAGCCGTGCGACATGGATACTATAACACCACTGCTATTTAGCAAAGCTTCAGTAATGTTACTATTGACAAAGCACAGTGAGACTTACCATACTTAACTTGACCTCTCTCGTAAAACTTTGTTTTAGAAAAATAAATAAATCTCCCTGTTACCATTTTGAAAAGCTCCTGTTGACTTAAGAAACACTACAATAACACAGATCCCAGAGTCCATTAAAAAGAGTAACTACTACTTGGAATGTTTCACTATTTTTATCAACATCTTGCATTATGTTCTCTATGCTCTCCCTTCATTATTGGAATAATTACTTTTCACTTAATAATCAGCCTGCTGAGACGCTTTCGGAGTGTTCCGAGGTCATTCTGACTTCTTTGTTAAAGCCAGCAAGGTTTGTTTTTTTGTTTTATTTTTTATATGAGTGTTTTTCTTTTCCCATTTCATTATTCTGAAATCCAAGCTATGACTTTAGCTTTGTTAATAAACCAAACAACGCCTTAGGATCTTCCCTGCCTCCATGTGTGTGTGTTTTTTCTGAACCACTTGGCCGGTCATTACAGTGTTAAGAATGGGATGAACAAACATCCTGAGAACATAATCGTCTCCGGGCCACTGGAATCTATTTTCTCTACATTGGAAAACAAAAGCGTCACGAAGAAAAGCAAATACATTAATACTGTGCTCCTCAACATCAGATACAATTCTGACTTTAATTGGATCTGTCTTACCCAGATATGTGTGTATTTTTCAATGATGGATCAGTGTACTGTAGCGTTCAGAAAACTGCAAACCATATTGTTTTACAGTACTGTCTCTGTCTTTGGTGCTCGTGCTCTTTACAAGTGGGACACGGACAATTGTGGTCACTCCACCTTCAGGTTAATAGCTGTCATCACATTTTGATTGCACTGTTGCGAAATCCTAATTGTTGCACAGAAATCTTTTTTTCTTCTCACTGAGATAAAGAAGCCAAACAGGAATGGGATGAAATAATAACAGTTAAAATGGTCAGCTTTGGTAAATGGGATGCTCTCATTTTTGTAATTGCACCTTCACACACGGACAAAAAAACCCATGAATCATGTTAGTTAACAATTTCGTGTTGTTCTCCCTGACGCTGTAGCAAATTGTCCCTGTGACCCATTATTGTTTTAAGTAGCATCATTAGTCTAAGTGCCCTGTATATTTATCTGTGTTGTAAAGTTACGGACCCTTTGATAGAAAACAGCCATTTCATAACTTTGAAAGTGATTATACTTTTAAGAATTGTGTTGAAGCATATGCAGCTATTTTAATTCACTTGTGCACGGGGAGGCACTCTGCATCCAAGCTGCACTTGATA
The DNA here is from genome assembly GCF_963383615.2 of Lipophrys pholis. Taxonomy (NCBI): domain Eukaryota; kingdom Metazoa; phylum Chordata; class Actinopteri; order Blenniiformes; family Blenniidae; genus Lipophrys; species Lipophrys pholis. The sequence continues at coordinate 9,513,958 of NC_137642.1, read as the reverse complement.
AAGGTGCTATCACCATCAATGAAAGCAATAATTATCACAACAACACATACATAAGTCCTCTATTAGATTAGGACCCACTTTAATAGACTCCCCGCAAGTGTGGGACTGGAGGCTTAATGTAATTGGTTACGAGCTGACACGGCGAGGTAGGAGTCACAAAGAATCAACCAGATTTATACTGTAGCTCAGCCATTTTTCCTCTCCCTCCCCGTCTCCTGCTGAAGCTTTATTTGACCACTCTAATCGCTCCTGTCCTGTGATCTCACAAGTGTGTCATATAAATGGCTGGCGCATTCTGTTTATTTTTCCCATCCATAATACATAGGGTATCTAAATCCTGCTGGCGTGTGCAGGAAACGGTGGGAGAGGGTGAGAAAGAAGGGGGGAAGATCAAGATAGAGAGCGAGAGAGAGAGAGAGAGAAAGAGAGAGAGAGCGAGGTGGCTTTCTGTTGGTGCGAGGCATAAAGGCTCAGAACAAAGTGGCAGAAATACATACACATAAGCCGACAAGAGCCGGCGAGGCCACGCACTGTGGTCCGCTGGCTGAGAAGTGGTGATTTGAGAGTTTGGAGCTTAGAAAAGCTTTAGGCCGAGTTTGATCTGCTCCTCTTCCAGTCGGTATTCAGAATCGGCCCCCTAACTATTGACTGATGCTCACCTGACTGCGAGGTCACCCCCCCCCCCCCCCCCCCAAAAAAAAATAAAGTGAGAAAAAACCCAACAAAAAAAACCAAAACAACATATTTTAATTCGGCTGTCTGGAAAGAACAAATTGCTCTCTTGTGTAACCTTTATCTTTCTTTATCCAACAGACACGGAACAATTGTTGTCTTTGTCCGGCACAATTCAGAGAATGGCGCCGACATTTCCATACACTCACTGGTTCATTTGCACAGCAGATCCTCGAGCTGGAGTCGTTTAGAGGCACAGCACAGTGTATCAGATGAAAATAAACAGGGGGAAGAATATGTTGTGCCGGCGTACAATCACCAGACACAGCCCCCGCCATTTCTGTTTAGCTGGGATTTATAGATTGAAGTCAGTAAATTCAGTGACTGGTGTTGCACATAAATCTGTATCCTAATCATATATACATACACGCGCCAAGGCTTTCCCCTTACATCCATTACCTTAACTACAAGTAACCGAATCAATAAAAATGCAGGCATATTTGTAATTACTGTATCAACATTTTTATGAGATTTTAAAACATTAAACAAGCTTATTTTACTTTTTCTACCTTCCGTGTACCTCTAGTATTAGACAAAAGCCACGTAAGTCAGGGCTTCAGCACGAAGATGGTTTTACTGTGTCACTGGCAGAGAAATTACTGTCCTCTTTTATTTACACAGGCATTGGGAATCAACTCCCCTACCTCTTGTTATGAACCAAAATTGGTTCTAAATGTTGCAGCTTTAATAACATACAGAAAGTACGCAGACACAACACAGGATGCGATGAGCAAAAAGTTCCCAAGTCCTTAAAGCCGATTCACACAATTCACTTATTCCTCTATTTGTTTTGTTTTGACTGATAGCTAAAGCTGTTAAACATTTTCCTTCTTGTTTCTGATCTATTCTCTTCTGCTGCTCCTCTTTGCCGGGGTCGCCACAAGTAATTGTGGAAGTAACTGCAATCTACATAATGGATTTGCATAGTTTTTACACCAGGTCCTGCTTTCCAACCTGAATCTTCTCAACTGTCAAGTCAAGCCACAACCTAATGCAGCACCAGGGGTTTGATTTTATTTTGTTCAGTTCTTTTCTATTCTACCCACAGGAACACAGACAGATTAAAAAGATTGTGAAAGAAATACTACCTCTTTTCCCTGCACATTCCAACCACTTTAGGTTCATTAATAGTTTTAAGAAATAGGGTCAAAGTCTGTGTGGAGTTATAATGCTAACAACAGAAAAAAACTTTGAATTGGAGCCTTTTTGAAAACTGTTCAGGGTACCTATGCCTCCTCTCCACTGCGGTTCTGTATGTGATTAATATTTGACCAGTGCACATTATCATGTGTTTTAGTGGGCGCATACTGTTGGTTGCCATGTTAAACATGAGAGTTTATTTTCCACTGGCTGAAAACAAATCCCCTCTCTTTCCACAAACTCGCCGAGAGCCCGACTAACTTGGCCCGCGGTTGATTGTGTAGCTGCGTACTTCTTGACTCATCTGCGCTCATATATATATGCAGCAGCCCATGAATATTTCAGCCTTTAACCCACAGCTAGACAATATCAGTGGAACATGAGTGTCATCTGTTTCAGAGAGATTATTAAAAGAAATTTTTGCCTTGCGTCCTCCGAATGACTCACAACAAATACAAACAAAATCCTACTCTATTGTTTTCTGGGACTCTTTTTTTTTTTTTTTCCCCCCCAGAAGGATTTTAATTTATTTTTTTTTCCTAATTTATTTTACATTCTGTGTCTTGCAGCAGAGCTTTATGCATAAGCTGCTGCTCAGAAAATGTGTCTCCTCTTGGTTTACTGCTGGTATTGCAGCGCAAAGCCAGGATAAACAGGTGCCCGTTCTGAGATTATTCAGTGTCGGGGAAACATTTGGAGCTGAACCGCACACTTCTCTACCTTCTACAGAGTTCATAGAAAGTACAAAACATGTATTTTTACCCAGCGCAAATTAAACACCGTACAGTGGCACGAACTGAAAAGAAACAGCCAAACACAAAAAAATTGTAGTTTTGCTTTTCTGATCCCAGGTTTGTCCAAAGGTATTATCCTTGATTTGATGAAGCTGTCAAAAGTGTCATGAAACGATGGTTTGGAGACAGCAGAGGATCAAAGCGCGTCTTTCTAATATCTGCCGTTAAGTAGTACAAGCATTCAGGAACTGCGTTCTGCAGAACTAAGTAATTACACCTGCCAAGTGTTATTCAAAAAAAGTCATGTTTTCCACCAGTTTCTCGGCCCCCTAAAACCCAATCTAGGCTGCATGAATGACAGGATTGCAAAAACTGTGGAAAAAGGAAAAACGAGAGTGACTGAACTGGAATAGAAGTGTCGTGGGGAGAAGATGGATTCCTGTGCTCTCAGTGGAAAGCTGTCATAACAGTCCTCGGCAGCTGTTCTGGGAGCAGCTAGGAGTCGCTGGAAATATGTCACACACACCTCCACTCCTCTGTACAGGCCCAGGCAGTAGTCCCACCTAACTGTGCCACATTTCCATCTCATTGTGGTGAAAGCCACCCAACAGAGAGCGAGAGGAGCCGGGGGTGGGGGGTGGGGGTCCTTTAATTTAGTCTCACAAGAAAGCTTTATGCCCCCATCCGCCCCATCCCACAAGAGAAGGAGTGCTCAGCGGGAAGACCTGCAGACGTACATCGGCCTCTCGTGTTGCTCCCCTCCGTGCCTCCATCAGATCTGCCGTGATGAGGAGTGACTGCGTAATGGGAATGAACATACACCCTCGTTGCTGGTATCCTTGCTGTGTAACCATCGAGTGCTGTAACCGGTATGTTTCCCCCTCAAAACGGAGTCGAACAAATGTACAGCATTAGAGTTAACAGCAGCGAGCAGTCGGGGGATCCGGAGAGTAAAAGTCATGTCATGGCTGATAAGACTCAGCCCCTGGCCCTACAGGAGGCAGTTTAAACTTTGGAAATTATGAATGCCCACCAGACTCTTATACCATGTTTGTACTCTCAGCCTGGAAAGCTCTGTGCCGCTAATTCTTTTTGCTCTAGTGGTTTGCAATGACAATGTTGGCACTTTTGTGAAACACCAAATTAAATGTGATACTTCGTTTATTCATGAGGGTTTTTTTTTTTTTTTCACTGTTATCTCACTGGTTAAGGTTTTAAGCTCAACATATTCAAGACGAGGATCCAAATAGGTGTCTAATGAAGCCGTCACAGATGCTTCAGGCAAATAAACTGCAGACAAGAAATAATAGCGTTGGATTCTTGCAGGCCACGCTGGTGATGCTAAGTCCTGTGAAGCGGTGGTTTTCAGTGTGGGTGGGCCTCCGTGCGGTGGCACCACAAATAATAACCCTAACCCACTAATTATTGGGAGCAAAACGGAAGAGTTAAAACTTTGTAATAAACTTTCACACGAAATATTAAGACATAGCTGATATTTGATTTAAATTAAATATTGAGGGGTGGGGGGGGGGGGGGTCCTCAACGAGTCCTCAAGGGGTTAAAGCATCAAACTAACATGAGGATGTTCAGTTGCTCCTGGATCCCAGATGTATATAATAGTTTCCAACTTTCAAATACAGCTTGAGACAAGTTGAAAGTGGCACAATGTGGTTAAACCTCTATGGAGTGGAACCTGGTTAATTCCTGTTGTAAAAGTTAAAACCACGAGCTCCAGAGCTCTCCCAAACTGGCTGGATTTGAGTATATTGGGAAACGTTTGATTGGATCTCTGAACTCTTCAGACACATTTGAATTATTTGTTCATAAAGATTTCATTCTTTTCATGTTCTGAATCTTCTTTAGATTTATATTTTTGGGCACATGTGACCAACGAACCCGCTGTAAGTGCACTCATAGGTACGAGTCAGACCATCTCCTGATGGTATAATGGTTCGATCATTGACCTTAGAGTGAGAACACCTCCAGTTTGTTTTCAGCATTAGTGGATTTGCATGTTCGTTATTTTTTACAGGTACTCCCGTTTCCTCACACTGTCCAAAATCATGTGTTTGAGGGAAATTGGTTACTCTGTATTCCCTGTGATGAACTGGCGACTTGTACGGTGTGTAATCTGCCCGGCCCTAAGTATAACAAAGCAGTATAAACGATGGTTGAATAGAAGAAGACCCTGGTGTTCTCTATGTGTGCAAGTTTGAATTTCCCTCGGGCATTCTGTCTTTCCCCCCACAACCCAAAGACATGTTGATTGCTAACCTGATTTTCCTGCAGATCTGAAAGACTTTTGTATGACTCTTTGTCTTTGCGGTTACCCTGTGATGGACTGGCTACTTGTCCAGAGTGCACCCCACCATTATCCAGTTGTCAGCTGGGATGAAGAGTGGATATGAATTGATAAGTGGAAGTAAGTGTTGGCACTCTCCATTTCTCCTCAAGGAAATACCAGGCTGCTCCTTTGTATCACCATGTTTATCGCTTCCTTTGTCCTTCCCATGTTTGTCACTGGATGCATCTTCAAACACCTCGCTGAAATTATATCAGTTTGTCAGGGCAACGTGACTGAATCAAGACAACCGAAAATACAATAAGTTGGTCTGTAAAGCCAAATCACATGGTAAATATATATTGTAATGGGCTGTAATCATTTGAGCCTCATTACAAAGTACAGTGATGAAAAGCTTGTTTGTATAAGTCTGTAGAAGTGTAAGGGAATTAATGATTTTTTTTTTTGCATCATGATTTTTCTTTTTTTAATTCTCAGATGTTATTCAGCATTTTTATATCCTATTTAATAAGTAAATGTGGCGCCACAAATAGATACAAAAAATTACTTTAATAATCTTAATGTATTTGTTCCTTGAGGCTATAGAGCAACAAAATGACTTTACATTTGTCACTTATAATCAATAAACTCAATAATATCTGTCATTATATTTCCCATCACGGAGTTTGTTATAATCACTTTAATCTTTCGGTAGAATTTCACATAATCTACCTCATATTAGGTGTCTCCAACGAGAATGAGTCTGACTCTAATAATTGAGTTTAATTTATTTTCTTTAATACTTTAAGATAGATTTGTTTGTTGACTTGCTGGAGGACACACACACACTGTTTCTCCACATTCTAATCAAAGGCCTCGCATCCATTGAAGGACGCTGCTGTGTCCTTCCAAAGACCCGAAGGCTAGCCAGAACCTGCTTCCTCTCCAAAAATGAAGCATTTCTAGCAGATAATAAACTAATGGTGCATCCGGGCAACGCTCACCAAGTTGAAAAGGTGAAAGGTTGTCCCGAGCAGGTGTCCTTGAATGAAGCCTGTCTACTGTGAATTGACAGTCTTTTTGTAACCACAGCTCTATATCACTGATTAAAATCACTAGTTGCTTGATTTTCACTGACTTTACAAGTGAGTAAGAACTGCCGCGAGGTGTTACCAAGTGCATCCTAAACAAATAGAAAATCAATGAAAAGTAAATAGTTTCTTCCATTTTTTTTTTTTTAATCAACACAAACATAGAAAGCTAAAATGACTAATAAGCAAACATCACAAAGTTTAAAAGAAACACTTATATGCAATTAATCTAAAATAATGAAAGTTTAATGGTTTTTCACTGAACTGAATCGTGTGAAAAAACTGAAACTTTTTTTATTGAGTCAACATTTATTTGAGGTGCACCTGTATTTTAGCTGCAGTAGCGTGCAATCCCTTGACTCCGAGCTGAAAATAGATTCAGAAGATGGTATGAGGTTGTTTTTTTTTTTATACTAGAGCAGTCCTCACCTGTTTTAATCAACACAATTTGTCGCAAACTTGAATATAAGGTCAACTTCTATGAACAGGCTTGTCATTCACTCAGTTCCACGAGTTAACACACGTCTAAATATATGAAATTCCCCTTTTTTTTTTTGCAGCGAGGATTTAGAAAAGCATATGTTTTGGAGATGCTGTTATCTAAAGCCTCCACTGCTGTAAATGTAGAGGAGCAAGACGCATATGAATCATAATGTAAAAGGGCATTTACCAAAATATTTTATTAGCTGCAGAGTATAGAAACCTCCTGAATACCCAGTAACTCGGCTGCTGATATTGTTTCACCGGACGAGAAAAGGATAGAATTGAATATGAAAAGACTCCACAATTCATTCCTTGAGGCCACACAGTGGTGGTTGGAGAACCCCGGTTTGTTTTTCTGCAGATATGTGACTGCTGATAATCAAAGTGTCAGCGAAAAGCTGTGCTTAATATTCAGCAGTAATAATGTATCTGTTTGTGTTTGTTGCCCACTTTTGAAAAGTACCTGTCCAAAACAAGTCAGGCATGGTGAACCACTTGCATACTTTTTCCGCTTGGTTAAGTTTACGGAACGACTGCGATTTGGGTTTGATGTTGCAGGAGACAACTGTGACTTAGATGTAAAACCTTCATAGCATATAGCTTGAACCTTGCACTATATACTGTTAAAAATGATTGTTTTGTTTTTTTTCGTTTCCAGACCCCACAGCTTCTCCTATCCTTACACAAACACTGTATTTCTTTGACTGTGAGCGTAATCCAAGCAGCAATTACATTTCTCAAGATGTAAACAGCAAATCAAATTAACTCCAGAACATCAGACTGACATATAATTGTCAGTCATTCTAGAAACAATTACCAGTCTGCAATAATGGCCTCAAATGCTCTGGAAGGGTTTTTCATCAGAATTTAGACTTTGGCTGTAGGGATTTTAGTGAATGAGCTTCACTACTGATGCTGGAAGATGTAATCTGATACATGTTCATGGTCCAATTCTTCCCAAAGATGATTTAGAAGGTTTGGATCGAGGCTCACTGTGAACCATCAGGTTTTCTAACACTATTTAGAAAAAAATGAATATTATCCTTCATGTGTAGGATCATGATCATTCCCCGAAGCCAGAAACAGGCTCAAGCTGGGAACATTGTCACGATGAAGCGTTATGACCCAATAATTGTTGGTTTGGTTGTCCCTGTGTTGAACTGCAGTGTTCATTAAGGTCTCCTCTCTCCTCCTGTCAGGGTGCATACATGTGTCGGAGTGTGATTGGTTGCTGCAAGACAGGTGGTGAGTGCTGATTGGGCTGACACAAGAAGACTAGAGACAGAAGGTATGTCCGAATAGTCCCTTCTATCTCCTTTCCCTTTTCCTTAACCCCCAGAAGTGTTTAAGTGGCTGTCATGATTAGGGACGTACAAATTGTCTATTAAGTAAGGAAAAGAGGCTCAATGCTTCCTTTATAACCTCCTTTAGCCGAGGAAACACTGATGCATCCTTTACCAATGGGGACAAGATAATGCTGCCCCACCTGCTCATCTGAGCGTTCACAAAAACTCACAATGACTCAACACAGATCATGTTAAATTACCAATGCAATAATATGCCTTGAACAACTTTAAATAATCTAAACCCTATATCCCAACTATGAATGTTATAATGTCGTAAAACAAACAGGGCAAAGTTAAGTTTTTGAGCCGGCTGTTCTCAGTTTGCATTGTTTATTTATTCACATTGCAGCCTCTTTTCCTTTGATGTCAATTCAAACCTTGTGATATTTGAGATTAAGATTAGAGGCACAGGGGAAAGTGTTTCTTGTGCTTCTTGTAGTCCATTTTTGGAAATTTGTAGTTTGATCATCACGGCAGACGTCACTGACCTGCGCCGCCGGCGGATTATTATTACGTCACCGAGTGGAAGTGTGGTCCAATTGTCACAACAACATCCTTTAGGAAGCCTCCGAACACTTGGATGACGTCACGGGGTTTAGGAAAAGTGGATAGGAAAGGAGATAGGAGGGACTATTTGGAAGCACCCAAAGCGTTTTTAGACCAATGGCTGCTCCACAAGCTCTCGGCTCCCTTTCACCTTTCCACCACCAACAAAACCAGTTCTTGGATTAAGTTTGTGTAGTCTGATGTGTGAGTTCCTTGTCACTGTGTTAAATAGATGACAAATCCAATTTGTGTTGAGTAGTATTATTGTGTTTAGTACTGTATATAGGGCACTTTAAGCAGTTTAGGTATGAGTGAGAAGGTTTTCTTCTGCTTTGAAAGGTAGGAATTTAGGTTAGAAAATGGCCTTTTGTTTCCTTTTTTCCTTTCTTTGTTGGGTAAGTTTAGGGCCGATTTGTGTATTTTTGTGTGTTGTTTTAGGCACATCTCACATCAAAAGTAAAATAAAATGCTTTCTTTGTATTAAAAAAACATGTGACTGTCCTTTCTTGGGAGTTGGAAGAGCAGAGGGACAAACCATGGACAAAACATAACAGAGATAAGACCATTAACACACGAACGTCAACGTCTCAGCTATAATTTATTCATTCAATTTACCGGTAATACTTTGTCACTGATTTCTTTTATATTGCTAGTGACTCATGCAGTCCTGTATCATAATTTGTACATTAACATTTCAGCCTGAACTGACCAGTCTCCATCATCAGATGCCGGCTCTGTTTTTTTAGATTTACTCTGTGAGACACACTGTTAAAAGTGAAAAGGTTTAATACAACCGCCTCACTCCCTATATCTGCATGGTTTTATTGTGAGATTTACGGCTGAGCCTGTAAATGCAACAGCGCGCTATTCCAATTGAAAAGCAACACAAAAATAAATAAATAAACAACATAAAGCCACAGCAGTGACTATCAAGTGAGTCCCTCGGCCTGCAGTTGCATATGCCAGATGGGATAATGATGCAGATGCAACAAGTTAAAGTGGTGACTGGTGGATGAACAATGACACGTTCATTTATTCGTATTTATTTCCCAAAACACTCCAATGACATAACAACCATAAAAGGATATTTCTGTGCTTGATTTTAGTGTTTCGCTGCCTTTAAACAGATCACGTCACGTTACCGAGCTGGTGAATTACTGACCATGATGTGAACAAATATAAACATGCATGCAATAGAAAGCAGGCATGCATGTGCTGATTACACAGGCGGTGGACCGAGGGGCATAGATGACTTTATTAGCACCAGAGGTCAGATTATATGGTTTTATTGTTTAACATGCCCACATCCTTTACTTAGCAATAGATGTCATCATCTTCTATTGCTTCCATTAACATTGTTGTCGTCAAAGTCATTGCTGATATCAAAGAACGTCGTGACATCTTTATAGCTGCTGCCCGCAGCGACAAAGCAACAAGGATTTAGAAAAGCATCATTTCTGGAGACGCCAATATATGGAGCCTTTGCTTGCGATTCGTGCAGTGGAAAGTTTCCTATAGAGCAAGATGGCAAGTGAACAAAATCTCCCTAAATAAATCAATATGGAAGAAAACTGTATGATTTATTAACAAATATTTGGCCCAAATTAAGACTCAAATGGACTGAATTGGCTCATAGTCCCACAGAAAAAAACACATGGGACAGCAGCCGTTGTTAACGCAGAGTCCTTCAAACAGTAAGTTCTTTTATAACCTGACGAGGAAGTCATAGATCCCATAAATAGAACTACGCTTTTGATTGTGAAAAGGTTGTTGAGCTTGATAATCGCGGCAATTGGAAACCGATTTTAAGTTCTGATGTGTAATTACAACAACCCAATGTCAAAAGCTCATACCCCTCAAGTACCCCTCAAGTACAGGCCTTTAGCATGACTATCAACTCCAATCTGTTACCTTGATTTCTGCGCTCACCTCTTTCGCAATGGTGTTTTTCTTTAAGTGGGACTTTATGCAAACCCCTTTGAGTCAAGATCATTTACAAAACTGTGAGTAGAAATACAACAAAATGGGGTTGTTTTTGTGTACTTAATGACATGTTTTACATCATAGATAAAACTGTGCACATTCATTCAGCCTAATGTTAACTACAGACCTTTTTTAGGCTTTTAACTGAAGATCCCTTGAAACAACTCATCGACTTCAGAATGAGGCAAATTGAAGTGCTAAAATACAAAGTTATTTTCAGGTTATACGACTCATTGCTCAACACTTTCTTCAGGCAGAAGTAAAAACACAGTCAGGGAGTGTAATCTGAAACTGCTGCAAAACACAAAATATAGTAAGTCTGCAGAAGAGACTGCACATCAAAAAGTGGAAAAGATGCATCTAAATGACTGTCGGGTTCATTTTTCATTCACTCATTCAAGTTCATTTCCGGTTTTCTCATTTTTTAAAAAGATTAAATTCAAATTTGATCCAGTTTCATTTTACGTCCTTTAAAAGGTTTTAAATATAGCTAACCAATGGTGATGGTTTTATACAGGTCGCTTTTGGTGAGAGGAAAATGAGTTTTGAAGTTAAGACTATAAATGTTTTTTGTATTCTCCTCCAATATTGAAAAGGTTTTTTTTTTGGGGGTTTTGCCGTTAATTTATTTTTTAAAGAGAATACTCTCGTCTACAGTTAATGTGTGGTGAGGAAACCTGTTTCAGTCAGTGGCTGGAAATGTCAGCCTTCCCAGGATGTTGTGGCCTTTCACTGTAATAATTTCCATCAAGAAATCAAGAGTTTACAGTCATTTTCTCAAAAATTGCTATGTAATTTTCTCTACTTAATGTGATTCATAGGAGAAAATTTTAAGGCGGGAAGTAGCATTTTGTTATTTCAACTACTCCTAAAAAGTGACTCATGTAATCACCAGGTGTGTGCATGCCTTCTTTGGGATTGCACACCGTATAATGCATTGTAAAATTACATTGTCCTTAAAATGGGGAAGGCAATTTGTTATAATCACTACAGTATGTAACCGTTTATAACAAAATGCGCAAAACATGATCACATATTGTATTCAGGCTATTCATTGCAAAAGGCGGCAGATTATAATAAAATTATGTCTTACCACACAATGAAGTAATATTTGCCTAATTTTCAGGTTTCAATATAATGCAGTGTATTGTGGTGTTACAGGGCATCCCAGAATATTGTTTAGGATATTTCAAGACATTCAAGAATCCTCACAAATTTTACAACTCCAATTATAATAATTATTACAACTCCAGAATTCCCAAACTGTCTTGAAATCTCACACATTCTGGACAATTCAGACATTCTAGAAATATGACACATTCGAAAATTTGGATCTCTGAACAATTCTGGAATCCTGAACACAAACGAGAACTCTCACAAGGTACACGTGTCTCGAACATTCTAAAATCATTGACATAGAGAACTTCACGGTGTCTTAAACTAATACATTGTGAAACTCTGACGCGTCCTAGTATTCCCACAAGTCTAGAACTCTGAATTATATAGAATATAGATTAAAATTCTATAACTCACAAACTTTTTCATCTTGCATAACTTCCAGTTTTTAGGAAATTTCGTTTTGATGGGGAGAAATTTGGAAAATTGCAATTCCCGGCAAATGTTGCATCGTTTGAATATTCTATTGAGTAAACCCTGATTTGGAGAATGAATGTAACCCACTCATCAGCAGCCTAATAAACTAAAATAATCCACCACTCTTTTGCAGACCGTAGTGCGGCTGTGTGGCCGGTTACTTCAATTCTGTAAAAGTTTGCTGCGCTTTCTCCCGCATGTCCACAGCTAGAATTCTACTTGTTCCCTCAGCAAACTGCGGCAGCTTGCAGCTACCGCACTGTCTTTCCTCCTGAAAATGCACAATCAAGATTGATTTGTTGTCTGATCCTGGTCTCACGATTAAATGGCTCCTTCAAGTGGTGATCATTTCAAAATGTGACAAACCTGGATGTCTTTTGCATGTATTTTCCAGTACAATCGACTTGTTTTTTTTAGTCATGTGGTGGTTTGAGCGATTGTGATCTGACTTTAAAACATTAATGTTGAGTCAGTTTTTGTTCTCAGATTTTAAAGATGGGCTCGCTAAATATCTCCTGTACCTCCCACCTGTTGCAGAGGAGCTGCTTGATAGAACAAGCAGACTTGTTTTTTTATTTTTTGTTCCTGCTTGCTTTTGTATCTGTTTAAAGATTGATGGAGATGAGGTGAGAGAATAAAGTGAAGTGGTGAGTGAGACAACCAATTACGTGTCGTGTAATTACTTTTCCAATGAGAAATTTTTCAAATAACACTCATAATTATGCCCAATTGGAATGATGTGCAAAAAATAGAGATAAAACCAAAAAGGAAAGGGCATTATGCTTGAAAATCACCACTGTCGAGGATCAGAACGATTCAAATTGCCACACAGTAGTTGGATTTATAAAGTAATATGGAAGAAAATGACATGTTGTGAGCGGCATGTCTCCGCCGAGATTGCGTAATTTGTCAAAAAAACAAAAACATGTCATTGGAATGATTTGAAAATGTAATAATCCCATCACAAAACGTGCAGGCTGAGAGTGAATGTTCAATAACATGAACTGAACATAATCCAGCACTCACGCAGCCATATTTTATCTGTGTGGGGAACGACTCGCATTGAGCCACAGAAGATACAGTAGCTTGAGCAGGGATATTTTCAGGAGGGGGTGTATTTGTTCAGTTTTCATTTTCATTCGTCCCCTCTTGCAAATCTTCACGGGTGTGTGTCTAACGTAGTCCTGGCCGTCTGTGTGTGTGTGTGTGTGTGTGTGTGTGTGTGTGTGTGTGTGTGTGTGTGTGTGTGTGTGTGTGTGTGTGTGTATGCACAATACATCTTCATATAGGCCTCTGCATGCAACATATAGCGGCTTTGACAGATCGAAAACCAAAATCATTTCTCACATCACGCCACACTGGGCAGTGTAGATTTTTGATTAACAGCTGTAATCGAACTTGAGCCCCTCTCTCTGAGCCATTTCCCCTTGGCTGTCCAAAAAAGAACCACGTTGGATTTCGAGCTGTCTCAGACTTCAAAAGGGGGTGAGGTGGGAAAGAAGTGAGGAAGTGCAAGTGGAGACACATAGACACAGAGAGGGTGGGGTTGGTTAGAAGGGTGGGAATGTACTTGAAAGGGAGATAGGGAAACAAAAAGATGTGTGTGTGTGTGTGTGTGTGTGTGTGTGTGTGTGTGTGTGTGTGTGTGTGTGTGTGTGTGTGTGTGTGTGTGTGTGTGTGTGTGTGTGTGTGTGTGTGTGTGTGTGTGTGTGTGTGCGTGTGTGCGTGTGTGCGTGTGAGCTTTGCGTTCGTGCCGTGAGAGAAAAAGGGCTGTTGGTGGTAAGCAATTTCCAGTCAATAGACCCCCAAAAAGGTAGGAGAGCAGAGGACGCATCACCTTTGGCCAAGTTCTAAAGTGCTCATTTAAAAAAATCTCAGAAAAGTTGCCGAGGGTTTTAAGCAGTATCGACTTTCCTCTCAGTCTGCGAGGAATGCCTGAAGGAGAACCCGCTCAAAGTCCAAGTGAGCCCACACAGCTGATGTGCAAATGTGGGACAAAAATCCATAGTGGGGAAGACATTTCTTTCCCTTGGCTTCTCTGTTGTCAGCATAAAATATAACAGGACAGTAAACTGATACTACTTGTTTACGATGCTGGAGCAGAGAAGATGCCAAGGATAAGTGCGCGTGTGTGTGTGTGTGTGTTTTTCAGAATCAGTTGTCATTCCAAACACGTGCGGGCGCCATTTAATTTGCCATGTTACACCACAATAAATCTGCCCCACCATCATACTAATGTTAACAAGAGAGAGGGGATTTGGATGAACTTGTGTCAGGCTGATTTTTATCACTTTTCTGATCTAATCTACTCCTCTCGTTGTTGTTGTTGTTGTTGTTTGCCATCCAGCCATGCTGGAACTAACTAAAACAACAACAAAAAAATCCCACTCGATATTCAACTCCACCCAAGCGAGCAGTGTGTTACTCCCACAAGACGGTCTGACATAAAAACGCCTGGAAGCCAGGAACCACAAAACCCAGCTCGCGAGCATGTGAGGATGTCTTTCCTTAACCCCTACATTAAAAATCATATTCATATAAAAATTAAATCCGCTGTACTCAGACTTCTACACCAAGATAGATTAAAAAAAAAAAAAACCTTCTGTACTTTAGGAAGAAGAGCAGAGTTTCTCTTCACAATTCCCAGTTTAATTTCACTCTTCAATACATTATGATGCAATTATGCATAATTTGGCTCCACTGTCTATAGAAGTCTTTATTACATATAACCATGCATATGTATAAGGGCTGCCGTTTTATTTCTTTCTGTCTGATATTAACAGCGAAGGAGAACACAGGAGTCCCCAGTGTCACCTCGCGCTGTCAGCTCACTGTGAAACCAAGGTCAAATGTGGGAGTGATTTACTCTGATCCCCGATCATAATCACATTTTTATGTTAGGTCTGCACTTTGTGACCTTCAACTACAAGAAATGTTGGTATCATGGATTGTATACTGTGTGAGAGGTGTTTGGTGTAGAAGTAGGGAACTGGCAGTGTCTGTGGGTGTGTCAGTAATCGATAAAGGTGGTCACCTGCTCTCCCGACGTCGTGGCGTTCAGATTGTTAAAATTAAAGTTGCGTTATTTGTCAGTTTTGCTACACATTTTTCACGCGTAGAGAACTGAAATGGCATTTTGCTCTCACACGACAGTTTAGAAATAGAAATTCCGCCGATTATTGAGCTTTGGAAATATGTTTTCTCTTGACTGAAACAATTTATACACATCCCGTGTCCATTCTTTAATTTTGAGTTTTCTATAGATCACTGTTGGTTGTAGTTGGCGTCCCTTTTATTCATCAACCACGTGGTACAATGTATGGCTCAGCAGCGTAAATATTTAATTATTTGACCAAGTGTGTGTCAGCAATTCACTGTCGTGCTTCGTCTGCAGCCGCCTTTTTATGGATGGATCAACAGCTATAGACATAAATAGGAAGGGAATTATTCAGAAGGGTGTGACCCCTTGGGAGCAAACAGGCTTTGACCTTGTGGCTTCTGCATTTACCTGTTCAGCTTATATATTAAATGCATCAGTCTTCTACAAGCGTTTTATCTCTGTTTGGGTAGCAGGGGATTCCGACACAGTCCAAACACGAGGACACAACCATAGTAGCTAGAGGAAATCCACACAGGCACGGGAAGAACATGCAAACTCAACAGAAAAACACTAGCTCAGAGGTGAACCCGTGTATTCATGCTATTTATTTCATTTTGTGATACAGATTTATGGGAATCATTTTTCCTTAAATTAATCTGCTGGTTTGAAAAGCATTGAAAGCACATGTGAAAGAGGTCAGATGTAAATTTGCTTAGGTCAAGCCCCCTTTTGACAATAATGAAATAAAAAATATTTTCCTATTTTTCTCGAGGAGACGGATCAGGTATTTCCAAAGTGGGTCAAAGAATTTCTGTTTGGCGTTTTGCTCCCTGGTGGCAATAAACAAACATGTTCATTAAGAATAAACAGAGCGGCTTCATAATTGTATAATTATAATTGTTGACCATAATTGCTGGACAGAGCATGTTGACATATTCAAGCGAAGAGGATTCAAAACATTAATTGGAGCGGCGTACAGTTCGCTAACACATATTCGCCAGAGAAGTAGTTCAATAGAGAACAGAATCCATTTATTCCTTTTTCCTAACATCTCGTGTCTGCTCAGGGTTTGTTTGAAGGTTGTCACTCCAACACATGGCTGACAGAGACAGACAGTCACACGGGCTCGGGATGTCAGTTTCAAGCATGGATTTTACCAAGGCTGGATGTGGGAGCAGAAGTGAGACATGCAAACCCAGTGCAGGAAACTGTAGGCAGAAATGACAACACCATTCACCCAGGCACAGTGCACTCCTTGTTAACGGATCATCCTATTATTTCAACGACACATGTATCATTTTTTTGTGGTTTTTGTCATTAATTCTAATGGTGATCTTAACATTGTGCTCCGTGACATAATTGATTGGCTGTGAGAACATTACTCAGGGCTAAAAAAAAAAAAAAAAAGTATCAGGTTTATTCAGCCTTTAAAGATGTATTAGGAAAAACAAGAGAGAACAACTCTTTAATGTCAAAGTCAGAGAATGAAGTTAGCAGGGTTGAACAACCCTGTCTCCTGGGAATTATCTGTAGCCTATACGGGAATAATTTGTTTTTACCAATTTTGTTTTAAGAAGAAACACAACAACTGCAGGGGTTTTGCGTCATGGCAACCTTCCCTCCCCATTAGTTTTATTATGTTTTCTTGCAGCTCCAGTCGTTCACACATGTGAGAAGGAGTTCGGGGTTGATGACAGGTAGGCAAAGCTTTCACGTAATGAACTAGGGTTTGCAGCGTCATAAAAACATTCTAAGACATTTGTGAAGGACTTATGCCATTATGCATATTTTCTATATGAGTTTGATCAAAGTTTGGATCACAAATAACTCCAGCTGTTCCCAGTCTCTCACTGAACTAACACACAGAGAGATAACGTCACGTTTTTGCCTCTGATTACGCAGAACTGTAGTTTTTCTTTTCCAAACTGTAAACAATTTCTGTGAGCATGTAAAACATATTAGGAAACATATTTAGCATATGTGCCAATGTTATTGTGGTTGTTTTTAGGGTTTATAAAGAATAAACAACAACTAAAATGTCTTATTACTGTTATCAGATCAACACCTCACGGAGTTTCAAAAATGTTCATTCACATTACAACCTGTCCCATTTTTTTCCCCTGCTGCTATAATTGTATGGCCTTCAAACTGTATGGAGGACATCCTCTAGGCGTACAACAGGTCAGAGGTGATGCCTTTTCCGTCTTAATGTTCGAGAAAGAAAAATCAGGACAAAAAAAATTGGTGGAAATAGGTGTTACGGAGAGTTTTCTACTAATCCATAAGTGTAACTGTTGTAACAGTGCCAGTATGAAAAGACTTGCCAGATCTCAAATGCTGATAACTGCAATATCTTATGAAGTGGGAAAACATCAACAAATCTAGCATTCAAGCACAAATTACTTCTTGGCGCGGCAACCTGGGCTGGAGGTTTGCAATGTGGTTCAAGCTCTGAAAAGGGGGATTTATCCTGCTACACTACTCCAGCTACAAATCATGGGAATTACTGAATCTTACTGCTAGTTCCTAAACCTGCCTCACGCCCCAAGGTATCCAGTTTACCATCTCCATAAATACAACGAGTAGTTAACTATGGCGATATGCACTGTGATTAGTTGGAAACACCCTCCGTTGGTGAATACTGGTCAAAGATTTGCAGGGAGGACGAAAGAGGTTAGAATTGGCCCAGGACATTTGAGAGATCCCTGCAAAGAGAAACGTCTCAGCTGTGTGTTACAGATGAACTTACAGCTTGAAGAGATCAAGTAGATTGTATTGATATCCTGACAGGCTTGTTGCTGCCTTCATCCTGTACAGAAGACGAGTGAAGAACAAAGACATCAAAGAGATAATAGCAATACAGGGATTCACCAATGAGGAGAGCCGTGTTTTCGGTGACAGGGTGCAGTTTATTGCACGCGCAAACTGTCCTAAACTACTCCTCCCACTGTGATTTTAAAATGCCTTTCTTTCATCTCGACGATGAAGGAGGTACAAAATAAGTGTTTTGCCATCTGCAATAAAAAGGAAGTTTCTCGTTTTAATGGCATGGGTATAGCCAAGCGGGGAGTGCACCTTGCTGTTCATCTCCTGCATACGAGTGTGAGCTGTCTGGGTGATGGCCATTATGGTTCCTACTACTGCCTGTGCGTCCTCTCCGCCGGGATCACTGAAGTGTTGGAACTAACAAGCTTGGGATGCAGACAGCGGATGCACAAATGGGATTTTGTCCTGAAAGCTTTCGAGTTTGCTCCCTGTCTTCGGCAGACGCAGGAGAGAGGGTGGCAACGTTTGCGGGGACTGTCTTGAGTTATGCGCCAACAGAAATGAGATGATTACATCTGATAATCTCGCTAATGATCTACACTGGGGAGGAGAGCACATAAAATTGAATGAGCTACACCGATGTACACAGTTTCAGTCTCATACTCTCATCTGTTTTTTTTCCCTCTCATTCTCTTTCACTGGAGCTCCGATTTATGCAGAATGCGAGATGTTCTCCACCCAGGAAGATATGCAATATTCCTTGTCATAGTTTAAGCTCACACGCAGGATGTAGGGCAGAGACACAAACAGACAGACACTTTAAAACTGTTCCCCAAGATATTCCTTCATATAAACACAAATGCCTGTCTCTTCTTCTGTCTTATTCCCCCCCCCTCTGCCTTCCAGACACACATGCACACACAGAAAGCAGCAGAGAGTGAATCCGCACATTGCTCGCGGCCCCAAGGTTAGTACAGATTAAAAGATGTGTCATTGATGGAAAAGGCTCCTCCTCCCTCCCCGGCCTGTCACAGTGTGTTTAGGAACAACCCACTTCATTTTCGCAGCATAATGGGTAAACAGAGTGTGATCAGTCCAATTACCCCCTCATTGCAGAGGCGTTCTGGCGGGAATGGCCTGTAGAGAGAGTTAGCTGTCTGGCGCGCGGTAGAGTTGCAACAGTAACACCTGCTGCCCGGAGCCCTCACTTGTATGAATCTCAATTTGTTTGTACAGCCATGCCAAAATACGGTGACCAAGAAGCGAAACCTTTGAGGGGGATGGCATTGATGGTCAGCCTCATGATTGCTGTTTTATTTTTGTTTTTGCTTTTGCTGTCTGCACATGTGTGCAAGCAAGTTCAGAAGGTGTTGTTCTTGTGTCAGCATCGCTCCTTCCACTGGATTGTTTTGTTCTTGACTGTGCAGCTTTCAAGGACTGTGAATTTTCTTATTCCCCCTCTGCACTACATTTTACAGCTGAGTAGATGCATGATTTTGCCATGGAGACCTAAACTACAGTATAGAAACAAGCAGCAGCCCTGAACATGAATTCTGAAAAAGGTCGATAATATAGTTTTACCTGTTTTCAAGTGATATCCACCCTCAGAAAAAGAAAGGTTGGATTTTTACCATTTGTTTTATAGCCAACAGGACTGTTTGACAAATGAATGCAAGTATAAATGTCAGTGAATATTTTCAGGATCTACAGTGAGTTTACCTGCAAAAGAAGCAGAAATTGTATTCAATTTTTTTTCCTCTATGGAACATACAATGACATATCTGTTGATAGTCATTGTCCCAATTAGTCTTTGAAGACTGTAGAAGTTCTGTTTGTTCATTGTTTGCCCCTTTGGCAGCTATTTGACTTTTTTGTATTAGTTATTCTAATAACTTTCTGATTAAAGAAAAAAGCTTAAAAAATATTGACACAGAGTTTTTTTAGCAAGAATTGACAGAGAGACAGAGAGCTCTGTCAGCAGGAAGTAGGAATTGCCTTTTGGGATTCATTTGGCTCCACTAATTGAAACTAATACCTTTGAAATGGCATATTGATTTGGCTGAAGCTCAATTTTTCCAAATGTGCACTGTAAAAATGAATGAATAACACAAATTGTGGAGGTGCATACAGTTTCTTCTTTTATAAAGGAGTTTGAGGATTGTTGCCTGTGTGGCGCCACAAAGTCATGAAGATGATGCCAAACATATTATTGTGGGACTTCAAAGTATCTTTTGTTTCCTGGGCTGTTGTGCAGTAGAATGCCTCAGGCAGTTTGTGTTGGTGGCCTAATTAAAAAAAAGAAAAAAGCTCATAGTGTCACTAGGTATACAGTGTTTTTTTTTGTTTCTTTTCTTTTTTCGCTTTTAAAGAAGTCAACATCACTACAGTACAGCGCTCCACCTTGAAATGGTATCTGTTCGAAATCTGTGCCTTCATCAGTAAGTTCAGGTGACTTTTCTCCCTGATGTGCACGTGCGTGTGCGCGAGTGCGCGGATGACAGGTGAACCCAGTGTTGATTGATGCAGGTAAATGATGTTTTTCCCTGAGGTTTCAGAGGAGAGGAAGAAAAAGAAAAAACCCTTGCCACATAGTGAACACAGTTGCGCAAAGCACAAATTACTTTTGCTGTCAGCGGTTCCGACTCAATCAAGCGCTGTTTTCGGACAACTTTATTTTATGGGTTTACATAAACACCCTGTGTTACTTAATAAAAAAAAACCGTCGCCTCAGACAAAAATGAAAATCGTGAAATATGTCAGAATGATTTCGGGGGATTCCAGTATTTATTTATTTATTTTTTCCATTCCAGGCGTCCTCGTGAACAATGGGCTCTCACCGCTCCTGCAGTCACTCTCCGTCGCGCGTTTTCCTGATGCGCAGCGCCTCTCCAACTGCTCCCTCACTTTGACAAATTCCTGGACGTGAGCGGGTCTGCTGAACGGCTGCTTGCTGCTGAAGATGATCCCCTGAATATTTTAGAAGTTGAGCAGCCCTGCCACACTTCCCCCCCGCTGGTTGACGATCAGATTGGAAGAACACAATGGGACTTTTCTCATTTTGGAGTTTTTCTCTTTTGGCTTTCGTTTTGCTCTTCCCCTTTCACCCCAAGTTTGTGGCTCAAGCGGAAATAACTTTTCCCAGAACAATAGACAGATTTTATCGCCTGGAGGTAACGCCATTGGAGGCAGGTGTCACCACAGTGACAAAGGAGTTGGAAATCTCACACCAAGTCGACAATAACGCGAAAGTTTTACGCGCGTTTGAGAAGAGGGTATCCGGCGCTCTGAAAACGAACAATGGCCAGCAATTGGGGAATGAAACAGAGAGTGGAAGTGATGCACCGATCAACATCGAACCAAACATCCGTGGCGATTTCCAAATACCTGTTCAAAAGTATGGCAACGTATTTGAGGAGAGCCGAGAACGACCCACAGTCAAGATATTATCAGAAAACACATTTTCTGTCAGGGGGAAGAAGGAGAAAAGGAGTGTGAGCGCAACATACAACGATAACGTGGAAAGGAGTATAAGTGGAGAAGCGCAGTCCAGGGAGCTGTTTGTGGAGACTGTCCAGGGTGTTTCCAACCCCCGAGCCGAGTATCGGCGCTCTGGGGAGGAAGCCCGAGGGTCTAACCAAAGACAAAGTGAGCCACACCTGGACACTTCTACTTTTGCTCTGTCGGGAGACTCGGCACACAACCAGGCGATGGTGCACTGGTCCGGGCACAACAGCAGCGTGAGTTTCAGTTTAACCTAAGCATACCTTCTTCAAGATTCCATAGAAAACGAAATGTCCCACAGAGTAATCATTTTTTGATTTCTTTTTCTTTGCTTGAGATGCAAATTTGGAACGTGATACGGATTGACGTGACACATTTTTACGCACAGCTGTTTCAGTGCGCACGGAGGTATTTCTGTGCTGTAAATTAATAGTTATGGTCTAAAACACGACTGAATTGAATCGTGCATTTGTTCTCTTTAGATTGATTTTTATTTTTTATCTGTGGTTGCCATGCAAAGGTCGTGAATGTATGCGCACTGCGCGCCTTTTGGATGTGACTGCGTACTTGCAGGATTCCCTCTCACCCACTTCAGCCAGAATAGAATCACTAATTTCAACAAACTGTTAGTCTCTTGAACTTCAAATTAAGAGTTTTCCCCCAGGCAACTTTGATGTGACACTGAGCCGTGAGAAGGGGCAAGCATTTTGGCAGCTATCACAAGGCATTAATTATTTATGGGGTAATCAAGTAATGCCTCACAGGAAGGTGTAGTGGCCACAACTTAAAAAGAATTCTGTCCAACTTGGCCCTTAATGTAATGCAGAGGTGACACTAAGTGACCTTTCAGCAAATTAAACAAGCTTTTGTCATTGACATTTAACTCACACTTAGCAGTTGTCCAATTTTCTGGGTGAATGCAATGTTGCAGTATGCTTGTTGTTGAATATGATTCCAAGCTTTACACTCTGCGCAACTTAAATGGGTGACTGGACATAGCAGTAACCATCCAGGCTTGTTCATTGTTCATCTAAAACACACACACACACACACACACACACACACACACACACACACACACACACACACACACACACACACACACACACACACACACACACACACACACACACACACACACACACACACACACACACACACAGCTGCATGCTCAGTGGTTGCACAACATTTTACCATCACAAAGACAAAACCATGGAGAGTTTATCTTACTTAACATACACAGCGTGCAAAAGTGTTTGCAAGCAGCAGCATTTATCAGGCACAGAGATCTTAAAACTACAAAGAGCCCTGTATGAAAAAAAAAAAAAAAAGCTGCTCTGCAGTTTTACTTCAGGTAATTTAGATCACCTTAGTTCACTGGGCAAAAGGGTGTGAGGCAGGAACATTAATCTCCGGCCACATCTAAAGATTTCAGTGTCCCAGAAAACCTGCAAATATTCGTTCATTATGCAGAAATGCAGGTATATTGTACTGGGTGGATTATATAATGGAGCCTCTAATTGTATGTTACATACTCTGTTTTGTGGTGCTTGTCATACGGATAGAGGCATCACAGACTAGAGCCATGTGGATCAGTCCAAAAATGCACCTTGTAAAATCTTATTTGGGAGATGTATCGTGAAATATGCCTTTGGTATGAGACGTCTTCACCAACGATGGCCTTTTGTACTGCAGGACACTGTTCACTGGATCATCACTGATGGGCTTGTCACTGCAGCCAGTCAACATTTGAGATTTATACAGTCTGAACCCCTGTCCGTGCTCCCAAAAGTACGAGTGAAACTGCGGAGCATAAATTGATGGCATTTTACGACTAGATGTTAGAGCTCGGGCTGTATTAGATGTAAATGACTGATAATAAATCCAATCTTAAAGGGACATTTGAAGGGAAATTACTTCATTCTTGTGGTGTAGGGTAGTTCTATCAAATATTCACTTCAAGACTTTGCCTGTGATCCGGCCAAGATGTAGAATCCCACAGGGAGTAAAATGAGAAAAGAGGTAGAAGGTGACGGTGAAACTGCCAGTGGAGGAACTCCAGAGTTTGGATTTGATAAAGAAATCTATCGGGTAAAACCTCAGATCTGTTTAAAAATTTGTCCCTCAACTATTATTCGATTTTGGTGATTGTCAGAGACATCAAAGCCTCGAGTCATAGCTCTCTGCTCTCTGACTGTAGGAGAGATAACATTGATTGGACTCGACCATGGGAATAAAACATATATGCTACACAAATAAATTTTTAAATCCCTGCTTGTTAACTACATGTGGTATTGATTGGGTGTGCATGTCTCTTGCTCCTTCAATCTGTTGTGAATCTGCATGGGCATGGTAATACGAAATTTGCCTGCTTTGTAATAATGTGTGCTCTGAATATGTGCAAAAACAGAAATTAAAGTAATTAAAATATTTCTAAATATTGGCTGGGGAGTGTCCTGTCATGGCAAAACAATATTTAATTATTATTTTTTTGCCTCACATGGGCGCTCAAGCTGTGGTATGACCATGGCGGTAATCTTTTGAGGCAGATATTACGGCTCGTCGTACACTCAAGGGATGCAGAAACACCCCACCCCCCCGGAGGCAAAAGTCTTAGTGTGCAAGCCAGCTGGTGGTCAGGGAGCTATTGGCAGCCAAATGATTTTTAGGCTCCTGACTGGCCATTTTCACAAGCACCTCACACACACGACTGACCAAAACTGGGACAGTGTGTTGAAGCTGAGGACGGTAATGAGGTCTTTATCGACTCCACATCTCATGAGCTTCCAGTGCAGAATGACACTGTGATTTGTGTAAATACAACCCGCATACCACAAAGTAACGTCTGCCCATCTTCACTGGCCTACTATTAGTAGAGGGAACAGACACTGACGAGGCCAGATGTTCTTCTTGGCCACAGAGTCAATCTACTTGTTTTGGTTTTTTGTTATTTCTTCCAGTGTGGCAATAGTCAAACCAATAAGTCAGCTTGGTATAACGTTGTCCTTTTTGCCGTGACGGACTGGAAAACGAGACAGGCCCTCTGGGCCATGTTGTTGGCGTGCTTAATCAGAATGAGGCCATTATTGTTGCACATAATCTCATTGGTATAAATAGATAATAAAAAAGAGGAAATGGCACTGCCCTGGGGGACACCTGTGTTAAAAACCGGTTCATTAGACAGACAGCCTTTCCATTTAACATGCCAGAGCTGGCTGCACAGAAACTCCTTGATCCATAAAATCAAATGGAATTTGTTCCCAATTCACAAAGGCATTTGACCAGAGTTTGAGGCGAATTACAGGATGATGAAAAGTACATTAAAAAGCTGTCACCGTTCTAGCGCTTTGAATGCAACAAATGAGAATATTTCAATATGTGTTTTCTTTACTTGTGAGGTCCCTCCTTTGACATTTACATTTACTAACATGCTTGCATTTTATACACATTTTTAAAATTTCACCATCATGATTTATGATAAAGTCACAGAAATTAGACCAACCATGTCAGTTTCAGTCAATGGTGCACCCAATGTGATAATGTGAAGCTTTCTGTATGTTTTATTCACACCACACTTGCAACCCCAAAGGATTCTGATCCATGCTATGTTTGAGGAAAATAAAGAGTTTCATTTTCTCTCATTGCAAACAAATTACTTCTTGCTGTGCCACACTTTTTGGAGATTTTTGAGCATTAGGGAATGTCTCTATTTTTATTTAGTGACTTGTCTCCTAATGTTTTTGTTTGTTGTTTTTGTATACCGAATATGGATGTAAAAGTTGCAGCCCCAAACCACAAATGAACAGCAAAATATATCTTTTACTTCTTCCTACCGAGAGCTTTTTCTGTGTCTACCTGTTTGTTCCTGGAGGTGTCAGTACCACTCGCCTCTTCATTAATCCAGCCTGTCTCAAGCCTTTAGGGGTGCACTGTCCACTGATGTGATTGTAAGATGCTGATTGAAACTGCAGCAATCTTTTGTACTGCATAAGAGGGCTTGAGTCAAGCTCCCAGAGCAGGCAGAGTTAATGGTGCTGACCATAAGCCTGAGTGAGTGACGCGTTTTCTCATGTGTTGCAGTTAACCGCGGTTTTGAAATGTATTGCTGGCACAGGTTGTTCTGGTTCACCGGAGATTGTTGTGGTTGTGTAGTCTACACGTTCAGCCATCCGTCATGTTACTTTTGCAATGGCAGTGACATGAGATGGGGTTGTGACGGGCCAGAGGCTTTAACAGCCCCTGGTAATGTAACTTTGGCTAAAACAGTAAAGCCAGAGGTTCAGGACTTTATTCTGGTGCCTCTGTCAGATATAATGAGCTTGGGAAGCCAAGAATAGCTTGATCATTAACACGAGGCAATAGTCAGTTCACACCAACATGTAGTTTGGTTAGCCACAATCAGAGTTGTGATCACAGAAGCAGGAGTGAGTCTCCACAGCTCTTTAAACCGCCGAACCAAACACCATGATCACGAGTAAAGCCAAAAAACACACCTTATCTCATAACAAACGCTCATGTTTGGCTCCTGGAAGTGCACTCAATACGTGGGATGCATAAGAAAGGGGTTGTTGTGGAAACTAGAGCAGCTTTGCCAACAGTTGAATTATTGTGGCCACTTGACTTATTCGGTGTCAGGTTTGCAGGGTGTTCCCAGTCTGCAGTGTGAGATAGAACAAACTGTCTGATCTGAGGTGATTCCACTGAGCAGTGTACAGCACTTACAGGCTCTGTTGTCAACACCTTGGTGCCAGATAACACACAGCACGTTCAGATGTCTTGTTGAGTCAACGACCTGGCGGACCACAGCTGATGCAATAGCACACAAACAAATGACGGCATGCAAATGTGGGACGTTTCCTGTCCCAACAACCACTAGAAATGCAGAAATGTGAATTACGCAGATTCCCAGGAAGGTAAAATACTGGATCATGTTTGTAGTCTCCGTCTACTTCCAAACCAAGTAATAATAGGTGGACAGCAGCTGCCAGTCATTAAAAAAGAATCACGTTATTTCATTAAAGGTGTGCCTTCAAATCAATTTCAGCTCACGACAGTGATGTACGAAATCTGCTGTGTGTTCTCAGTTATGCATAAAAATTTCAGGTCCTCGCATACTCACATTTGTATGGAAGTGAAGCCAAATTATCTCAAATCCGCTGCTGCCTGAGTATGTGTGGTAGTGACAGGGGTCGCAGAGCCGTAACATTGAGGTCACATCCATAAACTCTGCTTAACGCAGCTGTCAATCAGAGCCACGAGACTTTTTGGATTATTCAATAAAGACTCTCAGGTGAAGGCATCAGGAATGACCAGTGTGTTGATAAAATAGCTAAACTAATTTTGTGTTTAGTAAATAGTTTCGTAGAAGGACTATTTACTTAAAATATATTATTTTGGAATTAGAAGTTTTAGTACAACCAACTACAGAAGATGACAAGATGTTTGGATTTCACACCCCAAGTCCTGTCTTTAAATACATGATCTGAGGAGTAACTTAGTAACAGCATTGACTAAGTGAGCTTTCATATCAGTGGTCAATTAGCGAACATGAAAATTTATTGCCGTGACTACCAGAAAAAGTAGATGAATTAGAGCCAAAATAAATTAAACCTTTGATAATTGACTGGATATTAACCCAACATAATGTACCAGAACCATTCAAAGTAACTTATACATACCAAGCCGTGATGTATTTACATTTATTTATTACTACCCTCACCAGCAGTATGTCGTACTTTGATTTCACGACGGTGTATTCTTAATTCCTTCATATTCAATTTATTCTCTGAAACCACACACTAACTATCCATGATTTAATGACGTATCAACATCCCTAGTTGCATATCAACACTTGTTACCATAGCTATTAGTTAATGTTAACGCTCACTAAATATATCCTACACAGGGCTGTGAATGTCTTATTTTCAGCTTCAAACCTGTAACCATGCTTGCTGCAAGGCTGCAGCAGGCAGGAGTTGGAGCTTTACCTTGCAGTTTGTTAAAGAAATGTTCTGGATTGGCCGCTTCTGATCATATGCCAAGAAAGAAGAAGTGTTCACATTGTTATTTAATTTTTCTCTTTGCCTTAGTTTTATTTTTATGGCACACAGGATACCAGTTCCACCCTCTGTGTAGTAATAATTCATTAAAATCCCAGTTTTTACTCCTCAAATGACATGCATGTGTGCCCTTTTTGTCATGAATCATTTGTGCTTGGGGACCATAATGCATCACACCAACAAATCCTCTCAGCACTTCCCCAGCACTTACAATTTACACTTGCAAAGTGCATTTTAAGCAGCAAATAAAGGCCCACCACCATCCGCTGTATGTTCAAGCCCACTACCACTCTTTTATTTCTTTCACTTTCTCTCTCAGACACACACATGCATACGCACGCACGCACACACGCACACACAGTTAGAGTTCAACTTTAATCAAAGAGACGAAGCGGGTGCAGAACTGTATTTGACAGGTTTGCATGTGATTAATTAGTTTAATAAGTGTCGCAGTGAGGTAGACACATACTATAACTGTGATTAGGTTATGAAAACAAATTTATGCATTTTTTGATTGGAAAAATAATAACATTGAAATTCAGATTGGGAGACAAGTTTATTAATCATCACGGAGATAGAGCTCAAACAAGCAATACCACTACATGAAGCAAGTTTTGATTCCTAAAGGTCACTGCTAATTTTATCTTCGGTTTCATCACTGTTAATGTTAGTCAAAACCGAGAGACTCCAATTTGGTAATGTTGAATCCTGAGACTTGCTCAGCCTTTGCTCGCAGCAGCACAGCAGCGACTATCATGTTTAAGGATGACTGGTATTGCTCGGGTGGCAGTCGGCTTAAATAATGGTTCGACTTGGCACTTTACAGCGACAGAAATGTATTAGTCGCAGGGGGAAAATGGTTTTTGCTATCTAGCGAGATACAAAAGACCCAACCTAAAGCACCACACGCACTGTGCAATCAATGGAGATGATGGAAAACTTCCAAACGCAAAATGACACATTTGGAAAAAAAAGGAGAATACTCACTCAGTGGGTATCCTCTAACAAATCCTCTAAAATGACTGGCTGCTTTCACTCTGTTTGACAACAACAAACACACACATATAATAAAAAAAAACAAAAACAGATTATTTTCACAATTGAACACAGTGTAAACAATCAAATAAGTTGAGATTGAGATACAGTGACAAACCTGACAGGAGTACTTTTCACATTCTTTACTTCAGCAAACGTAGAAGAATTAAATTAACTTTTAGAATCACAAAGTTCTGAAATGGAAAAACTCAAAATAATTTTTTGCCATCTTTATTTAAACTCAAATCAAGTCCAAATTTTTGCTCTGCTGTTATCTTTTCAAATTTGACAACAGTCAGCTTAGTTAAGGCAGTACCTTGATATTCAAGAAAAAAACACCCCGGTAGAATAATTTACTGATCAAAGTAGAAAAGAGGTGGTCAGGAAGAAGGAAGAAATTGACTTGGAAGTGAATCAGCATTTTGTAGCATGCCTACTTTTCATTTCGGAGGAGTCAGTAAAAACAGATGGGTTAAACTAGTATTTACTTTCCATTAAAAAACACAGTCATTGCATTATGTTCGATCAAAAAAGAAGATTAAAAGATTAAAGACTAAAGACTAATTAAAAGCATCCAAATAGAGTGTGATATAAGACCGTAAGTCTAGGGGATAATCATACGCAATAAATACAGAGCATTCATGGACACACCTGAGGTTATCTCAGGATATTTATCTTAAAGTCAGTGTCAAACACTCCTGTGTGCCCTTAACCCATGATAAAAACCTGTTGAACAGCATCACACTCCCCTAAATCACACATAATTCTCTATTTATAGCTTAAGAATGTTGTTTGTTGGGAACGTTTGTGACTGAATTTCTATAAAAGATTGGCGCTATGTTATTTATCATCTCTGTCCTGCTACATAATCCAGAAAGTACCTTCAATATAGCTAAATGCATTGCTCCTATGTTTTTAAATGTACAACGCTTCACCAATGCACCTGTTCTTCACAGTTAAACCTATTTTTGGAATTGATCAGGTGAACTAACTGGAAGGACAAGAAGCTTCACGAGAGCGTACAACAACAGCAACTTTGTCAATATGTAGCAAAAAAAAAAAAAATGTAATCATGCAATACCCGATCATCATCAATGTGTAGTTTTTAGTTGAAAAAACAAACCAAAAAATAAAACAGGAAAACGCGCAGAAGAGACCAAATATAGTCACTTTCCCAGTAAAGGCTTAACAAGGCAAAAAGCTTTATTTTACACAGCTTGATTTTCAAGCCCATTTGGAATCGGTCTCCTATTGTGAAACGGTAGAAGTTCATCCATGTCGCTGGTGTTTTTTCTCTCGCTCTCGACTCAAGGCCTTTTCTCCACGACTGAGAGAATTTTTGAGGTGTGAGGCATGAAAAATTAGAGCTATACAGTTAAAGGCCGAGTCATTAATTCTACTAAGTTCTGCTCTGTATGACATAGTCCTTGAAAAATGGGGGGAAAAAATCTGCATGTTATACGGTTTAAGATAAACTAATGTTCCTGTTCTGCTTCAGTCGGGTTCCTGCCCTTCTTTATGCCGGATAACAGTGATTCTTTCAACACAGTGATAATGGGTAAAGGTAAAAAGGCTGAATTATATACACAGGCAAAATAAAGCTGCCACATTTAAAATAAAAGAGAACTATGTGCACTCATTTACATTTAATTTAGCCCTTGTGGGTCACTCGTCCCAGTTTTAAGGAGTAAGGAAATAAAGATATTAGGTTTTAAATTTCGGGGGTAAAAGTAAAGGACGCGTGGAAAATCTTCTGCCAAGTTTTTGTGCTCGCTGACAACACGCTGATTGTATTAACCCATGCAAATTGTCATCATCGGGATTATCATGAGAAAATAAATTATACCAGCAACTAAATGAAATCTCATTACAGTCACCATTTCACACGTCCTCTAGAGCCAAAGCCAATAGATTTTAATTCCTGATTTCACACTGTGATTTTCTGATCGACGTCAAACTGCGATGATCACAATATTAAAATGAGCATCTTAACAGTTTTGATTTGGATTCGATTTTTCTTTTTTTCTTTAACTGAATATACGTTTAACCCACCTTTTTCCACACTGGGGTAATTTAATTCCCCTCACATCAGATTGTTCTTCGGTTGCCCACCAAACATGACTCTTTATGACGTGCAGATGTTCTGCAGACAGCCACCATTAGGATGCTCCAACACGAGTCAGCCCCTCGCCCTAATTAGCATGTTTGAAAAGTGAGTCCCCATACATGAGTTTAAACACCGTTAAATTTGATTGTTTTTAAGAAGCAAATAAATAATTAACCGCCGCAAACAACCAAATCGCTCAGATTGTCACATTATGCACAATTCATGTTGAAGGACGTCATCGCAGCCGCAATTATTCAATGAGCTCAAATTGAGTCAACGCGAGGAACAAAATGGTAAATGGTGTTGGCTGAATTATCCACCATGTGCTCTGGAAATTAGATTTGATGAGGAATAATTTGCAGGGGCATGTTTTAAAGGAATCACAGAGCTGTTTTGATCATGTCTTTATCATATAATGTCTGCAATGAGGAAAACTCGGGACATGATTTGATGCTGAATATGTGTTTTCATACAGTTCCCACTTATGTGGTGATTCATTTATTCAACTGAATCCCACCAAATCGGAGCCTATTGTGTTTGAGAGATGACGGTCCGGCTTTAACATTATAAAGTGCTTCCCTCCTAACCGTCACAAAAAAAGAAAATAGGGACCTGTACGGGCGACTTAAGGACGTAAATCTCAGCGGGTTAAAACATCCGCCATGACTTTTGCAAAGCATTTTCCATTCAACACGGCAATAAACCTTGTCTTCCTCTCAGATTTCAGCTCCATTTTTAAATATGAATGCAATGTTTGAAGAAGCTCTTAATTCAGTTATCCATTTTTTTATACAGCAAAACTCTTTCAAGCCATGGAAAGCTATCTCTATAATTACATCCACTGTAACAGGTGAGTTCTAATTTGAGGATTTGTAAAGCTCTCGCAAAGATTTAATCATGAAACTAGAACTTTCAGTCACTTTTAACCCAGTGACTATATTTAGTAGCTTCACAGTTTGTCTAATAATACCAAGTGAATGACAGAATATACGGCTGAGTCGCTCTACTAAACATGAATGTTTTTGTCAGCTTCACTTTTGCAAACAGTATTGCATTTAATCTCTTGTTTCCCACTCAGTACTTCTATTAAATTGAACTTGATAGGATTTAAAAAAGAAAAAAAAAAAAAAAGTATACGATACCGTGCTTGAACATTTGCAATGTACACGGAAAAATGTGTCCAGAGACTGGTGGGGCGGAGGATCACACTCGTTAAAGAACACCTCAGTAACGTACTTTATTTAACCGAGAGCAGACCGATGAAACTCACAGCTGCTTTTTGTATATTACTGAGAGTGGGTGTGTCCGCCAGGGTTTGAATTCACTGTAATAAATTGATAAATCAGGTTGGGAACCACTGATAGAGTATGACTCAGGTACTTCAATGCAAACAGCACATTATTATAGGACGGTGGGCGTCTGAAGGACGGGGCGTACTGTAATAACGGCACATTGTATTTATTTTCATGTAAATTCAGTTGCATTTTTCATTATTTTTGGAGGTTTTTAAGCTTAGTGAAATAAGTCTGTGCTCGGTTTTACACTTGGCAACAGATTTCACAATATAGGATTGACAAATACTGGAATCTGCGACGCAAATAGGAGGTTTTAATTCTTGTCTTTATTGAGAAAATGTTCCTAGTTGAAGTTTGGTTTGGACTCGGA
This sequence comes from Lipophrys pholis, assembly GCF_963383615.2. Classification (NCBI taxonomy): domain Eukaryota; kingdom Metazoa; phylum Chordata; class Actinopteri; order Blenniiformes; family Blenniidae; genus Lipophrys; species Lipophrys pholis. The sequence goes on along the minus strand of NC_137642.1, from coordinate 9,481,796 downwards.
GGGTTTTCCTAGTGGTGCACACGTTTTCCTTTGAGTGCCATCGTTGTGTCTCACAGTCCAAAAACATACATTTGAGGCTAATTAGTGAGTCTAACTCGCCTGTAGGTGTGAGTATGGTTGTGCGTCTGTGTGTGCCCGGCTGGTGAACTGCCCAGGGTGTACCCCGCCTTCACCTATCGGCAGCTTGAAGTGACTCCAACGTCCATCATGCTGGATAAATATATAGAGAGGATGAATGTATGATTATAATAGTATCTATTTCTGTGATTTTAATAAGCACAATACTATAAATAACAAATATCTATTCATGTATGGTTTTGTCCTATAAAGGGTTAATGCAATGCAATGCCATACATCCATTTAGTTTCCTGTCATAGGTGCTGTTAATAACTGAAGAGGGAAACAGGCGGCTTCACTCGGCTGCTTGTAAAACTTTTACTTCAAAAATGATTCAAGAAATAAAAAAAAATAAAAAAAAACGGAATATGGCAGGACACCCCAGAACAAAACTTACCCACCTAATTAAATTAGAAGCAACCCAACTGTGCAGAAAACCGCCGACCGCCACTTTCCAACCGCCTCGCCATCGCTTCAGTTTAGTGCAGGAACGTCGCACCGAACGCAGTCGCGGTTCCTTCAGACGCTAAAACAAACATATCATATATATAAAAGTGATTTCCATGTCAAACAAACCTGAACAAGTTGCCAGTCCCTGCCTGTATGAAAAATGCAAATAAGTGACGGGGAAGAAAGACGAAATGAGGATATGCGGGACACATTTAGCTTGTGATCTGAGTCTCGCAGCACTTTTGGCAGTGAAGGGGGTCATTTTAGGTGGAGGGCTTTTCTCTTCCAAAATCTCAATTTGGACTCACTACCGCCTTTGGCTCCGGCTCAGACCACCCCGGGCAGAAGCCAAGCCATTAGGAGCCAAAGCTGTGAAGGAACAGAGGAGACGAGAAGAAATGTCTAAATGACATTAGCTTGAGACTTACTTCTCGAAAATGGAAGCCAGTTTCTAAACTCATCAAAAAAAAAAAAAAAAAAGAAAAAGAATTATATGCAATTAGATTTCATAGTTATTCACTCTGCCACATTTTCAATCTTGGTTGTGCTTCATGTCTTAATGACACAGTGGAATTATCACCAGTGAGAGAAATGTAGTCATGCTACTGTACCTCCAACCTCTGAACTCCAAATATGAGTAATCACTAAAGCGCAGCGCACAAAAAAAGAAGAAGAAGAAGAAAATAGGCTGCCAGGGAAAAATGGTAATGTTGTGTTTTTGGCTCTCCACACTACTTACAATGCATCAAATTAATTTTAAATTGCAATGAATGTGACTGAAACTTTGTCAGATGTGTCAAAACATTTAAATGTCGTCTGAAATTGCCATCAAATTTGTCCTTGAATGCTGCGTTTCTTGTTTTCCACCTTTTTAGGAGGCACAACAACATCAAAACAAGAGAAGGGAAGAGAAAACGGCCAGGCACCAGTTTACATTTCCATACCTACTCCATTAAGAAAAATGTTTCCTGCATGTTTTTTTAAAAAGTAAACAAAAATAAAGCAGACCAATCAAAATCTTATTTCTTACTGAGAGCAAACAGATTATTTTGTCTTGTTGGCCGCAGGAAAACGCACAACATGCCCCCTACCCCCGACCAAAAAAAAATAAAATCCTCACAATAGAGCTGTATTTGAACTGAAGCCCTTTTATATTCAGTCCATTTCATTAATTTCCTCTCCATAATGGCCTGAATTGATTGGTGAAACCTCTCAAGCTCGGAAGCATCAGGGTTATATGACCAAAGCTCAGGAGTCGGGTGGATAAGCAAACATACAGACAGCAGACTAATGCACGAAGGGACATTTCGCTGGGGTTTACTTGATGAAAGCAGCATCCCCCGGAGTATGTTTTCACCTGCAAAAGTACAAACAATCAATTGGGTCCACAGATAAGATGAGGACGGAGTAAGGCCTCTCTTTGACCGCGCCATTTCTCTTAAAAGACATTTGTCTCTCTGCTAAGTGCTCTGCTTGGGAGACGTCCTCACAGAGCCACAATCAAGATGTTGTGTTTTTCTCCCTCCACCCACTTGCAGTGCATCTTGATTTTGCCCTCGCTGCTGTCGAGCCTTAAAAAAAAAAATTTATGCAAATTTGCAACCAATACTGTGTTTCTTTTCTCTGCAGGTGTTTGCGTCAGATAATTTCTAATGGATGCATGAATATATTAATCTTTAATCTTAGGGAGGAAAAGTGGAATAACAATTTATGACTATCACGCTGGAGATGTTGTGACACTTAAGTGTTCAGCTCATTTCGATATACAGATTACTTCCTCCATCTGCATCGGTGCGAGATTTTTAAGCATGTTTGTCTGAAAACCCACTTGGCTCAACAAAGGAGACAATACAATCAGTTTTTATCGGGCTTGAACGGTGATCTTTTCCCCTCATTGCACGGGAGATGAAAATTAACGCTGATAGTCGGGCGACAGACCTGAAATGTGTTTCGGTGTGGGTAGGAGATCTGAGACATTAATTAGATAGTTGACTTAAGGAAAGCACAGTGTTTGTCAAATTACTCAAATGACTCTTTCTTGCCCTTGGCTTCTGTCTCCCTTCCCTTAATGAAGTTGAGAATGTAATGAGCTTAACGACAAATGAAACAGGTTTTTATTTTTGTGTCCTCAGGATTGCATCTGTGTTAACAGGCCAGTGAATTGCGGTGTAGTGAGGTGAACAATGGAGTCCCTGCTTGCTCCTCCCGCACTGATATGCCAGCTTTTGGTGTCTGATAATGGGCAGAATGCATTCGGGGGTCTCCATGGATCAGCGTTATTGGGTAGACTCGGCTCCTCCAATCCCGTTCTACATGGGTTTATTTTTTTTATCCCACCTCCACCTCTCAGACCACATCCCCTACTTTATATGTAAAACTATAATGGTGGGGCGTAAATGTGTGGGTAACTCTTGTACACTGACATGTAAAATATGAATATATTATGTAAATAATGGACATTATCTGAAGAAAGTAATCGTTTTTGATATACAGAATTTAGAAATCTCTTATTTTGCGAGGCATTTGTGTGAATGTACCTTTCCTGTTCATCATATCTGCTCGAATATATCTCTGACCTTTTTTCACATTGTTTCATTGCACGCTTTTCTGAATGTAGTTTTTTAAAGACACTCCATAGCATGACCAAATAGTCAACCGATTTGGTATATAGATTTAGGAATTCCCGTCACTAATGATACAATCATAGATTGGATATTTGACCTTTTGCTGCTGGATGCTGGCGCTTTTTTCAGCCAGCTGTGTCGATCCGGTGTTTGCTTCTGAGCAGGTAGTGCGGTGGATGATATTCTGCAGGAGAAGCAGGACCTGCAAGAGGCAAGAGCAAAGAAATTGTCGTCCTGCAATTCAAAGACTGTGTGAAATCATTATAGTCCTTTACTACACCCTTTTGTAACATTAGCAATTAATGTGTTTTTAAAAGTCCCAATAAGCACGAGTGCTTACAGTTTAATGAATTTAGTGGCCCTCCGTGTATAAATGACATAAAATGACACTTTTTTTCTGAATTGTTGCAGCTTTACTGAAGACCCGTTACTTACTGTATCAACGGATCTACACACCCAGAATCTTAATGCAACTTTGCTCAAGGCAGTTCGATTGTCGATGAACACTTTGTTGGAACTGTAAGAATGGAAGAAGGAATCAAAGTTCAAAGAAGAAAAGTGAAAAGAGGGGCAAAAATATATAAATCTTTTCCATTCTTTTTTTTTTTTATTATAACTGCATTTTAAACTTGGTTTTAAAATAAAATCTTCCCCTCATACATCTACGTATATGTGTAACTGAAATTACCTAACTGTCAACCAAGAAAATAAAACCTATAGATGGAGTTTGTTTAATGTTTACCCTCGTATCGGTTAAATCATTCTGCGGTATCTGTTTTTATTGGTTGGTCCTGTCTAAAACTAACTTTTAAAACATTTTACAACATCATCATGCTGTATTTACGACACTATACTTTTATCTCCATTGGCTAAATCGCATCTGTAATTTGAGCAGAGCAAAAATAAATGATTACAAACTGTTGTTTCAACAACAACAAACATTGTAATTTACTCCAGAGGTGGAAGATACGCAAGGGTTGTACTTAAGTACAACTACTGCTGCATTTTTAATGGTACTCAATCACATGTTCAGTTACCGTTGTTAAAACACTGATGATAAAATGATAGTAAATAGAAATTTTCCAAAGCATTAAATAACCTGCATGTTGCTTTTAGTTTGCTTGTGTTTTGCTAAGAACACAGCTAAGAACAATACTTCTGTTTGTGTGTGACGTCACACACAAACAGAAGGATTCAAATGAAGGTTTTTGCATGTAAAGTTGCTGGTCTTTGCTATGGAGTGATTGGATGGAGCGCACGATTCTCCAAAAGCACAAAAATGAATGACGCCGTGCAAGTTATCAAATCTATCGAAACTGTACAGCGAATGAGTTTAAATTTGGATTAAAAAACAAACAAACGAAGGAAAATAAAAATATGGAAGTAAAAATCGAATCTGTCAGAAAAACAACCGATGAGAGGCAGAAAAACGACTGCAAGATTGTAAGAAGACACAGAAAATATGTTAGCATGAACAACAGCAGCACCTCTGCTAAAGATTGAACCAGTTTGAACCTCGTTTTCAAACATGGTAAAACAAGCACAACACAAACATTTCCAGATGTTGTGAATCACAATATTCCATAGCTGATATTGCATATCTGCCTCGATGGGTCAAGTTTGTGCTCGTTTTTACAATGTAAAATCTCTTGTAGATCGGGAATTTGACTTTAAAGTATGCCAAAAGGAAACTACTTATTTCGTAAACAAGTGTAGACACAAAGTATTGGTTTTGTATTTACAAGTTCTAATTTTAAAAGTAGATCACCTGGAGTGACTTGTACTTCTGGTGTTAATTACAAGTGACATTTCAATAATACACAAAGTGCCACTGGTAAAATTACTTCTTGATTAAAGTGATGAGATTATGTGTGATTTGCCGCCACTCTTCAGGAAAAAAAACAACACAATAAGAACGAGGGAAGGAAGTCAGTATTTGACAGAGACATTTGAAACAATGCTATTTGGAAGCAAATCTGTGATTGGAAAGCCTGATTAGTTCATTTTAAATAGTGCCACGTTTGAAAGAATCTTTCAGCTCCACTGCTCATCCTGCAAATGCATGTAGAAACAATGTTACTACAACAGCAGGAATCATCCACCAAACACAAATGTCCTCCCTTCTTCCTCTCACACTTTAACAAGGTTTTGTTGGAAACATTTGTGTTCCAGCTTTTGAACTGTAAACAGTTCGGCGAGATCTGCAACACTGCAGGTACGGAGAAAAAAAAGAAAAAAAAAAGCTGTCACACAAAAGCTTGTCGAATTACATTTGACTGAACCACTTGATGGATTCAAAGCCTTCCTACACCCTCTTTTTCTCTTTTTCTACTCCGATAAGATCGCAGATGTGACCTCGTCACAGCTGCCAGAGAAAGGCGGCACATTTGGTCAAAAACAGGTCAGAGAAGTAAAGTTTCTCTCTCTCTCTCTCTCTCTCTCTCTCTCTCTCTCTCTCTCTCTCTCTCTCTCTCTCTCTCTCTCTCTCTCTCTCTCTCTCTCAAGAAATGTCTTTAATTAGTGAAGTCACATTTCAGCGGGTTGTCATATATTTTGATATTGTGGTTAGACTCAGAGGAACGCACATAGACAGGGGTTAATCCCAGGAGACGGCTCTCTCTGTGTATGGATGTGTTTACCCTACAGTACAACACACAAAAGCTTATGTGTATTCATGAGAATGTAAATGCGTATCATTTTTGCTGTTGAACTTCTCACAGGTTAAAGGTAAGTACGGTAAAACAGAGTCAGGGCTTCTCTGCTGTTCGCCATTTTACTACCGGGGGGGGGGGGGGGGGGGGGGGGGGGGGGCGTACATCATTCACTGCTATCAAGTTTGGGGGTCCCTTGGAAATTAATTTAGCTCATTCAGTCATCCCCTCTGGTTAAGTTCAAAAACAGAGGCAGATCTACATGAAAGTGGCTGCACTCCTCACGTTGCTAAAGATTGTTCCTGCTTGCCGTGATGCGTCGCTCATTCGTGGGGGAAAAGAAACATTGTGGAGGTGTGATGTTTAGAGTACGGGTTCATTCTCTTCCCTTGGCTACCCAATTAAACAGAGCCAATATTTGAGGGGTGCCGTCTTAACGATGCCATACTGGGGGCTGAATAAGCAACAGGTTTCATTTGAAGCTGGGTGCCAGAAAGCACAATATCACTCGGCTCATGTGCAGCAAGAGTGTATTACATTTTTATTAATAACCATATTGCAGTACAGTACGCGGAGATGATTCATATCTAAATTGCGAGCCGTGTTGAAAATCTCCTGCCCACCATCACGTCGTTGAGATGCCTCTCACGTCCCACAGGGACACCCTAAAATTTGAGCTTTTTTCTCTCTTAAAAAAAATAAATAAATAAAAAATCGGATTGATATGGACTTTTTGCAGACATGATCTGGCCTAACAGCCTGTGTCCGTGACTGTATGCGCCGCATGGCTGAGCGCCTGTGCGAGTGGAGTGTGCAGACCTGAGACATTTGCGTGGAGCTGATACAGTACATCACGATGACATTATGGCTTTAACACCTGTGTTGCCATGGAGGCAGGTTTCTTTTTTTTTTTTTTCTTTCCCCCTCAGCTGTCTGAAGGGGTCAAAGTCTTAACACAATCCAAACAGCCCTGAATGCGATGTCTGTTTACGTTCTCTCTTCCATAACGCGTGAAGTACGCTTGATTTAAAACAAAATACCTGGAAAGCTGGTTTTAAAAGGACGGCATGCTGAAGAGTGTGATCGAGTGCAAGTGAAGAAGAAGTGAAAAAGGAAAAGGAAAGGGACAAGAATAGAATGTTGGGATAAAAGGATGACTAAACCCAACTCCTCTGAGGGTGAGAGCCAATCTGAAAAATGATTGGTTGACTTTCCCGGGGCAAAGCTCTCTTTGCTCACATCAATAAAACATAAACATGAATAAATGCACTGCTTTTGGCCTTCCAGGGCCCTTACTTAATTTCATGTATGCAAGTGAGCGATGATATGCATGGAGAATTGTATTTACCTAGAAGGCTCAAAATAATTCTGGAAGCCATTTTGTGTTTGTTTGTTCCCAGTATTTACATAAAAGCAAGGCTGCACCATAAACTCTTAGACTTCTGCGTCGAACGCGGCTTTATTTGTCGGGATCTCGCCGGGTAAGTCACACATCTGGCGTGCTCTGCCTACTGGTCTCTGCATTTCCATGTATAGTAGCTGCTCCCTTTTGACTTGAGCCAGAGACGCACAGCCTATCAATAATGTTGAAGACGTGGGAGCACATTGTCTCCAGTGATGTACTCTTGATGTATCCACTTAGGGACAAATCATCCAAACAGTCATCTGCCTCACTAGTCTGTTGGTCCCCGAGGTGGATCATCACTGACCCGATTCACTGGGTCAGCCTTTTGTTAATGAGCCAACCACACAAACACGTTGACAACAGTTAAGGGGAAAGCTCCTAACGGCAGTAACAGCTCGAATGCCGAGAAGCGTTTGCTTCCAACTTTTGTTATTTGAGGCTATTTTTCCAGCTTTTTAAAAAAAACAAAAAAAAAAAACATATTGAGCTCAATTTGTGAGCCCTTGATGAAATTGGGATGCACATGCAAATTGGTACAAGTGATTGAAACCCATAAAACTGTTCGCTCATTCAATTAATTTGCTGCGGTGGATATTTGAATCCCTCTGGTAACAAAGGAACTACCTCTAGTTTGACACTGATAAAATCAATTCAAGATTCAATTTACCTCTTAGTATTTATAATGTCCCATGACACAGAGCCATTGTTGCTACCAAAAGAGAACCGAGGAGACAAACGACCAACAGTTTGGCAGAGTTTTTCCCTCGTATCTATTTTTCAAAGCAGGCAATTAGGCCCAACATCACAGCCATTTAACTAAGTCTGTACTCCAAATTGATTCAGACTCTAGCGTTGGACCTCGCAGACATGGTGCATTTAGTTATGCAAATGCTTATCTCTCTGTGTGATTGGTTAATTAACCTGTAATGCAGATAGTCCCAGGCATGCACAGTGGCCGTTTGATGGCTAAATTGTGGGTCAATTGGGTTTTTAACATTTTCAAAGCAGACTTACAGGCGTGTCTTTGTTCCACCGAGTCTTGTGTGGCTTTTCACGGTTTAATGACTCGTTCCACGGGTCCCCTAAGGTTAATGTGTTTAAACTGACTGTAATTGAGCTTTTGACCCATCTTTCATGGCTTTCTTTTTTGAAAATCATCATATTATGTCATGTTTCTGCTCCTTGATTGTTATTCTCCACTCTTCCTTCTTCCTTTCTTCACGCATTGCCCCAAACTCTCCACCCTACCCCTCTTTCCAGCATGAGTTATGAGCGTCCCCATGGGAAGTCATTTATAATGCCATTGGAGTGACAATAATGCGTTTGCACACCATTTCACTCTGCCCTCTGTGTCTTGGCAGGCTTTTATTGGCCACTTTTTTTTTTGTTCCCCAAGAAGCGCATTGTCCAAGCGTCTACAGCGGACATGCAAAATCATTTAGCCCAAAATCAGAGCTGCAGTCTCCTGCCATTATCAAAATAAGCGGCGTGACATGTGCCGTCAAAGCCCATTTCAATATAGATTTGTTGATGATGTTACAGACAAACTAGTTCATTAATGTGAGTGCGAAATCAGTAGAGAAAGAAAAGAGGAAATGAGGGAGTGGTGCAAAGTAGCTCCTGACTACATTTCTTTTCATTGTTCACTGAACAATTATGTTCCAATTTTTGCTGTCAAGTAGGTATCATTCCACATGAGATACAGACACAACTCTTGACAGTCCGCAATGGATTTGAAAGAAAAATCCTCCCACCAGTAGACTGACGTCCCCCTGACATGAGGATCACTTGTCATTGGGATAACATACTGTACGAGGCTTATTTTCACATTAGTAAAGAAATACAGCAGACATGTTGTACTCATTCCGCGTCATTAGGTGGAGACAGGTAATGTGTGCACTTATGCACGGGCTTTTTGATGCAGACCCTGGCACCTAATGGAATGTGTCTGTTGCTGTTTCGTTGCAGGTGATCTTGATTTTGACAAAGCTGTATGACTTCAACCTGGGGGCCGTTACCGAGAGCTCGCTCTGGAGGTGAGTTGGTCTGACTTCATTGTTGGTTTCATCTCCCCCTCCCCCATTGCACCGAAATCAAGCAACATGGATTGCTATGAGGGCCACGGATATGTCATCCCCACTGCCAGGGCCATGCACTTTGATCACTATGAAGTTATATGAGAATTATATCTACTGATTTAATGTAAAGATCTGACAGAATTAGACATTTCCACCTTAATATGTATTTCGATTTAGATAGAGATTTACACTGAATATCTAGTGCAAATGTGATAATATTGCACCTCGTCCTCCCATCACCTGTTTGATGATTGATTTTTGAACATTGGCCGCCGGCTTCATGTCTTTAATATAAGTAGAAAGGTTACCCCATCACCGTGGGAACTTTATAAAAATGCAAAAGCACAAGCCCCCAAAAACAATAAGAGTAATATATTCATAGATGGTGCTGTATACTGTAAGTGTGATTTATAGTGCTCTCTCTGGCTGGGATATGAACAATCAAGTTTCAGTGGAAACCAATATGAAGTATGTTTAATAAAGCGATCTGAAAGTAGTTCAGATTGAACCCTCCCCACATCCTGCACACCCATAAATAACAAAACTAACACCACAACAACTTTTTTTACAACTCCAACCTATTTTCTGTCTATGAACAGATCAACAAAAATCTTTCGAGAGGCTATTTCTGAAAGAGAAACCGGAAGGCTGTTTTAAGGGATTCTTTGTTTGGACCTGTTCCATTTTTCCTTCTGACTTAGAAACTTTTTGATTGATTGTCATCTGTAACCTTTTGTTTCAGAAGCAATTGACATGCAATTGCCACTATATAGCTGTAGTAATTTCCTTCAGTGTGTATTGAGAGATGACTTACAGTGCGCTGTCAGGTCATAAATAAGAATGGAATTCATTAAGGGTTATACCATAGAGCCCAATCCAGCTACTGATATGCCTTCTCTCTCACCTCTTCCATTGCCAGCAAAAAACTCATTTCACTCCGAAATGCACGTGAAAGGGAGACCATCAGTCCGCCAAGCATGGATTTTCAAATTAATATCAGTTTCACCAGAGGCGCCACCAAGATTTACACCCGACTTGACACATTTTGAAATCCCATATTGTGTACAGGAGGTCTTCCATCATCAAGGTGTCTGCTTAACAATGGCACCAGGAGTAAATTAGAGTGTACCTCAGGGGGAGTGCGAAGGCTCTTAGCACGAGTATTAGAAAAGCAGAGATTTGAATGTTATGAAAAGGAAAAAGAGTAAATGATTTCTGTGATAATGCAATAAATGATTTATGACTACAGCTGCTGGGCCTCTGTTGGTGGCAAAATGCAGCGAGCAGATCAATGAGTGACTTGCGGAAGCAATCTAAACACACATCAAGTCTCTTTTATGCTTCCAGATGACTACACCCCAAAAGAAAACAACAAAAAAAAAACCTCCACAATATAATAACGTCCTTTAAGAGGCTTTTAAATCTGCTCCACAATAGGAGACAGATCTGCCAAACAAAAGGAGTGTTTAAGCATACACAGAAATGTGTTTAAGGGGAAGTCTTTGAAAGCAATGTCAACAGCAATTGGGATGATTTAAGTTAATGCACAGACAATGATGGCAGACACTGGTTGCCTATCCAATTATACAGGGAAATTACATTTGGAGGCACTCAGATAGAACTGAGAGCGAGGACTAGGTGTTGGTGGCGAGGTGAAATATGAAGATTGGGATGACAAACACATCTACCCTTGTCACGGGAGGCAGCAACGTGAAGTGCAGGTACTTTAACATGTTTTGACACGTCCACATGTCTTATTTTATTTAAACACGAGTCCTTTAATTAATGACACCAAGGAGAGGATCAATTACTGTCTACTATTTCTTCCTATTTTTAATGTCTTTTATAACATATTTCACCTTAAATTCCATTTAGATAATTTGTTGCACTGCAGCAAAAGTACACTGCACTTCAGTCTTTCCCCGCTGAGAGGGAAGCGGACTAAAAAAGAACGAAACTAAATATCTAAATCAGTTGAAAGCAGAGAGAACAAAAGTCTATTCTGGCTGTAATTTAAGATAAAAAGCTATATGAAAGGGGATTTCACCCTGCACTTAAAAGGATGCCTTCAAAATTCTAAGCTCACAGCCTTGAATGTGTGAACATCTTTCCACATGAAAGCGGAGTTATTCCTTGTATACTGCAAGCTTATATTTCCATCCCTCCGAAGGATGTTATATTCAACAACGACGGGCATGCTTAATGAGTTCATCCCTTTTGACTACAAAATTCACTTGATTCACTTGTGTTACTGTTGACCGTTTTGCCAAACAGACATGAGTCTTTGCAAATTAATTTCCTTCCTCAGAGGCAGCCACTGGTTTCACTGCATGTCGGTGTAGCATGAGAATCAGCCTGCAAACACTGGTAGCGTCTCAGCTGACATGTGAAGAATGAATGTTTGGTGTGTGTGCACGATGTGTTTGTCACAGCTGCGGCCGCTGCTGTTGTTGAGCAGGAACGACATAATTGATATGCCAACCTTTAAAAACGCGAAAATTGAACAAACTCGGCTTATGCGTCTCCTGATAGCAATACTTTCTTGTCTTGCGAGCATTAGAGCTTGTTACACCTTCAACACAGCAGCAGGGCTTTGAATTAGCCCCAGTGCGAAAATAAGCACGCTTAAATCTTTACTAAATGCTAAAGGTACCTTGTGGAGTTTTTTTGTAAACATTCTCGGCACGAGGCGTGACGTACCTTCCTGAAGCATGAAAAGCCAATTGCAAGCGTCATCTACTTAGTCAAGTATTTGCAGAGGTTCTTCTTTAGATGCGTGTCCAAAGCTGAACTCATCATGCTCACATTGATAAACCGGCTTCTTTCCATCCATTTATTGTCTTTTGGGAAAATCCCAGAGATTTTGTACCTAGAGGGAAACTCATCACTTGAGGCAAATGCATTAATCTATCATTATTACTGCACCGTGACAAGTGGTGTACATGTGCAGCACCACTGTATCGTCTATAATCAGTTACAGTGACATGTGCCCACCCATGTTTATTCGGATGCATGTACACCCTCTGGCTAGTCAAGTGTCACATGACAAGAGTGAATGGACTGGTCTTATGGAGCTTACTTTCACCAATTCAGCAGCCTAAAAGTGCTTTAAACGGGTCATCACACTAATGACGGCAGCCACAGTGCAATGTGCTCGAGCTCCACCGGGAGGAATTTTATGGTTCGGTGTCCAAACACACGGCGACACGGGGACCGAAGGGGTTAAACATGAACGGCTGGCCTGCATTACATTATGTAAATGAGTATTGTGGTAACAATGGGATTTGTGATCAATTCAAACACTTATGTCGACAATGTCATTCTCTGTGTTTGGGATTCATTCTTCCAATTAACAGTGATCTCTCTCTTGCCACTAATTCACACTAGTTGCAGACTGGGCCATGTTTTTTTGTTGTTGGTTTTTTTCCATCACGTGATTCAGAAGAGGAACAACTTGCTGCTTTTCTCGCTTTTGAACGTTTTTCTTTTTCCTTTTCTTTTTTGTGCTTTTGGCTTCCCTGCCCTGTAGCCTTCAGACATGAAATAATTAAAGCTGTTAGTTGTTTTTTTGTTTTTATTAATAATGGTTTGTTTCTTATTTGGTAATGACACAATTTCTTTAATTTAACCACGATTAATCCCATTTTTGTTTCAAATGAGGACTTTTTGATCATGAATGCAAAGTGCATGAAAACAATATTGACACATTTCAGTCAGTATTTTGCAATATGTTCATTGCACATGTTGATATTATAATAATTATATAAATTTGTGGGGTTGAAGCAGATTCATGTTTTTTTTTATGTTGTACAACAACCTAAAACAACCTAAAATTTCTTGATTAATCCCGGAGGGAAAACTTTCTCATGTGGGCTCAGAATAATTGAGCATTGAGCAGTGGTTTGTATATTTGTTTGTTCATGAAGACATCATTTATACTAGTAATTTGATGTCATTTTTATGCACATTGTATTTGATTCCATGCCATCTATTGAAGTGAATCGCTGTTTATTCTGGGAATAGGCAACTTGGATCATGGTGGTCACCAGAGAAATTTCATTTACACTCCTAATTATGACCAAACACTTCTAGCCAAGGGATATACTGAACACATGGCTACTAATATTTATTTAAACTTAATGTTAATGCTGTAATTTATAATTTATTCAGCTTAGTGTTTACTTTAGAAATTATGTTGAGATTTGGTTATTTAGAAATTTGACAGGCCAGCAGTTGCCCATGTGTGGTTTGCACTGTGGCGTTACTTCACAGTTTGAGTTTTTCTCTTTATATTTAGATTTTTACTCGGATTGACATGCATTACTGATTCAATACTGTTTTTCTCAAAATTTGCATGGATTCCACCATGTGGCATCGCACATCAGAGTCAAGCTTTAGTGAGCCAAATGAGGACTCCTGAAAAGATTTCTCTATAGTGGTCAGTCAGAATTTCTCTTTGACAGTGATGGTTTTTATCCGACTGTTTATAAAACACATTTCTGCTCTGCCACGCTGACTGCTTGAAAGGTCTGCTTCTTTATTCATCTGCCACCCACCGCCTATTTTACACATTTGCTCCTTTTTTTTATTTTTTATAATTTGATCACATACTGTAGACAGACTAATGGACTAATGATGATACACTTTTTTGGTTTTCTTTTTTTTTCCCCCGGTGTAACACATTTCTTAACACAGCCACAAGAGCAACGAAAACACATTAGGATGACGCGAGTGTCTGCGAGCTGTTTTTCATCCCTTAAAGCAAAAGGCAGCCTGAATGGTAGAAAATCAATCTGAAAATGTATGATATGCTCCGGAGAGGCAGTCTTGTAAAGAACAAGTGATCTGCAGTTAATGGGCTAAAACATGCCAAGCCGCTGCTATGGTGCTTTAAAATCTGTCTCTAATGGATTTTTGTCCTCCCAACATGCCACGATGTTTTGTTTTGTGTCCAGATCAACGGATTACGGCAGCACCTACAGCAAGCTCAATGACAAAGTGGGTTCAAGGACGGTTTTAAGCTACCTGTACGTCTGCCCTACCAACAAACAGAAGGTTGGCATTTCCCTGCTGCTTTTATCCCACCGTCTGATCTCTCACAAGCTTAGTCCTGACATCAAATTACAGTTTCTTAAAATTGCGGCCAAATGACAGTATCGCTGTCTCTCAGTCTCGCTCTTTCCTTTCCTCTTCTAATACTATATCCCTCGTCTGGCCCTCTGTACTTTAGATAATGATGCTTAGCGACCCAGAGGTAGAGAGCGCTGTTCTCATCAGTTCAGATGAAGGGGCAAGCTTTGAGAAGCATCCCATTAACTTCAACATCCTGAGCCTGCTCTTCCACCCTGCACAGGAGAACTGGATACTGGCTTACAGTCATGACAGCAAGGTAACTTCTGAGTGAATTCTCAATGCCCCTTTTTGAGTGAAAATAACTTCATATATGACCCTGAATGCATTAGCATTTTTTGAATTTGCGTTTTCCACGTGGCTGGGGTGTGAATCTGCTCGTTACCAATGTCTCCCTCCTGAAACTTTAACTGTGACGAAGACTGGCCTAATTTTGTCTTGCAGCTGTACAGTTCAATGGACTTCGGGAGGAAATGGCAGCTCGTTCACGACAACGTGATGCCAGGCCGGTTCTACTGGTATGATTACTTGCGTCACACTTTCGAGCCGTTTTGTGCTGTGATTGATTGTAATTTGCATAATGATAGTGTTGATGACCCTTTGCTGTCACTGGCATACTCTGACCTCTTGTCAAAAGCAGATCCCTCCCTCAGTGGCAGTCAAGCACAAAACCGATTACATTCATGTCACGTACACCTGAAGGAATATTGTGTGTTTTTTCTTTTCTTTTTTTTCCTTTTCATAACACTAACATGACATGCTGTTTTTGTTGTCGCTGTCATTTAGTAATCTTGACTGCACGGGCAGAAGGCTTGAATATTGATGCAAACCCGTTTATCCCCGTTTGTCATGGTATGTGTCAAACCAAGTGTGTTTTTCAGCTGGAAAGGAAAGGACAATGGTTCTAGGACACTCTCTCCACATGCATGGACAGTGTGACGCTCGATGAATAAGATAAGCGCAGTGGGTATAGCAGCACCCGAAACAATGAATTATCTCTGCTCCTGAATACGCTTCCTTCATGCACATTATACCAAATAGTTATTTTTCAAACCGTTGTTGCAGCCACCGACAATTTCATAACAACACACATTTGCCATGGTAGATATTTATGGGGACAGCGGATATTTTGTCACCCTCTCCTTTGTTGTTTCCTTTGTTGATGCCTTGGTGAATTGAAATTAATTGCTGCTGGTGGCGCAGATTCCACACTGACTGATTTACAGGATGATAAAAACATATTGTTACGTGTTTCTCAGGACAGGGACGTCCATCTGCAGCCGTGAAACTGCCTCCCTCTCTTCTCTGTTTTAATCTTTTTTTTTTCTTCTTCTTCTCACCCACCACCCTCCTTTTGTTTCTGCCTCCATCCACCCCCCCTCCTTCCCCACAACCTTTCAAGGGCGGTAATGGGCCTGGACAGAGAATCAGATGTTGTGCACATCGAGACGCGCATCGCGAAAGGCCGTGAGTGCAGCACTCCTCTCTGTTACAGTAGCAGGACCCGCAGGACCCCTTTGCCTCTCATTTAGAGTGAGGTCACGGGCAAGATGAGACTTGTTCTGCTGTTCATATCGGTCCCCGATGTCTAGTAAAGCAGCAAAGGTGTCTACTGGCAAAAATGGAGAGTTTTAGCGAGCTGATGGATGGTTCCTCCCCTTAATCTATCCCCTGTGCTTCATAGACAAACCTCAACTCTCCTTTTCCAAACGCCATGGATGCGTTCTGTCGAACCAATTACAGGAGTTTCTGTTGCTTGATAAAGATACTCATATTCCTCCTGTGGTGAGAAAATCGGTGTCTGAATTAGCATACAAACTCACACAATGACACCTTGAACTTTTTGTTGCTGCTTTAGTTCGGCATATGAACTCATTTGGATTTTAAAAGTACCGGCCGAGCAGCATCAGTGGTCGAATATTCCTGAAGATTAAAACAGTAGAAGCAGTGAACCTGGTGTGGATTCAGCAAATATACTGTATTTCTACAGCTGCTCCAATAAAGACAGTTTTAAGGGTAAATTGTACTTTGATCATTAGTGGGGAGTCACAAAGTATTTGCTTTCCCTTACAGTATTTAAGTTGACTTTGATGAGATGTGTACTTTATTTATGTACTTGTTTTTCATTTTATTAGTATTTACTATTTATTCATAAATTACTCAAAGATCATTGGCATTTTAAAATATTCAAAGTAAATTCCCCATCTTTATCGTTATGATATACAGCTGTACAAGAAATTAACATGTCTCTATCACATACTAATACAAATTGAGATCAGGCTTGTCAGAGTAAGGTAATGCTTCTTCTGTTCTTTTCAAGTCTCACTGGAAAAATTAATGAGAAAATATTAAATGATTTTCTAAAGGTCTTATGTGTGACTCCAGAATTGACCACATATCAGATTGTGATCGTGAACAGCGATAAAACAGTAGCAAACAGCACTTTAGTCAGTTTAAATACATGTTCATAGTCACTTGAAAATCAATGAAAACAAGACATTTTTATAATGTTATGAAGCCACAGCAGACACTCTGGACAGGACATCAAAAGTAGACATGGTTGGTAACTTTAATAATGCTGTACGTTTTACTCCTGAAATGTTTATAACACTTTTATGTGTTACTTAATCCAACTTTAACAGATAATAATTCTGTCTCTTCCTGTTGCAAGAGCAAAAACTGTTCTGACTCCGGAAGGCTCTCAATCACATAATATTGTTTGTCCAAGCTGCCAAACAGGACAAGGGAAAAAAACAAAAAACAAAACAGATAATAATTCTTATTATAGTAAAGGATCAAATCAACTGAAAGGACGACTGAAGCCAGAGATGAATTTAACAGCGAGGAAGTTACAACAATGTGGAAACGTGGAAAATAATTACGTTTTTACTTTATTCTGCAATACATGTGGGATTGTGATTGTTATCCTTCACTTGTTTTGTGTTTGTACTTGCAGTACATTTTAATTTAACTTGAGTTGATCAAGTATTTATATTCGTATGTGGTGTGTTTTTGCTCTTTGGATCTGGGGCGCTCTTGCCACCTCTGCTCCTGATTGAGTTTTTCTTTCTTTCAGGTGCTCAGTATGTGAAGTGCAGAGCTCAACGATGCAACGAAGGCAACCGGCAGCACCTGTTCCCCGGACATGTAGACACCAACTCACTAGTTGTGCAGGATGAATATGTTTTCACTCAGGTTTGCACAGCAGCACATGGCTTCTCTTAATCACACCAAGGCATTCGTCATCATTTCATGCAAAGGCTGCGGTCCTCTGTGAACTTTGCTTTTCCCGTTTTATTCTTTTTGTAGATTATTTTTCTTTTTTTTTTCAAGCTCTCTTGTGCACCCAATTCATGCTTTTCCATCAAAATCCATATAATGGCTTTCCTCGCCACACCTGTTCCCCCGCTGGCCCGATGTGCGTTTTGATTATGTTTTGTCTCGTTCATGTCAAGGCACGCTCAGTGCTTGAGTTTCCGCACAGACTTACTTCATGCCTGAAAAATGTGTCCGCTCGCTGAGAGCACATGGCAAAGGAACTGTGAATAGACAGGTTGGTGTTCTGATTACAATTGACTCCGACTTTGACTCCAATCAGACAGCTGCAGTCAAGGTCATTATTAGAAATTTAATTTTCAAATGCCCTCCACTGTCATTGATTTCCATCCATAGCTGAGTAATTTTCTCTGCACCGGTCAGGCTTGATGCATTTGGTCATCCTTGTTTGACTGCAGTTACATTTGAGCAAAATAAACGGATAGTTTTTCCTGGGCTACACGCCTTCATTTTGAATAAACACCCTAAATGTTTGGTGTTGGGTTTTTCTTAATTTATTTATCCACAGATTTAATCTTTTGATATGCTATGATGTTGCAGCAGCGATACTTTAGCGGTGACCCAGTTTCACTTTCAACACACTTAATCCACAGACTCGGTTGGAATGGCTACGATGTAAGACTGTAAATGTATGAGAAAAATATATCTCAGTGTGATTCAGAAATGGTGATTCGATAAAAAATTCCCAAATTGCATTTAGCAGAGATGAGATTGACCGCCGAGGCGCGGGCGGACATGTGGAAGATGCCGGTGAAAATAACTGGACACACATAGAGTGTCTGCACGGAGCTGAGGTGGCACAGATGACTTTCTTGTGACTTTCATTGCTCGGGGCAGTTGGATTTAACTTGACAAAGAGTAATGAGGTTATCGATTGGGCTACAACGAAATAAGCAGTCTTCAACACCTCCAAAGTCTCTTGGGAAAGAAGGAACAGCCAAGTGCAACATCCTCAAAAATGTGGCCTGGGAAAATGCAGCTCATTGATTTTCGATAGATTATTCCATTAGAGCCCTAATGTAGTGTGTTGGGGGACAAACACCATCCTTCTAGTTGATTAGAAAATAAGCAATCAAGTAGTGTTGGCCTGCCTGTAAGTGGATGGGAAAGTGGTAGTGCATTAAGATCTTCAAGACGCACTGTAGATAAAGCCAACACAATTTGCACTGCCTCTCAGCTTTAGACTAATTGAGATAATGATAATAATTTCTGTTGTGACTGTGATTTCAGGCTGCTTTTCACACTACAGAAAGGAGAGTAAATTTGTGAGCATTTTTATCAAGTCAGTCGTGCATTGTGAATGAATGTGCCTTCTCCGGGAGATTCTTCTGGTCCCCGTTTCACAATGGGGCTGCGTTTAGGATGCAGGCTAATTCACAGGCATTATGGTGCAAAGTATTACACGCCCAAGCCATTTTGATACTTATTGATTAAGTAACAGTCAACAAGGCTTCTAATTGAATCCTGACCAAGTATATGCTGTGCAAAAAATGTTTTAAGTGTCAATCTATTGAAACTGTGCTTAATTCACTAACATGAGAGAATAACCGACCTACTGAGTAGTTTTAAAACAGTATGTGTGTTCCAGGAAAAAAAGGGCATATTTCAACATATTTAAAGAAAAATAACTACAGATACTATATTTGTGCATTAACAGATCAGCCATAACATAATGACTGCTGATGGGTGTAGTGAGGTCTTTTTTTTATAATTAAAATTTTCGATGAATATAAGTATACTGTACAAAAGACATGGTAATGTAGATTAAACCTGTACCCTATTACAATCCATCCATTTGGAGCCAATCCACACTACCTATGGGTGAAGGTAGGGTAAACCCCCGACAGGTCAAAAGCCCACAACAAGACTAATAAAAAGAGAAAGACGAGCACATGCACGCATACACAATTTCTGAATCACCAGTTGACTTCAAATGCATCTTTTGGGACTGTGGGATGAAACTGGAATGAATGGAGAGAAGTGACAATTCTAACCACTACAACACTGTGTGTGCCCCCATTATATTCGTTTACGTCCATGTAAAGCCAAATGTAATTCCAAGACTCAGTAATTAAACATAGAATATAGATGTTTATAAATTGTAGAGTCCCTCCTGAGTGACACAGATATATTTACTTGCACATCTGAAACCACTGACGGTGGGAAAGTGAAATATTAGACAAACGCACTACCAAAATCAAACATCTAATAATTAAAATAACCGAGAAAGAGTTGTTTAGATCACAAATTAAGGTGTTGTTTTCCTGTAGTTGTTTTTCAATAACACTGACTATATCTTCTTCCATTGCATCTATAGGATTGGGTTAGAATCAGAAAGGATTGGGCAAGAGTAAATATTCGAGTGAGTTTGACATTGGCCTGTTGGTGATAGCAGGACACACAATGTTAGAACATCTCAAAAACTGCAGCTCATATGAGATGTTCCCAGTCTCATGTGGCCAGTATCTATTAAAAGTGGAGCAAGGAAGGAAAAGCAGTGAAATGTTGACAGGGCCATGGGTGGCCAAGGCTCATTGATGCATGTGGGACGTGACGGCGCGCCCGTGTGGGCCGAGCCAATAAACAAACTACTGTGGCTCAAACTGTTGCCGACGTTAATGCCGCACCATATAGGAAGCTATGAAGAATACACAGAGTATCACTGCTTTTTGCTTATGTGACAGCAAAAGATTGACATATTAGATTGATTGGTGTGTACAGTATGCATGGAAGAAATCATAAACGCGATTGTGACACGCTAAATAGTCCAGTTGTTCTTCAATATACAAAATCTCTCCGTATGATTGACGTTGTTATGAGTTGATGATATTTTAAGATGATTATTAAGTGATTATCTAATGCTCTCAGATAGCCATCATGTTCAGGCTGATGAGCAGAGAAGCTTTTAGTCTTCGCTATCACTCACACAGTTGCAGTTGTCATATTTACCATTGGGGCTGCGCAATTTTAACCAAGTGGTCACAATATAATTGCGTATTCAGCTTTAGCACATCCCAGCATGTCCCGTATGTTCCAACATCCCTCTCCATTTTGTGTCATCACAGCCTACGTAGGCCTACATGGAAGAGAGAATCATGCCCATAGCACCACGTAAAATGAAAAATCCCAAAACCTTCCACATGTCGTCAGATTAGCGAGTGATTCAATTGCTTTGACTTTTTATTTTGAAGGTAACCAAGTCAGGACGAGCCAGTTACTTTGTCTCCTACATGAGGGAATCCTTCAAGAGGATGAAATTACCTAAGTATTGTCTGCCGAAGGTAAGAAACAAAGACACCAGGAGACAGTCTGATTTGGACTTGTTGCTTATGTTGTTGTTGTTGTTGATGAGATGTTGTACTATTCTTGTTTGTAGTGAAATGTCACACTGTATCTCTTTCTGTAGCTGCAGCTCCCTTTTGTTTGCTGGCTTGTAGCTGTAATCCCCCCCCCCCCCCCTGTTCTCCCCTGCAGGACATGCATATTATCAGTACAGACGAGAAGCAGGTATTCGCCGCCGTCCAGGAGTGGAATCAGAACAACACTTATAGCCTGTACATCTCCGACTCCCCCGGGGTCTACTTTATCCTTTCATTAGAGAATCTGAGAACCAGCCGAGGACCTGCCGGCAACCTCCTGGTCGACTTTTATAAGGTGTGTAGTTAGCCTTGTTGCCGGACTGCTGCTGTCATCGCACCTCTAATTCACCCTCCCTCCTACAACACACTCACTGAAAGCGTCTGTCAATATACCGAGCTGTGATTATAATTACAGCTGTACTTCATTGATTGGGAGCTTTTAAAATAAATGCCATAACAGTTATGTGACAGTGTAAAACCCAAGTATTTGCTTTTTATGTGATTTTACTTCACTACTTTTATTCACGGGTAAAGATTTAAGATTTTACCTGAAATGTGTAGGGCCATCTTATAAAATTTAATACAGGAAAATCCATTGAAAGTAGATCAAATAAACCTAATACCAAAGCCAATGGTGGGTTTTCGAGTAGTGTTGCATACGATTTGGCACATTTTGCTAAGAATACTACATTTTCGATGAGTGTTAAGGTTTAATGATATAATTCATTTGAGCCATAGCAACCGCAGCAGAGACGGAGTGTTGATAAATACTGAGCTGCTGTTTTGGTTTTTCTTTTCTTATTATATTTGTTTAATGTTGGATCATTTCTTACAAAATGTCACAGACAATGGTGGCTAATTCTATTCTATTCTATTCTATTCTATTCTATTCTATTCTATTCTATTCTATTTAGTCTTCAGTAGTGTTGAACTGTGTTATATATTCTGCCCCTTTCACGTAACTTGATTGAGTTGATAGAATATGAGAAAACACCTTTATGCATGTCATTGCAGCCAAACACTGATATTTCAACAAAATTGATGTGTCGTTTTAACGCATTTTGTCAAAGATCTTTATTTTGCTCATCTGGTGCTTATTTATCCTCTGACAGACATATTTGTGGATTCATTTCATGATTTAGATGTCAAAATTGCTCAGATAATAATGCGTCTTTGCCGTTTTCCTTCATAGGTTGAGGGGATTAATGGCATGTACCTCGCCAACAAACTGGTAGATAATCTCATCAAGACTTTCATCACATACAACAAGGGACAAACATGGGCCCTGCTGCCAGCCCCCGCCACTGATGTGCTTGGAAATAACCTTCACTGCATTCTGGTGAGCTTGTGCCTTTGGGCAGGACTGAATGGATGCCTTCATTCATGCAAAATTAAGCTCGTGACATATATCATTCATCAAATGTTTCAACCTCATCAGCCGCGCTTCGGATGTTCTCGGATTCAGAGCCATGTTTTGCCTGCCAGGTGCCGGCTTCGGCATCAGCCCATCTTTTTAGCCTCCTAAATGACCAAAGAGATGCTTGGCTGGAGGATTCGTATTATCAGCGTACCTCACAGGGTGTCACCGCGTTAAGTTTCAGGGGTCCAGACTTTCCATTAACCTTTGTGATTTCAATTTACTACCGGTAGTCACGCCGGACTAATGAATGTTAGATTACACTGAATTACATTAGGTGGCTGTATTGTTATTCAGTGGGTATTATATTCACCTAATCCAGCCAGTATGTTCAGTAGAGTCTGAAGTCATGTATATCCTTCAGGTAATAGTAGGTTACAAACTTTCACTGTGTCGTACACGACCGGTCTGCTCCCGTCTGCTTTCTGAACCTCGCCAACCTCAGCGCTTTGAAAAGCCTTATTGATGTTTTTTCTGCATGCTTTAGTCAGAGAGATGAGTGAAATGATTTGAATCAATTTCGCCAGTTTTATCAGTGCATCTTGGAGAATTTTAATTACATGCCTTGTTTGCTTTAGAATGAAACAATTCAAATGCCCTCTGTGTCCTCTCAGCCATTTTCTCATTTTTTCTTTCTTTTTTCTGGCGGAGGAGATGAGAAGAACAAAGTATCTTTGTTTTATAAATGGTCTCTGAAAATGTTCGCACTTTTCTCTCAATGAGAAGAATGGTTTGAAAGCAAAGCTAATTATAATTGCCTCTGTTGAGATCTGAGATACATACTGTTTTCAACTTGCGCTGTATTGGAATCCGTTTTGTTGACAGCCATTTTGCTCGCTGCATCTTCACCTGGAGATGTCTGAAAATCCCTACACTTCCGGACCCATCACCAGCAAGAAGTCTGTGCCAGGAATCATCGTGGCTACAGGTACAGTTCCCTATGGAGGGATGAGACTGTAGTTTGGTTACTTTTTAGTGAGTTTATGTGATTTGCACCTGTAAGTAAAGTAGACTAACAGTGAGTCAAACCAGACAGAGTGACAATAGACCTCAAGTCTAAAAGGGCACTGACATTCAGACGAGGAACCAGCAATAACAATTATGTTATGAGACCAATCACATAATCAATGAAAACATTGGTAAGTAAGAGGTAAAAAGACGAAGTGGAGTTTTTTTTTTTTTTAAATTCCTATTCTCTCATGCTTCTCATAGTCATAACTTCTGTTTTTGAGATTTAAAACATTTTAAAATCTAAAAAATACAAAGCAGGAAAATAGAGCTTTGCCCACATTTACTAGTCATTATATTGGCCCAGAGGACGTCTGGCTCACAAGTGAACCTCTTAGTTCTGTCAAGAATATACTATTGTAATGAATAACTAATAGATGTTGAATGGTATCTTGGAAAAAGGAGCAGATGCAATCACTCATTACGCTTTCTTTGGCTATTTTAGAACCATAAGTTCTAAATAAACCGAGGCCGAAGATGCTCTACATTCTATATGTTAGTTATTCTTTGGAGAAAAGTGTTTATAAACAAGGAAAAGAAGCATCAACAGAGGGGCTGAGATAACTACAATCACGCGACCATCAGCAGAAAGGATATTAAGGCATCACAGCTGCTGTGGACAAAAGCAAATGTTGGATGATCATGTGGATGTCAGTATGACTCAGAAGGACTACTTAACCAACAATTTCCTCCTTTAGCAGACAGAAGTTTAGTGAAATAGTAAGTTACAAACAGCGTAATAATATTATTGATCAGTTACTGCCATCAGTAGTGGTGTTACAGTAACGTGTTACTGTAACACCCTAGTCCCAACACTGCTTGTTTCTCAGGTGAATTAATCACATCTGGCCCTCTTTCTGTCATTGAAATCAGATGTGGATGCCTCATGTCTTGAAATCTCATATTTTGGGGTGAGATGATGAGGTTGCAATAAGTCATAAACTGGTTTTCCAGGTGAATGAGAACACGTGCTAATTTGTGAAAAAAAAATTTCAACTGATTGTGCGTATAGGTTTGTTGTGGAGTCTTTGCTATGTATGCCGACTGAAATCATTCATGTTTTGTTTTGTTTTTGTACTCAGGGAATATTGGAACACAGCTGTCCTCCAGCAACCTTGGGATGTTTATAACATCCGATGCAGGAAATAGCTGGAGACAGGTGAGACGCGTCTATACGCTGTGTTTACTTTCAAGAAATCTTGTAGTCGTGTCGGAGAAATGAGTGGAGCAAATCAGTTCCTTTCTCTTTGCAGATTTTTGAGGAAGAGCACAATATTTGGTTTCTTGACAATGGAGGGGCTTTGCTGGCTGTGTTACACGCAGTGACACCAATTCGACACTTATGGTAGGTGTTGCTCATCGAGCAACCGCTGACGCAGTAATTACCATAGGCAGGCGCTGTAGGTGTTGGACTTGTAGTGGGAAATTACCTGTCCGCAATTTGGATTTTTTTCTTTTTTTTTGGGGGGGGGGGGGGGGGGTTGATGCGGCATATGATTACATTTAATGTTTTGAAATGCTGATGGGCCAAGTTTGCATGATTATTGTATCGACAATGCAGCTTCAGAACAGTCAGAGTGATTTCCAACAGAGAAGTGCGTTGAAGCTTTGTACTCCTGGTTGGATATGATGGTTTGAGTGCTTTTATGTAAATGAGTGAGAAGCAGGGTGGAAATATGAGACTGAGAATGCTCTCATAAGTCCCTCATACTGTCGAAGCTTTGTAACACCATCTACTTTCATGTCCCTGCACACTACAGCCCTGTCAAAAGTGATTAAGCTCAGACAAAGGTGATTTGAAACCTGCCCAAATCTATTTCTAATGCTACAACCTGAGTCATATCTCTCTTCTTTTTTCTTTTTTTTTTCTGTTGTGTTGTCACCTTCAAAAAAATTTACTTGGGCCCAAGGAACATTTGTTCTGTTGTTCAAGCCTGTTGTCGAGATAATTTTTCACATTGAAGAGAATTCAAGGCGCTTCATTTTTCAGCTGCGGCCAAAGCTAAACGACCTCAAACCTTTCACCATATTTCTTTCTGCCTTGCGTTTCATTGTTTAACCTGTGTGCTTGTGAGGTTTAATGTTTATAGGAACAAAAGACCAACATATTCATCCACTGTGTGTGGGTAAACAGGAATAGATAGAAATCCATACATTGACATTTGTTTTCTTTGTTTTTTTTATGCAGGATCAGTCTGGATGAGGGGAAGAAATGGGACCGCCACAGTTTTTCCTTAGCCCCTCTGTATGTGGATGGAGTTCTAATGGAACCAGAATCTGACAATCACATCATCACGTAAGCAGAGACGCACAGGTACAGTCTGGGAGGAATAAAACAAATATCAGGCTTGACGAATTAGTGCCTCTGTTGATGTAAACAAAGAAAGGTCCGATGGATTTTCCCCAGCGACTCCCAACACTTCATCAGAGGAGACGCTGTCCCGTCTGTCAGCCTAAATGACAGATTTCAGATGTGCAGGTGCTGCCTGTCGCATCAGAAATCTGTACATCTGCGTCGCCGCATATTCTCTGCTGACATTTGCTTTTCCTCCAAATGAATCCTGGTGTAGGTTTTTTGGACACTTCAGCCATCGGTCAGAGTGGCAACTGATTAAGATCGACTACAAGGGTCTGTTCAGCAGAAGATGCATGGATGGAGATTATCAGACGTGGTATCTGCACAACAAGGTAACAGGAATCACTTTTGATGTATTGCTAACTTCAAGAGATGCATCTTGTAAGATAGATCTTTTGTTTCTGCCTCCTTTTGTTAATGTCCTATGTTTTTGTTTATTTATTTTTGCTCTAATCTATTTCGTTTCTGTCTGGTAGGGCGAGCTGTGTGTCATGGGTGAGAAGCAGATCTATATGAAGCGCAGGCCGGGTAACCGCTGCATGTTGTCCCAGGACTACTCCAGAATTTATTCCTCAGAGCCGTGTCCCTGCACAGCATACGATTTTGAATGGTAATGATATATTCTCCACATTTTCCCCGCTTGGATTGTACCATTCCTCATGTTTTTTTGTTTTTTTTATTTCTTCCCCCCGTGTCCTCCAGTTTTGTTCATCACACGTTTACCAAACAGCCCCTCCACTATGAACACGTAATTCAATTGTACGGAATTAGAGCCGCTTGTCGACGTTTGTAATAAAACACTCCAGCATCAATTTGCAGTACTTCATACGCCTTAATATCCATCTTCTATCGCAAATTTACTGGATAACCAATATGACTGCATTCATCCAATCTAATTATAGTTTGAAAAATGTAGAAGGGACTTGAAAAAGTTTTCATCATGCTACTGTAATCTGCATAATGTCAAGTGACTTATTAGAATTCAATTAATAATAAATCGTTAAATGAATTTTAAATATCTTTTTTTTTTTTTCCCATCAGTGTGAAATTCTGTTTGATCCCGCTTGTCTGACAATGTCTCTGGTTGTGGTCTTGAATTATGCCGCGAAGCTCCAACCGCAAAGCATTTGCCCCACTACAAAAGCTTGTCAGAGCCAGATTATTTTGAGTAGCAGCGTTTATCATTTCATGAAGTGTTGTCGTGTTTTGTTGTTTTATTTTTTTTTCCTCCTGGCAGTGATTACGGGTGGGAACGCCAGACGAATGGGAAGTGTTCCCCTGCTTTTTGGTTTAATCCAAATGGTGTTGCTAAAAGCTGCAGCAGCAGCCAAACCTTCCTTAACAGCACAGGGTAAGTGGCCCCCAATGTTCAGTCCATCACTAAACAATATTATTCCATTCCACCTTGTTTGTCATGGTGTTCTGAATTTCAACAGAAAATGCTACTTCACTGCCTCTTGCCTCGGAAATAAACCACAGAGAGCTGAAAAATGTAACCCACACTGCACTCCAGCACAGCAGCTTTTGGCGATGCAGCAAGTTCAAGCTGGTTTAAAAGTGGCAAAATTAAGGAAACTCAGTGAGGCGTGTGTGGATGCTAAATCTGTGTGTGGTGGCTGGACACGCTTCGTCCTGCAGTGAACTGCAGAAATTAAATTGAAGAGCTGCTTACAAGTTGAAAATATTAACGGCGGTGGTGACACCTTCC
Organism: Lipophrys pholis; assembly: GCF_963383615.2. Lineage (NCBI taxonomy): Eukaryota > Metazoa > Chordata > Actinopteri > Blenniiformes > Blenniidae > Lipophrys > Lipophrys pholis. Next base: position 9,454,157 of record NC_137642.1, on the reverse strand, counting down.
GGAACCATTAAAAAAAAAAAGTGTTAATTTTTTTTTCTTTCTGTTAAGTAGTTCTGTAAACATAGTCTTGTCTCTATGTTTGTGCACTCTCTTGGTTGCTTCATCAGGTTATCTGATCCAACAGTACTCTTCTGTCAATTATACAGTTGTTACCGTTGTATTCCTCATAAATGTATTATTGAGGTTGTTGATTGCTGTGGTGTCGCTGGGTTGTATTAAATCAACGTGGGCTTTTAATAATTCTGTCTCTCCATTAACATATCTGAGAGGGGCAGAATATTAAAAACAAATTTCATATAATGCACTCAAGAACGACACGGACACCCACTACAAACTCGTTAATTTAAAAAAACAAATCAGGCTTTTTTAAGTTCATTGCAGAGCAGGGCTGCTGTACTGGATTGTATTACATTATAATGGGGTTTCTAATAAAGTATAGAATATGATGAGCCTTAACAGTAGTTCCACCTATCTGATAATGTATCGATGCTGCAGTTGTTCGCATGCTCACCTCACAGCGAGAACATCAGCTGGAGGGTTTTCTCCTCCCACATTACAAAAACATGCATTTTAGATTCAATGGTGAATCTAGATTGCCCTGTGAGGGACTGACCCCTGTCCACGGTGTACTCTGCCTTCACCAAGAGTCAACCGCTCTGTGATAGATAATATAGCAGCTCCTCCGTTGGCCCGGACCACCCAGATCATTAGCCTTTGCTACACAGCTGCATCAGTGAGTCAGTCATGATCCTGCCACTTGTTCACTGCTTTTCGTTCCCTGGACCATTTATGATAGATACTGACAACTGCAGAATGGGAACAAATAACAACAGGTTCAGTTTTTCGAGAAGTCTCCGATCCAGCCGTCTTGGCTCTTGTCAAAACCGCTCAAATTCTTACACCTGTCTATTTTGCCAGCTTCCAACACAGCAAATGATCAGTGACGACCAAGCTCAAGATAATCCATGTCCTTCACTTTACCTGTCTTAGTGTTATTGCTGATTTCTGTGGCGCTCATTTGTATTTTTTTTTATTTACATTGTCACTTGCAAGGTATCGTAAGGTTTTGTCCAATAACTGTAAGGAGGGAGGAAAGAACCTGTACTCGCCCAAGAGGGAGGCCTGCCGTCCCAGACCGCCTCGAGGTCTCCGGCTGACCACCGGTCCGGGAGAGCTCAGCGCTGCCGTCGGGAGCAACGTCACCTTCATGGTGTATCTTGATGATGTGAGTCACTTAAAAGCCACTGGTGTTTTTTTGTTTTTTTTTTAAGAAAGAAAAAAAGATATAATTGTATCTGTATTGTGCTCGCCTTTCAAGCCTGGTTCGACACCAGCATATATACACGCCATTTTAAGAGCCACGACCACTGAAGTGCTCTTTAGAACTGCAGAAGTGCTCGTGAAAATGGGGTGAAATCGTGTTTCATCCACCTCTAAAGGACACCGTGAACCAAGGTTTTCATCATGCGATTAATAAAATTTGAAGTAATACACATAGGTCCATTACAGTGTGTCCTGCAGTAAATATGCTTCATTTGAACATATTTTTTCATCGTACAAACTGTTGTGTAAGTACCAGTAAAGGAAGAAAAAATGTATCAACAATAGTGCATTGGTAGATACAAACAATGCCTCAGGTCTTAATGGGTTAAAAGGTCTGTTTAGTTGAGTATTTATGTACAGTACACTGCTTTAAATATGTTTACATAAAATTGAAGGTATTACATTTCATTCTGAAGGGACAAAGATATTATAAATTGTTTTGTAGAACCATCGACAGTCAGAGAGATTTCTCCTCAGTCTCTTAAACAAATGCTGAGCTTCATCACAAGAAAATTCAATGATTAAAAAGTTGCTGGTGACACAAATCGGAAGTATTTGCAAAGCTTTCTTCTTCTGCAAACTGTGGAGATCTCGGTCACATTTAAAGGCAGTGTTTCTAGCATTTATTGAGATATTGAGCCCAAAACATTGATTGTACAGCAAATGTCTCACATTTACGAAATTGGCGCCACGTGTGAAAATCAACACACAGAAGATACTAATGAATTTTTTCTCTTCTAAGATGATAGAAGTCCTTAAAAATCTAACATTTCAATCTATTTTTACCAATACCTCATGTTTTTTTTTCTGTGAGCAGATAGAAACAGTGTCGCTACCCAGGAATAATCTGATCACAGGTGTAACTATTTTTCTCGGAAGTAGTCAGAAAACTGCTGAGCCGGTGGTTTAGTCCAATGTAATTTTTCACTGCTGTGAGCACCACCTGCCCCACGCTCACTTGAACTGTTGCAGAAATGTTTCTCTAAAGACTGGCTAAATAAAAACAAAGTCAGTGACAGAAAAGTTTTGGAAATCAAACTAAAGAAAAACCTTAAGTCACTTCTTTAGCCTGAATGACTTCAAGACTCAACTCATGTCTGGAGACCCTTAGGTCACATCCGATACGTTGTCTTCTGTCAGGAAAAGACACAGTCCTGCAATCGGTTAAAGGAGGTTATACAAGGAAAGTTTTTGTTTTATGACTCCCAAAAAGGTGAAGTTCTGGTTCGGAAAACTCCTGAATAATCAAAGATGTTGTACAGAAACAAACCAAGGCTATTTTACTGGAGGCTTCTTGTGCTCAGGACCCTCTTGTGTCCCCGTACACCAAACATAGCTGGCAAAATTACAAATTTACCTGCAACTGAGTTATAGGTAACTTTACAGTTGAGCATGTTTCCCACCCATCCCCCAATGGAAAAATCGCATAATTATACTATTCAACCCATTTTTCTCCTCAGTTACTTGTCTATATTTATTTAGTTTTGCATGATTTTAACTAGAAAAAAGTCCCACACACTCTTATTTCGGGACTTCTATGACCTCCTTCACCCCTGCAACTCTCTTTCCACGTTTCCTGTCTTGAATTTCTGTCTCTTTCCATTCACGCACATCCATAAAGTGTTTGTGACACCGCTCAGAAGACGTCTCCGGCGCCGGCACTTTAGCGGCGGCCTGAGCTTTCCTCGCTCGGCTGTGGTCTGACTGAAGCGTCCTGACCTAAGCCGTACTGACAGATACTGTGTCATACCTGCTGTCCACAGGGAGACTCGCAGAGGACGAGCATCCAGCTCGACTTCGGGGATGGCATCAAGATCACGTACTCTAACCTGAGCAGGACTGATGATGGCATCAGGCACATCTACAGAGCGACTGGGATTTACCGAGTGACAGCCTCTGCGGAAAACAGCCAGGGATCTGACAGCAGCACGCTGTTTTTACACATCACCAGTACGTGAATAAGAAACATCATTACAGATTCTTGTGGCAGTGCATATATGCTCCCCCTCTTTCAATGGGTAGTCACATTCCCACTCCGGTGAATTTCATTTCAGTCATGGTTGTGTTACTTCTATGCACTTTAGCCCCGGAAAATGCAAAAGCACACACCTGAAGCTAAATGTACAACAGCTGCGGGCTCAGTTCTACTCACTGTTTGCTGCGTGCTTTTAGTTGATGCATGTATGAATATGTGCTTGTGTGCGTGTGTGCCTGTTGTTGCCTCAGGTCCAGTGGAGCGCATGTATCTCTCCGCTCCGATTGTAGCCATAAGGGGGAAGGAGGCTAATCTCACTGCGTTGGTTTGGCCGAGTCACACCAGAACTTTGACCTTCTTCTGGTGGTTTGACAACAGCTCCGAGGTGAGAAGCTTCTCCTCCTCCTCTCGCCGTTTCTCCACACATACAAACGTTTATTTTTTCCGTCCTGTTTACTTCCATCTTCCTCCATTTTCCCACTCCTCTCCTGATGTCCTTGTGTTGTTGTTTACAATCTAAAAGTGTAAATCTACAGAGCTTTCACACAAATCATGTAAAATGGTAGCTGCACGTGCGTGGCCTGTGTCTTTCTGGATGATGCGGCTTGGATGGCTGGTCATATTTATTTATCACGTTGATTGTGTTCACTGCAGCAGCCTCCTCCTCATTATACAGTGTGTCAAGGGCTGCGTGTACATTGTTTTCTGTATTCAACTGAGAGAATGCGGGTTTTTCCGCTGCGATTCTTTTTGTTTTTCTTTTCTTTTTTTTTGTACTCCAGCCCATTATAACCTTGGAAGGAAGCATCTCGCACACGTTTCAGAAAGTGGGGAAAAACAAGGTCACGGTCCAGGTTGCTTCTGGGAGCACTGTGATGCAGGATTCCAAAGATATAACTGTTAAAGGTGAGCAGGGGAGACAGTCTTCAAAGCACTTTAATTGGGGAGACGCATGTTGCATGAATATGCAGGATGATATCTGGAGGGGAAGCGTGTGCTGCGCCTCTCGGCCGGTGCCGCACCCTGCGCTACGTTGACGTCAACGTGGACTCATCTAATGAATAAAGTGTCACGGTGTGCGAACACGAAGTCTCAAGGAGCAATTAACTTCACGGCGCATGTTGGCAAATGAAAAAAGACAAAACTGAACATCAGATTAATCAAAAACTAAACTGGAAGCAGCGTCGGCTCATAACAGATATCACTTCACCTCTCCGCCAGAGTTCTTCAGGTCACTGCTGTTGTCGTTTTCGCCCGCGCTTGATGAGCACAATCCTGACATCCCCGAGTGGCGAGAGGACATCGGCCGTGTGGTGCGGACAGCTCTGTCACAGGTACATCAAGTCCCGGGAGATCTTTCCTGCAGCCAACATCGAACACAGGTCACTTTTAAGGTCATTACTATTTTATACCTGCACGCAGTAATGACTCGGCAGTCCTGGTGGTCCACGTGAGATCTTTTTTAGTTGATCTACAATGACAGCCACCACACGGTTACATACTATCAACTGAAGCATATGCCAAAACAGTAAATCTGAGTTTCAGTCTTGGAAGTTCGAACTCCTCTATAACTGTCTGTTGTGTTGCTGCAGGTGTCTGGGGTTTCTGAAGATCAGCTGATGGTGTCTCTTTACCCGGGACTCCCGACCACAGCAGAGCTTTTCATCCTGCCTGATGAACACACGTCTATTGAGCACAAGAGGAGGAATGAGGAAGCTCTGGGCTCGGTAAGACTCACAATGTATAGATATGTGTTTGTGTCCAGCTGACTGTCTGGCTGTTTATTTATTTAAATAAAGAATGAGAGAAAAGCTGCTTGAATGATATCTACCGAGAAATAATTATCTGCAACATTGAGAAGAGAACAAACTCAGCTCCACTTATATAAGCCTTTTTCATCAATCAATCCGTCTTATTTACTTTATTTATGTAATTTTATGGTACTCTGGACAAATCTTGAATGCACCACAGGAGACACACAGTCAATTTAGAGACCGGAATTCACCCCAAAGACAACCATGGGCATGTCTTTGAAAGTAGGAATTAAAACCAGGAAAACGGTGCTAACCTCTACCCCTTCATGTGATTTAGTGTCTTTCTCATTTCTTTTTTTTTTAATTCTTCTTTTGTTTTGCAAAACATTCAGCACTTAAACCTATTAGGTGCTTTGAAGGTCTGCAGCTACCTAATTTAATTAAGCGCACACTGGACACAAAGAGAAAACATACAATAAAAGACTAATGGTTTTATGACTCTGTAAACAATGTAGAGTCAGACTGTCACACCGAGGTGGGAGACGGTGGCGCTTTCAGTTGCTCTGAGCAGTTTAAAAGCAAGTCAGTCAACTTTGAGAATGAAAAAAAAAAAAAGGACCAATTATAACAATAATAAAGATAAGAGTATATAAACACTGCTGTAAGACATGTTTCTGGTATTATGTTGTAATATTGCTCAAATGAGAATCTTCCATAATCTATATCTACGGTTCCACAATACCGTGTCATCCAAACATAATGTAGCTTAAATCAGCACAATGTTTAAAGCATGGAATCTGTGATTATTATTAATGCACTGAATGTGGCACTACTTGCCTTATAAAGTTTTTATTTCAACTGACGTTAGGGAGAAATTATGGATTTTATTTTTCCTGCATCATTACTTTCTTTCACTCCAGCACTAATTTCAACCTACATGGATGAAAAAAACTGACAAAGAGGCACCGCTTTTTTTTTTTTTTTTTTTTTTTTTTTCAATCAGTGTTTTTCATGCACAAAGTGACAAAAATGACATCTTCCCCCATAAAAAAAAAAAAATATATAACTCAAACTAGAGCAGATAAGAGATGGAGACTAGACCTTGAAGAAAAAATTAATGTGACTGTGTCTTTTTCTGGGAGAACCAGTGATAACGGCCAAAAGTGATCCATTTAACGATGATGACGAAACACATTACTCATCCGTGACCCTGTTTAAGTTTGAGGAAATGGCCGATGGAGATGTTTTTCAAAGTGCTGCTTTTCACTCTCATGATCTCGCTGTATGTCAGCAGTAGTGGTGGTCATTCATCCTGAATGTGTTCAAATTTCTATTTTGCAGTTGGTGATGAAGTGGTTCTTATCTTGACTCATCTCCTTTAAGGTTTTGGCGTATTTTAAGAAATTGAAAGCATCTTTACGAAGAAATGTACAAACATTAACTAATGGTAATTTAACAGAAGCCTGAGTGTCTCCTTTTGTACAATCTGAATCAAGTTGAATGTGTGGTGTTTTACTCAGTAAACTGGCATCAGTCACATTTCCTTAATTCTGCAAATGAGCAGAGAAGCATCTTTCTCCACATTGTTAAATTCATACTTTAGCAGCTAAGTGTAGATTAATGGTTTGTGAATAAGTGAGAAGATCATAAAATGCTATAAACTTAATGCATCCTCTGTTTGTTTTTTGTCCTTTTTGTTACTTTCTGACAACAGATAGCAGATATTTTTGTCACTGCCCTGAACCAAGGTCTGATCCGGTTCGAGCTGAAAGCAGACATTCGTATTATTGTATACATGACTCAGCAAACCTTGGGTAAGTTTTTGTTTCTTAATCCTATTAACCCCCCCCCCCCCCCCGACCATTGCCAGAAGTTGTACTTAAAATCCCTTTGCAGGTACATAAAACAAAACATCCAAATAGGCCTTAGGCCTAATGTATGCCAGTTAAGTACAGCTTGTCTTCCAATCTGCAGTGCATTTGTTCTGCTTGCCGATGTGCGAAAGATAAAACAAGTCTTTCTTAGAATAGTTTGACATTGAGTTTTACTTAAGAGCTGAAAAAAAAAACACAGAAAAAAAAAACCAAGGGAAAGACAAAGAAACTGTGTCTCCGGAGTTGATTTATACGATATTGTAAATCACAGGTTTCACACATCCTTCACAGCGTGCCAGTTTTTTACCTGAGGCCGTGAGACAGCAGCTCTCTTTTAAATCAGCCGATCAATGACATGATTGACGAAGGAGCCGCTTGGTATGCGCTGAGGAAATTGGCAGGGTCACCGGGTCATTAGCATATCGCAAAAACGTGTCGATCAGCCCCACCTGGCTTTACCCTTTTCATCCACCGATGGATCAGTCTTCATTTGTGTCTGCATACAAAGGTCTGGGTTGCCTTTAAAATGATCCGGAAAGGTCATAGACTTCATAGGCTTCCGTGTGAAGGAGAGAAAGATGGGCGGCCAGGGGAAATACTTTGAATATTGCATCTCAGCATTTAAAACGCCATGACTATGCATAGGCTTCTACGTGCGTGACGGCCCCCTGGGAGGAGCTTCGGACCTCCTAAAGGTTCGCTTTAGCGCCCTGAGGGGATAATGTGCAGAGAACAGCTTTTGAAACGGTACCTGCGGTTGTTACATGGCACGGGGGTAATGAAAGTAATATCCTTTGAATAACACACAAAAGAAATTATTTATGACATTTGTCTTGGTCGCTCATTTCATGTGTTTGCGCTGCAGCACCACTTGTGGACTCCAACGCCATCCACAGTGGGTCAGCCATGCTGATGCTGCTCAGCGTGGTGTTTGTTGGTTTAGCTGCATTCTTCATCTACAAATTCAAAAGGTGCGTTACCTCCGAAGGTTGGGCGGAAATTATATTGATTTCACCTGTAAATCACAAACTAATCTTTTTTCTTTTTTTTTTATTATTGCACTGCTGCGTCCTTCAGAAAAATCCCCTGGATCCACGTTCAGACTGAGGACAGCCACGAGAAGGAGCCCGAAGTGATAAGTACAGTCGGGCAGAATGACACCATGTCCAAGGTCAAGCTCAGCGAGTTTCCCTCCCCGAAAGAACTCATGGAGAAAGAGATGGAGGCCAGGAACAGAGGTACTCATTCATAACTTTACCACCATCCGAAGTGATTAGTTGTCACACTGTTGTGTTGAAAGACACATCCAAAACGGACAAAAAACTAACTTTGGATAAATTCAAGATATGCTTACAAGATTTTCAGCCCCTTCAAATTTGAAAATACTACGGAGCACCCTGAGGGGGGCATAGAGAGAAAAAAAATTACACGAGGGAATGAGATAATAAGTCGTTCCCTCAAGTTGATAACGCGAAGGAACCAGATTGTTTCATTCCCTCGCGTTATATTGTGGCGACTGTGGAGCTGGTGGTTGTAATTGAACTGTTGTGCTGCAGCGCACCTGCGCTGTGTCACACAAAAGTCAGCTGCGTCGGATATAGAATTTAGAGGTAGTTTCCGTTGTCGTTTTTAACTTGAGGGAACGACTTACATTATCTTGTTCCCACGCATTCTTTAAATTTTTTTCTCTCTGGCCACGCCGCAAAATACATAAAAAAGAAAAGAAAAACAAAAAGAACTTGTGCAGTGGACTAAAACATCTAGATCGGCTGTGATTCACTGCACACATGATGGGACTTCTGTGTAGGGCTGCGGGATGCTGTGTCGGACATTATTTGACATTTTGTCCTCAAAGTTATTTTGTTGTAATTAGAAAATAGTGTGAGGATTTTGAAAAGAGACGGATGGGGCAGAGCACCTCTCAAACCGCAGCTTTGCAGGGTGTCCCCCAGTCTGGAGTGATCAGTATCAATCAAAAGTGGCCCAGGGAAAAAATTGATGAAACAGCAACAGGGTCATGAGGGGCTAAACCTCATTGATGCATGTGAGGAGAGGAGACTGACCTGTCTGATTTAATCCAACAACGCAACAACCGAGCTGCCGTAGCTCAGAATGCTGCAGAAGTTGTACATGTCGGAGTATCGCAGATTGTGTAGCACAAGGGGAGATGCTCAGCACACCAACATTTTGGTCACTATGATGGCCGATGATATGAGTTTATTTGAATTCAAGAATATTCTTAGTTAGATTCCTGATTCTCTGATGCGCTCAGATATCCATCATGTGCAGGCAGTCAGTAAATGCTTGGCGGGCAGCTGTGCAAAGAGAAGCGTCCAGTGTTCACTGTCATTCACCCAGTTCCCACCGCAACTGTCAAATGGCCAAAAAAAATGATCCACCTGGCTGGGTTTATATAATCAACTGGGCAGCCACCCAAATGCAGCCTATGTAGAAGAAACTCTGAGCTGTAATTTGGCGGCATTACATTTTGTAACTCCATTTATGCAGCATCCTTCTTGTCCATGTAAGACATTGCAGAATTGAATCTTGGTTTATGCACAGAAACGCAATTACACGAAAGGTGCACTTTGATGTAAAGGTACCAAGTAAAAATGCAATATGTCACATCAAAATGTAGCAGTCAAGATACATAGTGGAATGTGGAAATAATTAATAATATAAACAATCTGCCAAAGGCAGTGTGTTACTGCAGCGTTACAAAGTTTTAATGCCAAGGAAAAGTTAAATACTGAATATTAAATATCTTTGAAGAGCGCTGCTTCATTAATACAGGATTTAAAGGATGACTGTCACTGCAAGAGACTGAAACTGATTAACATTTTATTGCCCCCAAAATACACCACCGAGCATCTCAATGCATTTTCAACCGTGTTTGGCGTCGAGACAGTGCACAATGACATTGTTTCAGCCCTCCTTTTTCTTAAATGGCTCCTCTTCGAGGGAGGCTACCGAGCCGCACATTGAAGTGCAGCACACGTCTGAGGTGCCGGAACATCTTTATCACTGCAGTGTGTCATATTTTTGCAAATTGCACGTCACGAGCACAACTGCAGCATCTGCACGGAAAGCAGATATCACAGTGACAAGTTAACTTTTTGATTGCTGTGCCTGACATCCGTTGTGATGTCTTTTGGATGAGTATTATTCAGTCCCCGCAGACAGCGTGGACTATTTGACAAAAGTAGCATTGCGGTGCTCCTGACATAGACATGTGGGCTGCAGGCCTTTTTTCTGGTCACTCAGCACTTTGGCTTTTCTTCATTTCTCAGCTGTTTCTACCTTTCCTGGTCCTTGCTGATCTGAAACAAATTAAGCCCCTTTTGGTTGCTTTCAGAAGTGTTTATTACCAAAAGGGTCAGAGCAGCGAGTCCGTGATCCGAGTCTTGGTAGATTAATCGAATATACAACCTGCTGTATAAAGATTAGATTAATACTTGTCAGCTTGGTCACATTTTTCACCCATTGAGATTTTGGCTGAGATACAGATGTTGCTCCAACCTGAAGCATCTTGTATCCGGCTTCAGCAATTTTTAAAGAGCATCATTTAATGGGACATTTTGCAAATCGTGGTCACTGTTCATTTGCTAGATTATATCCTTTTTTTTTTTAATAATCTGCACAGTTTCTTCTCACTGTGGCCTTCCTGAGCAACCTCAAATATGGATGTAACCTTTTGTGGGGCTTTTCTTCATATTTGTTTGAGAATATAAAGTCAATGGAAATTAGAATATATAATTAAATAGTTGTTTTTGGCAAAGCATCCTTTACTCCTCATTCATCATTTTGTGCATCTAGTAAGTCAGATTGACAGTAAAGGTGAGACATTGAACCTATTTAAAGAATATTTTAGGCCATAAATGGTAACATTAGTGATTTTGGTGATTTTAAAGTTTTCCAGATCATTTTATTTAGAAATAGTCTAAAATGGTGTGTATTCTTTATTAGATTTAAACCATATTTCTTCTAATATTCATTAACACCCTGAGTTAAAATGTTTTAGTTTCTAAGTATTTAATTTTTTTAATTGTTTCCTTTAAAACGTTTGCTGGACTGGAACTGGAATAAACACAAGAACCCCTCAGATGAACGTTTTCAATTTTCCAGGTTTTTTTTTCCTTTTCTTTTTTGATCCAGCCTGTGGGAAACATGCCCCCTACTAAAGGAGAAAAGCATTAACTAGTTCTAATTTAATTAATGTCTGGGTTCAGTGACTTTATGTCTCCTCATTTTGGGCCAAATGGCTTTATGAGCTCTAAGAAGAAGAAGAATCTGCTAGTTGTCGCTGTGCTGCCGGGGCAATTAAGTAAAATTATAGTCAGATCTCAGAAAGCTTATAACAAAAAAATAATGGCTTGAACATTTCAAGCAGAACTCAACAGACTAAAATGAAAATTTCTGTGTAGGTTTAGTAAAAGATCACCGTTTGATTTATGCCGAGTTATTAAAATGACACCTCACATGGGCTCCAGTTTTATTATGAGCAGAAATTTACAGTGGAGCTGAAGTAAGGATTAATTAAGCTGCGGAAGAGACTCGGGCGTCTGAACGATAAATCGCACCAGGCAGGAAGTTGTCAGGATAGATCTTCTTAACAATCAAAGTGGTGAGTCAAGAAAAACGTTCAGTTTTCTGATTAGCATCATCACTCTCAATATCCATGCACCGTGAAGACGAAGTAAACTTCTTTGAGACGAAGCCAGGTCAATATTATGCTTCTAAGTCTGCTGAATGGCCACTTTAGGAACATCAAAATCATTTTAGTAAATAAAGAATATTGGAACAGTACAAACTTTAAAAACCGGCTGACATTCAGTTACAAAACTAAGCACATGTAATCAAGGCTGAAACCGGATTGTCAATGTTGGGAGCTTTAGTAAGTAGCATCTTAATTATGCACAAAAATTAAGAGAAAGTGTGTTTGGTCTGTTGTTTCTTTGAATATGTCTCCCACTAGTAGAAAGCCTGAGCATCTCCCATTTGAAAAGTGCCATATATCTGTATGAATATGCATTTGTGGGATGGGGAGTGAGCTGAGTTTGTGCACCTGTGAAAGAGTTGCCAAATTGATCAAAACACTTTTCCTTTGGCGTCGGCTCCTGTTTGGTGCCGCTTGTAGGATTGGATGATTGAAAATTAAAAAAAAAAAAAGACGGAAAACAACTAACAAGACCTGTGTCAAGAAGCATTCTTGTTACAAAGAAATAACCTACCAAACACAAGTGTCATCACTTTTCGTGCAGAGTTTATGGACATTCATAAACATTCATATATACTGACATCTATTGGCTTGTTGTACATTTATCTGTGTCTAATAATTGTTTAGAAAACCTCTAAAACAATATCAAAAGCCAAAATCTGGGACAAACTCAGTCTACGTTGACGCACTTTCACTGGTAATACGTAAATAACCTGAAGTGTAAATACTCTGACATTGTTTTAAATTGTCCCTTAACTTGTACACAATGACAGACGTTGTGCATTAATAATTAGCATTACTTTTTGTGGATAATTATTGGGTGGCTGTAATTAATCACTTATATTCCCCACAGGGTGAAAGGAGGTTGCTCTTACTGTTGAACCTACACAGAATTAATATCTGAATCTGCTGCTGCCCTGAGAATTTATGTTCATCATTGAGATGCCCGGTACACAACTTCCACATTTTCATTTAATTTCACTCTTTCCAAAGCTTTCTGTTTGGCAACCCGCCGTTCACGACCTTCATAGCAGGAAAGACACAATTACAAACAAGCTGATACATATGATGTAGCATTGAGAAGCTACAGTATAAATAAGCAAAATATTTACAGGTGTAGAGTGTAGATATCAAAAACAACGTTTAAAGAGAGTGAATACTGGTGAACGCTACCTGCAATTCATCCTTTGTGCAGATCAAATTAAGAATAACAGTATGTTGGCCATAAAAGACAAAAAAAAAAAAAAAACGGTACACACAGAAACTGGCTGTTGCAGTCATCCATCCATCTTCCATACAGCTATATCTAATTCAGGATTGCAGGGGCTGGCGCAGATCCCGGCTGACTATGGGTGAAGGCAGGGCACAAAACGGGCAAATACAGGGAGAAAGACAGCCACACATTCCCATTCACACCCAGGGGCAATTCAGAGTCACCAATTAGCCTCAGGTGCATGTTTCTGGACCGTGCGAGGAAACTGGAGTAGAAGAAAATCCACACACGCAGAGGGAAAACATGCAAAGTCCACAATGAAAGCCCTTGAAGCCCAAATCACACTAGAACTTTCTCACTATGTGGTAAAAGTGCAAACCTGAACACCACTGTGCAGCAATTTGTGCAGCTCCTTTAGCATCTGAAGTGGCCAACAGTATAGATCCTATAAATTGAGCTAAAGTGGAGCAAAATCAGACAAATAAATTTGAAATGAGGACAGAAATTCTCCAGGGGAACTTGTCTTCTGTGTACAGCCACTCTGGAAGTCTGTATATGTTTAGAAAATAATTATTTCTAACTCTAATGATTATGTTTGCGAGTCGTTAAAGTTAAAGGATTCCACTTTTGCTTTGATTTGCAGACTCTGCTGAGTTTTACATGACAAACACTGCATTTAACCTTTCATATCATTTTAATATTACAGCCCCCCCCCCCTCCAATTTTACCCTACAAATTGTAATTTTGAAACGGACCACAGGGATCTTCGCTTTAAAACATGCTCCTTGTAAAGGCAATTTAAATCTCATAAATCATTACTTCTTTCACAAACCTGAGCTGACAGCCGGATCTTTACTTTGATGGATTTACTGCCAGGTTATTAGTTATATGGGTGAACATGAAATTAGCTTCACGCTGCTCTCCACAAATGACTGAATCGAGGCTACTGACGCAGTTGAGACGTTAAAAGTTCCACCTTTGTAAAAGCCAGTGTTTGCACAATCTCAACGACCCCACTTGTCATGGCGATCCTATCTTATCTGCCCCTTCCATCGCCAGCTCAGCCCGGCACCGACAGGCTGCTGCTCCTTTGGTGTGACAACAGGCAGATCTTCAAGCCAAAATGCATGGGTGATGAATTTGTAATTAAGTGTAAAAGGCCCTACAAGTCATTTGATCTTCAAGTGAGGACGATTAGGGAGGACTGGATTTAACTTTGGTCGATGTTAAAAGCTCCTGCGTCACTCCCAAATGTCATCGGAGTGTCAAGTAGATAAAGCCAAAATATCCGATGGCGGCAGATTGTGACTGTTCATGTGATGTCAGCTGATTGCCTCTGTATTTACACCGTGTTGTGATTTGTCGCCCTGTTTCCAGGAGGAATGGGAAGAAATATGGAGAGAATTGTAACCAGGGAATTTCCCAACTGTACTAATGTCTAAGACATGAGCTCTGTCACTGAGTAAGTACAGGTTGTTGTGTTTCAATTGTGCTGAAATAGTTTGCAATGTCGGCATTGTTCTTTTTCTTCTTGTTTCTCCCTTTCCTTTCAATTACTTATTCCACGCTAATAGCTGCTATTGTTCAAAGTCATGTTTCTTAATTCACGCGGATAGAGTAGACATCTAGTTTACGATACTTGATAAGGATCAATCCACTGAGCCAGACTGCAGGGCCTCTAGTTTCAGGGCTGTGAACTGCTGAAATTAGCTGATAACAGCACAAAATGTCCAAATAGCATCAAGACTCCCGAGCTCTTCACCACTGCCATGGATCTGACATCACTAATATGGGTATTATATGAATATTCAGATGATGATGTGAATTGTTAATTTCATTTTTTACTCCATTTGACACATCTACATGGCTCCTCATTTGGATAATTGACAGATAACAAGCACTCAAATGAAAAATCCCAGAAGCTTTTGACGGTATGATGATGTAGAACAGTGGTTCACAATGCGTGGTCCAGGACACCCTTGAGATCACGAGCAGTCCCGGGGCTTTGCCTGCTCTGAGATTGTTTGCACATGTTAGGGGAAAATTATAATATCTTGAATCGAGAGCAGATCTGGGAAACAATACATTGCTTTTATGTTTTTGTTTGTTTGTGAGGGTGGGTGGGTCCCTCAGCGTTTGGCTTCGCTGTGATGTTTTAGCAAATCAAGAATAGAAGAGGATGTCTCCAGCCTTCCTTGAAGGCGATTTAGGGGCGCTCCGAGGAAATTAAGTTGGGAACCACTGCTTCAGAAAACAGTCTGAGAAAAATACTGATATAATGTACGTAAAAGGAGTGATATCTGTATCCAAATTAAAAAAAAAAAAAAAAAAGGTTTTATTGTACTGGATGAATTCAGCATTGTCCTATCATCACTTGTTATGAGGATATCTGCCCTCCGAGGGATGTTATGTTGACAATATACAGGATTTTAAATGATCAATGTAATAAAAAATGTCTGTTTCCTCTATCTGAGAGTACTTGTCTAAAATGTTTTCCTCCCACTTTAATAATTGCCACTTCCACTCAAATTGCTAAAAGCTATGAAATCTGACAAGTGTAAAGTTTTTATTTCACATTTGATAACTTTCCTTTCCTTCCGTGGTGAAAGGATAATACAACCGATGCAACAAAGAGCGGTGGGTTAAATCTCTAAGACCTGTTGGAGCAGCCCGAGTGTAATTCTCATCTTTAGAGCCGACTGCAACACGAGCGGTTTCAAATGATGCCGTCATTTTTAAAAAATCTCCAATCGATAATGTGCATCGTGATCTGCAGGGGAAAAAAAGAAAAAAAACATGTGGGAAAAGGTGAAATCTCATTGTGTTCACCTCTGAAATGGAGAAGAGCAGACATGTTGCAAACAATCATAAAGCGATGAATACAAATGCTGCCTCAGGTCTGAATAGTTTAGACAGAATACAAATGGCTCTGCCTCGATAAGACAGAAATCAAATAAACACAATGTCGGGAGTTGTGTTGTTACAGATTTTTTTCAAAGTGTGTTCTGAATTAACATCTACTGCCCTAAAACTAGATGTCCAGACTCAAGATGTAAATAGGATATATGGCATCATCTAAAATGTATTGAAATGTCCACATGAGAGTGTGTTAAGATTTGATCTGTAAGATAACGCAGCACTTTCAATGACTGTTTCTCAGATGATGGTTCCCAACAGGAAAGTCTGGTTTTTAAAAAAACTGACATTTTGACAACTTGTACATAAGAATAAGAAGGAAATTTCAATCTTGTACACTAACTTCGTCATACTTCATTGTAAAGTCAGCCAACAACAGTGTGTCCACGACTTTAAAGTGTCACAACAACATGTATGTCCTCTTTTTTTCTATTTTTTTTTTATTATTCAATATTAATTTCTACAGTAGCATGCCCTAATTATCTGTGATGGAGAACTAGAAAAGACCATATTGGGGTGAGCCAGTACTGTATATGTATCATGGTGATTTTAAAGTTTACTTGACACATTGAACTAATTACTAAACACCGTGTCTGATAGTCTAGTGGTGCAAATTGCTCAAAAGTTGTGCATGATATAATCTATGATATTGTTCCTTTTTGGTTGATTATATACAAATTGTCTTGTTTTCAATCACATTTCTTACTGTGAACAAATTGCCATTTTGAAATTGTTCCAAAATAAATGTATTTTTATAAGAAACCGCCTCTGTGCCTATTTTTTGCATGCACTTACAGTCTGTGTCGTGGTGGAGAGCCAAAGGTTCTATAATGATGACACGCCAATCTGCCTGATGACTGAATAAATGTGTTTTCATTACTGATTTATCAACTTTGCCACAGTCCTCCTATCTGAGCCACAGGTGCCCCGTAGCAGCCGAGCATCAGCCTCAGCATACTGCTTTTAATGATCTCACAGAGGCTCTGAAGTCACCTTTAATAGGGAGAAGTGTGATAACACCCATGTGAAGGTTCCCATCTGACATTTAGACTGAGCTTCATTCTGCCTCACTCAGTCTATCACTCACGTTGCCCATTACTGATGGTTTCTGTTTAATGGAGACAATTACTGGGGCTGTTGTGAAGTGATGGGACACAGATGATTTTGTGAAGAACCGCGGGTATTAGTGTTGCTGCTTGTCTGCCTCCTGGCCTCGAATAAAGCATCTGAACATCACACACGGCGAGGTCGGAGGACAATCCTGCGTGGTTGATTGGCTAAAAAGTGTCTTTTCTCCACACACACACACACACACACATATACACACGGCTGCAGCACGCGGGCCCTCGTTCCCCTGTTTTGCATTTTGTTTGCCACTTCAACAGCTCCGTATCACACACACCAATCTTCATCACCGCAGCAGCCATCAACGCCCCGAGAGTCTTATTCTCGCTCCTGCTCTCAGTCTGAATTAACACCAAGGCCTTTTCTCTAACTGCCCTGGGATGTACGGCGGCCCACAATCAAATTGAACAGTGACAATCACTAATGGATGATTCGCTGCAGCCAGACACTGTAATGTAGCACTCAATGAAAGGAAACATGCTCATCAATTTCACACTGTGGCTAACACAATATTGCTGTGGGTTATTGTTGTGGGACATTTTTCATTCAAGGTGCTACCCAGACTGGGAAAATCTTCCTTGTTGATTGTGTGTGTGTGTGTGTGTGTGTGTGTGTGTGTGTGTGTGTGTGTGTGTGTGTGTGTGTGTGTGTGTGTGTGTGTGTGTGTGTGTGTGTGTGTGCCTGTGCATGTGCATGTGTGTGTTTGTGCGAGTTGATTTCCTGGCGAGGGGATAATTAATTTGTTGCACAGTGGGAGAGGCAAGGAACCAGCCCATTAGAATCACTCCGGGCTACTTGGTGCTTTTCATTGTCCTCCTCTCACTCAGCACCGTTGTATCATGCAAAATAGCTGCACTGAAACTTTGGGCATGCTGAAGCAACACTTGTTAGGGAAACAAAGCAGAAAAAGGCAACTAATACCACACAGCCAATACACATTTCCATTTAAAAAAAAAAAAAAAACACCAGCTGAAGTGAAGGCATATTCTTTACAAGACATAGTGGACTGAATATCACAGTTGAAACATCAAAAATAAACTGTTTATGTTTTTTGGGGGGAATGACTGAAACAACCAGCCACGCTGCTTTATTCCGCAACCATGTTTACTTCTGCAAGATCAAATGAAAAACACAGTAACAACCCACTGAGCAATCACATCACTTGTAATGGATGACTTGTCTAGCCTCTTGATAAACAGAAAATACCACAGTTCACATTTCTAACATCTTTTTTTTTTTCTTTTCTTTTTTTTCTTCTAATTTTAAGTAGCCGGAAAGAGGAGGGAAAACAAGAAAAGAAAAAAAAAAGAAAGAAAACGTCATGCAAATATGTTCAGAGTCATATTCACAAGTTAATTATCGGGACTTGAAAATCTTTGTTGAATAACAAGCACAAAAAAAATACAAAATCTTCTGATGATCGTGTGAAGAAAGAAGAGTTCGTCTGAACACGAGTTTATTTATGCTTCAGGCTCAGTCGGAGGGAAGAGGTATGGAGAAGCCTGTAGTCAATTTGTCTTACTGACATATGATGCTGACAACACTTAAAAAGAAAAGTTTGATGAAGAAGAACTTCAGTACTTATCCCAAAGAGACAGCAGCTGACCAAAGCTGTGTGCGTAGGCTGAGCCTTGTTGACAGGAGATACGTCTTCTCTATCTCTGTGTCCCTTGCAGCGAAGGAGATGAACAAATCTGCAGCCTTTTTGTCCGCCGAGTCCTTGGGGGCAAACTTAGGAGAGGCTGCAGGCTCCTCTGCATCACTGTAAACTGAGGAAACGCCGTGTGTCGATGCTGCTGGTACCATCTCAGCAGATAAAACACTCCAGAATAAATAAAATGAGTTATAGCGCAACTTAAAGAAGAAGAAGGAAAAAAATGCATTCAAAACCTGCTGTAGGCACCACAACATTCACAGTGAAATCAGCTCAAAGAAAAGATGACAAATATGTAGTAACTGTGTCAAGGAGTCTGTGGTGTTGCGATTCAGTGTGTCCGTCATCTCAGGTGACAAATAGCAACTAAACTCTTTATTTCCAAGCACAATTGTGGCACCAAAGCCCTTTCTTTGCCGCATCCCAATAACTTTGCAGCTCTGGAGCTTTTCTGTTGTTAACAAAGGAATTATTCAGAATGTACATTTTGTATGCATTGCAGAAAGCAGAAATGTACATGAAATGCTGCTGGCAACGAAGAAATACCGAGCACAAGTGTAAACGTCACCACATTGTTTAACAGTCAAACTGACCGTGTAAACTACTAAAAGACCGCTGCTGCAGTATTAGTCCGTATAAATGGTTTCGATTAGCCAGAAGGTTTTCTGTATAATTGGTGTTAAAGTGGATTTAACATGTTATGAGGTCGGCTTTCGGTCCGGAGTCCTTCAGCGCCACTACAAAATGTCACATTTCAGCCTCCTGAACAAAGAGAGACGGCTCAGATTCCCATCTCCTGCACACACCTATCTCCTATAATCTTCTGTTCTTATTTTGTTATGACATATATAACATTTTGAGCGGCACAGAGACGGGCTTGATGGAATACACAGATCTGGGACTAGGAGCTCTCCTTCATCTCCTGGATATTGCAAGCTTTCATTTGATGAGAATCTGGTGATAAGATTTACTGATTATACAGAGCTTAATGAATCTGCTTCCCTCACTGTCTTAGTCAGATAAGCTATTTCCACATAGTTAAAGTAAACTTCACAAACACAAGTCCAAAACAGAAAAGAAATGAGCGTATTTTTGGAGGTATTATTACACATCGCCCTCCCCTCCATACTGCAGTTTGATATTTTCATGTTGGAGCAGACGTAGCTGTAACCAGCTGAGACAAATTACTTATACTTCTTCCATTATGGATGTACATTATTTACATAAAAAGATCAACGTCCTTGCAAAAATACAAGTATTTCAGTCAAAAAGTGTTCCTTTTCAAGAAGCAAGTATAAATCTGTACAGACTCCTCAGAGGGATTAGGCAGCACAGTGTGAACTGGTCCATCCATGCATGGGTAGCAAAACACTCGAGACCATTCATTGTGACCGTGGTTTCATAGCTTGCTGGAAGTAACTGCCAAAGAAGATGTATTGCTTTCGAGTCGGTCATAGACTCTCAACATTAAAACACATGGGGCGCTTCATCAGAGAGCTTGATGTCTGTGTGCGATGGCAGGTAGCCTGGCAAGGGAGAAGAAAGAAAAGAGACAGAGGAGAAATTTTATGTTGCTATTTGAATAAGGGTGTATTTTTTTATTTATTTACATTTTTTTATTTTTTTTTTGCAGACAAACACATTTATCTTGGACGGGTCGATTGTTTAGCTACGGGTGGAGGTAAATCAGCTGGAACTTCATAGATATTCCTTGATGAAAATGCTTTCACCACTCTGCGACTTTCCTGGTGCACTAATTATTTTATTGGGTCAAATAATTCACCTCGACAATCTCATCACTTTAGCTCTCACTTGATTGTGCCTCACTTACTCGTGCATACTAATGCCTCACTGTGGCAAACCCAGGCTGGCAAACACATAAAAAAATACAGCGTTATGATACTCATGCTGGTAATATACGGTGAAGAAGAGCAGCGCAAGTCATGTTTCACCTGTCTGTCAGTGAGCGTCAAGCTTGTGAACACTGTTTCTAATATGTAGGGGCTTCATTTGTCATGTTAAATGCTTGTTTTGGGATTAAAAACAGTGCTGCTGATAGTTTCCGCTCTTAGATCCCTTGTGCACAATTCAAGCTGAGAAAGAGTTTTATGAATTGTATGAAAATATGTCAGTTGGGACACTATGACAGTGGCTCTCTTCTCACTGCCACGTTACTGTTTATGATTCAGTGTCAAACTAAACATTTAACTCATCTAATGTGGCAAAGAAAGATAGAAAACAATATCTACCGGCATCTCAACTTGCAAATTAAACAAAATGTTTATGTGCAAGCCAAAAGACAAAACAGCTACCGCTACAAGCAATAATTTACTGAATGTGAAAGGTTATTTTTCTCCTCTCAGAGTGTATTTTTCCTGCCAACTTTGTGTACAAGTTCTGCTTCTCAAATGAGGCTATCATTACCTCTAGGGGTGTTTAAAAGTACTGCAGGGTGAATGGAGGAAGGAAGGAACACCTCTAAATGATTATACTATGATACAATCAATAAAAATGTAAATATGTTTCATGAGCAGCATTTATATCATACATCACTTGTTTTAATGCAAATGTGCAAACTGCAATAAACTGGAACTGCTGTAAAACCTCACAGCAGATGAGCGCAATGAACACAAATGTCCAGTGAAAGTTGTTTAAAAGATTCAACACAAACCCGACAGCGGCAGATTCTGCATTCTGGCGGAAATGTTTAAATTAATAAAAGTGTGTTTCAGTAAAAGGGTTGATAGTGCAATACTGTACCACTCTCTGACTGAAAACAGCTATTTTGGGAAACAGGAGTATTCATATTCTCACTGTAAATTTCAGGTCAGTTATTGAGGACTATGAAGAGACTAAATGTTCAGCTTATAATCATATAAATTGAAGTCCTGAAGTGGAGCTTTGTAGTGTGACCAAAAGGCTGTAATATCCTGCTGGATTCTGTTCTGGAGTGGATCATTTGGATGATCTCATCCAATAAGTAGTGTAGTAATGAAGAGACGAGACTTACAAATTAAAATCTTTGCCATTTTCAGTTTGCATCATGAATTAAAATCTATTCACTGTCATTATGTCAAAAGGATAGTGAAAGCTACACTGATCAGCCACAACATTATGACCAACCTGCCTAACATTGTGTAAATCCCCTCTTGAAACAGTCCTGACACATCCAGGCATGGACTCCACTTCATCTCTGAAGTCGTGCGTTTGTAATGGTCAATGATAGTTAGTAAGATGTGCTGGAATAAAGACGTTAGCAGTAGATCCTTTAAGTCCTGTAAGTGGCAATGTGACGGGGCCCATGAGACTCTTTGCATCAATGAGTATTAGCTGTTCATAATGGTTCAATGCCTTTTCTTCCTTCTCTTTTGTCACAAGCTGATGGCTGCGGACCAATGAAGACCACACAAATTTTGTAGAAACGCTGGCCGAGTCATCTGGTCAAATTGCAGCCTGTCAAATACCCATGCCGATCAATGTTTCCGTCTCTGAAACACAAACTTGACTTGCTGATATATATATATATATATATATATATAGTGCTCCCACTAATAGGTGGTACACTGAAAAGATCAACATTATTCAGTTCACCAGTCATGATGTTTTGGCTGATCGGTCTGTCAAACAACACGATAGCTTCCAGAAACAATTGTCAAAATGCACACATTGTCTGTGTTTTGTGTGTGACTGCTTCTGAATTACTAATGCCAAGTCTGACGTTTAGAACAAACCTAAAATACTATTTACCTGCTTTAAAAGTGATCCCTTCATTGTGTGTTGTAATTACAATCTTACCATCCTCTTACGAATGACGACCACAGAGACATGCTACGGGAGGTTATTTCAATTAAAGTAGAAACTCCCTTGTTCAACATGAGCTAAGAAAACACAAACCTGAATAGACCCTGAAGCTCTAAACAAAGCATATAGACACATAGGTACCTCTGCTGTTTGAGTCCAACTGTACATCCACATGATCCAGCGAGGTCAGTTTGTCTCCCTCAGGGTTCGGGACGGCGATGGAGGTCACCGTCGGGATGACCTCTTGTTCCTTGTCGGGTTGCTCCGCGGTGTACGTGTTCATCCCCGGGATCCTCCTGCAGGTCATGCAGAATGGGGAGAAGGCTTTTTTTTATCTTTTCTTTTTTTAAAAAGGAGCAACTTAATGGAAAACCTGCCATCAGGTCTGTTTCGCTAATGCTTTCACTAAGCATAAATGTGTCCCACACTATTTTTAACTGTTAAGGATGGGAGAGGATTGCTTGAAAGCTGGAAACTGGGGCATTTTTTGCATTCCGCCGGGCATTGCTCTCTCACTTTCATATTGTTCACCTCAGTTTTCAATCAATTTTTCATCCCCTCAGATGCATCCCCAATTCTGCTCAAAACTAACATCTTGCATTTCTAATTTCAGATTCCCCCCCTTGTGATTTCCTACTGCAGCTGGTGCTGTGACATTTGAGGGAGTTTTCAAAACTCAAAGCTGATTTCTTAATGTAGTAATTACAATCCAGAAAGTTAAGTAATGTTTTACTTTAGAGTGATTAAAATTCCACACTGGAGGACAGGGAAACTGGTCCCCCGGCTATGATTGGCACGGGATTACCTGCAGCAGAGGATGCTATTTACTGTATGTCCCTCACTGTATAATATATGTTGTCTCAGGACTTATCTCTTCAACCTTTGCTGCCATTCTGCAGAGTATGCCTCACCTTGGATGGCTGTGTTTAGCATTTCTGAAAGGTCAACCCTCACATTGTCAGACAGATGAATATTGATAACTGCAGGACTCTGACACCCATTCAGCACTCTAAGAGAATTGATTAGACTGTCATTCCCTGTAATATTCTCCAGATTGAGACAGAGGGGAAATTGTCGTATTCCTCAAGCTATTATTGTGTCGCTGCTGTCCATAACTCTGAATATGACGAGACTGGATGGTGGAAAGTTCCTGAGCGGAAGATATCTTTTTTTTCAGAAATTTTCATAGATATTTCAAAGATTAGTTTCCCTTTGACTGTGTCATGTGGTGCCCAGGGTGCTGTACCTTTTAAATTTATATATTACAAAGACAGCCAGGCCCATCAGCACGACTGACACCAGCATGATGACTGCAGTGCCACTGTGGGTACTGTCACTGCTGTCCACAAGGGGAGCTGTGAAGGAGAGACGTCACAACAGTGTGTCCATGTGTACTTCAAAAAAGACTTGCAACAAACATATTGAAAAAAATATTGAAAGTTGTGAATCGAGACGCTGAAATCCAATAAATACTTAGATTACAAACAATGACTGATGCAGCCTTGTTTTACATCTCTACACCAGAAAAAAAAACAACAAAAAAAACTCTCATAGTCCTGAAATACACCACTCCCTCCCAACCCCCCCCCCCCCCCCCCAAAAAAAATGCCTCAGCCTCTTCAGATAGGTGGGTGGTAGAGATGCACACGTCTCACCTGGAGACAGCCGCGTGGCGAAGACGTTCACCTGCACCCCGGGTTTGAGTGTGAACTGGATGAGGTCCTGGTTCAGAGCACTTAGTAGAACCTGAGAAAGCTTTAAAGAGGAGTGACAGAGGAGGGGAGACTGTTAGCAGCAGCATCTGTACAGCAATATTCCACCGTCATCAATATTTCAGCCACAGTCATTTCATCCAACAGACTGAATTATGAATCGGAATTTTTGCTTCCTTCTAAAGAGGAGCAAATGTTGATATGCCACAGAGAGGGAAGCCAAACCTGCTGCAATGAAACCTAAAAGGCTTTTTAATGGTGAGGGGAAAAACCTGGCAGGTAAAAGGGCGTTCTGCTCCTGAGGTGGCAGTGACATTTAAATAAAAATATCATCCTATCGTGTTTTAATCAGAACAGGAAATTTCACCACCCATATTTTATTTTTTTTAGATTTGCCCATTTAAAAGTTCAGTGGGGCAACATTATTGGAAATCAAAGTATGTTCTAATATCCTACAATTGCTGTTTTAATTTTTCCCTCCCTGAAGTGCCTGAAGTCCCCCTGCTTTTCACACCTTGATGAGGCAGTCATTTAACAAGAGACCAAAAAGCCTTCCCAGCACCCATTGAGTCCTTAGCCATGCCTCACTAATTCCATCTCGCTCTTTCTAAAATCTTTCCACTGGTTAAAATTAGACTGCTCTACACAGTATGAATAATTACTTTTTGTTCTAGTGGCATATCAGGGTCAGTAAATCTATTACACATTTTAATAAGCTGCTCCACACATACACTCAACACATGCACATGTATATGTGTGGGCGCACGCTCACATAATGCCTCCACGCTGCAAGTCATTCACTGGAGATGAGAACAGTGAACTGAAGATTTATTACCCTATTGTCTCCAAGGTTCTGCCAGGTAATCAGACAGGCTTTAGATAAATACATCTCCTTAATTCCCAATCCAGGCCGCCTGCCCCAGTTTGTCTCCTTTCTCAATGGTGCCAATTATATGATGCATCAATGTAATTAAATACCTATTAACTTCATTCAAGACTGACTGTGAGCCAGCAAAATTATGTTTACTTGTGATACATTGTGGTCCCCTCCACGATGATAAATAATTGAGCTGCTCCGGCCTGTGCTGCAAAAACTGCTCTGCTTTATGCTTTTGTTTACCTATTTGACGTCTCCATGATAAAAGATGCATTTCCACAAATCTTGTTTTGCAGAAAGACAACAATAACTTAAAATGATGGCATTATCATTGCCCAAAGCTTTATGCAGGGGACTTGTTTAGGATTTCAGTGAGTCTAATGACACGTTGCTGTGATGCATGGTGTTGTTTCAGAGCTCTGATGGACGCACAGCTTTCAGTGCTTTTACATGGGGAGACATTGCCATCTAGTGCTCACTTGTTGTATTACTCTTTAGGGGGGGATTCTAAAAAGAGTGCACTTGTGGAATAGGATGAAATATTCATCACTCTAGTCATAAAGGCACAAACGTCTCATCTGTGAAACAATGAAAGCAATCAGAGAGACCAAAATGTTTTTTTCTGATGAAAAACACAGATCGTGGGTTTAATTTTGTGTGATTAAAAGACAATAAACGCACAAATACAGCTCTTTCAATAAGACAGCGCTGGTATATTCAGCAATTTAGTGATGACATTAAGAAAGTGTAGAGTTGGTATTAAAAATATTGAGCAACATAAAACGTGATAGGGCTGATGCGAGCGTCAAACTAATAGCAAAGAAACATTTTCTCTTGTTCTCTCTGTTTCCACTTAATGGACCAAACCAGACTCTGAGCGTGTTTTAGCCCAATTACCACCCAAAAATGTACAGAGCTCATTACTGCTGACCTTTTCCAAAGCACACCACCGTGTTTTGGTTTCTCCTCCCCACCATGCAGCCAGTGGCGTCCACTCATTCCACTGTGATATGAAAACACAATTACACAGACTTTAAACTTGGCTGACTTCGGTAATCCATCACCATGAGCATCATGTCCGCATTTATTTTTCTCAAAGTTAACCTTATTATTGTGCGGCCATCGAACGCTGACACGCTGAATCAAGATGCATTGAAAACGGCGTCATTATGCAACGTTAATGTAACTCTGACAGAAATAACTGCGGACGTGACGTCTCATTGTGATGTATCGCCACACCAGAACAAGTTTCAAAGCCTCTTATGTTGCTTTCACTTCCTGAGTGAAATGAATGGAAACTATGGCTCAATAATAAAAAGAAATAACTGATTGAAATGTTTAAAGATGCAGACGGCGCAGTTGTGTTGGGTAGTGTACTGTGAATTTCTCCCACAGTCCAAAAGCAAACATTTGATTTTAACTGCCGACTTTAAATTGAGAATGCGTGTGCCTGCCTCTCTCTGTGTTTGTTCTGTGGTGGTCGGCCTTCACCCACAGCTTGGACCAGTGACCAGTGACCTTTGACCCCGAGTTGGATAAAGCAGCACAGAAGATGGAAGGATGTTTGAAAAAGCAGAAGAGCGAAGAAATGGAAAGTAAACAGTGAAAACACTTGAGAGAATGAAACATTGGTCCATTTGGTCTTTTGAGTGCAGTGAAATAGCTTTTGTATGAAAACTAAATTACTGAAATTATTTTCTGAATAATAATAAACGCAAATTTGTTTCGGTCAATTTAAAATGACAGCGAAGAAGCTACATTATTGTAGACTTGTCTGGGAGACTGCGCATGGGTTTGGAAAGCAATTGCCAGACATTGAGACGACCTCAGTAAACTCAGAGGGACATTTTTGTTTATTGCTGTGCATGTTAGTGGGTGTCATTTGGTTTTAATGGGTGTTATGAATGCTGAATCAAAAATTCGTCCATCTATTTACACTGGTTTATCCAACACACACAGATACACACACTCACAGTCCCACTCAGGCGATTTGAGAGTCTTCAATTAACCCCAAATGCATATTTTTAAGCTGTGGGAGGAAACCACAAGTGGAAAACGTCTCTCAAGCACAGAGAGAACATGCAAATCCTTCCGGCAAGTCCCAGCCAGGCTCTTAACCAGGGACTTCTCACTGTGAGGTGACAATAATAACCACTGCACCACTGTGTAGCCCTTTGTCTTGCTCACAGTAGCATATTGGAGCAAAGTTGCAGAAACACAATTAAAAGTTTCCAAAGAAAAGATCAGAAGACATCACATACAGTAATGTTTTGGGTTTTCTTCTCTTCCTCTCTCTCAAAAAAACGATCTAACTAACAATACATCTATTGAAGTGCGGGCTAAAGAGACTCTGAGTTAAGTGTGCCGACTATGTTTGATTTTTATCCAAATACGTCTCCTAAATAAATAAAGGGGGGTAAAAAACTGGGTCAAGTTACAGTTTGCAGATCTGAGAGTGGAGGTATGTAAATCTAGTAATGTTTCATAAACTTGTGAATTCTGCTCTAAATTAAGAGTGCACATACAAAGGTGTCCTTTTGTGAAGTGAAACATCATGAAATGGGTTTTCTTTTTCGATACAATAGACCTGAAACCCGGCTGAGTGGTATTCTTGGGAGAGGCTCTCTCCGGGGACTCTCTCTTACTGTAACTGCTGCAGCAAACCACATTGTACTGAACATCTGCCAGAGGCCATTAGAGTGATTTGATGAGACCGCACCTGATCGAGGTGCGCCCACTTCTCATCCATGGCTCTGTCTCTGGACCTCCTCTCGGGCACAATGAAAACCTCTGCTGTGGTTGGTAAGCCTGGGAGCACCGTGACCAGGAGCTGATCCTCGCTGATTCCTGTGACCTTTAATAATGACAACAAAGCCTCATTAAAAAGCTTCTTTCTTTATTTTATTAAACTGACACTGTTTCAGGTGATTTTTGTCGCTTCAGGCCTTATGATCCACGGAGGAGGGATCGCCCGTATTAAAAGGTAAATACTCACCACTTTCTGCTTCATATATCATTTGCCTGAGTACCAGTCACTGTCACGATATAATGTGGGTGAAGTGAAACATGCAAGTTCAATTTGACAGTCTTTGGTAAAGGCCAGGGCTTTTAGTGCATTTATGCCATAACCAGAGGTCTGCTGTCAGTTTCCGGGTGTAAAGCGGGGTAATATCTGACAAGACAGAAGGTCAAAGTGGATGTTTCATACTGAGGGCTACTGTAGGATATATATAGAGCTCAGTATCCAGGCCTTTTACATAACCTGCTGGGTTTTTTTTTTTGTTGACATTCCCACGGTGTCTAAAAGGAAAAAACCAGACATATTTAATCACCATTACATCCCTTATACTTGAGGATTTGATGTTTTCTCACTAGTATTTAGCACTTTAAAAGAGCAAATGGCAACAGACATAGCCTTGCTCTCACTGCCCTTTTAACTGTTTTGACATGTTCAGTGGGAAGTCTGTACCGTTAATAATGATTTCAGGGGATGTTGGTGTCAGCATGAAGAGGTTAACAGCTAATTACATGGCAAGTGTTGGTTAAAGATGCCGCAAGAAGCAGAGTGAAACCCTCGATGGGGCCACATGCGTACATTACAGATGCGGGAAAAAGCAAGACGGGAAATGTTATTTCCTCCAGCCAGACTAGAATTTTTGTATCTGCTGCTAAAGGCAATATCTAAATGACACTTTGTAAAGTGCGGATGCATACAGCTGCAGACTTTACCTGAACCATGCAGCGCTTCACGACTCTGCCGATGTCCTCCCTCCACTCAGACACCCCCGGGTTCAGATCGTCCAAATTAGAAGAAAAGGATAAAACATGTGACCGGAAATAATCTGAAAGCCAAGCAGAGATGCCCTGTTTATCTTCAAGAGACAAGAATGTCAGTGTACAACAATGCACCTCATGTCCTTTACACGACCTTTACCCTGACCGTGAGGCCATCTGCACTGAGTCAATGTGGGATTTCCATCAGAAAAACCTGGCAAGCTGAAGTTCTCGTCGAGAAGTTGAGACGTATTCCTGTGTGAAAGTTCACCTCCTCCCGCACTTTCTGCCTCTGACCTTCAAACTTCATCCTTAAAATTAGTTTTATGATTTATTTGCTAGCATCATTGCCTACTACTAAATCCTCAACTTTGTTTATCAGGGACAACAAGACGAGACAGTTAGAGTTCCCATGATAAAACGTATTGATCATGCACCACTGACAGAAAGAAAATGAACTGCTGCTCACTGGAGACCTGCTATACTTCCTCATCAGCCTCAGAGAGCAGCCGCAGGATTCCACAAAGTGACATTTTTTATTCCAATCTGATTTTTGGGAACATTCGTAAAGAGCATATAAAAAGGAGCAACCGAAATATGAATGTTGATCTCCCGCCCTGGCGTCTCTATGTATGAGAACAGTTTCCAGTTTTATGATCCCCACATGGATTGATTATGCCCGGTTGTGTAGTCCTGTTATGAGAGACGAGACATCTTTTTGTTGCCTTTTGGTTGAAGATTGAATTAGTCATCTCAGCGATATGAAGGACTGAGGTATGTACTGGTTGTACTCGCAGCAGAAGGTGTTTGTGTGCAGGTTCAATTCCAAGAAGGTTGGAACAAGTTATTGAATAGAAATGGCAAAGATTCCCCACTATAATCAATCAATATTGTATTCTTTACAAGAGAACACAGGCAACATATCAAGTGTTCACAATAGGACAATATCGCTGAAGGTACAGGATACAGAATTTTTATTTACAAGTTTTGATAATAAGTTCCTTAAAGGACTCGAATGCCATTGTGTCTTTCTATTGATGTGTATGTGTTGTACAAACTGGTGAAACTATGATAGAAATGTAAGAGTTTAGCTCAAGACAACACTACTGCTTCCTAAAGCACAGAAGTGGCATTATTTAGACTTAAAATATTTAGATTGTATTGGCAGTGTTGGTTAAAGATGCTGTCACATGACTGGATATTTAAAAAAAAACAACTAAGTCTCAGAAACACAATTAAAAGTTTCCAAAGAAACGATCAGATGACCCCTGACCCAACTATTTCAACATGTGATGCCAGGTGATATGGTAGAACGTGTTACTTTAAACATCTGGAGGTTGTGTTTATATTTGCCTAAAATATTTTTTGCATCTTATTTGGAAAAGGTAACTAACTTTATAGACAAAAAAGTTTGAATTACTCTCGGTCGCATTGTAAGTTCATATCTACCGGCCATTTTCCAAACTTTTGACAACATGACTTCAGTTATGTTTCATATAAAAAAAACCTTCAATGTTTTCTAAAAAAATCATTTAATCTAATGTCATTTTTGATCAGAATTAAAGCAGTCCCATATTAAAAGCCAGTAAAAATTAGTGTGGAGGTCATTGTAATTAGGATGTTTATTTGTTTACACAAATTGAATACCTATTTTTTTAGCAGATTGTTTGGCAGCAGTGTGGAAATAAAGCAATAACATGTACCATAAACTGCCATCTTCATCTGGTCCTGATGGACGGTGTTTCCAACCGAAGCCTGCACTGTGACGGAGTGGCTTCCTTCCTTGGCGAAGGTGAAGGACATCGTTCCATCGAGAGTCACGACGGGCTGAAATCCAGAGGAACAGGATTATTTCAAACCACCCACTGTTTGCACTGTGCAGGATGTGTCGAGGAAAAGTTACCTCTGTTTTGTTATCAAACCACCAGTAATATGCCACCGTTCCCACATTACTGGGACGCAGGATTGTTGTGAGGTTCACCGCTTTGTTCTTGACAACCACAGATGGAGCTGAGAGCTGCACCTGCTCAAGTTGACCTTTGAGGGAAAACATAAAATACAAAAATCACACCTTTTGTGAAAATGTTGGGGCGAGAAATCGCTTCGAATTTCAGCAAAACCCACAGAGTTAATGATATTTGGCCTCAAGTTTGACTGCGTGGAGGCCAATGATTGACTGTGTGGAAGCTGATTGCGCTTGTCTGCGGATGTTTTGATGCTTTTTGCACCCTGGGAAATGTCACCATTACAATCTATTATAATGAGATGAATTCGAGCTGACCACCGATGCTCTTCTCTGTCAATGAGCAGACAACAAACAGCTGTCTTTTTCAACCCACGCAGACTGAATGGCCTCTCAAAGTTTTGGATGGAGATTCAGAATGGAGACTTGCATTAATGAGCCAATTTGAAGCGGCGGAAAGTCATGAGCCTGTTTGCTCGAGTGTTTGGTATCTGATTCTTTCCTCCGAAAGGCTCGCAAGTTGACCGATGTTGACCTTTTTAAGGACTGTTGGATCTTGTGGTCTGGAGTGTAGCGCCTATAAAATATCAACCAGCCTAAACAACTGCTGCAACATGGTAAACACCAATGAAATCTGACAAATATTTCCAGTTGTTTTTTTTTTGTTTTTTACTCACAGGAGACGTGTAGGTAGAGCGCGACCCTATCGAAGCCCAGACTGTTGCTCGCTGTGGCAGAAACTTGGTAGATGCCGACTTTATCGTACATGTGCTTGACCCCGCCGTCGATGGAGCTGATGTTACCATAAGATATGGCCGTCCCGTCACCAAAGTCCACCGTTATGCTTGTCATGGAGCCAAGACCCTTCACACAGAAAACGGAAAACGCTGTCACTCACGGCGTAGCCCTCGTGTGTCCTCGCTGACACACAACCACTGCATTTTCCTTAACATCTACACAGCGAGGTCATGTTGTGAACCACGTCACTGCAAAATTATTTGACACGCTGGCGCAATTCGGCCTCTGTGCCACAATCCTGACGGCGCCTCCCGACACAGCGCGCTGAATAAATAGCGCAAGGCCCGAAAGCGTCACATGAGGTGCAGTTCAGTGTCTCTGTTTATGTGAAGTCAGCACCTCTTCCAGAAAGACCAAGAAGGTGACGTTCCTCCCGAGAGTTGCGACCAGCGTTCCCTCGCTGGTGAAGAGCTGGAGGCCCCTGGGAGCCTGAGTGGGGCATTTCTGTCGCCTGGGGCTGTACTTCAACAGAGTTCCCGCCGTGCAGTTGTTAGACGAAGCCTTACGATATCTGGAATTCATTGCAGAAAAGACATAAATGAGTGGAAAAGCAGACACATACATTACGACACACCGCGCACAAGGGAGGCCGGCGATAAGAGATATGCTACAGCGGTTCTCAAATATTGTTATCTGTGGTTTCTTCAGCTCTGTCAGATTCGCTCATTAATGACTGCAACCTGCTGTCAAATAAAAGAATTTGACGTGGCCATTATTGCACTTTGTCGAGCTGCGCCAGTCACAGTCTTCATTATTATATTGATCGGTAGCAATAAATAAACATACGATTAGCTTAACGCCAATAACCATGCTTGACTTCTGATTTAATTTGAAAAACTTGATTCGAATGGATTAATAAGACTTTAACCTAATGTTGGATTATGTTTCCAATGTGTTGATGCCGGTTGATGTTTAAAGTGGGAATCAGAGTCTAATCAGAATCAGACAGAGGACCAAAATTTTACATTAGAATAAAAAATAAGAATGACAGTTAAGATAGGATTGGAGACCCAAATCACAATTAGAATCAGATTCAAAATTACAATAAGAATCTCAATAAGTGTTTTGAATCCTGGTTGATAGTAACTGTGAGGCGATATCATCAGGGCTGCACAGAAAGAGTTAAACAGCATGTCACATGTACATTTGCAGTTCTCGCTGGCAGTGCTTCAAAACAAAAACAGTTTGTTGAGGTTGTTGGTTTCAGTTAATAAATTTTTAGATTATTTTATTTGCATTTTTTTGCTTTTGCGATTGTGATTTCTGACCTGTTGCAACCAGGAAATAGATGACGTAGAAATACAATCAAAGGCAGTACGGCTCCATTCGATCAGCCAAATAGGTTGACTTACAGAAAATAAATGTCCAGTGGATGGAAACAGAATCTTCCGCAGTACACTTCTACAATATGTATAGTATGAATATTGATAATGCGATGATGAAAGTTTTGCGATATGTTGTGGCATGATAACATGAGAAACAACTTCTTTCACACCCTTGCAGAGATCACACTGGCAGAAAAAGCAACCTTGGGTTTTCTTTTTTGTTTAGTTTTTTTTGCCATGCTTCACAAAACAAAAAAGCTGATTTGTCGGTTCAGAAACGAATGACAATTTCTTTGGAGTAAATGTGCTTCACTCACAATAATACTGACGGCAATAATGAACACGAAAGTATTTCTGTCTTGACTTTGTCTATTAAAATACATGTGTCCAATGCATTCCTTTCCCTCCCGAGGATAGGAAAGGAATCAGGCGTACCCAGTGGTGTTCAGGAAGCTGTCCCCGGCGATGCAGTCTCGGGATGTAGCTGACGGAACAAACCAGAAAGCTGGAGTGCAGCTCCCATCAAGCTGCCGCTCAAACCCATAGTCACTGTTTCAGTCGGAAAAAAAGACACAGCGGGGAGTGATCAGGATTAGTTATCATTCATTCAAAATCGCAAATGGAGATACGCATCTCCAGTCGAACACGCGTCTACTACGGAGTGTTCCCACATCAGAGTATTGATGTCTTAAGTATTGGATTTCAGAAGCACAAAAGACATTGTGTGTTTACACAAGCTATTATTATACCTCGGCAAAGTCAGTTGGAGCTGTCAGATTTCTTTTTATCGCGATCAGCGAGAGAAAATGTCAAGAGCCAAGAAGTCTTCAAGTACTAAAGTAGTGTTAAGCTTGTATTTCAGTAGTCAGGGCCATTCAATCAGCGCCGGCGAGATAAGAGAAGATAAAAGCGCGTCTGAGACAGAGGGATGTGAAGGTATTAAAGTGACACTTGTTAAACATATTAGAGGAGCCTGTACAAGAGTGTGAAAAGACAATTAGTGTTCATATTCTAAATCTGTAGACAAGTAAATAAAGCGGGATGTTGTTTGCTTTCACAGATTTAATTGTCAGGATCCAGCTTGAACACTTTCTGCTGTAATCAGTCAGCGACGATGTGACGTGACCATAAGCTCAAGACACTTTCCTGTGTTGTTGATGTCACTGATTTCAGTTTTGGCTCATTAAAAAATTCAATTCACACACGACCATAACCACTAAGAAAGGAAAACATTCAAAATCCTGAAATATCTATAACAACCTTTAAATTATTTTTAAACCAAGTGGCATCTTAACTCCGCAAATACAACCCAGAAATAAGAAGAATAATAAGTTGTGAATCATAAAATATACCATCATGAAATAGTTGTTCTGCCGTAGGTTTGCTTCAAAGACTCTGCCTCTGGAGATTGATAAAGTGTTGTGCATTGGATTTAATGAAGTGAAAGTGGGTGTAGCTGCAGAGAAGGGAACTCACCACTCAAAATCTGCCTCTGTGCACGGGCAGGAATCTGACATGTGGGAAATATACTGATCTCTGGCCTTGACACATC
This sequence comes from Lipophrys pholis, assembly GCF_963383615.2. Lineage (NCBI taxonomy): Eukaryota > Metazoa > Chordata > Actinopteri > Blenniiformes > Blenniidae > Lipophrys > Lipophrys pholis. Next base: position 9,419,804 of record NC_137642.1, on the reverse strand, counting down.
GAGTGTTTGCTTTCAGTTTTTGAAAGATTCTCCTCATTCCCATGATGCACACTTCTCCCTGTGATGAATAATGCATCATAAATATTTCTGCAGCTCTGTTTCTCTTCTTCTTCTTTTTTTTTACTTTTTATTGTATTGCTAAATCAAAGGAATTCTCTTGAGCTTAATCAGCGACCAAATTTTTGGCAGTCATCAACAGTCAAGTAACGCAAAATCTGCTTCACCTCATCATGTAACTGCCACGTCAGATAGTCTTCAGATGTGCACCGGTGTTGAAAGATGGATCGAAAGTCGATCTTGACGAGCTGCCACTCGGATCGATGGCTGAAGTGACCGAATATTCTGCATAGGCCAGAAAGAAAAGAAAACGAAAAAAGTGAACATCTTATAACCATGAGGAAGAAATTAATTTCCTACATCTTGGGCTCATGGAAACCACTTTATTTTTATATACACTCAAGTTAGTTTTCATCAAGATATTGAACCGTATAATTATCCAGCGCAGCCAGTAACGGCTGGAAAACATGTAATCTGTGCATGGTTCCTTCATATCTTACGTCACGATGAGGGTGTCCTCTCCAGGCTCCCCAAGCACCCCATCAACAAAGAGCGGAGAGGAGGTGAAGCTATATTTGTCCCAGTTTCTGCCCTCATCAAAACTCAGCCTGAGGGAGAGAACAATGGTTGGATCACAGACAGACCAGCCACAAATAGAGCTGAACTCGGTAAGAAAAAGCCTCGGCAGGAAAGCAATCTCGCTCCCTGTTTTGAAGGTTGAATGCGGCCTCTACGTATAAAGATGTGGTGCATCCTTGGAGAGCCTCACCAAATGTGTCTAATTGGCAGAGGTGTGTGTCGGATGGCCACCAGAGATCCTCCTTGATTCAGAAAAAACACACTGTACTCTTCCTGAAAAACCTGCGGAAAGAATCAGCTTCACTTTATCAAACCACTGAAAAACAACAAAAAAAATCAAGTCTACACAAAGCAAAATGCCACTGCCAACAAAAGGATTATACATGCTCAGTCTTACACAATAAACAAACCCAAAACCACAATTGCTCTTCACAGATTCTCAGAAATGTGAATAAAGGAAAGCATCAGTCCAGTTTTACTCTTTTAGTGATTGTTTTTTTTAGGAGTGTTAAGCCAATAGCAGAAATCTGCATGTTCTTTTTGTATTATTATTTTTATTTTATTTTTTTAAAGATCAGGGAGGCACACGACTGGCTGTCAAACTCCCTTCTACATTTCATTGGAAATGGGACTACACCACCAACAACTGAAAAGCGAGAAATGAAATTTGGAGCTCAAACCTCAGACTCCTTTTTTTCTCTCTATCTCTCTCTGTTTCTGTTTTCAGATGAAGCTTGGCTGAAGTCATATTTTTATTTTCTTACTTCAGTCCTGTATTGCATTGACTGGAGGTCCCAGGCAAACTCATTCCCTATTTGGTTGAAAGGATTTGAAGAATGAAGGATGACTCTGGTAACGCTTCTGCTGCAGTGGTGTGAGCAGTGTGCCGGCGCCTCCGTCACAAAGTGAACACAGTTTGCATACTGTACCTCTCTCCAGGTGTTTCCAGCATCCGACGTGATGAAGACACTGATATTGGTCGAGGTGAGCTCAGGTCCAACCACACCTGACAACAAAAATGACGGGGCGTAAATTCAGCGCAGCAGTTTTCATGTGAAACGTAAGAGAAAAGATAGAACTCATTCCACGCTGTTAATTGTTGTTAGACGAGAAAGACGGCGGTCTGAAGAGACCAGATCAGACTGCGAGTGCAGAGGGGATATGATCAAAGAACCGCGACGGGTCCAGGAGTAAACAACACCGCGGCTGTTCAAAATTGAAGTGCAAATCAAATAATCTCCTCACCTGATGCTATTATAATTCCTGGAGCCGAGTCTTTGCTGATGATGTTACCCGAGGTGTAAGGACTCTCTGACACATGCAGGTGGAGGTGCAGCGAACAGTACGGCTGTGAAAACACAAAGGGGATTAATCTGCCGAAGTCAAAACATGAGAATAAAACCTCTGATATCAATCAGACTCCGGTGAAAGTGTACACCAACATGATACCTGCACTCATTAACCGGTGCGGAAAGTTTCCGATCATTCCTCATGAAACTGTTCTGGCAGGCTGAGTTTCACTCATTAGTCAATGGAAATAAAATTGGCAACTATTCAGATGTGCAATAAACTCATCATTTGTCTATCACATCCGACAGTAAACTGAATATTACTAAGCGTTGGACTGTTGAAATCGAAATAATAGCAAAAAGAGAAAATAGAAACTACAATTGGTTGCAGCCTTAGTGCAGCTGCATCAAATTAATCAACTCTAAGTTACACTGGAAGCTCAACATGTTCCCTTTTTTTTTACACATTCAATACAACACAATGTGTTGGGTTTTTTTCTTTTTTAATTAATAAGGTTGGCTTTATTACAGCTTTTTAAATTAATCTGTAGGAGTGTTAAAGAGCTCCAGCTCCATATTTAAAACAGCAGGAAGGACCTGCGGTGGAAATGGCATCTTCTCAGTGTATCTGCGGGAGATTAAAAGGCAGTTGGGATGATGGGATACGTATATGGGACTTTTTTTCTGACTCGTAAAATAGATGAAGTGCCCATATATATTTCATTTATGGCTACTAATCTCCTCCATATAGGATTGTTGTCTGGGTCTGCCACTTTTGTTTGTGCTCATAATTACTTGCAGAAGGTCTTTCAGGAATGTGTTTTTTTTTTTTATTTTATTTATTTGTTCTAAAAGGCGATACGAAGCTCCCAGCTGTTGATTACCAGTGATATAACTGACTATATCACAATAGCACAAATGTACTCTACTTCAACGCAATAAATACGATACAGATTGTAATCTATCCACGGTGTGGTTTGCAGCCGAGATATTTGGATCTTCTATTCAATCTCACAGTTATTAAAGTTACATCACAAGGAGACCAGGGTAAGCAGATCAAGGGAATACAATTCAAAATCCAAGAAGAGTATGGCTGACAAGTGTCATTATTAGATCTGAATCAACAGTTTTGTCGTGAGCGAAGTAGAAGAGTTGGTTCTCGTCAGACTCTGAAGAATTTCACTGCATCACTGGAGGCTTGCGACTTTAGGAGTTTCTGCTTTAAAAGTGGATGGAACTTATTTCATGATTTTAGTATTCAAATTTTAATAAAGTCATTTCTATACACAGATTTTTGTAGAATCTAAAAATGTGTTTTAGATCTAAATTATTCCTCTTTCGTTATGATTTCCAAATGACAAACCAAACATCTTGGTGTCATAATTACGATATATAAACGTAGCATTAACGATCAGTACCAATAACTCAGGAAATGAGTGAGATGTTGCTAAACTGGAGAGAAAATAATCTCATGTATTATGAAGGTCAGTGCAGCTGCAGATATTTTCGGATCTATTGAGCGACTTCACATATTTAGGCGCAGTGTCTGACCACAGTGTGTTTCAGCGCCGTCTTTTTGAGCTCATATGATGGAAATCCAAATACCCAGATCCATCTCTCGTCAGTGGCCCACTTACTTGTTCACAATAGACCTTGTTTCCCTGGAGATCGGATGATGGAGCCTGAAGAAGACGCCAGTCTCTCCCCTTGTTGTATGTGATATAAGTTTTCACTTGGTTCTCCACAACTTTATTTGACAGGAACACCCCTTTAATCCCGGCAACCTGCGAACATGAGAGAGGGAGAGCGGCGGGGGGAAAAATAACAAAAAAGAGAGAGGGAGAGAGAGAGAGAGGGGGGGGAGAGAGAGAGAGAGAGAGAGAGAGAGAGAGAGAGAGAGAGAGAGAGAGAGAGAGAGAGAGAGAGAGAGAGAGAGAGAGAGACGGGGAAGAAAATAACCGTAAATTATTCAAACTTAAGTAAAGCTGAAGGCCTAGTTCGGAAAAGGAAGAGATGTCTGAAAGAGATAGTTTTTTTGACATGGAGCACTATTTTGGACCATCTGTAGGACTCTGCAGGATGAAAACAACATATGGCACAGCCCTGAGATATTCCTTCTTTGTATTTTATGTGCATGGAGATACAGAATCTTGCATGCAGCTTATCGTTTGTTTGGTTTTTTTTCCTTCCATTTCAACGAATCTTTGTCAAAGGAGGCGGAGGCGACAGTTTCTTTCACCGGTCACTGCAGATGAAGGCTTTTGGGGTTAAATCGTGTGTGGAGGTCGGTGTAACCACTGCAGACAGTTGGTAACACTGTGATGCTTTTACTGCTGGCTGGAGATGACAATAATTGAGAGTGATGCGTGCATGTGCAATCACTGCAAACCTCAAAGATAAGCCTGCGCACATGAGGACACATGTTCGGGGCACAAGTTAAAGCTGCTATTTTGCCTGCCCGGGGACTATGAGCTTTTCCTTTTCTTTTTTGTTTCTCTCTCTCTCTTTTTTTTTTTTTTCTTAATGTGTGCTTGGATGGAGCGTTATCCAAACACTGAACCAGCCAAATGCTTTTCTGCGCACCAATAATGTCACATGAAACAGAAGATAATAAAAGCAGCCATAAAGTGGATGTGAAAGAGACACTCAGATGCGGCGGAATGAATACAATGTACCAACATCTGTTCCATTATGGTGAGGACATCCAAGACATCTGAATACAGGGTGAGCTTAAAAAAAAAAAACAAGAGAGCGAGAGAAGAAAATCAAGAGTAACTCAGAGGAAAGTTTTGAGCTGTCTGTTGGTACTTTACTTGTCAGAGTCTCTTTTATTGTTAAAGAAAGCTCACAAACCAGGAATTTAAATTTGCATGGCGCTCTGAGATAAACTTGGTGAATGGGGGCTCTTTGTTTGCACGCACTCCCTCCACGTTACCTTCAGTGTCCTCGAATAGAGGGAGGACATGCAGACAAAACAAGGTGAAAGTGCTGGTTAACAAGTGAAATAAGCAAATTAACTGCTAAAGCTGCGAGTGATTTTAATTCCGCTTCACAGCTGAAAGTAAGCCTTGTTTTATTTACTGGTAAAGTGATCATTTTATTTATTTAACTAATATAGAAAAATGCCCAAACCACAAATGGACCTCGACTAAAACTGTTGCCTGGAGCTGTTTTCCAATTAAATGTTAGAATAAACAATTAACTAGCGAGGAGAGAATAGTGGAATAAATCTATCTTGATAATCACACAGCGAAAACACCAGAAAGAAAAATGATACCTTCGCTTCACTTCAGTGAGGCAGTAAAGCTAATTCAAGAGTTTTGATTACTGGTCTGATAAAGTCAGGCATCACCTTGACCTACAGGATACTACTTGTTCTTCATAATTCTAATCCTCCAAAAATTCAGAGTCACTCTAATAAAATGAAAATGAGATGAAAAACAAATTACTCTCTCGAGTATGAATGTACCATTCCCACATTATATAATACGTTGAAAAGAATCATAGTGACTAAAATCACAAATATTTCAGCTTCTAGATTAGTGACACATATCATGAGATTTCTGTGAAAAGTGGATTCCATCCTATTGAGTATCATTTTCCCACTACATAATGTATTATTTACACACAGTGACTTAAAAGCACTGGGCATATGTTTGAAATCTTGCACTGTGTTTACATGTACAATGCTTTTCTTAAGCGCAGTCTATAGTTTATTTATGATATTTTCAAGTTAAATTCATCAAAACCGACTGAAAGGAAAGCTGCTTTGCAAGAGAAAGTGAGCAAACACACCAGCAGCAGCCCCTGTTTTACATAACATTACAAGTAAACCATGTGCAGTGTAAGCATTTCAGCAATGCACACTTGTTATTACACGTATGAGATGTTTATATCAAATATAATCAGTATATGAGGATATCACTCCAGAAAAACACATGATGTGCAGTAGGATATTAATTAAGATCATTTTGCAGAAGAGAAGCTGTGTGTGAATATCCATTGGTCTGATTGCAAATAATCTTGAACATTGAACTTTAAAGTGCATCTTTTCTTCATCTATTGTGTTGAACTTGCTCAACATAATTATTGCTTTTATGAATGCGTTGAATGGATTAATTTAGCTTTTATTGCTTTACGTGTTTAAGCACTCTCTCCTCACAGCAAGAAGATCCCTGGTTCCAGTTTGGATTGGGCCTAGGGGTCTGTTTTTGTGCATGCATAGATTTTCTCACACAGTCCGGAAACATGCATTTGAGGGTAATTGGTGACAATAAATTACTTTCTGCCCGTTTTACTAAGATCACATCAACATTCCATATCTGGCTTTTCAGTATTACTGCGTCTGTTTTTGATATTTTTGATGTTACAAATATTTGACACGCTGGCGAATCGTGTCTGCAGGCCATTGTGATGGCCGGTAAATGTGCGTGAAGCTCATTTCTCAATTTCCCAGAGATCATAAATGGTCTCCGAGTTATGGTAATGAGGAGTACGCGTGTCAAATCCTGTCAGCGGGGATATCATAGGAGTTGAAGGGTTAAGTAGGAAGAAGACATGCAACCGGATGAAAGCGGCGTTCATACCCACCTCGTAGAGGTCTATCATGATGTTGCCCTCTGGACCTCCGCTGCTCATGACATCGGCTTGTATCAGCGTGAAGAAGAGCCCCCTGGACTCGGACATGTACAGGTTGTAGGAGTCGTTCTGGTTCCAGTCCTGGATCGCTGCCACCACCTGGTTATCGTCTGTGCTGATAATCTGCAAGTCCTTTATATAGACAATTCATGAGTGGATACGTCCGTTTGGATTCCACCGTTACCCTGACAACACGATTTTGAGAGCTCATGTAAACGACCAAAACAAAGAAGTGTGAATCCTCAGAGTGGTGTGCACGTGGAATCAACACAGAAAAGCGCTATTTGTCACTTCTTGACAACCTGCAGTCAGGATCTGCAGCAATTAGACCTCAGGCATTTCATGCCATGCACTAAAAAGGAACACAGGCACTATTTGATTGTGCTAAAATCCATGACCAGAGTGAAGCGCAGTGGGCGATATGTGTCCTTCTCGGGGAACTTTTCACTGCGTTGCACGGCTGGATGGACGGAGAGACAGATTTATCAGAGCAGCGCTGTGGGCACTCACTTCCTCCTGTTGTTCCGACATGGCCTCTCAAAGCACGAGACCGCCCCGCTGTGCTTACAGTGAATGAAAATCATTGCAGATTTGTGCCAATGCAAATGGACTTTTCTGCCAGAAAAAGTTTGTTTGGAGTTGAGGGGAACACTTACTGTGCGACTCCAGAGTCATCTTTTTTTTTTTTTTTTTTTGTAAATAAATGTCTGCTCATGCCATTGAGAGGGCAACTGGAAAACTGTGAGTGGGTCTTAAATAAACAAACATCTCAGGATAAAATTATGCAGGACTGAGTCAGTTGTAAGGACAATAAAAATGGTTGAGAAAACAACTAAATGGATTACTCCAAAAAACAAAACTATGACTTGTACTCAGTGTGTAAAAAAAATCAACCCGCAGAATGTCTTGGTGACACCATAAAAACAGCTCACTGGGGAAAAAGGAGATAATTTCACTACTAATCAGCTCTCTAACTGCATGGTTGAGCTTTGATTGTGGTGAATTATCCCCATCAAAACACTACTAACCAACTGTCGCTCTACCTTGATGAGAGCTTGTGATACCAATTACCAAATGGCAACGTCATAAAAAGCATTACATGTCTGAAACAAGAAGTTCATCGGTGACGATGGTACGCATAATGACTGCGTGTCAGAGAAAATTGAGGCAAGATAAACATCTTTTCGTACTTTATGTTCATGACACCACAATGATAAGGTTTGAGTTGAATGGCAGAAACAAGACCGTCAAATGAATCTCTGTGGAACTCTGGAAAAAGACTGGTTTAGTTGTCTGTTCATATTAAAATGAAGCTTCCAGTAACTTAGCAGGTAAACATGGTGCACAAGATATAACTGTAATCACTGGTGGCATTGTGTGTGTCTCACCTTCCGATCAGAATTTCTATGACGCTATTCACTCCTTGTACAATAGGATCATAATGAGGTTTTCATAACATAAGAAGAAATATGTGCTACTGCTCATTATTCTTGTCTCAGCCAGATGTAACTGAGTCTTTTAAATGTTTTCTGATACACATTTTGTCGGTGTAATGGTTTTATACCTTGACTCTGTATTGAATCCAGGTTGTTGTACAAAAAATATATGTAATATAAGCATATGGAATAAAAACTAGACAAATCTGTTGCAAGTTGCATCAAATTGCTGTGGTGACACTTAAGATTGTTATCAATATTTTCATTATTATTATTAGAAGTAGTAGTAATAATGATGAGAATGCCTAAAATGATCCTTAATGGGCAAAGTGGAACATCAGGTTGACTGATGTCTTGGCCATATGGTGGTGTAGTATGGGAAGAAATAAATAGTGTTGGTACAGTGCAGAAGATCACTTCAACTGATCAATACTTTTTTGGAGGAAATAAAGTGTGTTATGGGGTTAATCGCACCTGTTTCTCTGCATGCGTTTCATCCCACCACACCCTCCCGGTGCTCTTACCTTTGGCAAAGTGTACTTGGGCAGCTTCATTGGGTAGAAAGCGTTTCTTTTATAGGACACATAATGGACGGACTGGCCACCGACTGGCACCTACGAAAGCCACACAGGGAGATTTACTGAGCATGTCACATCAGGTAAACATTTATAAACATTACCCGCACACAGTATAATCGCCGTTATCTTGTGTGAGACTAGTTAGATTGCCATCAAAAGTCAAGAGTTTGCTACTAATTAGGATGTTTTGCATTATGGCAAAGTGGAGTTGTCGTAATGCACAACACAGTGATTTCGATTTCACCCCATCCTTGCCCGGGATAATGGCCCCTTTTAGTTAATGAAAAACATGACTGTACATTAGGATGCGACTGGATGCATCGGTTTTACAGCTTTTAATTGTATTTTAATGAAGCTGGGCTTCGCAATAAAAACCCACCTGGATGAAAACGTATTCATCCTGAACCACGAGGGAATTAGGGATGATAAATCCGGGGAAAGGCTTGCCCTTGTTTCCATCAGAGCAGTTCTGAAGTTTACAAGTTATGTACTGTGACCCTGTGGGTAAGCAAGAAAAGACAGCTAAAAATACAACAAAGACAGAAACAAACAACCTTCTGGAGTCCACGATCAAGGTTCAGCAAAACGCTCATGGTTTTAAGTGAGCAAAATTTTGGAGGCCAAATCTTTAGTCCCACTAATAGATAAAGTAGAGAGAGCTGTCCCACTATGTTAGCATCAGCCAAATGAGGCGGTCTCCCCAGGGATAGGGCATTAACACACAAGGCCTTATGGATGTGCCCCCCCTCTCTCTGCGCCGTGGCCAAGAAAAGAGCCAAGTCACAGCCCCGGCCCTTGAAAAATGAATTAGCTTAATCGTGTGAGGAGTCTCCATGCAGCCTCCTCAGATGGGAGCGCAGACAGTAATCTCTCAGCGCTTTTAAGTTCAGGCTTAAGCGTCGCAGCTCATTTTACTAATCGGATGTAAAAATGTGTCCTCATTTGTAATTTTCACTATGGTGCGTTTCGGTAATGCCGAGGTAAGACGACGTCACGACTCACGTCCGTCGGAGACGTTGATCTCCAGGTGAATCATCCCCTGCTCTTTGTCCAAACCCAGCCTGGACCTGCAACATCATGATCAAGCTTCAGGACCAAGGCCATTTAATAGAACACTCATCTATCACACAAATCAATGCATGTGACTTATCAACTCACTTTGACATGTTTTCCAAACCAAAAGATCAGTGTGTCTCTTTGTTGCGGATTGATGTTTACATTTTTTACAACAAATTGTCCAAAAAGAAAAGGTTTAACTTCAGTATCAACTCATAATTACATTCGTCTTCTAACTTACACTATTACAACTAACAGAAATGATAAAATATTGACAGGATCCTCTCGCTTTAACTGTTTGACCTGCTTGTTCAATGAAAATTCAGTTGCTTGCCAAGACTAGGCAGGTTGATGAAAAATAGTACGGTCATAAGCTCTTAAATGTAATTAAAAAAATGTATAAATATGTCAGAATGCTGAGCGATTAAAGAGTTTACTCATTCAACATATCAGATATATTTCTTATAAAATAATACAACACATTTACATACATTTACAAACATATAGAGTAGATTTGCACTTCAAAATGTCGTTTCTGAAAAGTATATGACTGTAGGATTACATTTACAACTCAGGAGAGTCTTTACAGCCTTATTAATAATTGTGTCCATGGGGAAAAAAGTCAAATTAAATTAAAAAAAAAAATTCATTTGTTATGTGACAAAGCAGCATATTTGTTTTTCCGTTATCTCTTTAATTACCGAAAGTGAAGCCTCGCTTTTTATTTAGACAACAAGTCTGACGAGCCAGCTGGGAAGCACTGATTTAAATTATGACTTTGCGTATATCTAAACTAACCCTTCAAGTTATTCATTTGGAACATCAGGTGGAGGGAAGCTTCATCCTCGACACCGCTACTGTCTGAGAACGCACTTCAATAAAAAGAAGCCGTGCAAATACGTGAAATAAAAACCCTGTTAGAGCGAAACACTTTAGGAGCATGTTGGTCATTATCCCGTTCTCCACCATTTTAAATCAGTCTGTTTTAAATTACAGTTTCGTTAGTATGTTGGATCATCAGACGGCCATATGAAATAACTCGTTTTTACTGTTCTCATAGGGGCAGTAACCCAGCACCCTATGCTTTAAATACTGGCCTAAAAGACGTTTGGCCTACAGAAGCCGTTACATGCAAGGTGCACTTTGCCATTTCATTCACTTTCACCGGATATTCTTCATGGTAGCTGTTAAGTGCAGAGCGACAGGAGTGACCACTTGTTGTATTAATAGCAGCTGTTGTGACATAAGATGGGTTTCTTCTCATTTTCCATACTGTGTCTGAACTATAATATAAAAAGCTCCCATCCTGCTTCCCTCAGCACTCTGTAATTGCCTCACAGCTCCATCTCTTTTAATGGACTTTCTGTCAAATACTTCATCCAATTCTATCAGTGAACAGCAGCCCTCGCTCTTAAATAAACCCCTGCAGTGTTACACTATGTTCCCCCATAAGTAACACATGCCGCTACCTCTGCATATAGAGGGGAGCTCGGTTTTGTAAATCAACTTTGTCAATTTCTCTCTTTCTATTTTTTTATTTTTTTTTTTTTTCTATTTTCCGGAAGTGGAGCAGTGCAGGATGATATGAAAGTTCCTCCTTCAAGCTGAATCTCGCAAAAAAAATAGGTTGTGTTTTATAATTTAACACCAAAATACAGATATTTATGTCTTTAATTTGTCTTTTTTATTCAACCTGTAAATAATATCTAAACATGCAATTCTGACTGAAAGTCTGTAAACCACTGAACAGATACCCTGCGATAGAGAGGGGGAATCAGTATATTTGGGTGTTTATTTCTTGAGATACGCTACAGTGCAGCGCTCAGGGTGCTCAGAGCAAACTGTTTGAGATGTGTTGAGGGGACCATCTGTTGAGGTTTGGTACAAAACTAAATTATAAACACATTTTCTCAAGAAAAAAACCCAACTACAGTCTTATATGTGAGGCAGATTTCTTTTTCTATTCAAACAGCATTTTGGAAGTTAGCCGGAAAGCCTGGAATAATGCTCTCTCTTGAAAGAAGTGATATGGGTGACATAGGTGTGTTTTACAGCTTGCTGTAGAGAAGAATATACGCTACAGGTCTTTGTAAGCACTTATTTCTGAGGAGATCTTCTGGGAATGTGGAATCAAGAAGCTGTTTTCAAAGTGAAGCCTGCAAATCGTAACCCCTCTTAGTGTGGGCATGGCCGGAGTGAATGTGTTTTAACAGCATCGGGAGAAGGATCAATCGACCCATCGAGATTCTGTCCAGCAGCTGTATTAACAGCAAAAACAGATAAAAACCAAATGACTCGATCAAGTTGACCAAGCATCATCATAATGTGCACAGAATGGAAACATGGACATACCAAGGAGTGAGACTGAGTTGAAAATTCAGTAAACTTGCATTTTTACAGCAGGGATGTGCAGTAAGTGGCGATAGGGCTTCACTTATTATCGTAAAACCACAAAACAAATAATAGGAGAAATTATTAGGTCTATTCTGTCATGTGCTATACATTTAAATTATATAAGATTCCAACGAGTGGCATGAGTATCTTTTGTATTCTCATGATTTGTCACCAAGCTTGAAGACACCTTTTAGAAAAGTCCTCACTTTTCCTTCCATTAAAACCAATGCATTCTATGTGTGTCTGTAGAATATTTTGTCTTTCTGATCTGATATAAAATTGCTTTGATAAAAACTGTTAGTCAGTCAGTCAGTACCTCTGCCTCCCTCTAGGTGGCCATGCTGAGCACACATGGTTCACACTTGTTCTGCGATTTCTTTTCTTCTACACTTAAAGCAAATTCATTCCTTCATTGCTTTTCAGTTTGTCCAAAATCCGATGTTCACTCCATCAAAGATTTTATGGGGTTTTATTACATTTATTAATAACCTTATAGTGTATCCTATTAATCTTTAATTGTGTTTTCTACATAATTAAAAATACTTGTAAAACTAAAAATATTTGGGATCAATTCTAAACTATATTTCTAGGTGAAACGCACTTCTACACTTTTTATGAGTTTTATGAGGCTATAGGACACTATGGATGACCACATCAGGACTGTGATGGCACATTAAATAACACATGAAGGAGCAGGAGCAATGTTCTTTGCTCAAATATGTGCATTACTTAGGTGCAAAAATAGAATTCTGATATGAGATATGAACCACAATCAGTAACCAACGTACAAGCTGACCACTGAATCACAAATCTGGGCTCTTAAGTTAATAATATAATAATAACCGAAACACGTCAGCACGTTGCAAAACGCTAAATGTATGGCAGCGGACCACAATCCTTACAAATGGTCTCCAATTTACCCCACTCATATTTATTTATTAGGAAAATGAGGTTGGATTGCTTTCTCTGTAGAGTTATGTTGTACACAACTGTGTTGATATTTTGGGTGTTTTTTTAAGTCTAATAGTAACTAACCACATACACACCCACACAGTGAATCCTTAAAATCTCTGTGTAGGCTTGAGGATATGCAAATGTTTGTAGATAACTGCAAAAGAAAGAACCATTACCCCAAAGTTTACCTCCCAGAGAAAAAAAAAAAGCACATCAGCACGTTCTATATTGCTTCTCAACTTCCATGTGAAGAACGTGTCATACATCCTTTTTCCCTTTGAGGATAAAATATCAGCCTCATTAAACAAGATAGTAAACTGCATTTTTCATCGCTTTCTCTAAAATCCACTGAGTCATTTCCTGAATGTTTTTTTACTTACCGTCGCAGTGTTGCGACGTTGTACATCTAATGCTCGGCTTCGAAAACACGTGTTTCACTAAAGTCCTTGAATATTCTGGGGTTGTGTGTTTTTTTTCACAGCCAACAACTGTAAAACTATTATAAATTGAACGTTCACCCCTGCCACAAGCGCAGAAGCAGCTCCCATAAGCTCACAGCACTGAAACAGGCGGCAAGATCTCTGTCCCTTCCTCACCTCTCACACACCAGGTATCAACCAAAACAAATGCAAAGCTGAAGGCTTGTGATAAGATGTGATTTGATTTGTAACACGCTGCGGTATCCCAACACCGCGCCGGCAATTATTTTTATGAGGAGGCATTCAACGAATCAAATATTAATCAGTGTGTGTGAGCCAGACACTTAGTACATTATGTAAATAAAAAGAGAAAAGACAACATGCATTATTTATCCAAACTCGATCTGCATTCCTGAAAACATTGTTTTAAATGGGATGGGCGAGTTTCACTCCTTCATTTGTCTTTGCTGGAATCAAACTGAAACTTTGTGTTTCCTAAAAGTTGGTGCAGTGACCAGCAGTGGACTTGTCAAAACTAGTCAAGCAGACATTAAAAACCTAATAAAAGAATATATGTCTCAACAAAACTCTGAGTACTTCCATAATATTTACTATATATCAGCATAATTATTCAGAATTATTCACCAAATCACCTATAGCTGTGAAAAAAGGTTTTAATTGCATCCGGCATTTTATTCGACGTGTCCCAGACTCATAATTTGATCCATCGCATCACGTGGCTGTTCAAGTATGAATATTCAACAATTCTCTCCTTTTTACGTTATAGGCTATAAAACAGCCATTTACTAAAGTGCAGGATTTTGGAATGGACCTTTAATGATGATCAAGTTAGTAAGCCAAGTTAGGATCTTTATTCATAGATGTTATTCATGTGATCTGCATATAAAACAAGTCTGCACCTAAAATCGACACATGGCTCAACATGATCAGCTGGGACGCCTCATATGTTTTACCTTGATAGAAATGCAGACAGTTGTGTAAAAAAAAAAGTATATATTCTGAAACACTTAGAGTTTTAACTTCATTGTCATAGATTGCCTTTTTAAAAGACTTGTTAACCTTTTCCTGGCTGTGGTGGTGATGTTAGTATAATTGTGTACACATACAAGTGCACTATAAGTATTTTTGGGAAAATCCTGACTTTTCTGTTTTCATATTTAATTGATAAAATAAGTCAAATTGATATTTGAGTTTTTTAACAACGTGTACATCCAACAGTCTGCCACTGGTCGGCTGTATATCAGTAAATAAGTTTGTATAAGAGTGTATTTAATGTATGTTTTCTCTATCGCTGGTGTTTTACTGCTTGTTGACCCACAATTTGGCCGTTAGGCATAATAAAGTTCCCATGGTGCAGTTGTGTATTTGTCAGTGTCGAATCCGCAGCTTAAACATTAATAATCCTGAAGCGTCATGATTCAACTTGTATCAGAAAATAAAGTTACAGGATGTCTGGGCATTGAAAGAATACTGACGTAACTCAAAAACTGTTCTACGTCTGCATCTTCAGAATGGATAATTGTTACTATCAGATGATTTGATTCTTTCACTTTAGCTCTGATTGATCAGCTGTAGACGTTGAAACGACGATGAACCACTTTTAAGAAACTAAACAGCAGAAATCCCAGACATTTTGAGTTAATATGTAGGAAGCAAAAGTAAAAAGTCAAGAAAAACACAAATATATGAAAATTCTAAGTAAATACAGTGAATAAAGTACAAATACCAAATGTAGTCTCATTGCATTTTCTGAAAGTTCTCCTCAGAGTCTTAATGTTGGACTGGTAAATGGGTTCAAATCAGATTTAATTTCTTTTCTAACTTTGCTGTAAATGAGTTTCCGCCCGATCCTTTTCCCATATGTGGAACAGTTCTGAGAGGAAAATGTACACAGTTTAATGAACATATTTAGTCTGCATGTCACAACATGTGAACCGATTTCCACACGGAAACTTTAAACACTTTGTAAACACTTTGGTTGGTCTCACCAGTAGAATCTGTTGGGGATGACGTTGTCGTGCACAAGCTGCCATTTCCTCCCGAACTCGACAGAGACGTAGAGCTGGGAAATGGGAACACATAAATCGATAGATATGGGATGTAGAACAGAATACAGAAAGATTTTTATTTTTTCCAAATTTATGTCCAACTGTATTAACAAGAAGCGGTCAAATTTGTGTACTTTGTGGCATCAATACTACTGAGTGCGTACTTTTTGTGAGAATATTTCTGCTATGAGCATAATCCATCAGTTCCCGTACAAACACAGAGAAACTGTGAAGCCAAATAAAGAGAAGCCCATTCACGTTATTTGTCCTGAAACCTTGAATAACAAGCCCCCCCCCCCAAAAAAAAGAAGAAAAAATAACGGGAAAAACTGGCCTTTGTGTAAAAATCAAAGAGCCTTCTTCGTGCACTAACTCATTTAGCTGTCATTGTAATTTCTCTCTATAAAGCCATTTTACTCGTGTTCGAGCACAGCGCCTGTCATCTCGCCTTAATGATCGAGCGCAAAGCTTCTAAAGCCCTCGGCTTGACGAGGATAAGCAACATCATTTTGACTCATCTAAGAACTTGCAACTTATAACGGACATGACGGCCAATCAATAAATGCAAAATGGAACCGGGCGCAGATTCATTTAACTCGGGCGGCGGTAAGAGGAAAAAATGAAATTTGGCTTTATAAAGATGTACAGGAAGACCTGAAGGCAGGCTTCTCCAGAGCATCTTTATTTTGACCCATTGATGGCTCTCAAGCAGGCTTTCACCCCACCCCCACCCCCACCCCCACCCCGCACACCCCCTGCTCCATTTATCTCACTTCTCAGACCTTGACTGTTTTTCTCGAAGAAAATCAAGTCTTCCAATAGCGGCTTGCAGAAGCCAGGTTTGATGTCTGCGATGTTGAGCAAAACAGACAGCAGGGTTCTCGCACGGTGTAATAAAGGCTCTGTGTTTGTGTGTTTGTGTATGTGTGTGTGTGTGTGTTTGTGTGTGTCTGTGTGCGAAATGTGGATTGTCTGGGCGTGTCTTCCTTGTTAACTCCCCCCCTGTGCCGTGTAGGACACATCCATTCAAAGCCGTCTATAGCTTGACTCTAAGACTTTTTTTTCGGGGGCTCCGGTCATCAGCTTTTATCTTTGCAGAATTGGACAAAGAGGTTGTGAAGACCGTGTCCGGAAACTATTCAAATGCACGCTTTGGACAATGACAGCAAACTCTATATTGCAGTGTTGGGTCACAGGATAACTGAAGCATTTTACGTTTTTATTCCAGCTATTTCGCGTTACCTTTTGGTCATGGCTGTAGGCCAGGATCCAGTCCTCCTGCTCGGGGTGAAAAAGCAGGCTGAGGATATCAAAGGCTAAGCTGTGTTTCTGATAGGACGCCCCCTCGTCAAGGCTAATGAGCAGGCTGCTCTCCACCTCCGGGTCGGTCAGTAGCATGATCTGAGGCGAGACGTGAACAAACAGACAGAGGAATCAGCAGCCCACCTTGACAGCATCCATGCTGCAGGGCTTAAGTGTGCGCCGCTTGGAACAGACACACAATGCAGGCCCGTGCAGGGCTGCAAGGTGGGAGAAATTATAATAACTCTGCCATACTGAGATGATAAATGTCAGATTTATGCAACACATCCAGGATTTCCCATGAACCCTATGTTGAAAACTCACCTTCATTTTATTGTTGGGGCTCACGTACAGGTAGCTCAGAATGGTTTTTGTCCCAACTTCCTCATTAAGTTTTTCATACGTGGTCCCATAATCAGTTGACCTAAAATTCAATTATAGGATAAATGACACAGGTTTTTAGTGGAGAGTAAAGGAGAGCAAAGCTACACCTACTAGTTAAAATGCTGATGGTATCATTAAGCATATCAGGCAAGCAGAAAATTGCAACAGCAGAAGTCATGAAGTAATTTGCTAGATGAATGGAGATTTTTTTAATTATCGAAATAAACAAGAATATCCTGTGTGATATGCATGGCCACAACATTAGATATTATCATACTGACACTCACCAGACTAATGTTTTCATATTATAGAAATCAAATAGGAGCCTAGAGGACATTTTCACCTACACGCTGGATGATGACAAGTCTTCAAAACTTTATTTTTTTTTAAAAACATGCACACTCCAAAATATGGATTTTATTTCATTCTTTGTTCTTTGCTTGGATGTCTTTTTTTGTTCCTAAAATACTGGTCTCCGTTGCTTGGCGACATTAAAAAAAAAAATGCATTGAATAAAAAACAGAGTGGCTTTTACACACACTTTTCAGAGTGTGTGTAAAAAGCATGTGAGAACTATGCTGCCAGTTATGTATTTTTTTTCATTCTTGTGTGTGCATGACATTGGCTCCATTATGTCAATTTGTGAAGTCTTACAGACGTCAGTATACCAAAAAATGATAATGAATTGCAGAAATTTAACAAATCTAACACCATTACTTCAGCAGATATCCTCTTCTTTAGTAGTAACTGTACAAAAACTAGTATATTAAAAATATATAATGATGGGAGCTTTCTGTTCTCTACAAATCAGTATTACACTTGTGATGAAGGTCACAATATCAAAAAATAAATAAAATAATTTAATAAAAAGCATGGCCTTTGCACCAATATCAGGTTTTTATTCTGCTGCAAAAAAGGAAATGGGAAATGTCAAGTTGGTGACTCAATGTGAATAGTTTTTTTTACAGATTCTTCAAAAACAGCATTGCAGAGTGTCATTAATTAATTATAATGCTTTGAAGAGCAACAACAGCTTGTTCTGTTGTATCTTTTATAGGGCTCAGGCTTACCTCCATAAGGAACTCTCCGTAACTCTTCCTGAGTTGAAGTCGTAGTATTTTGTCAACATGAGAATCACCTGCAACACAGATCAAACAGATTACCGGCTTTCAGGCGGCGCAACATCAGATGCGAACAGCGGCAATAAAGTGTCACGTAGCAAAGCCGCTCATGTACACGTCTATTAAGCTCCCTGACAGACAGTGCTTTATTAAACCCGATGCAAAAGTGTGAAGACACATCACCTCGCTGGCCTATTTGTAGAGAGAAGCCATGTGCATATTCTCTGGGGATAATCCGATATGTGGCGTGATGGCTTCTGAGACCCGGTGGACTACCAGCAAACGCTGTGACTAAATGAATAAATAAGTCAACGCCGTAATTTATTCGAGGCACACAAAGGCAGGCCTCATAAATATCTCGGACATCTTTTTTGGTAGAAGACCATAAAATGTGACAAAGTCATATGTGGTTTACAGTTCACAGGCCGTCACTTGCATGAAAAGCTGTAGATTACAAGATGTCATGTAAATTACTATCAATATATAGCTCGCGGCGGACGTTTCAATCTGCCTCTTTTCCACAGAAATACGTGACTCTAAATCAAAATCGGCTTGTTTGTGTTTTGCATGTCATTTCTCACGCATGAAGGGCTGTTTACAAGCTTTTAGCCAGTAATTTCTTTAAACCTTTAATGGCTAAATAGCATAAGGAAATGTGAGTATATATACTTTAGATTAAATTAATGCAATTAAACAGAAAGTCATTCACACAAAGGTGTTTATCGCATATTTGTTTGTCACCCTTTTCAGGAATTAATTGCCCCAGAAATGTCCTGTCTGCACCGTGCAATCATAAAATCTGCAGATCATATCGCTCTCTGGGGACGACTCTCTCTGTGCATCTTTCTCTGCCTTTCATAGCTGCCTTCTAATTATAAAGTGTTATGGGTGTTTGGGGTAGCATTCCTGATGATGAGTAAAAACTGCATCATGTAAACAAGAAATTTTGACTCCACCATCAAATCCAATCTCACAGAAGTCTCTTTCTAGGCTTGACTCAAAAAATAAAAAGTCCATCTTTCTCACCTTTGATGAAAATTGGCCCCCTGTTAAAGATAATTGCTCGAGTGAAACAGAACTGACAAAATTAAAGAGTTAAATAAACAAAAGAAAAGACACTGCCAGCCAGCCGCACCTGACTGTGGATGAAAGAAGACTAGAATCTGGACAGACAATCATACGTCACACTGCTGGTCGGTTTATCAGTTTATAGTCACTAAATAACCAGAAAAGCATGTTTATGGACTGCAGGAGGAAACCAACGTAACCTGAGAAAAGTCAAAAAAAAAAAAAAGATATCAAGCCTGGACAAGAACTGTGTCCATGTCCAAACTAACCAGCAGGGACAATATAGTGCTTTCACAGGAGACATGGCTCACACGTGTTGAATGTGTGCAAAAGCCTTATTCAGATGGGCTGCTGCCTCCCAAGAAGGGCCTGACAAACGTCTGAAAACAAGGAAAGTAAACACATAAAGACCTAAACTAGGAATCAAACCGGGAATCGTCTCGCTGTGAGCCGACACCAAATATACAGCAGTCAACCTCATCAAGTCATTATTTCTTTGCAGGAAAGCAGCATCACATATTAATTCTAATGTCCTGTTGTGTTTGTTGGTGCATTCAGAGATTTCTGTAGCCGTGCGAGATGCAAACATTTTTTCTTTGTTGTAGGGTGGTTGGAACAACAAGCACTGTTTAAATCCGTTGTTCAGCCCGTAAATCATGGTCAGAAAAAAAAGTGCTATTCCAGAGAAAAAGGCAGCATCCACCCACAGGTAGACAAAAACAACAACTTTTACTAAGTTTTTCATTATAAACAAGCAAATATTTGTATAGAGATCATTATTTTTTATGTAATTCTACAAATCAATGCAGTGACTAATGGAACTGCTTGGCTTCATACCCTGTCCATTGCCTCTCTTATACTTTGTGAATATTAAATATGGCCACACATCCTCTTGCTGTTAATAATGTGCTCATATCCTCCGTGTAGAGAGGCTGACTAAGAAAAATCTGACTTTGCTTCTACCCTGTGCTGAATGCATGAAATGCTCTTTATGAGAGCTACTCCAGACATTATTCGCACAGCTTGTTATAACTTTGGTACCAAGTGTCCAGAAAGGGCTGCAAAGATTTATGGTCTCCTAGTAATATGGCCTTTACACCTTCCAAAAGTCATACCCTCATGGACACTGTCATACACAATAAAACAACCAGCAGCAGTCTGAAAATTAGGAAAAATTACACCCACTCACATCCCCGCACCCCCGCTTCTGTATTGCAATTAACGTTATGCGTTTACTTGGAAAGACGCCAGAGCTTACAGTGAGATGTACTGTAATGTGTGTCCACCTTATTGCGAGCCAGGAACGTTTCCTGTGTTCTTAGCGATATTGAAAGCGGAAGGTGAAGCTTTATGGCTGCAGTTAACACACCAATACAGCGATTCAATATTCCCTTTGTAGATATTCCTATGTCAAACAGGTGTTTGAAGCTCAGCGTGTCACAGGTACCATTAAATTGCTATTTCAAATCACTGCGTGACGGCTCCTCCATTAATGATCACATTATGGACCGGACCACGGAAACGCTATATTTAAATAATCATGGCATATGTTTTAGCACTTCTCTCCCTTTGAGTTACCAAAAATAAATAAATAAATGGTCACATTTGGTGTCAGCTACCAAGCAGTACGTCGCACACGAGACTGCAGAAGCACCAGGGCATTTCCAAAACGGGATAACTTGACATCCAAGAGCAAGCAAATTGATTTTTTTCAACTCTAATCCTTTGTAAATCTTAAACCTTGGAAGTAAATGGACTGGGATGAATTCGATCATTATGTAAGAATGAATAGGGGTTTAATGCTGACTTAAAAAGCTTAGGGTGAAGAGATTACTGGTGTGAAAGGAAGGTTGTTGTATGAAGAGGCAAAGAGGTGGGATAAAACTATGGAGGAAGGCGGAGGGGAGGAGGGTGGATTCTCTTATTGAAGGCTGAACACCTGAGACAAATGAAATGAGCAACAGAGCACGCATTGCAATTCATTCCCACTCACAGCTACCCGTTGATCCGGCCTTATCAGCTGTTGGAATTAAGTTGCCTCATCAATAAAACTGTCATCACATTTAGCCACAGCAATTAAACAGATGGATGATTCCATAAAAGCAATTGTTACAGGCGTCACTGACTGGAATATTAACAATAAGGACAAACGTTACACGTCAAAACTTGGACGTGTTTGTAAGATTTTTTGCTCTTTTCATATAATCTCCTGATCCTCTTTGAACCTGCACAAATATAAACACATCCACAACTGTGTTATACAGGGCATAGCACATTATGGTACTCTTGTAAATCCAGTAATCACATTGCAGGCACTGAGCCACTACAACTGTTACTTGTGTTTTGTACAGGATTTGGTCGCATGATGATCAGAAAATCATCCTCTTCTGCACACTTGAACAACAATTGCCCAAGTCCATGTGGAAAGAACGAGTGTCCACCTGTTAAGCCAGATAGGAACAGATTTGCAGAGATGGGACAAACATGTGATGGTGAATTTCAAACTCTGAAGCCAACTGTGCCTCATACATGTTTCCATTTGTTGCTTCTCGGGCTGCTTTTATTTATTTTTTATCAGCTTGTGTTGTTGCTGTGGAAGTTTTTTTGTAATACAGATGATCCTAGACCAGACATGTGCAATTAGAATTCCCCATTGTGTGCAACCCACAAACCAAATAAATAAAAAAAATATTAGTTTTGGTTTCTTTTGGGATGGAAGGAGAAGCTGATATCAGCTACATTTGACAGCAATTGTGAATATGCTGCAGATACCCGAAATCCATTTAGAGGTGAAAAATTCTAAATGCATGCTAATTTGCATACATGCAATTATTAGCCATAATTCTCATATATACAGAACTTTGCCCCACGTGTTGTAAGAGTGAGTTTCTGTTTCTTTATTAGTCCTAAAATGTGCCATTCCTTTCCTGTCGGTGTTGTTAATTATTCTAAAAACAAAAGCAGAGACAACTGTATTGCAGATTACATAACACATTGAGTCAAACAAAAACAGAGTTCATAAAGTCATGCGGCACATTAAGCGCGGCTGCAGCTGGAGTGCAGCTCCCAGGTTGTTATCAAGGTTTTGCAGAGTGTCTTAGAACCTTGGGGAGAGCCTCAAAACAACTCGCTCAACAAAAGTTGGCGAATGAGACAAATTCACTGTTCAAGGGAATAGTGGAGATATGAAGGTCAGTGGATAGATAGATAGATAGATAGATAGATAGATAGATAGATAGATAGATAGATAGATAGATAGATAGATAGATAGATAGATAGATAGATGGTGCCAAGTGATGCAAAAGTAACACAGATTACTTTACACAAGGAGTAATTAAGTGAAGAAGCAATGTCAGACTTTTTCAAGTCATAATTAATGTGTGATATATAATCTTTTTTTTTTCTTTTGGACAGTGACCTCTCGCTTTGCACCGACGGTGTCTCTGGTTCAAATCTAGGATGGCCTCTGAGGCCTTTCTGTGATGAGTTTGCGTGATCTTTCCGTGCGTGCGTGGGTTTTCTCCCAACGCTCTGGCTTCCTCCCACAGTCACATATGACGCATTTGAGCCTAATTGGTGTGCGTGGTTGTCTCTCTGTGGACCGGCGACCTTTGTCCGGGGATGTGGCTTGCCGTTATATTATACACTAAAACTATATTTGAAATGAGGAGATCATAAGATGAGACATCGTGAGGCATTAGAACTTTATGTAGTAGTCGGTGACATTAAATGTCATAACAGAGGCAAACTAATTGGAAGATGGAAAGTGTGAACACCAGCTTACAAGTTATCAACACCACCGAAGTGTTAACAACGTGGCAACGAGTGCCTCTCAAAACAACAAACAGAGTATAGCCAGCAGATTTAGAGTCCTCCAGGGACATGGATAGCATAAACTTGACCTGATAAAATCGCCACATTAAACAGCATCAGTTAACATCTTTAATAAAGCAAGAATCGTCCTCCTCCATTACTGTGTTTATTATTGCCCTGCCACTCTCTATGCAGCGACAAAAGCCTGCAGCAGGGCCCACAGTTGTACACTCCAATACCACCTGAGTGAGACACACAATGTACAGAGGCTTTTTGTGTGTCACATCAATTTATATCACTTCATTAACAAAGGCAAGATTTCCTCGTGGGCCAGATGCTGCGGTGGCGCTGGGTTGTTTGAAGTCAGAACTGTTGGCTCTCCCACAGATAGCAGGTCACTGCAGTCATAAATTATAAAACAACTTCACAATATCACTTTGCGCATCGTAAACTATTGGTGTCCTGATAAAGCTGGATTATAAACACAAGCAGGAGTTAAACTGCCGTAAATGTGCCGAAGATTTGGGTAAATGAAACATTTTCAGTCGCTGACTCGAAGCCCTTGTGTGAGGCATTGTTATGGGTACGTGCGATTTACTGTCATTCTTGAAGCAATAAAGTTAAGCTCTAATGTGACTGATGACAGCACTTTGTTGCCTTGGCAGACGGTAATTCAACTGATCTGTGAACATCAAATAAACACTGTTTCCATCGGTGCAGGTGCGTCTCCCCAGCAAAACAGCATGCGTCTGACTTTATTGGACCTCTTATGTTGAGACAACAGCCCTGTGTCGGAGGAGACACTTGGTTGATAAGTCATCTGAGACCACTCCCTCCATCCTCCAGCTTACATTCTCGCATCATTTGGTTTTTCGCCATAAATGAAAGCCCCGGCGAGTTCAGCAGCCATGGCTAAGGCGGCCCGCTGAGCTTGGAAGCTCCAGCATGCATGAGGAGGGGGTCGGATCAATGCCGGCAAGATTAGACAGCAAGTGGGTAGGTTTTTCCAGCCCAACCGAAAACTTCTTCCCTCTGTGCAAGTTCTTTCTCTCCTCAGCAAAATTTAAAAAAAAAAAAAAATCCTTTCAAATGCTTAAATTTTAAAGTGCTGAGCGAGATTCTAAAAGATTAGTCACATGTTTAGGAACTAAAAGCTTCCCAGGCTCTTTAATAAAGTACATTTCCTTTGACATAAATAAAATAAAAACAGCTGATCAGATAAATATGCCAGGCAAGGATTTCTCTCACCCATATGCCTTATTAGTCTCACCAACTGTGTTTGACACCTGCTCTTTGCCAGAATGCATCACTATAAATTAAAAACGCACAACTTGAGTGAGTGAATCAAAGTTATGGTTTTAAATGTAAGGCTTTTCCTGCAGCAGCCAGATGGTATAATTCATGTGAACGTGTAATGCAGGTGGCCTCTGTAAAATGAAAGTGTTGTGAGGCACAACCTGAGCAATGAGCAAAAAAACCCCAAAGAAATACTCACACACACACACACCGCAACAACAAACCAGGCGAGCGTTTTTGATTCATCATTGGAAAGAAGAGGCTCGCCAAGCTGCTGAGAACTGAAAATGCATTTCAAAAGACATATTTAACTTCTTTTTTTTTAATGCAAGAGTGAGAAAAACGTGACAAAAAATGGACAAACAGTGCAGAAAACCTGAACAGCACCTGTATGTACTAGTAGGGTGATCAAACGTCCGCTTTTACCTGGACATGTACACATTTCTGTCCTGTCTGGGATGGGACGTATAAAGTCACAAAAGTGTCCATGTTTAAATCTTTTTCAAGGGACTAATAAGTATGTATTTAAATTGAATGGAGCTTCATGGAGAATTGCACGGTTCTTTGTTGTACGCGATACAATCAATCTCCAAACGGTAACCTTGAGGCCAGCTCTGCCACGCTCACAAACAAAGGGAGCAGACATTTGAGTGCCGCTTTACTCAGGAACTGTAGCAAAACTTTCCATTTACAATCCCAGGGGAAAACTGACACGTATGTGTCGTTGTCTAACCAGAATTTCAAAAGAGAGATATTATTCTATTGTTGTATTGTGGTTTTCTCACTAGAAGAGGCATTTTTTTTCTATCATCATTCAATTCCTGAGCTATTTAAGTTATTTTTTGTACTATCGATTGTGGGAGAATAATTTAGGCATAACAATGTTGAGTAACGCCCGAGAATTTGAAACTGTGTCTCCGGTTATAGAGAGACATGATTTTCTTATAAAACTGGGCTTTCTATCCATACTGAAGGCCTTCTTTCTATATGCTCAAACTATACAGCATCTCTGAGTGACCTTCAAATATCATTGAAGTGTCTGGAGGCCAGGTCAAGTGTCCTCACAGTATGGTCACAATTTATACAAGGCAAGACACGACAAATGTGACACAAAGGTATAATGGTGCAAGCGGAGCCCTACAGTTACTGATTCACTGCCAATAAATCAAAGGGAGCAAGAGATGACGCAAGAAAATGAGAAGGTTATGGAACAACAGGCGACATAGATTGTAGTAAAAGTGTTTGTGTTCTACGTAAAACAGAAAATTGCACTTCAAACTCTGTAAATGTCATCGCTTTTATACCTCTATGCGTCCATTGCATTGGAATGGGTTCATCAATGATGCCTAACGTGGTGAAGGCGGTTTGCAAGTTGTCTTTGAGGCCATTAAACACCTTGAGGTAACAGACAATCTTTCTTGGAAGCTTCGACCATTCGTGTTGCCTCTAACGTCAACACTGATCCCAACGACTCCTAGTGGCTTTACAATATTTCCGTGTATCCGAAAGCTTCCGGGAGACGGACAGATATACGTATGTCTCTGAGAGTATGTATGCACGTTTAACAAAGAGCAGTAATTAGCCTCAACATGACTTCACCACGGTATATTGGTCACCACAAATGTGGGATTACCCGTGATAGAAAGTCCTTCTTCTTATGGGAATCGTCAGTTCTTCATAGTGTCCTGATAGAAGCTGTTAAGTCAGGTGGATGCATGAGAGAATTCATCAGACAAAAAAAAAAAAAAAGCAATGGTCATATTTTTTTGACGTTAATTGTCAGGACGTGATTTCATTTAAACAATACAAGTGCAAATTAAAAAAGCGAACGTTTGGTTAACAGCTGCAACTCCAATTATTCTGAAGCTTTAGCAGCTGTTCATGAAACGACCGTGAGTCACAGTGAAAACAGGCGGAGCGCACAGTGCAAACATAAGTTGGATTCAGGCAAAAACAAAGAAACTCAAAGACGTTTGTTTGATCACACAGGCGATCAAACAAACAAGGGAAAAAAAAAAACTGGAAAGAGGTGCGATCTTATTATACAATGTTCCTGGCAAATTAACTTTATTCTGGTCTGGAATAAAAATCTTTACCTGATTTGGAGTTTTTGTTCTGTTATGCGCTCAGTGGAGAAGAAAGGAAACCCAGGAGGCGAACACAGCTTGCTGATAAAAAAAAAACACACTCAGCAGGATTTCAAGGCGTTAGAGAACCTCGCCACAGGAAGGCTTGGTGGCTTGGCAGAGCTGAACCCAGCCTGCCAGTAGTTTCTTTGCAGCACAGGAAACACCACAGCCACAAATCTAACTCTTTGTCTTATGCTGTGTGCGATCGAGTGTTGCAATCCTGACGATTATGTATTTCATGAATTTATTTATGTGCGTGATTTTCACTCCCCGAAACAACGCTGCGGCATCCTCCTCCTGCCCTCCGCAGCCTGTCCATCACAGCCGCCCCGGAGAGAAGGGGAGCCGGTGGAGGTCCGCTCCGAAAGCATCGGCTTGTCTGAGCAAATCAACATGTTTTATGAGGCAAACTCCAGTTATCCAGAACAGGGCTGTTTGTGGTGCAAGGCTGAAGAAGTGTGGTCAAGGTGCGGAAGCCTGGTGTGATAAAATGGTGGAAAGGTGCTGAGGACTAAATTGAATTCAGCTATCGACCATGTTAAGTCTCCTTTGTGCTCCCCTATGGAGAACCGGGAACAAAAGGTGGTTATAAATGCCAAGACAACCCCATCGTCAGCCAAACTAGACAATGTTGTTATCGGGAAAAGTAACAACAACTGCCATTTCTGTGGTAATAATGTCCAACCGTGTTCTCCTCACAGCGGGGCGGGGGATATTGACAAGTTGATTTACCGAGACAGTCAATATTTTAAACCATTCAAAAGTTTGTCTAGTCATCTTCATATGTATTAGGTTTAATTAAATATTCTGTTAAAGAAATGAAAGGTAAAGACACCAATGTTGTTACTGCCAACGTTATTCATGAAATTCCCTCTTGTGAAGTGGTACATTTAATTTATAAACATTATTAGTTAGCTTTCAGCAACAATAACAACAAACAAGAAGCCAAACACAGCAGAGGTGGAATCCGATTGTTTCGAGCTCCTCCAGAGGGGAGATGCACAGAGGGTATCGAGAGATTAACTTATAGGACCTCCAAAAGAAGACAAAAAAAACTGCAATTGATGTCTCTTTTTATTTTTGGACAACTAAGTGGGAACAAACTTTTGTTAAAAGAG
This sequence comes from Lipophrys pholis, assembly GCF_963383615.2. Lineage (NCBI taxonomy): Eukaryota > Metazoa > Chordata > Actinopteri > Blenniiformes > Blenniidae > Lipophrys > Lipophrys pholis. Next base: position 9,392,104 of record NC_137642.1, on the reverse strand, counting down.
AAGATCTACAGGATGGTATATTGAGATTAAACAATTTATGCCGTTCATAAAGGGCCAAAAAGACAAGAACCTGAACTGAAGATTGCAGATTCCAGGATGTTGAGGCTTTTATTGGCAGTAGATTAAGAATGAGTATCATGTCATAGCTGCAGTCACACTGAGCTGAGGAGAGTTTGTGTATTTATTTCATCAACCTGCTTTCGCTATTTCTTTTTCTCTTTTCTGACATTTCCTGCCATCGACAGTTACATCCGGTTGGACATTGACTCCTTGGTCACATTGTTGACCTGCATTAAAAGATATCTATTATCATATATACTGTATTCATTTCTCTTTTTTACAGAAAACTACTCAAACTTTATTCGGAAACTTAAGTCATCTGCTTGCTGTTAAAACAACTTTTATAAAGGCGTTTCATTTACTTTTTATAAATGAAGTGAGGAATGATATCACTGAGGAAAAATGAGAATCGTGGCAGCACATAGAGGGTCGGTCAGATTACAGGGAAGTCGGTGGTTATTTACTGCAAATTGTTACATTTACTTCACAAGCATTTCTATAAGCATGACTTCAAACTTAACATGAACATATTTTAAAGCAAAATTACTCTTTGACTTTTATATTTCACTGTGCGCTGGAGTGAGCGATTACAAGTGAAAATAACAAAATGAAATGAAAACGAATCAATAAAATGTTTCAATTTATCATTACTAATAAAGCAATAAGGGATATAATGTTTCTCTCTGCAATCATTTCCTTTAGCATGAGCACGATTCCTAACCTGTTCACATTTTCTTGACGTCATCACAACCTGTAAATATGTGATGAGTCTCCTGGTTGATAAAAGAGGCTTCAGTTCAGCGACTACCTCTATATTTTGAGGATCATAATCCGTCGCTTTCTTGCCAAGAGTTAAAGAAGACGATCAATGCCACCCCGGTGTTTCCCTTTTATCTGAGACTTATTTAGTTTTCCCCCAACGCACACCTGTGTCCCTCTTCTCTTTCACAGCAAAGTTGTTTTTAGTTTTTTTTTCATTTCAGGCTCCTTTAACCTGCATATTTAATCATGTTCTGCATTTAGTATTTTTTTTTTCGTTTTCATGCGCCATGCATTGCATTTTAACAGTTTGTGTTGAGTTTGATAAGCTTTATGCTCATATATAACAGTATTCCCACTATAACTGCGGATTATCTATCTATCTATCTATCTATCTATCTATCTATCTATCTATCTATCTATCTATCTATCTATCTATCTATCTATCTATCTATCTATCTATCTATCTATCTATCTATCTATCTATCTATCTATCTATCTATCTATCTATCTATCTATCTTAGTGATATTAACAAGACACTCTCTGGCTCCAAGCCACAGTGCATCCTCCATACAGCAGTTTCAGTTATATTTTCGGTTATATGAGCAGATGTCAGGAGAATCAACACAAATGACAAAACTCATAATGAGAAAGATTTATATATATTTATACATATTTCTTTCTTCATCCTGAAATACTCCTGGGCTCCATCTGCTCATTAATAGATCATTTACTTGTTTGCCTTGGACTAATGACACTGGTGCACACGGACTGAAACATCCCTGGTTAATTACAGCATTAACAACTTCACATTTTGTCTCTGCAGCACTAAATCCGGTCTTTTATGGATGTTTTGTCAATCTGGAGTGGTTTAAGTACAGTAGCCTCCTGCATGGCATCGCTGTTAAAAACGGCTGGGCCATAAATTTGACAGCCTGGTTGTGTAGTGGTTCGGCGATGTTGCCAGACAACAACAAAAATGTCTGCTTTTGGGTGGAGGGCCAGTGTGGGAAGTTTTCATGTTTCGCTTGTGCCTCTATGGCTTTACTTCAGGTACCCTGGCTTCCTTACACCATCCAGAGACATACGAGTGAGGCTCATGTCTGGATTGAAAATCATGTTGGGCCATGGCTGCTTAAAGTTTGAGTGGGTGATCTTGTTTCTATGACTATTAACCATGCGTTGAACTGGCTACCTATTCTACCTATGAACGGATGGAGAGTAAATGCACTGACAGCTCACTCATCTCATGGCCCAGCTAAACTGAAATATAAATCATGCAAGCTCAGATGCACTGAAGTGGAACTTGAAGCTGTAACACATTATTTCATCCACAAATCAGTAGAAGCAAATAGACATAGAGTAACTTGCGACCGCATACCTGGCTTGTCCTGAGTTTGCAGAGGACGGATGAAACAAGGCTCTCAGAGCTCAGTGAAGCAGACGTGGGGAAGCAATGCACTAAGCTATTAGGCACGAGGTTTATGAAGACGGTGAGGCCTTCTACAGAAAGCGAGAAGCTAAAAATACTACAAAACATGGATTGCGCAAGGAGAGGCAGCTCCTCGAGGTTGCTCAAGGCAGAGAAAGAGGTGTTTCCCCATGAGCAGCAAGCCGATGGTGCAACTCAACAAATATTCCAGGCGTTAGTAGGCTTTGAGTACCCACAAGCAGACGATTCAGCTAAAGGCAAAGAGAGATTATGAGCCCCCTGTTTGCCCAACAAATGCAAAAGCGGAGAGATAAAGTAATTCAGTCTAAATACACTAACTACTGAGAGCAAACTGTAGCTCGGGGCCTCTGTAGACGGAGGCTCCCAACAGAGGGCGGATCCTCAAAGTACAAAACAAGCTTTATTCATGGGTTCAGGTACAAATAAGCACAAGGGACCTGTGTGATCCAGAAAACCAGCCAAGAAAGCAAAGGCCAAAAAAACTAAAGAAGTCAACACTGGGAGCAGAGCTGGAATACAAATTACTCACAAGGATGAAATGGAGAAAATCTGACAGAGAAAGCATTGGGGAAGTATATACTGTCGTTTGCCGTGTTAACCAATTAGAGAAAGGAGGGCAGGTGAGGAGCAGACAGCAGGTGCGGACGGTCAGAGGGGTTTGGGCAAAAGAAAGAAAGCTGTAGTCACAAAACAAAACCAGAAGTGCAACAGAATATTTTATTTATTTATTTTTTCATTTATTAATTATCCTGGAGCTCAGGCCTTCAGTGAGATAGATCTAAATGTCGTCTGGTGCCAAAACAAATTTGCCCCTCGCAAGTGAAGGCTCTGAGATACTTTGCCTGTTGCGAATTTCATTGATTTATTATTGATTCATTGCTGGGGCCACCGGACCGGAGTGGAAAGAAAGAGACAGTAAGTGGATTACACTGACAAGAACAACAAAAATTACAGCGACAGCGACAATATCCCTCCAAAAAAATAAATAGAAAAGGTACACAAAAGTGCATTTTGTGTCTGCATGCGCGTGTGTGTGTGTGTGTGTGTGTGTGTGGCACCGTTAACCAACATTATCATGAGTACTATTACAACACACTGCATTTAAAACACCTGGTTTGGTGGAAAACTAAGTAGAACAGATGTGCTCAAGATCATACGGGGGCGAACCAACCGCAGCATACACTGGACACGACCGAGGACGAGCTGACAGCTCACCATTGCACACAGGATGTCAAAACGCTTTCACACCTACAGGGCAGTTCAGACTTTCTAACTCACCTTGCTCGTCTTTGTACCGTGTAACGAAACTGGAACACTAGAAAAAATAACCCAGAATGAAAAAATACAAGGGAAACATGCAAACTAGGCCTCCTGCTTACTCCAAAGATAAAGTTCAGACAAATTAAAACTAAACCCATCGGTCATTTGAACTAACGCAAATGCAAACCATATACTGTAATCGCAAAATAGGTTGTGTACTGCACTGAGAAGATGCAAACTGACTTAAAGCTCTAAAAACACAGAGGAACGATGTAGCTTGTTGGCTCGAAAATGCTTGAAAGTTCAGGTTTGGAAGTGGATCGACGAAGGGATGGGTCATACTTAAAACTCTCTTCTAAAGAAATTCTGCTTATCCAGACAGCAGCAACAAAAAACATTCTCTTTTTTTTCAAGTATGGAACATGAGCCCAATAATAAGTTGTTTTGATACAAATGAAGCATTCGTGAAAATATCTAACATGCTTGTAATTACTGAGTGTGCCATTTGTTTTACGAGCTCATGAATCCAGTGAAGAAGTACCCAGAGTTTCTATATCATTAAAGAGTCCATGTTGATGCAATAACTCAGGCAACAGAGCTGACCTGGGTGAAGCATACAGCATCATTGGAAGCCCCGGCGAAGGGTGAAAAGGAAGCCAGGACAGTGGGCAAAGAGGAATTCTGACTTGAAGACTGACTTGCATTCAACAAGAGTTTGCATTCAGAATGAAAAACCTCAGGTTCATCCAAATCCAGAACCAGAGATTTCCACATCATCTGCAGATGAGAAGTACGGCAGACAGTGTACAAGAGACCAGTGGTTTAACTCAACTTATCTTCATTCAGTTCATTATAGTGAAAGAAAACACCCTGAATCGTGTTGAAAAACAGTGGATGCGGAGGCGACCACACTGGAGTTAAAGCTTAAATCGTACTGATGCATGAACAGTTTATGTCCAGAAGTGTTGATAATTTGTGACCATGACAGACTCACTCATCATCTTATGTTAGTGGCTGCCTCCTGGATTTCGCAGCAGCTTCCTGTTTACCCACCATAAGAACTGTGAGCTTCCTCGGGGAGCACAACTATTCCACAAAGACTAAGCAACTTATATGCGCACACAGAGCACGGTGCTCATTGACCTTCTGGTTCTACTCTGGAAGGTTCCAAATATTCTAACTGATGGCTGCAATGATTTTTTGTTTTCTCTTCTTCTAACCCATATTCCCTTTCAACTGACATCAACATGTTTAGCAAAACAAATTCTGAGAACTGTGAGTGTTATGCACCATCAGCAGATGAGTATTATTAGTGTAATGACTCTTTGATACTACAGAGGCACATACTCTAACCATTCTATCATTTCATCATGAATATGTGTAGTTTCTAACTGATAAAAGCCCATAAATATACCGACGGCACATTAAAAGTCCTTAGTTGGGTAAGCATGGGCATTTCTTGATTTAAAACATGTTCACCGCTGGCAGCTCTTTAAGGCCGAATGTGTCTTTGGATGAAATTTGATAGAAATGCTCCATTAGACGTGCAGGTTTCTTCCAACAGGTAAAGCATTCAAGGCCGTGATGGCACGAATGCTACGTCAGAAGTTCTTTCAAAGTTTGGATGGAGTAAACACTCGTTAAATAAATAAATTTAAAAAATGTGTAAACTCAAATGAAATCCTTGAAGTGCACCAATTAAGCGCCGCGGCTGAGTCGTTGGGAGTCCAGCGAGGAGACAGTTGGAACTGAAATGTTGGATTTGACAGACAACGGCCATGTGAATCAGTGTGGCAGCTGCTTGTGGACTGAGGAGCCTTTCAAAATCTCCCTTGTATTCGAGCTGATTGAAAAGCTGGAACAACTCAGCAGCTTAGTTTTCCGACTGTTATAATGGGAAGAGTGATAAAAGGGAAAAGGCAGATCCGACAACCAGGTTTTTAGCTGCAAAATAAATCCTGTAATTAGACAGGAAACCTAAATATCAAGGCAAGTCGATAACAAGCTCAGACAGTGTGTCTCGCAAAGCCGTACAAATTGGCTGATGTCCTGTAGACCTGATGCTAAATAAGTTACCACATTTCATAATTCGCTTGCAGAAACAACATGTAAACTTGAGAGAATTGAAGCTTGCCCAAAAATGTTGCTGTGCATGTGACAAACTCCACACGTGAGGGCAACGGTGAGAAGTGTCAGAACAGTCTCCCACACAAACGAGCCTCAAGCCAGAAGAGACATTTCACGTGCAACAACGTATGAACACTGCGGGAATTTTTCAGCCTCTATGCTCTTTTTACTTTCTTTGTATTCGTAGGCCAATGTGTCTGCAGTCTGTCTCTTTCTTATCATCCAGTGTTTAAGATAAGGGCGTGTATTGATGTGGAACCGACTGCAAAATGTCTTCTTTTTTTTTTCTTCTGAAAGCTGGATCAAAACCTTACAAGTCGGGCTAGGCGATTTGGCCTGGGAAAAAAAAAAAAAAAGATTTTTTAAAGTAAAATTCGAGTTGAATTCAGTTTTCGATTTTCTTTCTTCAATGCACTTAAAATTTACTGCAGACATCAGATATATTGACAAAAGTGCAATTTTACTGCTGTGATTGTCCTCAGAGTTAAAATGCATATAAACAATGCCAAAATAAAAAAGTAAGTGAGGCGCTGTTATTCAACAAATTCAAGCTTTAACCCAGCAACTATGCAAATCCACAAGAAATGCTAAACGGAATGTGAAAAATGCCCAAAAAAAACAACTCGAATTTTGCTACAAATTCGATAAATCGAGTAAATCCATTTTTTTTGCCCAGCCCTACTTACAGGTGAATTGTAATTATTATGAAGTTAAACGGTGAAGCTCAGTTAATTCTGAAATTGCACTGCTACTTTAAACAGATTTATTAGAAGTACACCAGATGGATAATCTGTGAGCTTTCTGGTTGACCACCTGGCCTGCTCTTGTGTGGAGAAGGAGCGGGTGTGGCGAGCTTCAAAAGTGGGTACACACACATTACAACAGAATTAAACACAAAAGACATTGGTCCACTTCCCCTCCAATCTTTAAAAGTAACATTTACTTGGTTTTTATCCACCCAAGGACAACACATCCCCATAATGTGAGTGTAAGAATAGATTTTGATCCCTGCAATAGGAATGAAAAAACACCCCAACACACACAAACATTAGCCACATTGTGAGCTGGTGGGGAGAGAGTCTGTGCATCATGGAACATTTCCCAAAGCACATAGTTTTTCATGTACCTGTGAAAACAGTTCTGCTATGAGCTATGCTATGCTCATGATAATGATTTGAATCCAAGTCTTTGTATTAAATTTACTCTTACATGTTTGCCAATACATGTTATGATGAGACTTATATAGATTTTAATGAATATTATCAAAGGGCTATTTGGTTTTAAGTACATAAGTAAGTACTTATGTAAGTAAGTACAGCTATAAAAGATGAGCCGGTGCCAGCTAATGTCTCTATTGCTCCCAAATATAATGCTTAACCTAAACTGAAATCCTGCTTGTTATAGCGCCGTAAACTCTCAGCAAGAATCCAAATAAGTCTCATTTCCCAAAAGCTGACCGGTTACTTTATAGACGTGAGTAGTTTCAAAAGTATAGCTTGCCTGAAATCCTTGTTTTATTTTGTTTTGGAGCCTTTATTGCTCTTCACTTATGTGTCAAAGAAATATACAATTCCTTGAGATAAAAGGAGCTCGCCTTGGCTCTGTGCTCTATCAGTGTGCATGCAGCCCTTAGATAATGTATTCAAAATGTGGATTTCCACAGTTATGCTGATGACACAGAATTATACATATCTGTGCTGCCAAATGATACAAACTCCCTCCAATCCTCAATGTACTTTCCCTATATATAACTTTCTAATATTCAATGAAAGACAAATAAGATATAAATACATTTGTTTAGCCCAGGGCCAAAAGAGATATTCAAAGATCTTGAATCTGTGCGTCTCCAGATCAAACCGAGGTATTATAAGACAGTGTGTAGGGCTTTGATCATCATATTAAATTACACCTCCAAATCATTATTCTTTCATCTCGGAAGTGTAGCCATGTCAAAAACTAAATTCATGCATACATCTTGAGCAGAGGACTGCCAGGATACATTTCACTGGCCTGACTAAAAAGTCTGTCAGAGGATTACAGATGAATTGAATTCTGCTGCAGACTCTTGACCAAAGCCAGACAAAGAGCACACTGAGTGACTATGGTCTTAGTTGGACTTGACATGCCTCCACATAGCTTTTACAATTGATTGCCAAGTCTCTTTGCTGGAATATAAAGATCTAAATGGCTTGGGACTGGCTTACATTGAGACTCCATGTTGTTTTAACTGCTTTCACGCTCACTCAAACTCTCCACTGTGGGTTGTTTGAAGTTCAAAACCATATAAGACATTAGAAAATTGGATCCTCCCAAACTGCAGAGTGGCGCTCCCCTTGGATATTAGGGAGACAACCACAGTGGGCATTATTAAGGTACATATTTATTTCTCCTGGCTTCTCTGTTCGAGCTTCACTTCTGAAGCATTGGCCTATACTATATGTAGCACTTTACTACATAACATTGTTACACATTGTCATTGTATAAAATTGCTTTTTTGCAATTTATTTTACTACTAATTGAATGTTTTATGAAACACTTCAAGTTGAATCCTTTAATTGAATGAAATCTACAGTAGTCCTAAACATTAATTTAGTTTGGTGATTAATGCTACTCTTATTATTATTAATATTTATTATTATTATTATTATTAATAATAATAATAATGATAATTTTTTTATATATATAATCGAGTTTAGAACAAGATGGATAGGCTATAAGCCCTGGTTGCAAATTTCCATGTGATTATTGAGCAAATTTACGAACAGGATTTATCCACAACCAAAAACCCCAAAACCAGCAAAATGAAGAAAAGAAAACCTGCAGAATACTAATCCGTGCGTGTCAATTAGTACATTGACCGGGGGAGAAACAACAAAAGAGCAAGAAGAGGGCATCATTCTGGACAAGCAAATATAAAATGTACATTATCTGCTCTTTCCCCTCAAAATGCGTCCATACCTGCCAAGTCAGCCTATCAATAAACAATAGCATGAGGAGAGAGAGAGAGAGAGAGAGAGAGAGAGAGAGAGAGAGAGAGAGAGAGAGAGAGAGAGAGAGAGAGAGAGAGAGAGACAGAGAGAGAGAGAAAGAGAAAGAGAGAAAGAGAGGAGGGGGGGTTGTGACAGGGCATGGGAGACAAACGAGATTGATTCCCTCAAACTCTGCAAGCCCCCAGCAGTGTCAGATTCTATCTCTATCACGCTCTCCGCCGTCTAAACCGCATCTTTAAATGTCTGAAAGTGCCACGCAACATCTGTGAGTGAACGCTGACCACACTGCGTCAAAGGAGGTCCGTGCGTAAATGTGGAGCACCCAAAGTATAGCGTACTTACGCTGCTGTTTTGTCCGGACCAGTGCACCATCGCCTGGTTGTGAGCAGTGTCACTGGCGAGCGCAAATGTGGAACTTGTGAGCAGAAACTCCTCCGGGTCCGAAGCCGAGGCGTCCTCGGCGCCCTCGACTCGGAATTCGGACCAAGTCTCTGCGCTCCTCGCGCCGCGTGACCGTCCCCACGAAGTGCGCACATCCTCGTCCTCCGTCACGTTCAAATCGCTGTTTTCAAGCTGAAAGCTTTGATTGTTGTCATCCCTGGTGCTATTCTCGGACACGTTAGTGGGAGAAGGTTCAGCAGTGTGAGGGATCACTTTGCAAAGTTTGCGGCGATCGTTCGACGCGTCCTTCTGCAGACAACTTGTGTTATTTTCTCCCGACCGCGGCTGCACTTTGGACGAACTTTCTTTGTGCTTTCCGTCCCCCTCGGCCGCGGGTGACCCCTCGGTAAATCCAACAAATTCTGGCTCGCCAAAGCTGGCCTCATCCAGCGCGGAGAGTTCCCGAGGATAAGCTCCGATGAGCGGCAGATGGCAGGAGGGAATGCACCTCACCTCCGCTTGTGTTCCGCCCAGGATGGAAGTTATGGTGAGGAGCCAAATCCACTCAAAGAAAATGATAAAAATGCAGTGGCCAAGGCGCGTCTCCATTCTACGTTGATTCCGGTCTTCGGGCGCGTTAGAAACATATCATTTTGAGTCTGTCATCACCTGGTGAAGTGGAGCCCGTGAATGCGCTGTGGGGAGGTGCAGCAGCAGTGCGCGGACAAGTCTTCCCAAGTACTGATGCAAACGGTGCATCAGAGGAGGAGCTGGAGGCTGAATCCTGCTGGAGAGGGGAGCGGGCCCGTATCCCCGCATCCTCATCTCAACCTGAATAGAAAAAAACATGGCATGGGCGGATACTCTTAATTAAGTTATCTCCACGCAAAATGCACGTCTGTTTCTATTGCTCTCTGTTTTGTTTTGTTTTTCTTTTTTCCAAAGTGTGCCCAATACTGTGTAACTATGCAATGTGTGATATCCCATAAGCAATTACGCACAGAATTAAAACGAGCCTGAGAGGGCTTCTGATGGTGGTGGTCCCAGGTGGGAAAATCTAGAAACATGAATGAGTCCGGTCCTGGAGTCTGGGAGCTGAAACGTTACTGACAGGGGCTTTTATGGAAGATACAATGAGGCTTTGCATTATCCATTAGCACAGGTCTGAGCAATCAATTAACAAGATTGCCTGTGTTCATTGTCAATTATACCATGCAGGTAATGACTCTGTTGCGGCCTGCCTTCAAAATGGGCTGGAAATCGTTTCATTGAGGCTGCGCTCCTGTATTTTTCCCTTCAACGCGGCTGAATCGGGCAAATGCATATTACCCCAAATTTTACTCTCCGTTTTCTATGGCCTCGTTTCAGGTTAAATAGAGGCTTGTTATATGACAGGAAATAATGAGGGGGGATTCAAAGCAGTAGTGGGTAAGCAATCATTCTCACTACAGACCTTCTCTGGTCTGTGCTGTTGTGTGTAAGTAAAGAGGAGCATGCAGGTGCCATGGCAATAATCCTGAACCTGCTATTACTGTGCAATGCAGGAACCCCCTTAAATATGTCGCTATATTTCTCTATATAGTTCAGGCTCTGTTCCACTATAAGCTAATAGTAAACCATTAGAAGGACTAAAATATGTCCAAACTCTGTGATTAGATTCTATTTCTGGGCAACATTTAGTCAATAGGATGAGGATGCTGTTGACTGGTGACTGATGCCGAAGAGACTCCCTATATTGAGCTGTGTTCTCCCCATCGCTCTGAGCTGCGACGTGATCCTGTTCCACATACGGGTCAACTGCACAGAGACGTCTTTCATTGCCAGCCATTAGTGATGCAGTGAGCAGGAGCTGTCTCAATCTGTTTCAGTTAGCCCCCACCAGACAAGGGGAAACCAGTCTATAATGCAGATTGATGGCTGACTGAGAATTTCAATCATGGAGAACACTGGCTAAAAAGCTCAGGTCTGGACTGTAATGCAAACCCGACAGCACAGTCCAAGTACAATGCAGAGTATCCCTTCAACAAAGTAACGCCTGTGTGTGTGTGTGTGTGTGTGTGTGTGTGTGTGTGTGTGTGTGTGTGTGTGTGTGTGTGTGTGTGTGTGTGTGTGTGTGTGTGTGTGTGTGTGTGTGTGTGTGTGTGTGTGTGTGTGTGTGTGTGTGTGTGTGTGTCCTCCTGCGACCCAACAAACACATTTTAGATGTCAAACTAAATCCGAACATCATATTAATTGTTCACAATATTTCGTTTGCTTTACTCTGAATTCAAACGTTCAATCTTGATGAGGCCCGATCACGTACAACACTCGCAACAACAATTATGAGCAACAGTGAATGGTAAATGGATTTCACTTATATAGTGCGTTTCCAGCACATGAGCAGTGCGCACATCACTTTAACATTGTAATCACATTCACTCATTCACACACCTGCCATGCAAAGCGTCTATTCACATGATGCCTGATCTTTGTAACCTTGAAATGCACAACTCTCTGCCACTTCAAAAAGAGAGTTAATTTGCACTTTTGACCGCAACAACACCACAAGTGATTAGAAATCCCAGGATGTTCCCTTAAAGTACAAAGCTCAGTCAGTTGTTTGACTTGGATGACTCAGATTCACACAGGACAAAAATGAAATGACAGGTCCCAGGAGGATGTGACATTTTTTACACAGCTGTGCATCATTTTAACTTACTGCAATTTATTTTTTCAGGATCCATCTGAGTGACAGCTGAGTGATCGTATGAAGTTTCTTCCTTTCCTATGCTTATGTTTAATTGTGAATCATTTTTGCGGCTAACACCTGGTTTTGTTTTACTCATATTTCGCCGATAGATCATTTCAAAAGATTACATTTTTTTTTTAAAAAAGCTACTAATTACCAACATTATTAATTTATCTGCTTATCATCTTCTCAGATCACCAACTAATTGGTTAAATCAGAAAACAGTAGAAAGTCGAATTGGTAACACCGCTGGGACTGAGGTGACATTTTCAAATTTCTGACTGTATCTGTAAAATAGTTCCACATCCCACCGCTATTATTTTCACGACGATATTAATGGAAAGCACACACTTCTGGAAAGATGAAATCAAAGTCTGCGTGAAAAATTAACAAAAGTGAAACAAATGTCAACATTTTCTGTGGACTGATGAGTCAGCGAATAATTGAAGCTAAAAGGAGGCTTTGCTTTTTTTTTCCAATTTTCTTTTATTTTATAATGTAGATTCTTCTTTGAAACCACAGTGGATAAACAAACCTGTAACCATCACTCTGTGTGTAATGAGTTACTATCTTTCAATAACCTGAAGCGAGGCTTTTGAAATCACACATTAAATTCATAAGAGATAAAACATACAAGTGATATGAGAAAGTGTGCATTGAAATTAGACTAAAACATAAGAACCATCTGGCCTTTCACAAAATGTGAAATTGGCTTTGCAAAGTGACACATTTCAGAACTGCTGTTATGAAGCCCATTTACCAGCGTGGCATCTTAAATGTTGATGTTTCACGTTGATCGTATTGGAAAATCTCAATAATTGATCTCGTCTCTTTACTAATTGTTAAATAATGGAAGGTATAGACTTGGCAGCACCACAGGGACCAAGACATTTTCAGGCTACTCTTTTTTTTTTTTTTTAAATTAGACTAAATATCCCACACGTGTAACGTTTACATTAATTTAAAAAAAAAACAGGGAGACGATTGTCCTCTTGAAAATCTGGGATCAAAGACAGCTTAAGAAAATAAGGTGACGATTTCTGCTGACTGACAAGCAGCAAACAGACCACTGAAGCAGAAGATGAAGATTTACTTCTGTTTTTTTTATTGATAATCCTCAGTGGGAGGATGATCTTGTGTGAATGTCACTGTGTGAAAATAAGTAATTATTTTTCAACAAACTAAACAAAGGTTGCTGTTTTTTTTTTTTAAATCACTCTCCAAAATCAATCCATGCAGGGAAAAGCACATAAAAGTGGTTTAGGTGCATCTTCAATAATAGACATTACTGGATGATTCAGATTCACACCAGAGTGGACGACATGTATGTGTGCAACTTTTTGTCTCATCTTTGATGACAGAACACAGATAATTGTACAAATCTTGCTTGTTTCTTCTTTTATTCATTATAGTTATTAAAAAAGACAACATGAAGCTAATAATTACTGACATAATTGATCTGCCTGCCATCCTCTCTGATTACTAACAAATTGGTGCAATAAGAAAACAGTGGAAAATAGTCAGGGTTTGCCTGCACGGAGTAAGGTGACGTTTTCAAATGACCATCCTTTCCAAAAGAAATCCAAATCCCACAGATGGAACAAAGACAATAATATAAATTGGAAGGAAGAAAAAAAAAAAAAAGCCAGATAATTGTCACTTTTGAAAAGACGAAATCAAAGACTGCTTGAAAAATGATATCAACAAATATCAACACTTTATGCTGACTGACAAGTAGTCGGCACATCATCCGAGCTGAAGATGAAAGTTGACTCCTGTTTTTTATTGATAATGTAGATTCTCCTCTGAATGCACAGAGGGAGGATGAACTTGTGTGAATGTCATTCGCTGCGGCATAAGTAATTATTTTTCGCTAAACTGAACGGAGGCTTTTGAGAACACACTTCAAAATAGATCTATGCATAGAAAAGGGATAGAAAAGCCGACTTGTTGTGGAATAGCACAAAATCGGAGAAAGTCCAGCTTCCACAAAAGATCTTCTTGACTTCTCGCAGTCTTCAAATTTGAATTTGCAAGGTGACAGACAGACTTATTACAGCAAATTCATGTGTTCAACATCACGTCTCATCTCTGCCACGGATCATTGTGTAAACGCTGCTTGGCTTTTGCTTCACTCTTTATATTTCTATGATGGATATCAAAAGAAGAAAGGATACATGTAATAATAATTACTATCGGTGGAAAGCCGGCTCGGCTTTGCCGGCAGGGACGAAGGTGACATTTAAAAATTTCTGATTTTATCTAAAAGAAAGTAGTCCCAAATCTTAGAGGTGTAACATTTGTGGCAATAAAAGTGCAATACAAGGGGAAAAAATGTCCCTTTTTGACAAGACTCAAATGACAAACAATGAATTAAATATCAACACTTTCTGTTGACTGACAGGTAGTCAACATCGCCTTTAAGTCAAAAAGATGAACGTTTACTTCTGATTTTATTGATGTTAAAGATTTCCTCTTTTATTCCGAAGTGTGGGGACAAACGTTTGCAAATGTCACTCAGAGCGAAAATAATTTGAAGCTATAGAAATCACCGAACGCATGGCACCAAAAAGGGGCATAAATTGCAGAGTTTTCGTGCAAAGGTCTCAACGCTGGGAAGAATCAGGATCCTTTTGACTTCTCACAGACTTTACATTTCACTTCGCAAGGTGACAGATTGCGGGACTGATGTGGTATAGCACGTTTATGTGTGCAACATGGCATCTGAGTGGAATCATTGTCTTTCGACAGACAAGATTGCTGCTTTGCCGCCTGTCACACTGACTGAATACAAACTGCGTTCTGCTCCCCGAGCTCCTGCTTCTATGATGGGAACTTGTGAGCAGGCAGTGTGAAAACACAAAGGAGCCGGGCGACAGCGATCTATGTTGTTGGATTATTCTGTGTTTTTAATTAAAGAGAATTCAGCGGAAGAAGAAGAAGAGAGCACTGTAAAGACCATCTCTGAAATTAGTCTTTTCCATTTGAATGTCTGGTTCACTTTTACGAGTGTTCTTATTAGTCTGGTCTTCATAACAGCAAAAAAAAAAAAAAAAAAAAAAAGAAGAAGAAGAAAGAAAAGGAAGCTAGGACATTGGTTATGCACTGTTTTGTCTCACCCTTCTGCTCCAACTAAAGTGCCAACATCTGCCTTCCTTGCTGAATATAGGCGGCAATATGCATATAGGACAAAAGCTGCAACAGAAAAAAGGATTTCTAGGATCCGAAAACTGCAATCGCTCATTTTCTCCCTCGTATCAGGACGTGGGTAACTCCAGTGCAGATGCGTTACACAACCGCTCGTGTTAAAGGTAACAACAGAACAGCTCAATTTAATGATGTACACCTGAGACATCCACTTCAATTAATGTTGAACACACCTCTGGGGCACCAGAAGTACAAAAAAAAAATCACCCTTTCAAATAATGATTTCAATTAAATTATTGAGAGATACGGTGAAATGCAATATAGGCACCGGGTTAAGTGTTCTGACCCTGGTGAAATGCTGCGGGCTGTTTCCATTCGATACCACAAAGCCACTCTGAAATACGTGATGTTCTGCGAGACGTCTGCTGTGAGTGAAGTGGTGCTGCCACACTTCTTCCAGTGTGAAACGTTACAAACAGACATGTACAGAGGGGTTAATAAATAAATAATTAGAAATAAACCATCTGCTGGCTGCGCTAACACCGGACTCCAGTTCATTTTCTGTTTATCCGAGTTTATGATTGGCGGCTTTAATTCTCCAGCCTGAGAAATGCACAAGAGGACCAGTCGAGAAAACATTGTTTATCAAGGACAGATTTAGTAATCATGAATGAAAGTACCTCCTCGCCATTAGGTTCATCTTCATTCTTCTCAGTATTGTGTTTAACCTTCAGTGAGCACAGTTTGCCTCGGTGTATTTTGGGACAACAACAGCCTAATATTATCACAAAGCTCCATTAATCCGCATCGAAAAGAGCTCATTCTTCACACAGTTTAAAGAAATGCTCAGAAAGTAATATTTTGAGCTATAGGGCATGCATTTATCCTCATATTTCTCCTGCCAGAAAGTCAACCGGGTTGTTATTGCATGACCTTAGTTCTACTCTAATTTAGTGGGCCTGATCTTTGCATATTAATTGCCAGAACTGAATGCCGATTTAAAAAAATTACACCATAGCTTTGGGCGCCAGGGATCAACATTTTCAGTACGAGCAATTATGAAAAATTATGTGTTTCAGAGAGATTTCTCATAAGTGGTTTCATTTAATTCCAAATTATCCTAAGATACACCTTCAGCATAAGTACTTATAAACCTCCATGCATTGTTTCTCATTTTGTTACGGGGATATATTTTGAAAACCTTTCACATTGTGTAGCAAAAATAAAAAAGCAAATATCAAGTTTAATAATCACTTATTCTCGAGGAAGTAAAACAGCTGGGCAGTAGCTGCTGTATCAGAGGTTTTCACTTTTGCTGCATCCGTTCATTATTAAGATTGAAAATATGTTTACGTCCACGTCTGCTTGCATAAACAATCAACTCACTCGCTGCCACTTGGAACTATTTTCTGCTCAACAATACAAGTGATAGACATTTACTTAATCATATTGCATGTTTGATGTATGTTCAAAATGTGCAAAGTAGGAAACAGCGGAAACACTCAAGTAAAGTAGCTGCACCTCTGATCTGTACATCAGAAATGTGCTTCAGTGAACACTTTGAACCATGGCGGCTTCATAACCTGAAGTGTCTGTATGAGTGATTATATTTGATGATGTCCGCATCGCGCGCTCTCTTCATCTGAAACTAACAATGGTGAATAGAGAACAGTCAAATCAGACATTTTTGAATAGTCATATATAACACCTGAGACAGCTTGTATACAATTTTTGCTAATTGAAAAAACACGATAATGCGCACTCTGCCTTATTGTTCTCCTGCTGTGTTCTCAACTGTTGCTTTTTCTGAAATATCATTCACTTGTTCACAGTCGATTTATGAATTTAACTTAAAGTCATGAAGAAAAAGATCATTCAAGCTATGCTTGAACATAATGTATGTACTGTGTGATTGAAACAAGTGCCAGAGACAATGTGTCCGTTCATATATTTACAATAATAACTTTTACATGGGACAAAAAAAAAAATCAACAATCTCAAAGGAGAAATAAGATCAGACAGAGACAGAGATCCACCATGAGAGATCCGATAAAGGATACAGAAAAGAAGGAAGAGATGAGAGAGCACAGACTAAAGGAAAGAAACGTGTTGGAAGTGAAGACAGGAAAGAAGCTCGCGCATTAAAGCAGGCCTCTCAGAAGTCCAAACCTACAGCAGCCTAACTAATAAAGTGGTTCAGGGTGACAGGAGCCAGCTCCAACGGCAAGCTTTATTAAATAGGAAAAAGTTTTAAGCCTGATCCTAAAAGTAAAGACCATTTTAATCTTCCTAAATGAAACAGGCAGCTGGTTTCATGATAGAGGAGTCCGATAAGTAAAAGGTGTGTTTCTCGTTTTAGTTTTAGAGTCTGCAGTAGAATTTCAATATAGCAGCAACATTCACCTATGGGTAGTCAATTTAGTGAAATTTAAGGGATTTCTTGATGACACAGTAGACTTTAGGATGGCAGTATTTAATAATTCAGCGGTGTCAAACTCATTGGTCCTGATTGATTTAGAGTCTGCATATAGAGAGCGAAATCTCCAAAGAGGAATATTCAAAGGAAGGCTTTGCATGCATGCGGCCGTTTGCACAAGCACCAGTCAGCTGGAAATGGTTCAGTCTTTGTTTGCCTGCACTTGCAAAGAAGTGATTGGATGAGAGTTGATTGGTCACAAAGTCAAAATTTGATGTAGAAACATTATTTCGGAATAAAATCCACAAACAAATGTTGTGCTGATCCAGCTGAAGAATTGCCTCTCAACACTTTAACAGCAGCACTTATTCTGAAGTCCTTTTTTGAAAAGAGTAACAGCCTTAATAACAGAATAACAGATCCAATCATACACGACACTATTGTTTTCAGACTTAATCAATCACACAAATTAATCAATTAACATAAACTCCTCCCAGTGTTCTGGACTATCTGGAATACCCACTCAATATTCAATATTTGTCCTTAATGGATGCCATGTGGTCCCTGGTGTGTCCAGCCAGGCGATCAGCTTTCACACAATGTTAAGTTTGCACCTGTTTTTACATGTGGTCATTCAGTAAATCAAGCACATTGTAGTTGATATGACACATACAGTTTAATTTGACCTAATAAAGTTACAGCAGAAATCACAAAAACTACTCTAAATGTTTCCCTTTGCTTTAGTGTGAAGAAATCCAAGTATATTATTAAAAAAAAATAAAAATAAAAATAAAAAAATTCCATATTCAATCATGATCTTGTTATAAAACTTGAAACAAGTTAAACTCATCAATAATACCACATTCGAGTTTTTAATTGTTTTGGGCTAACCAAAGTTGATGGAAGTCTTGAACTCCTCTCTGTCTTAACGTTTCTCTTCAGGGTAAAGTGACTAAAGCAAAAGCCACATGACTTCTGCAGGCCTCAGTGTGTTTTCGCAAATTCCTTGTCACATTATGGGTTTGATGCTGATGCTACAACCAATAGGGCAGCTTGTTCTCACTGAAGCACGGCAGTTTATTTCTAAGTACAAGTCTCAGTGATGTGTTGTGTTATGTCTGCTACTCATATACCTCCTATACGTAAACCGTAAAAGTAGGAAAGTAACTATTTTAAAACATTATGTAAAAAACTATTTTATGAGCACTTAATTAAGAGTGAGCAGCTTTTCTCTTTTTTTTTTTATGTTTGCAGCACTGAAGTTGTCCATTTCACTGCTTTATGTCCCAAACTTAGAACAAGAGGACACGCATGTTTTCTCGAAGATTCAAAAGTATTTCTTCACATGCGCCACCACCGTTTTAAGAAGTGTTTGTACTGATAGCTTTTTCCGCATCAGTGTGCAGCTTTTAACAAATATGATTTATAAGTGGTGCTCTGGATAAAAGCGAGGTGGAATTGATTTGCGGGAAGAAGCCTCGAGACTTGAGGTAAATTTAATTCTAAGATAACAAATTCACAGATGAGGGCTTTGTGTTTTTGTTCTTTATAAAAATGGATACCCTGGGAAATGACGGCCAGATGATTCATCCCGTTATTAGATTAACAGATTTGATTCATGATGGATGGATTCAGGTGGTCGGAGGAAGCAGCGGAGCGGAAAAAGTAAAATAAACTTGAACCTGTATTTGAGTACACGCCGGCAGTAAACATTAATATCTGAGAGAAATATTGAGGAGTCGGCACAGCGGGGCGGAAGTTCTCCTGAAGGAGTTTGTAATTAAAACTTTTAGAAATCCTTCCTGTCCACTTAAACGCTGCGTGGTAGTGACAGAAGTCTGAGCACCCTGCTGAGTAATCTTTGCTTAAAGCATCTTTTTTATTTTCGTTTACCTGCTCACTGACTGGATGGATCCTTAAAGCCATTGGCAACTGGATGCTGGACTCTGTAGTAATACATTTACAGATATATATTCAACAAAAAGACAACCAGGATAAACATTTAGAAACCATTCCGGCGGTATATTTAAAAGATGTGCATGATATGCCCGATCTGCCTTCGCTCGCTGGTTAAATGAAACAATATTTCTACGTGGTGGGAATTACAGTTTTAATCATCCCTATATCAGCCTCAAGCTGCAGAGGCACAAACATGACGCACAGCCATGTAATTATCAAATTATAGATGTGCCCATTCAGACCGTTTCCTCAATTTGCAATAGTGCTCTGTGGCATTATTGATTACAGAGTAATGATTAGAACAACTGCTGGAGTAAAAATTTGCTCGACATCGTCACAGGAAACGTGCACACGGCGAAGCCAGACCAGTTGATATGACGTTTACTAGCACTTACAAGAATAGTAGCGTAGTGGGAAACACTGACATCCAAGTCCTCCAAATTACTGTAAACAATAAAAGAGATTGATGTCCATGCCGGTGACCTCCACAACAGCCGCCAAGTGTCCTGCCCACTTGATGCCCATATTGGCAGAACAAAATCATTAGTCAGGCCCTTCTTAGGAGCAAAACAGCCAATCTGACTGGGATCAGAGTTGTAGTTGTTACACGCTCGCTGTTGTTCCACAAATATTCAGTGACATTTTAACTAATACCTGCTACAAGAACAAGCTTAATTCCCTTTGCTGCTCCAGACTGGTTTGATGCTGGTCTCACACCGGTGCACCGCCACCATCGTACCACAGCGTTACAGAAGATCGTCAGTGAAAACGCAAAGCTTTCATTGCCTTCTTGTGTGTCTGTTTACACGACGACGGTGGTCAGAGCCACTGAAAACTCAACTTTTTCGGAGAAGGCTCCCAATGTGGGACTTTTTAAATATACTCGGGTGAAGAGTTTTTCTGTGCATGCGCGAGTAGATGGACAATAAGGACAATGGCAGCCGCCATAGTGTCATGACTCTCAGTCCTAATTCTTCTGGGACTTGGTAGTTTAATAGTTGAGAGTCACTGTAATAGCAATTTTCTTCTTTTTTTTTACCATCTTTTTGAGCAAAACAGTAGTTCCATGTTTACTGACGCAAAATGAAATAATATTCCCATGTACTGTAACTCTACACTGACTGCTTGCCATTCTTCACAATGTAGACTTATTCCATCGAGCAAGGCATACCTGTCATTTGGTAGCAGCCTAACTTAGGTGGCAAATACTGTTGTCATGTCTCACTTAGCGAGGCAGGTATCTTCTGGTCCTCGTTTCCCTGATTTAATTAGCCACCAGGAGACGCGTGAAAATGAGAAGGTCATTTTTGTTGTTTAGCATACAGATAGAAACTTCAAGACCCATCACTGGCGTCATGTGCTCGCCAATAAGCACTAATGAGGTCATCTCAGCCTTTCCCTTACTCGTCTAAAGGTCGAGCCAAACTTGAAAACACTTAAGTCTGCACAATAATAAGGCAGCCAGGAAGGACTGGGAACTCCCACACAGCACATCAGTAATTCACAAAGTGAAATATTTCATCCTGTAGAAGACCCCTCTTATTTTCAGGAATGTCATTTTTTGAGTCATATGAAGGAGCCGGAGAGAGACATCCTTCCAGACATCAATTATTAACCAAAGCTTATAACACAACCTCACAGATCAAAACAGAAAGCTTGTAAGATACTAGAGGGCATCTCATATATTTAGTGCTGCCACAGAAACATAAACCTAAAACCGAAAGGTTAGGCGTTTGAAATTTGACGTAAGCTCACGAGCCTTTGTAATTTCCCTGACAGGTACATGATACGGCAGAGGAACACTGTAGGGTATGCAAGTCTATCTTTGTACTTCTCCATCACAGGCAGAGGATTTTGCACCACCACAGAATAGGGTTCCTGTGAAAATGAATATTTTATGACATTGCTACCAGGCTGTGATTTGTAGCATAAGAGTAGATTTGCATTCTAAACTGCCTGTTGTGCAAAAAATTCATCATTACCAACTTTAGATATGTCAAATGTACCCAGCAGTCCAAAAACATGTTGTATAGGGTTTCCTGTTGTCTCTCCCGAGGTTAAAAACACAAGACAGGTAAAGATATTTACCCTCAGTTAAAAGCTGACAATTCCCTGAATCATTACAGTCGTATTTAAGACGGGGAAGGTTAGATTTCAGCTCCTGCACTGCTTCAGTCTCCAGCTACCAGTGATGATGAAACGACAGTTCCCCTCCTTTCGGGTGCTCCTAATAATGATGAAAAGTCTTTGATATTTGCTATAGCATTTTTTATTTTTTTTTATTGTATATTTCCAGCTGACAAACCCAATCTATTTTTAGTCATTTTAATGCACCGACTGAACATCGCCTACACTTTTGGCAGCTTCCCATTGGTCGTTGGGCATCTCAGAGTCAAGGTAGTGGTCTTCTGCTTTAAGCACTGTTACAAAACAAAGACATTAGAGGTGAAATGAATAATGTAGAGTCATTTCTCTGTAAGATGTCTGGACAGTCACTCCGGAGGGGGGCTACGTCATTCTCTAAGCGCCTGTAACCTATATTTGTTTGAATCGGTTTTAAGGGCCCGTCGGGGGGTAGAACTTTCCAGAACGATAGACTATTCATCTTTGTCCTTGTGCTGTGATGCAGAAATGTGATACAGCAATACTTACCAACAGAACATGCCTCTGAAGTTGTTCGAAATGTATTTTTATATGTGTTTTGGTGCAGTCCCAGATACACAAAGTGCTTTGTAGCTGAATCTGGGAGAGGCAAAGTCGATGAATTCCTATCTGTTAGAAGTCTAAAGCAAAAATAGCCTCCTTGCCTCTTGCATTCCCAAGCTTGCTCACTCCCTTCCAATGTACCTGTCACTCTCCACCCTGTGACACAAACAAACTGGAACCACCTCAGGTACTGGAGGCTGATTTGCATTTTGTATCAAGTTCCTTGGTCCGGTGCCAGCGCAAGCATAAAAAGTCCTGCTCGCCAGATATGGAGGCCCTGATTGAAACTGTAGGGAGAGTGGAGGCTCTCTCTGTGCGCTCTCTATATAGAGAGCTCATTAGCTGGAGAGACCTGTGTGCATTGTTCCAAGTCTGCAGAGTCAGCGAGGGAGCCACTCATCACTCCACACAATCCAGACTCCCGCACATCTGGTCTGGCAGCTTCAGGGTGACCTGCACACGATTGCATAAAAAACACACACCCGCACACACACACACACACACACACACACACACACACACACACACACACACACACACACACACACACACACACACACACACACACACACACACACACACACACACGCACACATACACACGCATAAACACAACCGTACACCATTGAGCAAAGAGCACCCTAATACCCAAATGCATATAATCTCCTGGCTGATTACGCATGCATTGTGTAGACAAAAGCTCCGAGGATGAAGGCATGGAAACTTAAACTGCAGGGGTTCTGTCTCTCTCTCCTTCTCTCTCTGTGTCTCTCTCTCACACTCACACACACACACACACACACACACACACACACACACACACACACACACACACACACACACACACACACACACACACACACACACACACACACACACACACACATACACACGCACACACACGCACACACACGCACACACACGCACACACACGCACACACACGCACACACACGCACACAGACACACTGTCCTGGTATTGCCTGTGATTTACAGGCCGTTTTACACTCAGCTGAGGTGGCCACCTCCAACGCTGACCCTGCACTGCAGCTCGGGGAAGCAGGTGCAGCATTTTGCAGCACTTCCAGAAGACTCCCCAGAGTCGAGCACAGAAGGCAACTGTCAATTTCACCTTATGAAGGTTTTAATTTTGCTCGTCAAGGGTCGAAAATGCTCTGCTCTTTCATATAACATAGTCCGTTCTTGTTGTTCCCAGTTGCCAACAGTAAAATGAGCTGGTCTGCACTGCAGCACTGGTTTACCAACCTTTCTTTCGTCCCTTTGGCATAAAAGAGCTGTAGCAGGACATCAGCTGCATACAGGTGATTCGTGAATAGCATACTGTATGAATGGAGATAAAATGAAATAAACCTTTTCAAGGCAGAGGGCCTGTCTCTATTGAAAACATGTCAGTGTGCATTCTATTGACAGTCTCGTTTTATCTGACTACGTCATTTTCAAGTCACACTGAGCTCTGAGCGCAGGAAGAAGTTGACTGGAAAAGCAGAACAATGGTGCAGGAGGCCACATATTGACTCGCTGTATCAGTATAAAAGAAATAAACTTACTGAACCCACAGCTGCCATTTCAAAAGACAAAATTAATCAATGGAGTTCATTGGAGCGGCTTTCAGATAATGGAACTCACATAGAGCTGTCATTTAAGATTAAAGCCGCCATTAGAAATCAATATCTTTGAATCTTTTTGTTTCCGATGCCAGTGGCAAGATGTGATCGTGGCTGCCTCACAGCGTGGCCCAGGATGAGGTCACCTTCATGACTCAGGCACGGTGTGCGAAAACATAATCGACCTCATTTTTGAGCCCCATGAAACTTAAACTTGCCATAATTTTGGGAATAACTTCTTGCTATACGGCATCCTACTAACTTTTCATTGCTCCGTTATCAGAGTAAATGATGTGGTGGGCGAGTAACGGCTTTAACAGGAGGATGCAGTCACACCTGTGTCTCCTGCTGCCGACAGGAGAGGACGACCTCTGTGTCCTTAGATAACATACAGTAGCTCTTCTGAGTCAGCCCTGCATCATTGACTCTGTCGCCACCAACAGTGAAACAATAAGCAATCTGAAAAGCTCAAAGGCTTATCAGTACTTCAAAGGGGGAGGGCAAAAGAAAAAAAGTCTGAGACACTTTATTAAAGGAGGTGGACCTGATTCTTTACTATCTTGAAGCAGAAATTGAGCCGAGTCTGATGGTCCCTCATTACCGCTTTACCGAGCGAGACGTATAACTTTGTTTTTGCTATTTAAGGTCAGACATCTCCCATTTGTCTGTCTGCTGGAGTGTAATAACGGTTTGAAAACAAAAAGTCTGACATTTCACAATGAGCTCGTTCTTTTCACTGCTGATTAGAAAACAGATTTCACTCTTTAGTCCATATGATAAGACTGAAAACAGCTGGCATGTCCATAGGCAACAGGCTCCACCTGAGGGGAGCTCCAACCTTATATCTTATCTCAAAGTCGTGTAATAGCAATTGATTGTTATGTGACTGTGCTTCGTGTTGATGGTCGGATAAAATGTTTTTGCTTCACTTTGGCTCCGCAGACATGAGAGCAGACGAGTTAACTTGTGTTCGGAAAATAAGTCTCTTTCTCTTGCATTATTTATATTCCAAAAATCTTGATGAGAAGAAAAGCCACACTACTCACTCCCACGTACACTCGTTAAATCAGATGAATAAACTGGCTGACCAAAAGTGTTACCTGGCTGAAAAATGAAGGGATGTTTCTTTCAGTACAGGACACCCATGATGAATTGGTTTTTGGTGGAGAAATTACAATTGAGGCGAGGGTGAGAGCTCTGCGAAACGGCTTTTTTTTTTTTTTCATCCACACTTGTTGGTGCTTCTAGGAAATATCAGCACCAGTCAGGTTTTTCTTTTTCTTTTTTTTCCTTTCTATCCTCTGTGTAAGTGTCCTTCCGGCTCTTGGCTAAGCTGTGCAAAACTCCAACATGCCTCCAATGGGCAAGAATGATTTGCTACCAGTCTACATTATCTGGCTTGGACGAACGCGCTGTAAGGATTAGATCACCTGTGATTCAAACATGCCCTATCAATCATCACAAAGCATCACTTCATAGATTTCTGGATTATTAACAAGCCTAATATTATCTTTGTTCGACACTGACAGCGACTTCAGATGGGCTTTAACGACTGTAAATTGTATTCCCTGGCTGTCACAACACCTCTTCAGAAAACTGCTAATTGGGAAGACTCAGAATATTCTCAGTAGCCAAGGAAGAAGGAGGGAAAAAAAAAAAAAAAAGAAAGACAAAGAAAGGAAAAAAAAAAAGTGCGAGACTTCGACGTATCAGGCTCGACTGTCACAGCGCAACGTACTGCTTCTCCTCTGAGATTTGCCTCTGTGAGAAGCACACACAAAGACTTGCAGACTCCTCAGTCAAGTTTTATCGAAGGTGTGAGAGACGAGAGAGTTGTCAAGGCCATCAGAAATGAATTCAGAAACCTGGTGTAGGTTCACATTAATGCGTGTGAGGAGTCTTGCTCTGACGTCAATTGACTCGCTATTTATGGACGCATCGGTATTCAGTGTTACCGAGATGAGACTGATACTTTATTTAACTGCATGACCTCATCGTTATCCATCTTTATTCTCTATACTTTGTTGTGAGAGCCTGAGCTAAGAAACATGTCACAAATGAGGTACAAGCATCTCACATGGGAGACTATCAGAGTTCAGTTGCCGCTCAGAACATTTTTGATGTGACAGCATTGGAAATATTGCTCGCTTCAAAGTCACAACTTTGGGGGAGAAGTTTTCCTAATGATGAATTTCAGAGTTATTATGTTTCAACAAATTTCTGCGGTATAATGATATGATGATCTAAACCTTCAAGAGTATCTCTCAATAACTCGTACATAGAGATCTTGATTTGTTTCTCAGTTCAGAGGACTGCAATCTCGTCTGAAATCCGGGCAGAAATCTTCAGGGACCTGTTAGCGCTGCACGTTTAGAACGCCGTCATGTTGCACAGTGTGATTTTTGAAGTAGCCATTTGCTTCTGCAGTGAAACCACAAGTGTTCTTTCAATTCACAGGAACTATGGCCTGCGAGGGAGGTTCAGAAAGTTAGCATGTAAGCCTACATTTGCATCAAGCGAGGGACTGAATCTCAAAGAAGAGCCGGTCAGATGTGGTTACTGGGGCACTGCCAAAGTTTCTCACTTCTATTGTGAATGGGGACGGAGCGTCCAGAAGGGGATACCCTCAGAATGCACTATGAAATATTACCCCTACTTTTTTTTTTCTTGGTTATGCACTGAATGTTTTCCAAGTTTTAATGTGAAATGAAATAATTAAAGACAACATGTCTGAACTCTTTCATTCTGAAAGGAGCTGAAACTTTTATGAGCGCCATCCAGTTTTTTGAAGCCTGACGTAGGAAGTCAAGCCTTCTCCGTGGCACACTTTTCAAGCTCTATGAATAAAATATTACATTCACATGGGTGTGCTTAAGCAACAAAAAGAAACACTGTCTGGGTTGTTCTACAATGATTTCAAACGGATCTTTTGCAATGGAGAAAGGAAAAACACGACTACAAGAGCATTGTCGTTTTTAAAGTGTGTAGCTCTTCTGGTGATAAAAGCGTCTGTAAATCCCAGAAAGTTCAAGCCTCAGCTGGATTTTAAAGGATGCAATGAGGCATTCTGTAAATACTGTCCTGATGTAATGACATGAATTAAAAGCGACAGTTGTTATGGTTCTGGCTTCAGTGTTTATCGATTTAGGGTCCAAACTTTGATTTAATTGTTAATTGTGTTGCAGTCAGACTTGATTCAGTTATTACCATTATTTTCTGGTTTGCATAAAATCATATAAAGGTGAGCAAGATGTGAATTCCGCTCACAGAGGTTTCCAATCGCAGCAGCTGTCCCACACTGGATAATAACAAGACTAACGCCATGATAATTCAGTGCTGTCCAGGGATCAAATTACAAGAGCAAGGTGAGCTTCTTTTTGACCAAGAGTTATGAATAAACCTGCATCACATTACAACCATATGTCAAAGTAAGTGGTCTGTTCAATTAGGTTAATTAAAAATCTGTCTTATCGTGCATGTAATGAAAATTTGGCATTCTTTCATGCAGAAGGACGTTGCTATAGAGATCTTTTAAAACGCTCATCTTGCTGTTAAAGAAATGTGTATTTAATGTGCAGCTTGTGATATTGTAGTGTAAAACTTTAGAAAATGACTTAATGTAATCAACATAATGTAAAGCAAGAAAAGCAATCAAGTCACTTCACAGATGTTCATGCAATATGCTGCCTGGAAATTTCTCAACAGCCTCTTCATTAGGTAAGAATGTATAATCCAACGTGTTCCAGTGCAATAGCTCTGCCATAAATTCCACCTTCACAAAGATGTTCATATTAGTGTTGTGTAACCTCGTCGGAGGTGTCGGGTTTAATTCAACCATGTGTTGGTTGAAGTTTGCAGCTTTGCATAATATTAAGAGGTGTGTCTAGTATTGATGACCGTCCGATTGGCACACTAACAACGGGAAATAGTAGTTATGGCTGAAGTTGAGGCGAGGGACTTTAATGGACATCAATTTCTGATCTGTACATGCAATGCAAGTGTGCATGGGCTATGTGTTCATGCAGACGCACAGTTGTTGTCACTGTCTTTTACAACCCTCACTGCTTTAACTGCGACGTATGCACTCAGCTTCACCTTTTCACTTTTCACCAATCACAACCACCGACAATGTATGTTTCGCCTTGCTCATGTTTTGGATTACTCTTTTGGATTACCTCCCTCTAGATAACATTGCTTGGTTTGTTGAAAACCTGAATTTCAAAATGAACTTGTTGAACTCTATTCCCTGTGATGGGTTCTGCCAGTGAGTCATGGCAATTGCAACTATAAATAAGCGGGATGATTTTCAGCAATGAAATTAAACTAATAATTTCTCAAGTGCTGTTAGTGTTCAAGTATCTGCTTAACTCATTAGTCAGGGACCCAGATATCACTATAGCTGAATATCATCAGCTTATTTAGGGAAAATCATGCTTTAAAGTTAACAAACTTGTGTCTTTATCATTAAAAAAAGGTTGTTTGTTTCCTGTCAATCACGGTATTGCAAGTCAGAAAACATCAACAAGCTGTTTGTGAGCATGGATTTATAAAAATAATGCGTGAACTTGCCTCCCAAAGGAACTGCAACTAATTGAATAATGGCAACACTGTGGCATATACATATGGCAATAATTCAAAACAATTAAGAGTGCTATGAACATTAAAACAAAGATTATTGTTTCAAGTAACACTGTGTGTTCTCAACTCAGAGAGCCAAAGCCCTTCAGGTACAAACTCACAATTTCAATAGAAAAATTAGTTGTTTGTCCCCACTTCTCCTCTTCACCTTAATAACTCAGAATTCCAGGTTCAGACAAGAAGAGAAACTCAATACAAAACTCACAATTGGAATACTGAAGTCCACAGAAATCCGATTACTGATTTCCCACCCTCATATAGCACACATGACAGACGTTACTTAATGTTCACATATTTGCCAGGCAGTTCAATGGGTCGTCTTCTAATCTCAAGACTATTGGTTTGAGATCCACCTCCACCTGGTTATGTGTTAAACTGTCGTCTGGCAAAGAGTATTAGCTTTGTTGTGTTTGTGTGTGTGTGTGTGTGTGTGTGTGTGTGTGTGTGTGTGTGTGTGTGTGTGTGTGTGTGTGTGTGTGTGTGTGTGTGTGTGTGTGTGTGTGTGTGTGTGTGTGTGTGTGTGTGTGTGTGTGTGTGTGTGTGTGTGTGTGTGTGTGTGTGTGTGTGTGTGTGTGTGATAGTCTGTCTGAGAATCGATGAATGTGAAGAATCACGGGAGAGACACAAAGACTACTTGAAGTGTTGTATGCACTATATAAATAAAGTCCATTTACAATTTAAAGGCGATTTATCCACGTTTTTTCTATCCATTTATCTCTGGTTCTCTGGTGCCAGACATATTATACACTTAAACTGTTGGCACACCAATGTGCTAAATTATGGAGGCAAGCCTTCGTGCTGCATGTTCTCATTTTGACAGTCTGATTTTACCATTTCGTTCAAACCACCATTGTGCCAAACTACAGCCCCACCGAGTCACTAGCATGGCTGTAGACTCCTAAAGGGAGTGTATATATTCAAAATGCTTGTCAAATGGTGAAATAGCTTCAAAGATCTCTTTTCTTCTCTTTCCTTTGTGTAACTTTCAGAAGCCAACGATCTGATTTTCAGATTCACTTCACACTGTGACTGGTCTGCCAGGCCGAGGTGGAAAAAGGCCACTGCTCTATTTCCACTCTTGATTCTGTTTTATTTTTCTTCCACTTTTCATGCAAACAACTGAGTTTGACAACCTCTGTGCTTTCCAGAGGAGACATTCAGTGCAAGTTGTTCTATTCTTTTAACTGATATCTACAGAGCCTTCTGTCTTGTTATAGTAAAACCTGAAGCAAAAGGCATGACTGTTTATTATCATTTGATCAAAATGTCATCATTCTTTTGTTCTCTCAACACCTGTGTTTCCTAAAACCAGCATGCGAACCTCGTCTCCGGTGCTCTGCTTTGTATGCCCGCTGTTACAGCCTATACAGCATCCTATCAGGCAATGCCCCCCTCACTGGAAAATCCAATGTCTGTGAACATAATCCATCTAAAACTTTTCTGACAAAATATATCAGGCAAAAAGTAGATGCATATGAATGAGATTTTTTATTTTTTTTTCACCAGACTGTGCTTTGACAGGCTTTTAGACTGTGAGAAATTGCACATAAGCTAATTACCTCCATGAGGACAAGGAGGTTGTTTTAGATTCTACCAGAATACATGCTGCCATCCGGTGTAAGGGATTTTCTCCACCTTTAACCTATATATGTAGGGTTTTGAGCAGCCCCGTGGATACTATATGTGGTTTTTTTTATTGCCTCAGAGGGGCAAGGTGGAGACCTGCATCATTAAAAATGAATGTATCAGACGGGGTGTAAAAAAAAAAAAATCAATGCTTGTAACATACAATGGAATACGTTCAGTGTGGACCTGGCAGCGACATCGGGGACATCACAGTCAGCCATGATATGATGAACTCATTAAAATGATTGAAGTCGGTCTTCAAAGAAGCACGGTTAAAATCCCAGGATTGGTGGTGGTGGTGGTGATGGTGGGTGTGGGTGTGGGGGGGGGGGGGGGGGGGGGGGGGGATCAGAGTGAAGATACTGAGGTCACAACCTTAATTCTTTCGTTTAGCCGTGTTCTTCTTTGATAATGACAATGACGAGCAAGAGCACCTGCTACGGCAGCCAACCCTGGGCTATCTCTCAAGGGCTTTCATTTACACCTATTCCATTAATTATGGTGAATTATAGGCGAAGATAGCCTTAGGATTGTGTAAAAATCTTTTTTTATAGACCTGTTCTTTTTTTCTGGAGGGTGCCAAACGAAGGATGCAGCAGTGGGAGCGGGGACACGGGTAGGATATATATATATAAGGTTTAATTCTTCTCTGCTGCACTCCTCTCAGGTAAGTCAGAGGAAAGAAAGACAGTTTTACACAGAGACACACTCACAATGCCAATGAAAGCTCAGGCTGCAATAACAGTGTTCAAATTGTTGAGGAAATACCATTTATCGTGCTGACCCAAGCTGACCCCAGGTGTTAAGTTTTGAGGTTTTGCAACTTCAGCTTTTACCGGCTGTGGTATTTTAGATCACTGCAGCCCTGCAGAAGAAGACAAGCAGGTGTTAAGTGGATTACAGCTCCCTAAATCACATTCCTGCTCTGTGACAGAGAGAGACGGTGAGCCCTTAAAAGATATACCTGAATCCATTTCCAGTCTTTAACATAAGTCAAGTTCATTTGTCAACAATTTGCTTTAAAAAAAATCACAGAATGGGATTAGGATAGCATGTAAAAATAAAAATAAAAGACTTCTAAAATAAAATAAGCTGAAGGCAGCTGCAAACAAAACAGATCTAATTCAAAAGAACTGAGAGTTGAAGTGGAGTGCAAGTTTTCTAGAAGTTCCTCCCAGATGCATAGCTCACGGAAACTAGATGCTGCCTCTGCACGCTTTGTTCACACTCTGGGGAAGCTAAAGCAGATCTGGGAGGTCTGGACGGTGCGCAAAATAGCACCGGATCAGAAATGTATTTTGGCCCTAAACCATTCAGTGCCTCACAAAACCAGTGGTGCTATTTTAAAATCAATTGTTTGACACACAGAGAATGCCAGTGCAAAGATTTGAGAAGTGGAGCTCGGTGTTTCAAGGTCTTGGGAGATTCTTGCGGATGGAGCTGTGTGTGTTTGAGTTGTTTTAAAAGAGACCTGTGGACCTTTTGTGTGTTTAAAAAAATAAAAAATAAAAAAATTCCAGAGTAGAGCTGGTTAAAAAGATGATTTAGAAATGTTTCTAAATCAATTGTGAAATGAAAAGCTTCACTACAGAAATTATCTGAACTATTACAAGATGACAGATATGACAGTCATGTTAGCAGCTCACACAGCATGAAGGAAGAATTAATTAGACGTCAAACACTTGTTTTATTAATGTAATTGTGCTGCTGTTATCTAGGAATAGAATATCACGAAACACCATAACATACATTGATACTGCTGATGTTTCCAGGGTGCAAATACAGCTAAGGGATGATTGAGCTGCAACTGATGCTGCATCCGACAACTCAGTGTGCTCTAATGCTTCCTTTATGTTCTGTGGAAAACATCTCACACTATACTTACCCACGGTAAAAAAAAAAAAAAACCTTTATATTCAATTCAATGTGGAACAAAATGTCTCATACGCTGCAGTTGCTTTATGGATAATGGATATGTTCAATATTGCAGAGTTCCACACGCTGTTTACCAAACCCTTACAACATAAGGGGAAAAAATCATTAAGCCAATTTTACTTTGTTTCCTCTCGAGTGTGAACTTTGAGATGAATTGTATCAGAGAACACAAACTGTCAGCTGTGGATGAAGTTAAGTGAGGCTTGAGCTCTTGATGGTCTTATTTGCCGACTCCTGCATTGATGCTCTCAGTCTTTTCTACTCCTCTAAAGTACGCAACCCCCCCTCCCCCCTTTAGTTGAATTGTTAAAGTTGCATAAGCAACAGAAGTACATTTCAGTCACGCTGAAGGTGATTGCAGAGGCCTGCTAGCACCACCCGTCCTCCAGTGGAGCTTTTGTTTATCCATGAACAACAGAAAGTCTCCATCCATCTTCTACACAAGAAAAAAAAACCAAACATCACTGTTAGAGTCTACACAAGAGCAGGATACCCCCACCTCAGCTCACAATGCTTAGACGGTTGATAACAATTAATCAAAATAAGTCATTGTTACCAACTTTCACAAGAAGTGGACTTTTGTGGGCTTGGGGCTTTTTTTGTGACATTCGCACTTTCCATACATGCCTACATTATAAAGTATTCTTCATCCACCAGTCTAAAGCAATACGGCATGCTTCTTAAGTGAATTGTTGATGGGTGTAGGGTGTGTTTTGTTAGCTCTGACTATTCCAAAACCTAT
Source organism: Lipophrys pholis (assembly GCF_963383615.2). Taxonomy (NCBI): domain Eukaryota; kingdom Metazoa; phylum Chordata; class Actinopteri; order Blenniiformes; family Blenniidae; genus Lipophrys; species Lipophrys pholis. Next base: position 9,359,554 of record NC_137642.1, on the reverse strand, counting down.
AGAACCTTCAGTTTGATAAAGCAAGTATGAAGATCATCAAACGCTTCACGACAAAAGAAACAAATAGATTTATTGGTCGTAAATGAGCTGTTTCCATTTCTAACAGACTTTTCTTGGTGACCACAAACTTAAAGAAACATGTCATGCCTGACAATTACCAGAACAAGTAAACTATGTGCAGCAGAGGCGATGTGAAGTGTGTGCATTAGAGAGAGTATTTCTGTAAAGCCAGGGCTGCCATAAGTGGATAGTGTAGTCATCACATTTAATGACTGTTTCCTTCAACTATTCAGAGCATGAATCTGTTCCGACAAATAAGTAGATATGTGGAACGGGCTGAGAGAAGGTGCTGCATCTGCCATGTGTACTGAAGTGTTACATTATTTGGGAGGAGATCGTTTTAAATGTTTGTTTTGGCTATGCTTGGTATCATTTATCTTCGGGCAATGGTTTCAGATTGGCAGCAATTTGTTTGAATGTGACCCAAAACAATCAGTGGTTTGTTATCAATTTTCCATGTGCTGGATGAGTCAATAACATCTCCATTTGCTGTTGTTTCCCCTCCCCCCCCGATCTGAAGAGGCATCTTGTGGTTCCTTCTACAACAGCAGTGACGGCAAGCCTAAACAACAAACAAACTTTTTGGGGAGTGTTATTAAAATTTTTGTTCACATATTCATCATTATTTCTATTAAAGCCCATTGTCTTGAATGAAGGAAATATTTTGAAAGAGGTGCAAGAGTTGGATTTTTTTTTTTTTGCTTTGTCATATAAAGTGCCTTTTTTATATGTATATACATATGTATTCACATTTTATGTGGCAGATGTGTACGTGTGGACGTTTAGAAACTTCCCAGTGTACATACCTAAATGAAGGTTTTCATTTAGGTCCTGATGTACTTTGTTTATCCATCAATTCTTCACTCACAGGAAGAAACATAAATGACTACTTTGGATTTAAAAGGTTCAACCAAGATTCTGTAGATTTTTATGCGACATCAAATTTTACAATCTATCCATCTTCTATGTTGCTTAATCCAACAAAATGTCAAGGGGTTTCTGGAGCTGATCCCAGCTGACTATGGATGAAGGCAGTGTAAACCTTGAACGCAGAGAAAATACACATTTGTGAGCAGCGTGAAGAAACCAGAGAAACCCCTCACACACAAAGACTTCTTGTGTGAAGAGTGCCAACCAATACACAATACCCAAAACAAACTCCAGATAACCTTTTGGTGATCCCATTACTTTCCATCTAACACAAAAAAAGCTTTAATTTGTCCAAAATTGAGATTTAGGATAATGTTTTTTCCAAAATTCACACTCATGCCTGCCTCATCTGCACACTATGTTCAGGGTTAATAAACCTGCAGAGCATCAACATGTTAATATTCTTATCTTGAGCATATTATCATGAAAGTAGACACTCAGTCTTGATAAATCACAAACAGATTGCCTTGCATTAGGGGGCCTGCTTGACGCCCAGCAAAGAAAAATGTTGCCATAATCGTGGTTTTGTGAAAAAGTACCAGTCTGATGAGGGGCGACAAAGCCCAGCATTAAATTAAGGTTTGATGAGCTATAAATGTGAGCCAGAACTGAATGGTGCTGCTTCAGTAATGTTATTTCTTTTTGCACAGTGAAAATCCAGAAATATTCAATGATAATCACATCAAGGGCCACCCGGGGATCAAGTACGGGAGCCAGTTTGACATTCGCTGCCAGAGCATGTGCGCAGCCGAGTAGACTGAACTCGCTCTTTGAGGATTTTCTGAGAGAAAATAACCAGGAGACAAATGCATCAATGTCATTGCATCTGCAGGAGCACCTAATCAGGGAAGAATAGATGTGTTTATTCAAATCTTTGCGGTTGAGGGGACTCTACGCCGCAAGCAAGCCCAAGATATTCTCTCATCTATCAGCAGAAGGCTCGTCGAAAACAATTTTTGATCTCTCAGATCTGAATTCCAAATGACCGGGTCCTTTACGTGAATAACGCAGCGTGAAATTTAAGATCACAAATACGTTTGTTCCTTTGAAACAGCCCAGGAAGATCAAACAAATAATTGAGCACGCTGGGGACAATAAAAAGGTAACAAATTACGTCGTCTGCGGGAGAACCTGCTTTACACATCCGGATATTAAACTCCATCCTGACATTGCTTTACATTAGAAAGTTCTTGTATCACTTTTATGGGCAACTTATATGGCATTTCAAAGTATAACAGCTCTCAGAGGAGTCATCATCCACCATCATCGTCTTAGTCATTAAAAGTCAGCGAAAGTAACTTTTAATGACATGTTCCCTTGTTATTCTACTAGAAATAACTTGACTATAATTACGTTTTAAAAGCCAATGGTAGAAACTATCCTCTGACCTAGAAAATCAAGAAAGTTTCTCAGCAAGTATTTATCACAAATCAACTCTTTAATTATTTAATCACGTGCAAAATTTTCTGTCTCCACCTAATTATTATTACTACTATTATTATTATTATTATTATTATTATTATTGTTATTAAATGGATTTATTACATTTTCTGTGGGATTTCTTAATATACATGAATGGATTTACATAACATTACTTAGACAGGTAGGCCGTGAGCCAAAGAACAATTGATTACGTTTTGGTTGTGCTCCAGGTCTATTACTTTTCCACCATAAGACGGTTATTGTTTTTAATCCATAACAATGAATTTAAGGCATTTATAAGTTTGATTCTGAATCCCGAGGTTACGCTTGCAGGGTCTAGAAATCAGTTTAACTTGGATATATAAATAGGAATTATTGGGTTTGGCTGCGGGAGCTGTTTAGTCTTAAGTCCCTGTTAGACTGTGAGCTCTGATGCCTCTGTGAGTCTGGGCTTCAGCCAGGTTTAGTTTGAGATCCATAATACAAGAAAATGATGATCACACCGGGAGGGGAAAGAGGGTGGGGGAATACGCTTTTAATGCTTTTCATTTTAATGAAGTTTGCTTTCCTTTCTTTACCTCTGCCTCATGATTCTTTGCAGAAGTAGTAATTGCCTCACAGAGATTCAGAGACAGTGCGGCTCACCATGAGACGCTGTCTTAGATATCCATCTCTGACTCGGTTCCTAGGGTAATTAAGGTTTGGAGTCACCTCAGGAGTTATTGTGGCTTCTCAAACTAGCTGCCTATGGCAATCTGCGGCAGAGCGTGGGGGGGTAATCTGAGAACGATGTTTGTGGGACTCTGCACGTGTGCGTGCATGGCTGTACGGCCTCTTATTAAACAAGGGGATTTAGAGGGCAGCTCCTGATGTGAAGTGGGTGATAAAATGAAGAGCTTTTTTCCGAGTTCAACGACAGGCTAAGTCAGAGTGCTGGAGTTTAGAAAAGTGCCCCATGTCCTCCTGAGTGAACCTGTCTGAGCCCATTTGTATTGTTTGAAATGACTGAGGCATAATTGTTTAAAGAATGGGGCTATTTTTGTCTTTAATATGGTGCTGCAGATGGAAATTACACTATATACTCAACAACCATTAAGCTACTTGGAGTCTCCCGATGAGCGAGTCCTCGGCCGTTCACATATTAATGGAAATAGGTCCGTGTGTTGTCAAGCAAATTACCCCGCGTACAAATGTAATGAATCTCATTACAGAAGTGAATGAAAGAGAAAAATTTGTGAGGCTTATCATGAAATGAGCAGCAGATATAAGAGAAAATAAAGAATGAGAATTGTTCCATCAGTTGGGATAATATCAATAAAAAAAAAAAGAAATCCATCTATAATTGAGAAAGCCTCCCAGTTGGCGCCACCGCAACCACAACAACATTTAATTGCTTTGTGCCTGAGACAGCTTCTTCAAGTACTTGGGAATTTGGTTTGACAGCACCCTGTCCTTCTCCCAACATAAAGTCAAAATCCCAGTTGGGGCTTTGCCTTTCAGATCGGAGCCGTTCCTCTCTGCCTCCATAAGCGGCGAGCTGAGAGCGGTCCGGTCAGCCAGCGAGGGGAGTCTGCTTTACATTTTCACCCGATCCGAGTGTTTCCATGCAGGGAGCCCGCTGACGTTAATGACCAAAGCAAACGTCTTGAGTGACACGAGCACTACACAGGAATGGCACAGTGCAAAGGCTCTTGCATACAAAAGAGCGCAGCCCTGCATCCCCAAGAGAGTGGCTTTGATTTATTTACAAACTGTTGAGCTTTGTGATAAGTAACAGCAGCAGAGTCAAATGCTGGTGGTGCATGCTCGTGTTGATGCCAAAATAAAAGAGAAAAAGACAAAACAGAGCTCTCATGTCTCTTCCACTGGCACGCGCTTTTATCCCAGAGTATCTACTGCCATCAGAAGATCATCCTTTCATTGCGAGAGGTGACGCTCTGCACATACCAGCTCTTCAAAAAGTGCATGTGATTGATAACATGTCTTGAAGTGACGCTGAGGTTTGATGCCGGGGTTTCTGACGAGTCGCAGTCGACACTACAAAAGCTTTCCTCGGGTTCAGTATTTTTTCTGAAATACGTTCTCGTTCTGCTTTTGTTGCGTTTTATAGTTACAGCACATTGCATTACATTTTAGCAGTTGGGGGGGAAAAAAAGAAAAATTAAAACCCTGGCTGAAACACTAATATTGCAGATTCTTTTCAAAGGAAACTATTCAGACCTACAACTCAGCAAGGAAAGAATCTCATCCTCTCCACAAAACCCCTTGGAAATGTTTGCTCTTCGCCGCTCATTAATTTCAGTCAAGCATTTTAAGGTCACTGAGGAAGCTTTGATATGAATTTGTCAGATGAATGATAGGTATTTTTTTTTTTCGGGGGTCTGTCTTTCCCGTCATGTCAACATACTTGACATGTTTCCTCATTTACTGAACGAAGTCCTGGTGCAGCCCATTCTTGTGATCGTGTCTCCACTTTTCCCCGTGACCTGAAAAAAGATCTTTCATATATCGAAGTTCATCCTGGAATTCTCATGAATCCGATATTCAGGGTTAACAGCTACTTGCTGGCTCAATTATGCATCACTCTTCTCTCGCGTTATCAAGCGCCGGGTCGCGGGGGCTGGCGCACAAACACGCACTCACTACAGGCAATTCGGAGTCGTCAATTAACCTCAAACGCACGTTTTTTTTTGTTGATTCCACATAGAAATGTCCCCCAGCCCACAATTGAACCAGCAATAACCTCACTGTGATGCAAAAAGTACAAACTGTGCAGCTCCTGGATTGTGTTTTTCTTTTTCTTTTTTTACCCCCTAAAAGACTGTTGGATTAACCCATTCCACTCTCCTTTGATACCACTTTATCCTGTTCAGGGTGACGGTGTGCATGAGCAATCTCAGCTAACTATGAACGAGGGCAGGGTGAGCGGTGGACAGGTCGCCAGTCCATCACAGGGCAAACAAAGAGTGACATCACACACACTCACATTCACACCTATGGGCCATTTAGGATCACCAACTAACCTCACATGCAGGTTTCTGGAGGAGGAAACTTTGAGTACCAGAAGAAAAACATGCATGCACAGTAGGAACATGCAAACTCCACACAGAAAGGCCTGTAATTGAACCCACGATGTTTGATACATGCAATAAAACAGGTTGTTTGTTTTTTTTAAGTATATTTTTAACATTGTCAGCTGAGATCGACTCCACTACCCTGAGCTCAATAAGCAGCATATAGGTGGATGACGGATTGATGTTTCCATGAATCAAATCAAGTTTTCCCATTTACTCGCATAAAAGTTCAAATTAGAAACGAACATGCCTAAAGTGATTGTCTTCTCTTTCCCGGGCTTGTCACCAAACTGACGCTGCTCACTCAAACCCAGGCCGATGTTTTTGTCCATATCTGAAGAACTAACCTCACAGCCAGAAGCAGGCAGAGAGTGACTTGAGAGAGTGACGCTCTCTGCCTCCACTGCTTCCAGCTTCTTATTTTCTTGATTTTCCAGACAGCTGGTTGAGCCGGCACAAAAAAAAAAAGAACAAGACAGAGAAATATCACAAGAGGGTTTGTGACAGGAGGAGACACTGCGGGGTGAGGTGATGTCGTCTCCTGTCATCCTGTCTGCCGAGGCCTCACTAGATGGCAGTGTAGTGTAGGAATAATGTTGGACAAGCAATACCACACACTGCTTCAACTTATAAACTTTCTCAGACCTATTTCTCTTTATCTATTTTTTTTTTGTGTGTGTTTGTGTTTGTGTGTGTGGTTTTGTGTGAGGCGAGGGAAGGGAAGCTACTCGAAAAAAATAAAAAATAAATGCAAACAATCTATACAGTTACAGTTACAAAGAGGAAATTTCAGAGCCTCGTCATATTCATGTTTGTTTTAATAATGTGCCTAAATCCGACTGTGACCTTTGACCTCCCCGGGCGTGCTCTTGTCCTGTGGGTGTGGCTGGGCGATTGCAGAAACCTCAGGAAATGAATGTTTTATCAGCCTGTGCAAAGACAACAACAGCAGCAGCAGAGTGGTGGGTGGGAAAATACAGAACGTCTAAATTTAACCCGTCGACTGATGCCAAGGTAAATAAAAATCAGCGGCGAACAGTTTCCTGCCGGTTTTCAATTCCATAAGAGCTGAGATTTTCAAGTGGAGTGATCACTAACCCTTCATTAACGCCGTAAATGTTGTCGATGCACACCCCAGAGAAGCTGTGTTGGCTCGTATGAGCTGCATTTGAAATGAGATCGCAGTGTTTCTTGATGCCTTGATAAGACAATCTGCACCCAGGCCCAACATGTATGATTTTCTGTCTCCTGTTTCCAGTGTTTGATCCTCCGTCATTGTGACGCCGCGAACACAGAACTCTGTGGCGTATAATTACCTTGTGTTTCTCCCATCTCCACGCTCTCTTCTGATGCCTGATGTATTCAGGTGGTGCAGCAAAGAGGGAGAGCAGCACATCCTACTCGTTCACCGTAAGAGAGTACGTGGGAGGAGGTGAAAGCGGGCGAGCGTTCAATGTGCGCCGTGCCCTCCTCGAAAGCAGAATTTAGAACATGAGACACACTCAATATGCAGAGGAGAAATATGCTCAGCGGGAGATTGCTGCAGTTTTTCCCCTCCTTTTATGGCCAGATTCACATGTAGCAAGTAATTAAAAAAAAAAAAACTTAATGATGTAAATCACAAGTGATTTTTGGGGGGGGGGAATTAGCCAGCATAAAACATAAGCTGTGGGTGGATGTTAGTTCCTCCTCATCTTTTTTTTTTTTTTCAAAGGCTAGTCCCATCCCACCTAAATGTTCAGTCTCCCAAACCTCCTCTGTGAAGTTTTCCTCCTCTCCTATGAGAATCGGCAGCCGCTGTCACAGAGGAGCCGGGGGAGTTCAGGAGATCAGAGGCAAAGAGCCCCAGCTCTCCCTCTCCCTCTCCCTCTCCTCTGAGAAACCAGATGACCCTCTTCAAAGTGATAATGTAAACAGCTATGTAGCGGCGACAGGAACTGTGGGAGTTTGAAATAAAACGTGAAGAAATCTGCAGCGCCAAACGTGTAAAAACCATCCTCCTCTGTAAGTTGTGTTTATTTTACCTTTTTTTTTTTTCTTCCTGAAAATCCCATTTGAGATGGAATTTGCTGTTGAGGAAATGTTGTCATAGCTGTGGTTTGAAAGGTTTTTTCAGCGTTTAAGAGGCATTTTTCTGTGAAATGATAAGAGATTGAAAAAAACAAACTGTTGTATGTTTTTAGAGGCATCGCTTTCCTGTAAACAAAGGACCACGGCATGATGTGTTTAGTCTCTGACTGTCACCTGTTTTGTATTAAGACTTGTTTGTGTCTATTCCTACCAGGTTTTCCCAGATTTATCATTGTTGTACGTCTTTATTGCCTCACTGGCCTGTCTGCAGCTGCACTGTCAACTTCCAGCTGCAGAGGCTTCAAACAGCTGCCTTCAATTAACGTCACCCTCCAGGAACATTACTCTGAAACAAGCGTTTGTTGACTTTAGATGTGGGGCTGGGAGCTGCACGGGATTTCAGAATACGTGCGCCCGGCGATGTGAGTTATAGACGGCCATAAAACGGAAAAGGCGAGTCGTGACCCAAACCCTTTCACCCGTGCAATCGATTACAGTTTACACTCTCACACAAGCTTCCTTTTATGACTTCTACGTGAGATTAAGTTTTATGTTGTCATCAACTCCTTGCTAAATTCACATCATAATAAATTGTGTTCTCCGACTGTGTTTGGGTGTTTTTCAGTTTGCGGCGGACGTCGGGTTTTAAAGTACAAATCTGGGAACCTTATGACTTCAAAAAAAATCCAAAACGACTGCTTCATGCTTCATCGTTTTTGATGTGAACGTGACAACGTAAAAGGGCTATTTGAGCCATACCACCACCCCGGTGAAGAATTAATGCGAGCCGCATGCTAACCGCTGGATCTCCAGCGTGGAGGCCATCCAAACACAACCACGGTGGGATCTACAGCCAAGCTCCTCCACCTAACTAAACAAAGTCGGTTCCTCTTTCCACCCAACTGCGATGGATGTGCGCGCCATTACGTTCATGTGTGTGCTGATGCAGGTCGACACGCCAGTGCTGTTCAGGCACCGATCCAAGCCTAACAATGTAAATTGTTTCGGGTTCAAAGTTTGCTGTGGTTTGCTGTGGTTCTGACTCCCACCCTGCTGGGGGGGGGGGAGGTGTAGCACGTCCATTTTTAGCAAGTAGTGGAGTGATATATTTGTGTGTTGCGTTATCAAAACAATGGTATTGTTTCACGGCAAAAATTCTAAAGAGACTGGTACGGGTTCTCCTCTCTCTGGAGGATCTTGGTGTTCAGGTTTGGTTGAAAGCTCAAGAATAGTTTATTGTGCAGATCAACTGGAAATCTACAGTGGGGAAGTTATTGTTTCCTCTGAGGGAAATGCAAGAAATGTAATGTGAAAAAAAGTATGAAAGCTCAATTACTGTTCTGATTAAATGTAATACAAATATCAGATATCATTTTCAAACTCTCACTGTTCTCTACTAATCTAAATGATCTTTACGTGAACAAAACTATCTGGATTGAACTTTCCAGTATTGGAAATGTCAAGTCACACAGTGTGAGCACGTTTGGTGAGATCCCGAGCATCTATTTAAGTCTTGAAATAAATTCCCATGCTGTAGATTGATGTCAGCCTTGTGAAAACAGCATTATAAAGTTATTATTCACTTTTATTATAATGTCAGGACATTTTAATCACCGAAGTTTGAGTGAAGTTTAACCTCGTTATGTTGCTCCTGTGAGTTCAGCAGAGCGGTTGAGTCTTTCTGTGCTCCTCACGAGGCCGAATGTTGGCATGTCTTTAACCTCCGTTACTATTTCACTGAACTCCTGTTTGCTGGAGAACAGAAAAGCGGCTCTCACATGCCCCTGCCTCCACGCAAACTTTACCTTCCCGTCTCTGTTCCTTCATTGCTGTTTCTTCTCGTTGTCGTCAACCATCAACTAGATTTCGTTCCAGAGCTGCTCGTCACCAGATTACAGAGCATCTTCTTCTTCTTCCAACTGATTGGTGTAATCTGATCAGTCTTCAGGCGCCGATAATAGCTCAGATAATAACTCACAGCAACATCAAAATAAGAGCTATGTGAAAAATAACAACAATGACAGTAATGCAAGAGTTGTTTTCCAAAGTGATAATTGCAAAACTCTCTCATTACTTTGCTGTAACTAGTAAAGTAACTTCACTTTCTTTTCAAGAATTATAATGTTGCTTGAATCTTTTCAATACCTTCCTCGGCACTGTTTAAACAAGCAATCAGAAAATGTCGAGGTCATTCCAATTATAATATTAGCATGAGAGACTGGATCAATGCCTTTACTTTCTTAAAAATCAGAGTGTTGGGGAGATGTTAAAACACACCACTGAACATCACCATTTTTCACCGAATTAGTATAATGCCACTGTACATAATACAGTCTGTGTCTATTACCTGACCTGCCTCACTACACTTATAGCACATCTTTGTCAACATACCTCATCGCCCATTTGCACACTTTAATGTAATTTTTATTCTCATTTGCACTGCGCTCCCTTAACTACTTCACTTTAGGGTTTCACCTCATTTCACTTCAGTACCGCAGAAGTGCCTGTAGTCTGCTGCTGCCATTTAATGTTTGTAGTTGTTGCACCACTTACTCTCTGTGCCTGTACTTGCCCCCTGGAGACTAAGAAAGTTTTATGAATTTGGAACTCAGACTGCGGCTGTTATTCGCTCATAGACAAGTGAGAAGTTAAATAGACCCACCAGGCATTTCGTCAGGTAACCTCCAGTATTTTGACCAAGTTATTGATATGAATATTAGGAACACCTCTAAACCACTTCTAAAATGTCTTGTCTAAGGCAGAGCAAAACTAAACGTTTCATTTTAAAAGTGCATCTAATGAAATGGCTCGTGGATGTGTCTCGCTGTAGAAATAAATAAACATAAACAGTATCGGTTTGCACCTTGATTTAGGGCTGATTTAGTTATTTTCCTCCCCCGACCCAAAAAAAGTGCCTCAAAGAAATGGATACCTGCAAGGGCTGGTTGGTTGGTTAGGACCAATATTTCAAACATGTCTCCACTTGGAAATTGGTTAGGAAACACTACAAGCCCTCTAGGATGTGATTTAATTAAGAGGACGGACAATCAGTCACGCAGGGACAGATAATCAGTGTTTCTTTTTTTACGATGTGAGAAAGTTCTCTTCAGAACGTTCCCATAAACCGGACGAGTCCTGGCGTTTCATGTCATGTGCAGATAACACCCTCTTGACTGTAAAAGTGCATGTTATCTAGCACCCATTCACTCCTCTCTGACTAATTCCGCCTCAAACTGTAAAAGCATCGGTTACCATGGCAACCCCGCTTGCACAAACCTTACACTATTGTCATTTTTTTTTCTTTTCTCCCCACCCTTCGCCAAATTAATCATAACCGAATGTTCACAGTCTCAGTTCAGTAAGAGCGAACCTGAATGATGATTTTAACGAGCCGTCTGCGATAAGCGTCTCCATTTGCAGCAATTTGAATAACAACAGTTCACACAATTGAGAGTACAGTCTTCTCCCTGACAGCTCTAACAGCAGAGGACATATTCACCAGAAACCTTTTTCTTGTTCTTTTTCATTCTGTAACATGTCATCACTCTAAAAGGAGAACCATGTATTGTTGTAAGCAAGTTCCATCACGTCCCATAGGCCCAAACAATATAGCATCTGCAGTCTGATTTGATGTCACCCGGAGGTGATAGACTGTGATACAAGCAGTTCATTTGATGATCTGAGAACAAATCAATCTATAACTATCAAATTTATTGTTTAGAATTAAATATATCCTCAAAGGCTGTGTGAGTGCCCCCCCCCCCAAAAAAATAATCTGGCTATGTTTTAACATACATTCACATCATGGCTGCAATTTGGACTATATATATATTATCTCATATTTTTGGAGTTTGACTCACACGGGACTGAAAGTCAACATCTCTTGAACTTTAGATATATTCGTTTTCTGTTTCTCTGTCTCTTAAAAGTCTTTAAACTCTGTAACTAATCAATAGTGTGTAAAATGAATATTTAACACCACTAACAAAACTTCATTAGGCGATGTATTCTATCACGTATGAAAAATTTCAGCATTTGTCAATTCCAGTTTATGAAGTAACATAAAGAAGCCATCTCTGCTGAGTTTTGTTTTTTCTATTTATTTTTTTACCTTTCAAAGGGCGAACTTAACCAAGGAAGGATAAAGTTCCTCTCCTGTGAACGTGAACTGCTAAATATTCACATTTCAGACTGTTCCAGCCATGTCAACAATCTAACGGTCACAATGGAAGCTGTATTAGCTTTTTCGTAAAGAAAAAAAAAAAAAAAAAAGAAAGAAAGAAACTGCAGAGGTTCTTATCTTTTCTGCTGCTTGCAGGGTCCCAATGCTTGTTGAGCCAAACGTGTGCAGGACGTCTCAGCGGTATCTTTTCTCCACGTATGAAGGTTGCATTGTTTAGCTGCACATGGAGAAAGAATCCAGATAAAGCACAAGCCTCAGTTTGATTGCAAAACCTCCTCGGCAGAACAGAAACGATCGCCACAGGTCAAAAGGTAACTTCATGCATCCTACTTTTTTTCCAATGTAACATCCCCTGCCTACCATGGAGCCAGACTTTTTTCTTAAGCTCAGCCAAAGTTCAACCACAACTCTTGAGTGTTGCTCTTTTCACTGATAAGGATTTTGGTTCTGGTTCACCAACTCATTCCTCAACTGGCACAACACCCCAATAGTTTTCTACTCTTCTCTGAACCTTTGCAATGGGGGGGGGGGGATCAACTATGACTTCTCCTTCTCGCAGGTTGCAGCTTTCCTCCACTTTACAGTTCAAAGTGAATTTCTGTTTGCCGTGTCTATTTTGCTTTCCAAACTGCTGTTTGTTTGTTTGTTTGTTTTTTCAGTCTTGGCCTCACAGCTGTTGATTATCCACTGACAATAACTGTTAATAATAATTGAGAAAAATACTGTTAAGTTGTTGAGGCATTATATCCGGAAATCTTTATTGCAGAGAAATGTAATTATTATAAAACAGGTGAGCGTAGATCTGAACGTAAAACCACAGGATTATTCTCATCATTGTCTTTAGGTGTAGCATCCAATATATAGATTTTTCTTTTTTTTAAGATTTTTGTGGGTTTATCCATGACTGAGAATTGACCATAGTTTTCTCTTTCTTGCCATGCATTGCTCTTTTGGAAATCAGTAAATATATCCTGAGAGCATTTGTTCGTCTGCATTCTGAGCTTTTATTTTTGATAAGATGACGGTGCATTTCTATATTCTAACCGTCAATTTCCTTCAGCAGTGATCTGTCCATTTGGTCAGTGCTAGAAGATAGACTGCCCTCGCTGAAAAGTTCAAATAGTCAGCAGGAATGCGGGGGCTGCAGGGTGGGAGGAGGCTGGGCCCAGACGTTTAGCCAAAGCTTGCATGTGGTTTCGATGGGAACTCTGCCAGAAACAGGGAGGCAGGGGTTTCGGGCTGTGTGTGTGTGTGTGTGTGTGTGTGTGTGTGTGTGTGTGTGTGTGTGTGTGTGTGTGTGTGTGTGTGTGTGTGTGTGTGTGTGTGTGTGTGTGTGTGTGTGTGTGTGTTGGGGGTGGGGTGGGTGCTCAGGAGTGAGAAAGTTCTGCTTTTCATTACATCAGCCCATATGTCTACATATCTGCTCCACCTCCCAGACTCCGCTCTGTTTCCTGGAATTGTTATGTCAGTTAGTGATCCTGTCCTTTTTCACTCTTTCTCCCCAAATCTATATTCTCTCTTTTTTTTGGGGGGGGGGGGGGGGGGGCAATAGCAATGTGCGGAGAGATTCTCTCTTGCTGCACTCATTTCATATGGAGTGCATTTGAATATTGCTCCAAAGCTCTCTGGAGAGGCTGACCGGTAAGGCAGAAAATAGTGGAGGGGTGGGAGGAAGAGGAGGGATTTTTCTTTTTCTTTTTTTCATAATAAATCCACACAACTTGACGTTCCCTTTAGTCTTGAGCCTTCCTGTTTAAGAGAAGTGAGACAATTTAATTTACTTGAACAAACTCAGTGTGCAAGTTGTTATTCTGAGAGCCGAGCATGAGGAGGCATTAGCCGGTGATATTATGAAAACACCGTTATTAGGTTAATACGAAGGCAGCTCAGTCTTCAGGAGACGTTCAATGATGGTCAATTCACCTTTGAAAGGTCAGAAACGGTAAACAGAAGTACTGATGAAAGACTAGACATTTTGGTCTGTTTTTTTTTCCACTTGAATTAAATTTTTAAAAGGATAAACTCAAAAATTCTCAAAATTACATCAATAGCATTGAATGTGTCTCTGACTCCACTCTACTGATGTTCACTTTCAGTCTCTTTACCCATCAGTCCATCTATCTCTCATCCACAACAAGGGTTTTAAAAATCTATGAAGCATTCCTTCTTCTTCTTCTTTTGTTTGAGAGGAATATGTGGGTTTCAAAACTCGTATTTTTCCATTAAGTCAAACATTTTAGAACTAAATCTTGAGCTAAAGACAGATTACAATCATTTAATAAGCTCTCGTATAAAACTACAAGTGAAACAGATCTAACGATGGAGGGATGTATAGAAAGACGTGTATAAAGGCTCATTTAACATTTCCGTGTTTAAACCCACAGCACGCTTCTCACGCTCACCAATGAATCCAGGATTCACAAGACAGTGACAAAGTATGCAAACTCAACTGTGAAGCGAGAGTCGTCTTTTCACGTTTATGTCTGGTGTGAACATAACACACCGAAAGATGAGGCTGAAAGCTGCAGCCCCTTAAGTATGTAATGTCATAATAAACTTAATGATAGAAAGTTCATTCATTGACGTTGAAATGCTGGGTGTGAAAAGTTAACAAAACAATGAAACATCAGACAAATTGCAGATGCTTGGAAAACTATTAAAGTATATGGATTTTATTTCCAGTCAACGTTGAAAAGTGGGATGTCCACTGGTAGCCCCTACGTGTGTGGGTTTCCTCCAGGTAGTGTTTTCCTCCCACAGTCCAAAAACATGAATCTGAGGCGAGATCACTGACTCCTCATGCGCGTGTGCGCGGGCCTGTCTTGTTTGCCCTGTGACGGTTTGGCGACCTGCCCAGTTTGTGCCATGGCTGGATGAATCAGTTATAGAAGTTGAATCTGTGATGATAAAAAAAAAAGAAAAAAAAAAGTGAGAAAGCAGGGGATAAATAATTCATTGCAAATCTGAATTAGATGTGTGTGTGTGTGTGTGTGTGTGTTTGGCACATGGAAAACTTTGCCTATTAATGTGGGAATAATTGTGAGGTAAATCAAATAAGCAGAAATAGTAGTTCTTTCCTCTTTGAGGCAAACATCTATGATCCATCGCTTCCTGTGCGCAAACATGATTACGGAAAACTTTTTTTTTTTTTTTAAGGGAATCACTTGTTCTAGCTTTTGAAGCTGTCTGTTCTAGTGTGACTGGGCCTTATAGCTTTGATGGAAACCTCTGCAGAGCTACAGTGGGAACACAGGAGTCTGGGTTATTTATGAAATGAGTTGGCAGGAGTTAATGAATCACGCATTCAGACACGGAGAGAGGGAAAGAAAACCACAAACTTTTTTTATTATTATTTTTTTTTATCTCAAATAACCCAATATAACTCTAGGATGGAGATATATACCGAGTTCCTTCAAAGATATATGAGTAATGGAGCAGCAGAAACTGAAGGGAAACTCCAGCTCTGGTGGTCTTCGGTGGGATTCTTTTGTCCCGCTGAGCGCAGAAGGCCCAGTGGGTGGATAAGTGAAGTCACATGGTTACTTTTCCTTTTTCCCACACAAACACACCCACACCCTCCTCCTCCTCCATGCATGCAGCCTCTCTTCTCTCTCTTCAACTCCCTACTACCCGCAGCGGGCAGTCCGCTCCGCTCCGTCTGGATACTGTAGCCGCACCAAGTTGCGCGTTTGTATTCATTTCTTTTCTTTCTCCGCGACACAATGCATCCGAATCGGAAATAGCATCTGCGTGTTTGTTCCATCTCCGTGGAAGTCAATCGAGATCCCGCCGCCCGGAGCAAGTTAGGAGTACTTTCTTTCAGGTAATTTCCAACTTACAGTAACACTCGTGTGCTCGTGTGCGCGCGTCCATTCCCTCGTTTTTACGCGCCGACCTCGTAAAACACATCCCCATCCAGGATCAGGTTGTTTTGATTAGTGCACATACTTTAAAGCTGCAATCGGTGTTTCGAGTTGTCGGATAACAGGCAGCGAGGAGTGTGTTTTTCAGTTTGGTGGAGCGTTTCATTTACAGGCCTTGTAACGCATCTCTGCGCCCCCCCCCTTTCACACACATCCAGGTAAACCCCGCAGCTCCAATGGTGGAAAACTGAAATTTCACATTATTTACAGGAGGCCCACCTTTGTTTACTGTCGACCCTGCTTTGCAACTTTCATGCTGCACAACAGGAGGCAGGGAAGTGTTGCTTGCTTTCAGCTCACACCCCATCAGTTGCCCTCCATCTGTGAAGGCAAAAGGAAATTACAGTGAACTTTGGAGTCTGAACGCACTTAATTCAGCATCAAACGTTTTGTCTGAAGTTTGTGGGAGTTCAAGATGTATCGCTGCTTTGTTCAACTTTCATATAACACTTATTATTATTATTATTATAAGTGTCAATTTTAAATCGTAACTCGAAAGAAGAATATTTATATACTTTAAGCATCAAGATACATGATCACACGTCATCTATTCAATCAAGTCTCATGCAAAGTGGTATAAAATGTATTAAAAACACACACTTCACCATTTCTAGTTTCTCTAAAAGGGCCTGGGTCCCCGTTCTATATTCCCTTCATATTATGCCACTGTTCTAAAATACAATGTGTTATTTACAGAAGACACTCTAAATATGACTTAGTTGACTTATTGGGTGTATGTTTAAAGATGCATCACTGGCAGCAGCTTTAGGTGTGCAATGCATGTCTAAAAAAACATTATTTTCATTTTAAATTCATCAATCAAGTGTACTAAACTAGGAATATATGTTTTGTAAAGCTACAACAAAAAAAAAAGACTACCTATATCAATAATTAATTGTTTATCTTGCTACCATCTGGGTCTTCCATATGTATATATACATATATTTACCTACTTATATATACATAGTCTATTATCTTGTGTGCCACTATCTTAACTATCTTTATTTGCGCAATATGGAGCTGCTGTGATGACCAAATTTCCCCATGTGGGATTAATGATATCTGATGTAATCTAATAACCTATTATTATTATTCCTATATTCTAATATACCATGTGATTTACCTTTGTTAGTTTAGAACAAACTTATAGAGATGCAAAAGTAGGGAATATCGTCACTTAAAGGGTTCGATTCTATTGTCAGAAAAATAAAATCTTGTGTAGCTGTGACTAACTCATTTTTTGCATATCGACAGCTCTATACTGGCAAATCTGCATCAATCACATGACAATGCTCACCCCTCTTTTGTCTCCCATCACTGTAATTACATGAGTCACCACTGCACCCATGCAGTATCTCTTCAGCTAAAACAATATCGGTTGCCTTGACAGCTCGAATGTGAAACTGCAATGTCTTGTTGTCTTCTCTCTCTCTCTCTCTCTCTCTCTCTCTCTCTCTCTCTCTCTCTCTCTCTCTCTCTCTCTCTCTCTCTCTCTCTCTCTCTCTCGCTCTCGCTCTCGCTCTCTCCCCCAGAGGACGAGTGGGTGGCCTGGCGGCGAGGACATGAGCTTGGTGGACGTGAGGCAAACGGCGGGGTCCCTGACCCTGTCCCTGTCCAGCAACGACTCCAAAGAGCGCTACTTCGACCGCGTGGACGAGAGCGACCCCGAGTACCTCCGGAGCAGGAACATGTCGCCCGACCTGAGACAGGACTTCAACATGATGGAGCAGAAGAAGAGGGTGACCCAGATCCTACAGAGTCCAGTATGTAGCCTGCGGCTCCGTATAAGTGCCTCCTACACACAAGCTTTCACGACGTATGAGTAATAAACGTTGCTTTGAAGACCACAGAGACGAACTGCATACACCCAACACTGACTCAAACACAAATGTTTTTTGGGGGGTTTTTTCTTGCTCGTACGAAGGCCGCTTCATATGCTGTGCTTTACTTAGATATGTGTTCGGCTCTGAAAACTATTGCCACCGTTTTTACTTATCAACATTACTGAGGAGATAAACCGCAGCTGCACATACAGTGAAATGTTACGGTCGGAGATAAACCTCCAAAACCCTTCTGTATGTGTGTAATTTTCGATGTTGGTTTTTCTTACTTTACAGATAAAAAACATAGTCATAAATCAGTGTGAGGTTCAACTTGACAGTTTATACAGAAAGTGTTTGAAAACAGGAAAGACGAATTTTATACTTCAGGCTTCTCAGATGTGAATATTTACTGGTTTTCTCTCTTCTTGCACAACATTTGCCGACATAGCAGGTATTTTTGTGCAGATAGCTGGACCAAACGCGGTCGTAGAACTGCCAGTAAAGCTTCAGATCTACAGCCTGCCTTAGTCTGCATATATACACATTATTAAAACTAATGCAGCTAAACACAAAAACTGTCTAAGGGTTTGCTGAAAATATTAGTCTCAGATGATGATGTTTGCTTTGACATCAGAGCAATAGATGAGATAACAGAAACAATAGATGTAATAACGGACATTAAATCAGTGTAATATAAATCGAATGGATTATAAAAAGCCCAGTGCAATCTGGTTAGAAAAGGCACCAGGAGGTGCAACAAACACATGCCGGCAAAGTGCATAGAAATAAGACGAGCCCACACTGATCTGCGATTGCATAACAGACCCAACAAGTGAAACTCGGCTCATCACCATGGGAACTGTGGTCGGATGGAGCAGAATGCCAGCGCTCAGCTGCAGCTCACAGGGAAATAGTCCTGATTCACAGTTGACTCTCAGAAATTGATGGTCGGGTTTAATGCCATCGCCCCCTGCTTCTAATGAAGCGCCTTTTCACGGACACACAAAGGGCTTCTTAAGCACTCTTTCATGATTTGTGTGTAGTTCTAATAAAGAAAGCAAACTGTGCTGCCCAGAACATCCTCAGGAGGTGTTCGACTCAGTGTGCGTACGCGTTGCTAAGTTAAAGAAGCTCTATGGTCGTGTTTTTCTCCTCTCCTCCTCTCTCTCTCTCTTAAAGAAAGCTTTGTGTTTATTTGCAGGTGTTTAAAGACGAGTTGGAAGGACTCATTCAGGACCAGATGACTAAGGGCAACACCCCCACAGGCCTCCTGGCACTGAGGCAGATTGCTGACCTGGTCATGGCCAGCACATTGGGAGGGGCCGGCCCCCTGACTTCGCCCATCAGTAAGTGTGTGTGTGTACTGTGAATGTACCCATCCATCTTCCTCCGGGCCTGATTGTCATTCAGTGTGCCACCCCTGTCCGTGTGCGTTATGCAGGCTGAATATCTTCATTGTCAGAGGTTGAATTCTCAGACTCTTGTGACACTCAAAAACCCTGAAACAGCAGAAAACAGCAGGAAGTTGTTGACAGCAAGTTTTTTTCCCCTGTTGTCATTCTTTTCTGTCAACAAGCCCTCATGACTGCTCTTAGTAATGAATCATAGCAGTGTGCAGCGCTAATCACATTAGCCTGGCTCGACTGTCTCGTGTTTTAAGAGGGTCACGGCACACCCTGGACGTCTTTCACTGAAATAATAACAATCAAAAGTGTTTGGAAGACGGTACAGTAAAAACAGGTCCTAAAGTCTACGGTAATTCAGTCCTGCTCTTTAAAAAAAAAAGCTTAAGTGGCCATTAAAGATCCGGTCATGTGTCATTAAATCCCCATATATGGTATTAAAGTCCCAGGGTACTCTTTAGTTTCACGATGGGAATTCTGAGAAAGGCCTTTTTCTATCTTCAGCTGTGGACAATCCAAGATATTTGACTCTGCGGACAGACTGAGCAAACAACCCATGTAGACAGCCTGGTAAAAGTTGAAGGGTGCCCGGCGGCCTAGTGATGATGTTATGTCCTGCGGCAGGCTTCGGGATGGTGTCTCCAGTCAACGACTTGTTCGGCATCGAGTCTCCCTCTTTCGCCAAAGGGGAGAAGCAGAGTCGCTGCAGGCTGGCCAGCCTCTACAGGCTGGTTGACCTCTTCAGCTGGGCTCGCTTTACAAGCTCCTACATTACCGTGAGTACAACTTCACACTCACGCCCCAGTGCACACCTGATTATGTATGCAGTGGCAGGTTTTTGTTCCTACTCACGGGCTGCACGCTCTCTGGCTATACCTCCATGTTTTTATGAAGTTTACATTATTTATGTTTGAGAAATGTAAGGTTTTGCGACTATGAACAGATTCCCATCGGCGAGAATCCACAACAAAATATCTTAGGAACACCTGTGATGTCAGGATCTGGGGATCGGATTCTCCCCAAAGGCGAAGCCTCAAAAGACTTACATCAACATGCACACCATTTGTTGATATTTATTTATTTTTTTTGACAGTGAAAAAGATGCCTTCCTCTAGGATTTCCCCTTGATTTGGAGAAATGAGTCTCCATTCCCTGAATTCTCTTGACTTTCTGACCCCATCAAGAGTAACTTTGCAGAACTGTGCATTTCACTGTTGCCTTGCTCCATTAAGCATGACTATTGTGTTCCTTTTCGTCTCAAGGTGCGCGTCAGTAAAGAGCAGGACCACGTTCTGATCTGTCCACGGGGTCTCTCATTCGCTGAGGTGACGGCAGGGAATCTGGTAAGCAAACCGACCTCATGTATTTGAAATGATCTCGTAAATTCTATTGCTGCACTTATACATCTTCGTAAGGAACACGAGCGTGAAACGCTCTGCGGATTCAGCAAGACATTTTATAAGTCCTGCTATTTGTGACGTAATCGCCACGTAAGGTTGTCAGTGACACCTGATGGAAATACTGTCTGTGCGGTTTCAGAGTGCTCTGTGTGTGTAACTACTGCTCAATCTATTAGTGTAACCTCTGTTGTTGTTGTTTTGTCTCTGGAGTGAGTTGCAAATGAAAATTTAACCAAGAAGTGAAAACTGTTGATGTCCTCATTGGCTTGGGTTAGCTTTTTTTTGTCTATAGACGTACAGTATATGTATTTTCTTCCTTCAACATTCAATCATAACTTACAATATGTAACATTTCGGTGATTGGCGGAGAGCAGATTGATTGACAGGTTGACGGTTGAGATTGTGGCGTGATCTCACTTCATCTTAAGCGTAACACACGAGTAAAATTTTGCCAAATAGAGCATGCCACTACTAATGAAGACACCGAAAGATAATGCAGAGAAATGGAATATGACATAATTTGTTGGCACTGACAGTTACAACAGTGACGTAACTGCAAATCCAGCTGCATATAAGTGCATATGCCTGCCGTAGTCGCCAGCACACACAATGCTAATGTGTAGTGTTTATATCGTATTAATGGTGAAAAAAAGTTTTTTTAGAGAACAAAATGACATTTTTCTTATAAATATATAAAGAATAAATTCTATATTCTTATAAATGTAAATATCGTCAAGGTTTTTTTTTTGCAGTCTATAGACTTTAAAAATACCATGAATATGCATTAAAGGCTTATAACTACTGCATTTGCGACACTGAAGCCTAACCCTAACTAAAAAGGTAATACTAGCCCTACTTCAGAGACGGACTCAGGTGCATGGCAGGCTGAAATGATTCTGCATTAAACTGATGGCTGTTGCGACACACACCTGTAGAAGTTAGTGAACGAGCCTGTTGGCTCATCTGCGAATGTGAACGTGGCGTGATCCGAAACCGTTATCACAGCAGGCTTTATGACATGTTTGTTAGGCTTCCAAAACACACCGTGTAGGTGCAGTAAATACAACGTAAACATAATTTAGTCTAAAGGCCAACTCCACGGGGTATAGTTTATTGGTTTAGTCACGTCGCTTGTAATCGTCTTTCATTTTCTTTTTCCTGAAGTGACAACAAATCCTCTTTTGCGCCTCTACGCATGCAACCTTAAATGGAGTTTTAAAAGATCGGTCGTACTCACCCTGAGGAGTTCAGAGTCGATCTCAACAGCTTCGCCGCCTGTGTTTGCTTGTCATGCAGGTAAAAGTGAACATCATCGGTGAAGTGGTGGATTCCGGCTCTACTGATCTTGGTATTGACCAGTTCGGATTCGCCGTTCATTCGGCCATCTACTCAATGCGCCCTGACGTGAGATGCATCATCCACATACACACCCCAGCTACAGCTTCGGTAAGCAAATGCCAGCAGAATATCAAATGAGCCCTATTTTAATAAGAGCTCGAAAGTTGCGGCATGTAAAACGCTTATTTTGCACCGGAGGAAGAGGCACGATTAAAAGCAGTCCTCCTGCACGCCCTGTTGTTTTAAATGCAGACACGTCGTAATGCACGTCTGCCGTAGTCTTTGAAGTCCAGCTGTAAAATGCACAGCACATGATGAACATCACAGTGTTAAGTTTTATTTGTGCCCAATAGCAGAAAATGTGCCTCCATTTAGACGTCGGTGTGAGACAAGTGTGCGTTTGCTTTTATCCGGCGCTAACAGGTGTCCTCCATGAAGTATGGAGTCCTGCCCATTTCCCAGGAGGCTTTGCTTCTCGGAGACGTGAGCAGCTTTGGTTTCCATGGCAGCCTGGATAATAAAGAGGAGAAGGTGGAGTTTCAGAAAGCTCTGGGCCCGACTGCCAAGGTACTGTCAAACCCAGGCTCTCCATTAGCGGCGTCCACACGGGACACAGCACGCTCCTTATTTTAATTTACTAACAGTTAGCTTTTAACGCTTCGACTCAAACAATTAAGTATGCATGCAGGAAAGAGAGCAATGGAAAGTGATGGCACATATACTGTGTATATGTGCTAAAAATGAATAACTCTCATATCTAAAGCATAAACTCTGATAAAATCTTCTGACAGTGTTAGAAAATTCAGAAGCTGCTGCCGTTTTCTAGACTTTAAGCCACAAACTGATGAAATATTATATAATCATAATGCACGATTTCCTCGCGTGATTCAAACAGCAACATAATAATGCTTGGAAAATGTTTATCCTTCGTTTCTTACAGCCCTTCTATCGTGTTGATATCTGATACTCTCTGTTTTCCAATAAATCATAGGACATTATAATAATGAAACTATAGGGCTTTACCAAATCTTTACCAGTCTTCTCATTTGACTTCAGTTTGTCACATGACATGTGTGTTCATTGGTTCTGGTTTCACAGCCTGCAGTTACCAGAACGGCACATTAACTGATGCACCACAATTTGTTTTATGTTGTGTTTTCGCTTCAAGATGTTCCACATGTTCAGACATGGAACAGTGATGGGAGAACATTGCTAATTAATCTGTGCATGGATGTAATTAATGCACATTAGCGTGCCTGGATATGTTAATTAGCATTACCTAAATGGGCTGTGTTTAGTGTGTAGTGGTGGTTATAGGGAGCCATCTGGCAGCTCAAGTGCTTTCTGTGTTTTTCAGGTGATGATCCTGAGGAATCATGGGCTGCTGGCTTTGGGGGAAACTGTAGAAGAAGCATTTCACTATGTCTACCATGCACAGCAAGCCTGTGAAATCCAGGTACAGCTGCTTGTATTTCTTGCTTTTTTCCCTCCCTGTGTGTTGTAATAAAGTGTAATTATAACACTCAGGTTGAAGCCATTTGCTCGATTGAGTGTGGCCTTGGCACGATGATGTCCGTTTCCAAGGGTTTTTATTTTTTTTTTCCTCGTCCATTTACCAATGAATCAAAATCCTTAACCAGAGCCTGAGACGTATGTACATCTGGTATTGTGCATACATCAATGTACGAACTAATAGGTGTTTGAACTCACTGTTCAGTCAGGTGCAGTGTGTTTAGAATACTCCTGTCGCTTTGTACTATGGAGGAAAATAGGATAATATGTAGGATAATGATAGAATTACATTATGTCGATCATCCTCTTAACATGGCTACCAACAACCAATTAAAATGCAGCAGACACTAGTTAGCAGAGTAGCACCAAGGTAAGTAAAATGTTGGATCATGTTCGCATTCCTCATCTTTTTCAGTAATAAGTCGTCCCACAGTGCCGCTTCAATGGATCAGGGCTATTTTAGTAGCAGAGGAGGCACCTCAATAATAGGGCTGAGTCATAATGTTATGGCCGATCTGTGTGTCATTATAATAATAAACTATGTGATTCAAATCCTGCTCTGTCTTTGAAGAGATTGTATTCACAGTGCTCTTGGCACAAGTCAGGCTTTTGAATTTCACTGAATTCAGGAGGGAAGCTGCAGCTTTGCACAGAATGATAAATTTTCCTCGGATTTATTTTTGTTTAGGTGAACGCCATGAGGTGCTCCGGCGGCACCGACAGCCTCGTGCTCCTGGACAGGGGGAAGCTGAAACCCCTGACCCAGGGAGTGGCCTCTGCCGGGGTGGTGATAGACAGCGAGGTCAAGTGGAAAGTGGGCGAAGCCGAGTTCGAGTCCCTGATGAGGATGCTGGACAACCTGGTGAGTGAACCCCCCGACCTTTGTCTTTTACCCATCATCCTCTGGGCTTCCTGTCCTTGGCACTTCCCCGGGAAGTGTCTGATTAGAGAACACAATGAGACGAGATGTGCTTTTTTAGTCCATCTAATCGGAGAATGATTTGTGTGATTCAAACATGATGTTTTATGGTCGCTGTCAAAGTTGGAAGTTTCTAACCGGCTGGCCGCCGCCGCTCTGGTTGCTCCCTCGTGGGTGTCTGTACGGTCCCTGAGCACCCTGCTCTTCTAACCACATCGATAACGACCGGGCCGTGACATGTGCTGTGGATACGGGAGATGTCAGGCTGTCTGTTTCGGTGTGCTCATCGCTAACAAGTGTGGCTGCAGCTGCGTCAGCTCTCTGCGATCACAGCGCTCCCACCCTCTCAATCATGGCTTCCAGATGGCGCGACACGCTGTGGGCAGCTACATCCACACCGACCGCAGAGTCACTTAGTGCGGGCACGCCACTGCGCTCAATTTGGGGGAAATACGACTTGGCATTTGCTCCAAGACTGTTGAGCGTGCCACGGGGTGCAAATGTCAGGACGGTCGCTGCAACTGGACATCTGACCTTCCCCGACCGAAGGTGGAATTGCACTAAGTTGCGGTGATGTCGGAAACGATCCCAAAATGGAGACAACAAGAGGTTCTGGCTGCACTAAAGGTCATCACTAATAATACAGGAGAGACGGTTTAGAAGAAGAGCCTGTATACATTTAAAAGCAACACAAGGTACAAAAAGGTAAAGTTACTGTTTCACCCTCCCGTTACGTTTGGCTGCGAGAAACAGCAAAAGACGTTAGCAGGTCAGATTCATCCAACACATCGTTACCCTTCCACAAATGAAAATAAAATTTTTCAAAATGTATTGAGACGATCATAGTTTACTCGTTAGTACAAAATGTATCTGGAACTCACTCGGCAAGTGCCTTTGTTGTTGTATAAAAGCATGTTTTTCAGGTGTCTATATTTTTGAGTATTGCAACAACTTTTTACTTTAATTGTCTGCATTTAAACACAGATATCTGTACTTTCCACTCCTCACATTCTCAAAGCTGGCTAGTTCCTCATTTTAACCTCCATGACAAGGATTCTGGGTCACGGTGAAACGATCAGTGCGGTTGATGGTGACAGTCACTGATACTGAAGCTGCAGAAGGTGAATTGATCAATTGACTGTTGAATGCCACAACTTCCTGTTCCTATTTAAAAAAAAAATTCTAGACCTTTTAAATGATGGTATTAAATTAAGTATATAGTGTTTTTTATGAAGTACAGTCAAGTTACTACCTCGTTTGTATTTTTATTTTAGTTCTGAAAGCTGTGATATAAGGGTGTATTGCCTGGTTTGATTCAGGGTGAGGTTTGCATGTTCTCCCTGTGCATGCTTGGGTTCTGTTTGGATACAAAAGATTTCCCTCCTACAGTCCAAAAGAATGCATTTGAAGTTAATTGATCAATACAAATTGCCCAGGGGTGTGATGGAGTGGAAACCTGTGCCATGTGTTACCTGCCTTCACTCTTCATGATGGATGGATGGATGGAAGGATGGAAGGATGGAAGGATGGAAGGATGGAAGGAAGGAAGTGCAGTCATGTTAATTTATGATTAACCTGGTTAATGTTACACACCGACCAACATCCAGTCAAAAACAATAGCTATTTGCATATGACACTTCCATCTCCTCAAACAATGCTGGAAACACCATAAAGAAGGGCAGGTCGTGTGTAATAATAAAGTAAAAATAAAAAGACACTTTTTTCAATACATCTCAGAACCAGTACTTTGTTAGTTTTAGTAAAGACGTTAAATCAGTAATTTTAGCAAAGTCTCTCTATCTGAACTTCTACTTCAGTACTTATAAAGTGAGTATTTTTGCCTCCACCAGTCCAATATGTAAGAATAACCATGTGCATTGGGCAAGTGAAATAGACTGCTCTAGAAACAGATCATGTATGTGAATGGAGACAGTAAGATTATAACACCTCGTTGTCTGCGTCCAGAAATGCAACCAGCCATCATGTAAGTGAACATAAGGTAGTTCATGTCCCCTGGTCGTGTGTGAACGTATATACGTTCTCGATTCATATATATTTGTTTTTCGCCACATCTGAAAACTGCTTTAAATTCCAGTGAAAAGTGAAAAAGAGTGTCAGCTTGTTCCCACTGTGGCGATCAAAGCCCAACGCAAGGATTTTCCTCTGTGGCTAACTTGTCATATTGCTATGTGAAAACATCACTTTTGATTTTTTTTCTTTTCTTACTTTATTTTAGCTTCAGACTACCCTTTGCACATATTGCAAGCAGTAGTTTTCTGGTCGTCTCTCTGGGTCTTTGATGTATTGTTAACAACACTGCACACTCCTTCAAACTCTAGTTTTTATCTTTTCCCTCTGTAACTGGGCACATCTACAAGAATGCTCTTTGGATATACTGCGAGGTTTAAATATTTAAAGCATTGTGTGAGTGGAATCTGGGTGGCCTGTGAATCGTTTGAATTTCTTTTACAGTTGTTTAGTTGTATTTATTTATTTTTGTTGTTATTTAATTCATTGTGTGAAGACTGAAAAAAAAGGGGGGGATAGGGGCTGCAAAACACAGTTGAGTTTGTCCAGCTGGAATAATGTTTCCTCTGTGTTTGATCTGGCAGGGATACAGGACGGGTTACTCTTACAGGTACCCCATTGTCCGTGAAAAACCCCGCTCAAAGAACGACGTGGAAATCCCAGCCACGGTGTCCGCGGTGCCACTAGACGACTGCGAGCTGGGTCTGCGCAGCCCGTTTAAGTTCATGGCGCAGAAGCAACAGAGGGAAAGGACCCGGTGGCTCAACTCACCCAACAGCTACTTGAGGGTCAACGTTCCCGAGCAGTCGCCCAGTGGGGACGTCAGCCCCCGGACCAAAACCATGGTGTGTAAACTGTGAGAGGACAGTGAAGGAGCTGATCCGCTCTGCTTTTTTTCTTCTCAAGCAAACTGATCTAAGTTTGCCCTCTTGTGGCAAGGCTGATAAATACACTTTTGTGTTTCGTTTTTTTTTTTTAAATGTTCAATTTGTGATTATTTTCTTTCAGTGGATGAAGTCCTCAGAACCGGGCAACAATGCCGGCACCCCAATAAAGATTGAGGATCCAAACCAGTTTGTACCGCTCAACACTAATCCCACTGAGGTGCTGGACAAGAGGAATCGGGTCAGTTGGAAAATAACACTAATGTTCTTAAATAAAAAGCCGGCCTAACGGTTGATAGTTTTTGTTCAGAGGATACATGATGAATCACTTGGCCAGCAAGAAAATGGGCATGATGGAAAGTGTAGTTCAGTCACAACTCAAAGTGGACTATCATTTGCTGTTGGTGTCCGTCACTTTGTGTGACACAGCTCATATTAACACTTGATTTATGAAGAACCGTTTTCATCCTAAAACCACACATGAAGTCTGAATTCAAATGATCCCAGACCAAAGTATTTTACTCACTGCTCATGTAAAAAAAAGTATTTGGATGAAGGTTATAAATTCTGGTGTGCGACAGTCTCGGTTAATTTGAGTGTGAAAGCACATTGATTAACTTAATATTTATTTACTTCTCGTTTATTATTATTCAATCGTCTGTGATATTTGAGGCAAGTTCTTGCCTTTTTTGATTTTGTTGAATCCATTTCTTCCAGATAAAAGAACAACACAGAGGTGACCTGATGACTGCAGGACCAAAGTCTCAGCTACTAGCAGGCATTGTTGTGGACACCAAACCGGGACCTGTAAGTATACAAGCGGCAAGAGGGGGAAAAAAAAAAAGCCTTCTTCTCAATTGTTTGTTCTTTGGCTAACTTTGCATTAATCTGACTAGTAACGCATCATTCAGGCCAAGACCATAATGCAATAATGACATATAACTTGTAATATTTACCTCATGTGTGTCTGCACTCTGCTACCATTGTTTGCTGCGTATTACAAAGTTCATCCACCGGCCACGGCAAAAAGAACAAGCAGAGAGAGTCCACTTAAAAAGTATTTCTCAACTTATAAACGCACTTTTCACTCCGTCTGATTAACGTTCGGTCAAAGTCTGAACGAAGCATGGCCCAAAGAGCTGTAAGCAGAGAGTTGTGTTGCATTCAGTTTAGTTGTTTTGGATGTTTCCACCGAATAAGTGTGACAGCAGCTGTCCAAGATGCATTTCGTTTTTAGTCCATTAAATCGGGTCTGATCGCAACCCGAGCGTGAACTCGTCTCTCTTTTCAACTCTGGCCCCGTCCAGGAAAACTGCAAACCAAACTGGGAAATAAGCGACATCCCCATTTCGGTGTCTTTTTTATCCCGGCTTGGAAACAAGTTAACCGGAGAAGTATCCTCCAGCAAAGACAAAAGGCAAACTCAAATCAGCGGGGCTGTTTCTTGTATTTATTTTTCAATGTCAAACTTTACCGAGGGGAGAAACTGCACAAACATTGTGCCCAGGCCTTCAACAATGTGCAATACTAATAAATCCCAGACGTTACCCCAACAAAAACAGAACTATAAAGACACGCGGAGTTCCCAGTAACTTTCACTACAGACATCTACTCATTAGTCAAGTGTGTGCTGAAGGAAATGCTGCCGTTGTTTTGTTCTTTGTAATTACTGTTATGGGAAAACAAACAGTAGTTGTGGAAAGCACCAACAGTTTGGAAGAAATGTGATTTTTGCTGTACGGTTGTCTAAAAGATACAACCCATCAATATGCAACCAGTCATCTCTTCTTTCTTTCTTTTTTTTTTTTTTTACTTTCTTAGAGCAAGTAACACCGTGTTACCGTCGTAATGTTTTATGCTCTTCCTTCTGTCAGGCTTTCATCATTGAGGATGAGGAGCAGACCCGCTCCCTTCCTCCGAACCCTTTTAATGAACTCTCGGAGAAGGATCTGGAGGAATACAAGAACATGGTGGAAAAGAAGCAGCAAGGTCAAGAAGGTATTCATCTCTGTCCTTCATACATTAGTCAAAACTATGTCGAGGACTTCTTGAAGAGAGACGAAGGCTGCGTCATTAGCTTGAAGTCTTCGTAGTTAATGAGTCTAGCCGGAGGTCCTGGTTTTCCTGCCTGGAGTGGAACGAACAGAAACAAGAAGTTTCCGGCAAAAAAAAAAAAAAAAAAAAAATGTCATAACTATTTGACAAAGTGCAACAAAGTACAGACATTTGGGATTCACGCAGAGCGACTGCAGTGATCTCCTGACCTTTTCTCCAGTGTCACAGGAAGGTCGCCTGTGAAATATCTCAGCCGCAGTAGAGAGCTCCTTCATGGGCGACATTTTGACTCTTTTCAGTTGGAAAAAAAAACAACTTGATGGCTCAGTTCCCTCGAATGCCGCAGGGAGTGATGTATTTTTGTGCCTCAGCCCAGAAGTTAACATCACCTTGTTCTTTTCTGACGAAAAAGCCAAAGGGATCTTTCCGTTGTTTGCGGAAAAATAACCTCACTGATGATCAAAAGTTTGGGGAAAACTTGCAGTTTTCATTCTGCAAGATCGTGTTTGTACACAATTGTAGTTGTCTTGTTTTCACACCGAGATACATTCGCTCAAAGTAAAATTAGAAAGAAAAAAAAAAAAAAGGTAATTTAAGGATAAAAACCAGAGAAGATGGTTGAAAAGTATACCATGAAATAGTTTTCAGAAGTGAGAAAACATGAGAATGTTAAGGTAAATGTGTTTGCAAGTGAGGCAATATTAACAACCACCTCTTGTAAAACATGCAAAGACTTCAAAACTTTATGTTGATTTATGTTGTGGACTAAAATAAAAATATATGCTGAGCCTGAATTAAACACACAGGCGTGTTCGAAAATTTCACAAATATTGATGTAATTCTGTAAAACTATTCCAAAGTATAGTAGGCCGGTACGTCAGGGTGTCGATTGACAATTAAGTGAATTAATTATTCAGTTTAGAAAACAGTTAAGATGCATGTTTTGTTTTGGTTCTGATGCGGCTAAAGTTAGCTCCACCAGATGCCTAAATGTGTTGATTGTGGTGTGGCGCTGAGGGACAAACATTTTTTAATTAATAGGAGAGTTACAGATCTATGTTTAGTGCACTTTTCCCCCCAACTTGGCTCTTGGCTGTCATAATTAAATGTCATTTTGAATTTTGAAGTCAATGCTGTGTTCTTATCAGGAGCTCAGAAATGTTATGTTTGGATCCTGGAACTTACCAAGTTTAAAACAAATATAGAATCAACTGTTTTCTGAATCGGCCACCACCTGAGAAGTGTGTTCCAAGTTGTTCTCAAACTCAAAGTCAAATATGCAAATTGTTTTTTGAGTTGCTAAAAAAAAAAAAAATTCTTCTCAAGCAAGTTTGTAAATTTTAACACGGCTGCATTCAGTGTAACATGCTTGTTGTTTTTACATTCCTGCTTTACAAGCTTAAAAATAAATAATAATTTCTCAAATTTCTGCAAACAGTTCTTCATATGAAATGGCAGTGGTCCCATGAATATAGTGCCACATATTGATATTTTTATTTATGATATAAAATATATACAGTACATGGTGTTTTTCTGATAATATTGAGGTTTTTTTAACATATAAAAATAAAATGCATTGCCCTCTTTACATGAAATTGAAACTCTTAAACTCTTATAATTATTATGTTGCCAGAAACTATCTAACGACACACCTTTTTGCAGAAATCCAACAAAAAATCCACGTTGAACAACCTTAAAGACTAAAAGACAAAAACCTGAACTTATTTCTGGGTTTTTGGAATCGATCCTGTTGCGCTTCTGAAAAGAGAGAAAGGTCAAAGTGTCTGCAGTGAAAAAGCTTTGTTGGATGGATCCCAATTGAATTTAATTTGGATATTAACTTCCCACTCCGAATTAACCTCAGCCGTGTTAACAGAGACCGAACACCGTCACAGTTTGTTCTTCTAATAAAGCCCATTCAAACCAACTCTGATGAATGACCGACCTCTCCGACTTTAATCTTGTTAAAGACGAAGAAGATGCCACTGATGCAGATGAGATGACGACATTTGACGGCTCCACTATCTCCCTCTCCCTGTCTCCCATGATGACGCCAGATAAGCAAGGTAATTCCGCGTTGTAAAAAGGTATTTCAGTTTCCTAAAAAGGAGAAGAAAGGCCTCAGATTAGATGCATAGTTTAACTCATTGCAGCTTTGTCTGTGTGGCAGCGCCCCCCCCCACACCCCCCGCCATCACTGACATGCTTTTATCTGCTGACAGACACAATACCCAACGGGAAGGACCACTTGGCAGAGACGGAGGAGGAGGATCTCAGCGTGGAGGTATCCAAGCTGAGCGTGAGCACGTCGGAAACGGTGGAAATCTCCATAACGACGAAGGAGAAGTCAGGGGAGGCTCAGACCCCAGAGAGCCAAAGCACGTCCCCCAAGAAAAAGAAGAAGAAGTTCCGCACACCTTCGTTCTTGAAAAAGAGCAAGAAAAAGAAGGAGGACAAAGAGAAGACTGAAGCCTGAGCGTGGTTTCGCTCAATGCGAAGAGCACTTCTGCAAGGAATATATGTGAATTGCCTTCTGATTTTCCAGTTTGTTGAAGGGAAGTGAAATAAGAGAAATGACTAAAGAATCTTTTGGTCTGGAGGTCTCTCAGAGAAGTGTTGTTTTCCTGCAGGTGGCCCCTCGCCCACAACTATTATTCAATGTGAACGTTCTCCTGAGACGTGCCAGCAGACAGAACGCTGGCTGTAAAAATGAAATCGGTTAAAGATTGAATGCACCGCTTGCATTTCGAGGCTATTTACCCATATTTTTAATGGGGTTTGATCACGGGGCTTCACAGGACACAAACTTCTTGATGTTTGCGAATACACACACGTTTGGACCGATTACATGATAGTTGATTTCTCGTCTCTCTCTCTCTCTTTTTTTTTTTTTTTGTTGCACAAGTTCATTGTTGAATGTACACTGACAGCTACACAAACTGTTTAAAACCTTTAAAACACACATACCAGTGGTGTGATAGTGGATGAAGAATGTCAAGACTATACAATATTTATCCTTATAAGAAGTACGATTTGTATGTATTCATAATTATAGTTATACAACTTGTAATAATATATGTTACTTTATATTACAAGTATTATACTATAGTGTTCGACGGTTACTTATATGGGTTATTAATCTCGACATATTTACACACTAACTCTTAAACTAAACATACTGTGATTTGGAAAACAGTAATAAGTCATTTCACATTTATTTTGGCGATTTTCTCGTGGTTGTTGCTTTACTGTAATGGTGACAAGGAGTTGACTGGCTGACGGCGAGCGCTCACGGCAAAGTACCCTGCACAATGTGTACGACAGACTTCTGTAGAATTGGGAGGAAATCCCTCATTTGCATGTTGACAATGAAAGAGTCAGACTGAGGAAGAAAGGTGACTGAGATGGATGTTTTGATGAAGTATAAAGGCAATATACCGGAGGCCGCTTTTCCTCTCGCTCGCTGAGTTTTATATAAACCAGTGGTTTTTAAAGTGCGAGCAGGTGGTCGCCTTGTCCCAGCATGGTTTTTGCCTTTTTAATTCCAGAGAAGAAATCACTTTCAAAATATTTTTTATTAAAAGACGCAGTGAAACAAAATTTATTGTAAGAGTAATGGAGATGAACAGATTTTATTTTAGTGCAAGCGCAGTATAACAGTAGTGACGGTTAGAGACTATATATAAGAATTTAGAGATATCTCAAATTAAACATCTAATTATCACAAGAACAGTTTTAGCTTTTTCTTGCCTATGAATCCCAGCAACCATTTACTGAATTATAATAAAATGTGAAAGACAAGTTTTATTTTTTATTTTTGGTAGATTGATCGAGTGCAGTGTGAATCCGGGGGGGGGGGCTCCATTGTCCCACTGTTTGAAAATCCCTGATAGAAAAAGCATAAGAGTAACATATATGTACATCCCAGGCAATAATGTGAATACGTTGTTTGAACCCAAAGGGAGTGAAACTTTTGCCTTTGTAGATAGTTTTGTTTGCGTGTGGTTCTTTTGTTACCTTAAACCAAATGTTAAACATAGAGATGTGACAGTACAATCTGAAAACTTTTCTTTTCTTTTTCTACAAACTTTAATTAATATCCCTATTTACCAAACATGAACTGTGCTAATTGTTTACAAATTGTATTACTTGTGTAACTTGTGTACGTAGTGCTTGTATTTTTACTATTGTTTACATTGCTATGTGTTAGGTTGGGTTTTTTTTTTTATTCTCCCCCATGGTCCTTTACATTGCAGTCACCTTGCCTGAGAATCAGTACTTTGAAGCAGTTTTTCTCCTGATGTAATAAAAACTAGGATGTATTTCCAGAACCTGTTTTGCTGCTTTTGGTCATTAGAAGGAAGATGTTTGATGTATCTTTTTTTTTTTTTTTTTTTGTTTTTTTGCCATGAGCAAGTTTTGGTTGTTGGATACTATTGCTTTAATTCACAGGCTACATTTCCCCTCTGGTGTGTTATGAAACTGAAACTAATGACATCCATTTCTACCAGACAGAGTAACACTTCATGTATGGAATAAAGCCTTAACGAAAACTACTCATGTGGCCTCTGGTTTCTAGAAATGCGGCGTCCTACCCCCCCCAAAAAAAAAACAAAGCGCCCCGTTCAGTGATAACTGACCGTGTGAAGCTGTATAATCAGTCTTCAGCCATGATATGAATGGCTGTTGTCATGGTAATCCACTAAAGAGGGGGCTGTGGAGACAAAGAGGGGATTTCGTGTCTCCAACAGGTGTTGATGTTGGGGGAGTGATAGAATCTGTACCTACACCACCCCCAACGCGCACACCTTTTCTGTGGGCAGCCATATGGAGAGGAAGACAAAGGAAGAACTCCTTGCATTAAAATGGACGTTAAAATAGTCAAATTAGTTCAAAAAGGTGACAGTTACTACCCTGAAGTAACACGCAAGTCTTTAGTTTGCACAAAAAATAGTCATTGGGAGGATAAAAGGAGCAATCACACCTTAACTCAACCTGTTCCTGATTGCTTTCGCAGCTATCTAAACAGTGCAGGCGGCGTCGAGCCCATCCGCACTCTGTACGTGGAGGATCTCTCACAACATGTGGGAAGACAAAGCTCAGCACATCCTGACTGGTACTAAAGAGAGGAAGGAGCAGGTGACACACGTCTGGCGGGCCGGAGTGTCCTGCTGCGACCTCGGGGGCAAAGTTCAGTTCATTGTTTCATAACAACAGGAGACCACTGC
Source organism: Lipophrys pholis (assembly GCF_963383615.2). Lineage (NCBI taxonomy): Eukaryota > Metazoa > Chordata > Actinopteri > Blenniiformes > Blenniidae > Lipophrys > Lipophrys pholis. Next base: position 9,325,302 of record NC_137642.1, on the reverse strand, counting down.
TGCACAATGCTCCGCCTGAGACCAGCACGTGCAAAGGTGATAGATGGATAGATAGATAGATAGATAGATAGATAGATAGATAGATAGATAGATAGATAGATAGATAGATAGATAGATAGATAGATAGATAGATAGATAGATAGGCAGGCCACATTGTCTTGTAAATGCACATTCATACACACTCGCAGCGCCGTGTGACTTTGCCTCCTCTGTGACAGCCGAGCCACTGGTGTAATCCTCAGGCTTTTCAGATTACTCCAGTTGGGGTCACATTCTACACCAACCGACAGCGGGTCAGCTTTCCACACAGTCGCTATCAGTGTGCAGCAAGCACAGTGAAGTCAGTCAGTCAGTCAGTCAGTCAGTCTGCACATGACCGAGCCTCACGGCACAGTTGAGTCTAATTTGACTGATGTGCTGTTAGTTTGCACCCCACTGAATCCTCACAGCACACGGTTTTCCACAATGGGGAAAGCTAAAACACAGAACACTCGTACATTAGAGTAAACTTTAATATACAAGTCTCTGCCTCTTGCATGACGGCTGCCTGTGTGTCAGGCCTCACCAGGCGGCTGAAATAGACTCCATGGGAGGGTGTACTCTCTCACAGGCGTCCGTTACAGGCCTGGCCACATCTGCAGCGGGCCAGCCATCTGCACCCATTGTCTCAGAGGCACAACGCAGCCCTGCATGCATGGCTGGCCTCGTAAAGACAGTCCCTTTCCCCTCTGTTCTCCCCCCCGTCCCTCACAAGAGTGTGTGTGTGTGTGTGTGTGTGTGTGTGTGTGTGTGTGTGTGTGTGTGTGTGTGTGTGTGTGTGTGTGTGTGTGTGTGTGTGTGTGTGTGTCTCTCAAAAGAGACAGTAGAAATGGACCATCAAGCAAGAGGAAGATTACATTTCAAGTTTTGTTTTTTATAAAACTGGAGGTTATTAAAAGGATTTCAATATTTATTTATTTTTTACGATTGTGGAAATCATGAAGTTCACTTAACCAAAACACCCCCATAGGAATGGTGTGTGCCCACTCCAAAATCCAGCACAATTTCACAAGTTCACTAATGTGACTTTATATGATTTTAGAGCAGGAACAACACACCCAGAGGGTTTGGGATTACAATAATAAGATGGAATTTGGGGAAAACAATGGCATTATCACATGCAAATAACAATAAACAGCACATGAAAGCATATGGCTCAATCGGATTTGCACCCATGGGATCCCCATAAACACCCCTGAAATTGGGCCAGGAAAGTGTCAACAAATCACCAAAAATCATCATGTGACGGATAAATTATGATGGACAGCATTTCTTTTTTCACATCACATCTCACCCTGATACTATATTGGCTGTTTTTGTGACAATGGTCTGATGAGAATATCGGAAGGATGATGAAAAGGTGTCCCAATGTAAAGAGATGTTAATTACAGTCCATAAATGAAAGCGTGGGAATAATGTGGCCTTCAAACATTAAAGTATTACCATGGAGGAGCCCTTAGCAACACAAAAGCTCAGGTGATTACATATTTATAACTCAGGCCAACCCTGGCAGCTGTCCCTGCTATCCAGGTTGAACTATTGATTAGACCGCTTTCAGTCTGCAGCCATGTGATATTTATGCTTTTTGTGCGTGTGTGTCACTTTTAATGTCTGTATACGCATATTTAGAGATAACACATGGAAACAAATGAAATTTATCACAATTATGTGGATGTCAAATTAAATAAACGAGCTCTGAGATATCTATATATATCTATATCTATATATCATTTATAAATGTCACCAGACAAAAGTGTGTTTTTGTTATTTGTTGTATGTAGATATAGATATAGATATAGATATAGATATAGATATAGATATAGATATAGATATGTCGTTTATGAATGTCACCATACAAAAGTGTGTTATTTGTTAATGCTTCAGCAGTATTGATAATGAGGTTTTATTATGTCAGGATTGACAATGAATCCAATGTGCATGCGTTAGTGGGAGGGATTATCCACCAAGTAGGGCAAGTGGCTGAGGCTAAGGACTGCAATTCCATCCAGCCCAGTTCATTTCAGTCATCCGCTCAGTGCACAGACGGGACAAGGGGAGAAATTTCAGCGCTGCGTATTTGCCAAAGCCCCAATCTAAAGCAACTAAATACAGGAGGGGGAAAAGAGAGACAGAGAGCAAACAAACGCTTAAAGTTAAAAAAAAAAAGAAAAAAAAAAATGGTCAAGTACATGCGGCAGCACAGCGAGCTGAAACCCGAAGAGGTCCTGTCGGAGTCTGATGCATCCATGGACCAGCAGGATTTCGGAGAGATGTCCGACTACTCTCTCAGCGACGTTTTATACTCCAAATGTTCCGCAATGGACCAAATCGGCACTTTCATGAAGAACGTGCAAGTGCTGCTCGACGCGGCCAATTACATTGAGAATATCGAGAAGAACCACGGAAGTAAGTAACGCTGGGGCAGGAGGGGATGCGGACGCGTAATGCGCCGAGCAGACAACAATAGAGGCGACAAAAGACGCGCAGCGGACAGATGAACCGGCCCGACACAAGCCAGCCAGGCTTCACCTGCTCCTGGAAGAACCCCCCCCAAAAAATGTATACATAGATGTATCACAAACTAAACTGTACTCTGCAGAACACTTGCAAAAATATTCACATTTAGGAAGAAGTCGAAAATAGCTTTAATCCTTAGGCCAGGAAGCAGATGCATGGCCAGAGACGGATTTTAATGCCTGCAGCTATTTGCTCCCAATAAAACTGTTCCTTTGGCAGACATTGCGACAGCTCAGGCTAGAGATATACACGAAATAATCACTGTTTGAATACGGTTTAACGTGTGCACATTTTCAGCTTCATACATGTACACGTTTGTGACTTATTTAGACTCCCAGTTTGTGTTTAATACTACTAAGTAGTTATCCTATAAAAAAAAAAAAGATCGCACACTTTTAAAAGATACACTATCTTCGAAAGCCCTTTTCTAATCCAGACTGAATCAAGATTTTAAACCATCGTTAGATTGTGGTTTTCCGGGCAGCTGTAGCTTCCTTATATGTGTTGTTCACATGGTTTCCACATGGAACAAATCGCCGAGTTCTCATTGGTCGGCACACATGTTCCCAACGCTCGTGTCACGGCCGTCAGCCAATCAGCTGCGGGCTTGAGTCTGACGTCTTATGTTACTGGGAGGAAGTGTTCATGGGAAATGTAGGCTTCGTCCCTAAAAGATGAAGCAGTGCAGAAATGGGAACGTTAGTTTGGATAAAATAGTTACTCGGAAAACACTCACGGGCTTGATTCCATTAAATCTGACCTATGATTACTAAGACTAGTTTTTTTGTAGGCACCTGAAATACGTGATTGCACCCAAAAAATGTCAATCACAGATGTAAATGCGAACATTCATTATCATGTATTCCCTAAGGGCTGTGTGCATATTAAACTTAATTGTTGTGTAAATCCATCAGCCACAAATAAAGACGCAATTCAGGCCAAACTAGGTCACATGCATCAGACAAATCCTATCAGTGATTTATTTATTTTGCTTGCACTACACTAAAAACCGCACTATGTATCTAATCTTTATCTCCTTTTCATCATCAGAATGTGAACATGGCTATGCCTCATCATACCCTGCAACTCAGATTGCACATCAACAGAAACAGCGCAAATTCAAGAACAGGAAACTGGACAATATTCACAATAGGTAGGTCGGTGACTTCTAACAAAATGTTAAATCTTCTACAATGCAATCGTTAATCATTAAAATACTGCAGCATTAAATGTCAACAAATGTCAACTAGATTTGGTTTGTACGGATTGTATAATAGATTGCATTTGCATTGCTGAGACGTGCAACAGATTTGTTTACATATTTATCATTTCAACAGATCGGCGCACAATGAACTGGAAAAGAATAGGTGAGTGAAAGGCCTCTGAAGAGGTCGTCTGTGTGCATGTTTAAAACAGACAGCACTGAAAGGCAGCGACAACACCCAGGAAGAAGAGGTGAAGACAGTGAAATGTTGTGGTTCGGGCCATCATATTAGATTTCCACCTCAAGCTTAACTTCAGTGACAAATTCTCAAGGGCTTGACAGCGAGGACATGCAAGAAGCATGCAGATGAGCAAATAAAACAGGATCTCTAATCTCTTAAGTGCTGTAGCAAATAGGATGTGAAATGAGTTGAACTGAAGTACCTGGTGAAACAAAACCGGTTCAAGCAGACAGAAAAAAAAAACCCTGCTGTTTGCATGATGGTTGTATGCCAGAGATTTTGGAAATCCCACTGAAATGAGACGTACAGACCTTAAAATCAGCTTTCAATCGTGTGACTGCTTAACAAGGGCAATTTGTATTAGACAAATAAATAAATAAAACAAAAAAGGGAAAACTGGAATTTAGAGACGCTTGCATTTACAGGGAAGCAGTGTGCATTTGCAAGGCAAATAAAAGAGAGGTGTAATGCAGCCTCAGTAGCAGCTCAGATCCTGGAGGACACGCAGACAATTTCCCCAGTCAGCAAACGGGAACCGTCTGTTTCCAGACAACAGGGCTCCTTCCTGAGAGATTCTCAGTCTCAAATCTAACTGCAGCTTGCGTATGTTGCTCCAGGATGAGGCCGCCTCTGCTTTAAGCAGGAAATAAATGTCAGAACACATTCATCCCAAAATTAAACATTCAGCCATGTGTGCAGGAATCTTTCTTTCGGTGTTGACGGATGAGAGAAGGGGCAATCTGTAAGAGCAAGACTCATTCTGGACCGTCTTCTTCTAACAAAATGGTAGCCATTACAGACAGAAAAGATGACATCATGACTTGACCTACATTTTACGCCGCTATTTGAAGAGATAGTGAGTGTCCTCTGCCAGTTTCTGCATTCATACAGACTGCAGGCCTGGAGGCTTCGCTGATTCAGAAACAGAATATCTGGCTGACCTCAGCGGCTTTTAAAAATGGGCCACACAGATCCATATGTAGTAAAGGAGTTGCATGGCAGAGGTAATGAGCAAAACGGATACCTCGACAGTCACGTGGTTCATTACACACAAACTGACGAATGGTGTCCTGAACAGGCTCAATGAAGTCATTAATTCACTTTTGCAAACCAAATCCAATTAGATTAGGAGGTCATATCATTCTCTGCGAGGATCAGTGTAGTGGAAACAGGCTCATTTATTTATTTATTTTTAAATTGTGGTATAACGCACACTAGTCCACGCACGCTGTTTTCAAAGATAATTCGAGCTCTGTGATTCTGTCTCCTCCCACAGGCGAGCACATCTCCGCCTCTGTTTGGAGAGGTTGAAGTCTCTCATCCCTCTGGGACCAGACTGCAGTCGGCACACCACACTGGGACTGCTCAACAAGGCCAAAGCACATATCAAGGTGTGGTAGCCGAGCTCAGTAGTATTGTACTCTCGAGGGGAAGAGAGCTGATGTCAGCCCATCTCGAGTACTTTCACATCCGTGTGCGTTGTGCTGGCTGCGCATGCGCCTGTGGTTTGAACACCGGAGATTTTGGGAAGCGACAGTAACAATTTAATCATTATGCCATTTTACAATGAGACTGTTGTTTATGGCACACGTCTCGACTTGTCGGAATATAACGATCGCGGGGAATGTAACATCATGCTCTAGTGTCCCAGTTTGCAACAACTTCAAACTTATTTTAGCTGGAAAATAAGCTGTTCTGAAAAATGTCTTATTGTTTTCACCGGGCCGCACAATGAATCACAGGTCTACGACTCTGGCTGCACAACATGCTCAATGCACCTTCTTCAGCAGCTTGCAGTTAACAGCTGGCAATGTGGCCGAGGCAGAACACTATCTCCTTGCACTTCAGCACATTTCTTCTCAATGATTTGACCTGCAGCCCATACTCTTGTTGGAGCATTGTTACATTAAGCTCCGGGGTCAGGAGGGATCCATTTATGAATTATTTTACTTCGGAATGTGACTTTCTAATGGATACACGTTGAATAACTCATTGATTGTTATAATGATCCAAAATAAACGTGACAAGACAGTCAACTTAGGAGCAAGATGAATATTGCTCTGCCCCAGTGTGAATCCAGAGCAAAGACTAGATTTGGACACGTCTAAACAGAAACAGAAGACACTTTCTGAACGTTAAAATGGGAAACAGCTCATTGGTTTTATTTTTTAAGGCTTCTGCTTTTGTATGTTGGTGAGACTCCATGTGTCCACCAGCATTTGGCTTCACCGTGATGTTTCGGCAAATCAAAGATCAGAGAGGGATCCACAGCCCTTCTCACTGGAAATCTGGAGGGAAAGATTTGGGAGTACGGGCCAACACCATGCAGGCCTTACAGGCCATTGGACGGACTCAAGTATAAAAGTCCTCCAGCACTTTGACCCAGATCTTTAAAAACCATGGTTGCCGCTAACTGTTTTCTTTCCCATTGATCGAATCTCCATGAAGCTTCCAGCATGGCTTTCCTTTGCAGGACTTTGAGCCCGAGTGTGTCTTTGATTAACGTCTTTAACTCTGTTGGATAGAGTGAGAACAGTACACCGACCACTGCTTTTTAAAAGCACCAGATCAGCCCTGTTTATTAACTCTGCTGGGCTGCATGGATTGCTCAGTGCACATGAACTACATGCGCCTGAAAGGCACAAAGGACATATAAAACCAGCCAAGTTGCTAGAAACCTGCGGATCAATTTTCTTTTCTTTTTTTTTAACATATTTGATTTGTTGTAGCCCTTCTGTTCAGGGTCTCGCAGTGGGCAGTATGCACAGGGACAAATGAAGGCTGCAGTATGAAAGCAGCCCTGGCAACAGCCTGTGGGAGTTTATCACTTAGGGGGATGATGGGTAAAGTACTTCTGATGTCAGCTGTTGACTTTGTATTTTTTTTGTCAGAAGTCTATGAAATGTGTCTTATTAATGCTGCTCTGTTGTATCTATAGTAGAGTAAAAGATTGGAGCGAGCATGAGGTTCTTGGCTGTAGGGAGGTAAAAAAAAAAAAGAAAAAAATGGTATAAGTATCTAGTAAATTGTGGGGTGGGGGAGGCTCTTGACTTACTTTTGATTCTAACTCATTTCGGTTTGTCTTAATGTAAAGCTCGCCGTTTTTAAATCCATCAAATACTGCAGATGTCACCTAATGTCAACCTGTGAGATCTTATCATGTTGAGAAGAACTGATTTGGAGATACTCCTACTCCAGCAGCAAACAGGAGTTGAATGCTAGAGTAACTTCTTATCATGGCAGTCTTGAAGCGAAGTCACTTCCCAGGTTTTCACTCTTGAGTGAAATGGGCCCACCTTGACTTCAGTATTCCTAATTGAACTAATACAAAGCCAACTGTATTATGAAACACTCGTTAAGTCGAGATATCCAAAATCCGTATTCACAGCGCAAACGTCACCTCCGTCTGTTGGCGTTGATATATGCAGACGTGAACGCGCCACCGCAGCCGCCCGCGTTGTTTTTCCCTCAGCAGTAAATCTTGCCCGACAACTGTTTGTGTGCGTGTCAGCGGGATTTATTACTGTGTAGATTCAGATGCATGTAAACACTTTTCTAAATTTATGTGACACTCGGGTGTGACAGCCGGCTCTGAAGTAGTCGGGACTTTGGTTTGCTTCGCTCAGATGGCGTTCGGCGAGCAGTTTCATGCGTCTTTTTTTTTTTTTTTTATGTGATAGAAGCAATAATGGGATGAAAATGAATACTAAAGGTCAATGTTCAACGGAAATAAGATAAGATGTAATAATTCCACTTATGCTACAAATCTGAATATCCCACCTCGAGTTATTCCGCAAGAACTTGACCAGTAAGCTTTCGTCCTTGTTGGTTGAATCATTCATGAGAGGGCAGATCACATTTGACAGCAGCTACAACTACATATTCAATCACATCACTGCATACATGAGAAGCCCCCCCCCCCCTTCCCCTCCTGTCATGCATAGAGTAAACTAACAACGTGGAACACTGGTGATTTAATGCAAAAGGCTTCATGTTACCGTCATAAACCACATCCACACATTGTCTTGTTCAGAAGGTTTTTTTTTTTGTTTTTTTTTTAAACAGTCATGCGTGTCTCTTTTCTCAGAAACTTGAAGAGACGGACCGGAGGAGTCAGCACCAGCTGGAGAACCTCGAGAGGGAACAGCGGCACCTACAGAGGCAGCTGGCTCAGCTGCAGTCTCACGGCGAGTGGGAGAGGGTTCGCACCGACAGCCTGGGCTCTCGCATGGACTCGGATCGCTCGGAGTCGGACAGAGGTCGGTGTCCGCGCCGCAGCCTTTAGTCGTATATTAGCCCTGTAAACCTGATCCCGGAGATTCACCGGTTGTCTTGTCCTGTTCCCCCGCAGAGGAAATTGAAGTGGATGTGGAAAGCACCGAGTTCTCCCATGGAGAAATGGACAGTGTAAGCACCAGTGGTGCAAGCGACCTGGACGACCACAGCAGCCGGCAGAGCACCGCCAGTGACGAGGGCTACTCCACCTGCAGTCTAAAACTGGCCTTCTCTGCTTAAAGCACCAGCCTATATTTATACTTCAGCTGCAGTCTTTCAAGGCTTTCACCCTTTCAAAGTACCAGCCTACAGGTCAAATCTCCCGTACAGTTTAGACTAAATGTCTTCAGAAAGAAAAAAAAAACAAGCATCAGTCCCACCTTTCCCTGACAAAGACAAACCCAAGAACCAGCCTTATGTTGAACTCGCTCTGAAGGTTTAGAATCGTCTCTGAATGGGCTCCTCTCAACACAAAACACTTCCCTCGTCTAAATCAATAGCTTGAAAGTCCCTTTACTACTTACCAACTTGAATCAATCACACCTGCACACAATACTGATCCTCTCTAGAGCATCCATGGCGACACTAGTGTCGAAAACACTGAAAGCGAAACGCTTTCCTTTAATCAAGTTGATCCTCTGAAACCAGCAAAACACAAAAAAAAAAAAAAAAAAAACCCAGACAAAAAAAAACAACAAAAAAAACACACCAGCTATAGAGGCTCACCTTTGGAAACGTTTGCTCCATCTGCCTTGTAAAACATTGTCCCTTTTTCTTTGGATAGATATGTCCAGACAGCACTTCTGGCAAGGGCTACAATGTCTGCATTCCAAACCGTTGATCACACTCTTAGAAAACCTGCTTTAAGACCCACGACTATCATCAAACCATGTGGCGTCTCTCTCTCTCTCTCTCTCTCTCTCTCTCTCTCTCTCTCTCTCGTTAAATACAAACCGGTGGTGTAATCCACTCTTATTATTTATTTTGCATATTATAGTATTTATTTTTGGTATATTTAATTGTACTGTAGCTAGGTCATGCTTGAATGGTAACGATCCTCCTGTTAATTTTAATTTTTTTTTTGTTTATTTACATTTATCAAGTTTACTCAGTGGAAACTCTCCACCAAGGCGTCGCTTTGGGGTTTTTAATGCATTTCTCAGCGGTGCGTCGTTGAAGACAACGCTCTCACACTGTGTTGCAACTTCAATTCATTTAGGCTGGAATAAGCTATCTCGCACTTGTCCAAGCACAAAGCTCAAGCAATAAACACATCTAGTTTCTTTTTTTTTTTCCTCTACGCTTTTTTTAACGTCGGCCGGGTTTCAAGCACATTATTCTGTCCGTCCGACTCAAAAGTTACAGATTAGTTCTCCACTCTGCTCCGGTAGTTGAACCAGCGACTAATAATCAGCAGTAAAACATGATTGTAATTGATTTCAAATGCTATGGTGCATGTGTATTGAATGTAGCCTTTCTAATCATGTTGTAATGTGCTTTGGATTGACAAGTCCTTTAAAAAAAAAAAAGTCTGTAGCATGAACAGAAACACTACAGAAGACTAATTTTGGTTTGTATATCAGGTGTTTAATACTGTATTTTTTTTTTTTTTTTTGTATCGTAGCAGAAAGTGTACAAGTCGAAACCCTTGAAATTTGGAGACCTTTCATTCACTGGTGTTTCCGTGTGTTTCCAGCTCAGAATTGCACTGCTGACCTGTTTGAATCCAAGAAACCAAATAAGACATTTTCAATAAGATAATTTATTTGCATCCTTCCGGTCCCAGTCCTAAGTAGATCACCACCAAATTGTGTCTTAAATGGGTATATGAGTCTTGCACAACGTTCCTTGTTACAGGTCTTTTATCCCTCTCCTGCCCAAAAGTGTTTGGGGGAAAAGCTATAAAATGCACTATGAAAAAAAGACTTTTGTTAAGAAAGTATGTTGAAGCACACCCCAGAATGTTTCTTCTTGTGCTCAAATCAGCCATCCAAGGTGACTTTACTGCAAAACATGTGCTGCTGGTCCCCTGCTAATACTTTGTTACAATTCCTGATAACTATTCCTGAAATGTTAATAAAACTCTAAACACTGAATTCTGTTGTCTTCTTTCGGTACAATCAAGTCTCGACTACCACTTCATCCGACAGAACATAAATATTACCGACAGGGAAACGATGTACATCTAGTGTCCTGAACATCTGCAAACGAATACATATAGAACGGTGACGAGAAAAATAAAAGCTTGAGCACATGTATTTGGTTGCTCATGAGGCATTCACAAATAAAAATACATTACTGCCCCCTACAGGGCCTGAGAGCAACAATGTAAATAGGTCAGAATGACAAAGTGAGGTGGAAGCCAATCTTTAAAAACTGAAAACAATGTTTATTTCTTGGCTATGAATATTTACAGAAATAAGAGTTAAATTCTGCCATATGAATGAACACAGACATCAGTGTCCACACTTCCTTGAAGTGTGTCATTCTTTAAAATACATCTTCGTATGGACACGCCAAATCTACTAGGGGTGGGAGGGGGGGGGGGGCAGGTTTATACAGATTTCAAATGATATTTGGCCTCAGTTTAATCTGGGAACAAACAGCAAATTCTACCACTTTATGAAATCACCATGATTCGTTCTTATATAACAGGTGATTGTGTTCCAGTGCAGGGAAAAAAAAAATAAAAAATCCTTATATGTGGATCTTTTTTTTTTTTTTTTATGTTGTTGTACCTGCTGCATATATAACAAAACTACAACAAGATTTCAAGCACTGCTGTGCAAGCAATTACTTTCAAAGCGTTCTTTACTTGAGAAAAATTAAATTCTGTATAAACACAACAAAGAGCACCGATACGACTAGTATACAGTGAGTTACTATGTACAGAGTGTGGGAAGTCATTGTGGCATTAGATGTCTGACGTTGTATTTGGACGTGTCGTTGTACTGTGTCATAGGTTTGTCAGCAATGCCGCATGTTCCCACTCCCACCTTCCCGTTTACGCTCTCTGGGGATGCAAATATGCTCCTCTTCACCTAAAAAGAGCAAAACCGTCACGATTAATTCGACATGTACATTTCACAGGATCACGATGGCGCGTTTGATTCTTTCTGAAAAACAGGAAAGCTTACCTGTCCTTTTTTGTTCTTTGAGTAAGCTTTGTTGTTAAACTGTTGCCATTTTGACTTCTGCTCTTCCCTCTCTTGCTCCAACTCCTTCATCCTCGCTACTTTCTTCTGGGCCTTCTTCTTCTTATACTCTCGCTGCTCAGCTATTTGCTCTTTCCTGAGGAATCAAACAGGGAAACCTTCAATCCTGATCCATTGAGCACAAACATCCAAAAAACGAAACTCAACATATATCACAGTCATATACATGAAACAATGTAACCTAATTCACCCGGGCTGTCAGTATTGTGGGATGTGATTTTAAAAGAGAGGACCGGTTGGGGTGTCAATTATAGTTACAGCCAATGCGGGTCTTAACGAGTGAACTACTGTATTATTGGTGCTCCAGAGTATATGAATGTTTTTCCTCCCTGCCAAGTGCATTTTCACACTGTGATAGATTCTTTTTTGTCCTCGTGAACATTTGATTTGAACTCCACAAACACAAACTCATCATCCAAATGGGCCAAAACATACACCAGAAAAATTAAGACTAAAACAAACACAACAATAAATAGTTATAAATACTACATGACTCACTTTTAAACCTCACCTATTTTGGGAAAATATTTAAAATACTAACTGATGAAGCCAGAAACTTTCTTTCTTTTTAAAAAATATATCTGATTCAAGTTCCACGTGTGATGGAATTTCAACACATTTCAGGTCATAAAGAGACTGTAGCTCAAAATCCTGAATGTTGCCATCACAAACTTGGACATCTGTCATGTTTTATTTAAATAAACACCCCTACAGGAGTCCATTCAGATAATGTTTGCTATTTATATATATATATTTTAAAAAGAGTGAGAGACCACTGCTGATCGTTTTGTGAGCTGTAACTTGACTAAAAAAGATGAACGTTAAGTGTTGACTGAGTAATCTATTTGTTCACCTCTGGAACAGTTTTTTTTTTTTTATAACAAAAAATATGATGTAGAAAATGCCTTAAGATCAAATTATTGGTATCTGCTTCAATAAAGACCAATGGTACTGATGCACCTTACAAGTTAGTTCTGTTTTAGCCAAACTTGAGAATGCAAGTGGGACGGCTAATATGGGATTTCACAGTAAATCTTTTTTATCTTCCCTTTTTGAAAGTACATGTAAAGTACAGGTAGACATCGAGAGTTGCAGAAAGCCGGTGTACGTACTTTGATTTCCGTTTGGCGCTTCCATCATCGAGAAGATGCCCCTCCTCGATCTCCTTGAGCTTCTGAAGAGGGATCACTTCAGCATTCCCATATCCGCTGAAGGTGACGGCTGCTGTGCCGTTTTCTCGGTCTATCTCCTCAATTTCAGCCTCATACACCCTGTCAAGAAATCACGTCTGTAAGCAGGTGAGTATGAGCCAGAGACCCAAGCTCCATTTAAAATTTTCAGCCAGTTTTATAAAGCTACACAATGCTGTTAACAATCTATTAGTAAAATTAGTTACACGATCTAAAATATTAATGAATTTACTCCGACTTTCACGGAAGCATGAAATTAAAAACAAGTTGTAAATATAGGCATGTGGGAAAAGCAACAAATCTGTAGGGGATCATTTCCATTTGATTCGCCCTACATTCCCGTGTCCAACATGCAAGGAAAAGTTATTTAACTACCACAAACTTGCTAGTGAAGTGCGGCACTATTTATTAATGAGGCCTGCATGCAGTCACACGTAAGAGAGGGTGGTGACACTCACTGTCCATCCTGACTCCACAGAGCAAGACACCTGTCTCCTACGCTCCAGCCAACTTTCTGGGGTACCGGCTCTACGCCACTGGTGGTGGTGGTGGAGGCACTCTCAGCGGGCTGAGAGCTCAGAAGATCTTTTGTCAAATCGATGACTTCCTGCAAAAGAAACACAATCAAAAAACCTATTATTTATGGTGACATTAGGTGATAGTAACCTTAACCCTGAGACCTTGGTGGGCTATTTTAAAATGACATGTTAGGATGTTTTGAATCTAAAAAAGAATGTTGAAAAATGAAGATAAAGATTCAACAAACCAGTCTACATTATTATAAATCTTAATGTCTTTGCCGATTTATAACTTATTCAGGCAGAATACAAGGTTAACCAAAAAACTTATACAAAAGTAGTCTAGATTTGACATGTCCAACAAAACAAATCAACAAGTGTTGTTTATATTCCATTTACACGCATTAAATATTTGTAGAGTAGTATAAATTAGGGTTCAGGAATAAAAGGCACAATCTATAATTTGACTTCCACCGAAAAATGACATAATGTCAGCGTTATGACGATGCTCCAAGCGGACACCAACCTGCAAGTCTTTCTGTAGCTTAAGAAGGTCTTCATTGTCTTGGTCGGTAGATAAAGCGACTTCCACCTGCTGCAGTTGAGCTTTGTAGCTGTTTAACTGTTTCATCAAATCCTCCGACATCTGAAATCAACAGGACCATCACAAGTCAACACGGCTAACCACGTTAGCATACGGTGAAACATTGGAGAAGAAGCCGTCTATCTTTCACAATCACCCGCACAGATGATAGAAAAAACAGCCTGCGTCAAATAACCAACTATTTAAATGTAGATTGAACTAAATGTGACACATGTTGGAAACAACGGACACAATGTTCACGCTAGCAGGAAGCTAACATTAGCATCGCTCGGCCGTATCGTCGACGGAGATTCAACAAACGGCGGCGAACGCTCGCCAAGGTGAAGTTGTCCAAAACTGTAGGCTAGTGTACAAGCTCACCTCAGTATAAATATTGTTCCTCGATCAATACTGTAGGCATTCAAGTCTCAATGGGTTATTTTTATTCCCAAAATGAAGCTCCGTTGCGCTCTTGTTTCTGTTGTTCCAGACGGAAGCTCGATGGAGGAAATCTCGCGATAACAAGTGAGAGCGGTCAAATGACGGCTCGGCGGCGCCCCTCGCGGCCAACTGCATCACCTACAGCCTGCGGTGTGATACCAAGCTGTGATCATTAACTGCATTAAGGACTCAGATCATTTAGGTAACATGCAAACCGGTGGAAGTGCCCCTATTACATGCAGGAACCCAGTTACTTCTTGTGCAGCCGTTTTATTTCATTCTTGTGCCTGCCTCTTTCGATTTAATATAATTTTTTGGTGTGCAACTAGTCTAGCACCTTTCGGACCATGGACACCAAAAGCACTCTAAACCTGCTGAACGTTCGGAAATAAATCGCAAAGACTTTTGACGTGGATTCAGCTAACCGTTTCCGAATAAATCACAAAAACACTGTGGAAAATGTCCCATACAAAGCGGATGGGAGAGACACCTCATGCAGGAGATCAGAGGATTCAATTGAACTGTGATTTACGGTCCTCCAAACACGACTGAATCAAGTCTAATGCACTCCTATACTTGGTCTTGTGCAACAAGTGCATTGTAATGACTTGGTCTAGTCGGCAGTGAGAGGCAGTGACACAAAATTTCGTCTGGAATATTCTAGTTCAATGTTATTATCATGCTGCCAATGTACAACTCAAATTCCAGATAAGCTGAGGCTGAATAAACAACAAACAAACGCAGTTCTTGTGCATGAAAATTTTGACAGATCTTCTCTCCCGACGCCAAACAGCTTTTGTATGTTGTCACCTGACAGTGAAATTGAAGACAATGACAGTCAGAGGTATAGGTACTGCTCAATGCAGAGTGATATTGAAACCTAACTTTCAATCCTAAATGACAAGACTCACGCCATGTAGGAGTGGAGATGATAGGGTGCTTCTGAAAATTGAAATAGACATAGGGTGGATAACAAGCAGCATCCATCAATCATCTCTTACTATTCATCTGTTTCAGGTTAATTTGGCCCTGGAGCTGATCTCAACTGACTATGGGTGAAGGCAGGGTGCACCCTGAATATTGTCCATACCAGTCCAGTATAAAAGCCTTTTACTGACCCAGTATGACAGCAGAAACATCGATTCATATATACAGACATGGCGAGAGGTCAAGGTAAACCTTATTATCCCAGAGGGCAAAATTGTGGCACATTAAAGGTTCAATCAAAGTTAGATTCCTCAGTTTCCTAGAAAAGAGCACGTGGTGGTTCGTGGTCGGCATTGTTACAGAATGCATTGACATGGTGCTCAAAGGACAGTTTGTTGTGGATGGTGATGCCGAGATATTTATATTTTTGGTTCCTCCGCTGCTGCCTGGTTATTTAAGGTTACAGGAGTCAGAATAGCAACTTCCTAAAATCTACCCACATTTCTTACGTATATTTACAAATATAAATCCAACAGAAAGATGTTTCAGGCAGATATAAGGTATTGTTTGGTTAATATAGAAATACACACATCTTTATTGTTCCTAAGCTGATAACTAAATCACATGCCAATCACAGGATTTAAGAGTTCCAAAAATCTGTTTGTTTAATTTGCTCTGTGTGTAAAAGAAATGCTCTTTTGTTTAGATTTTGAGAGGAAGGGATTCTTGGAAACAGTATTTAAAAAAAAAAAAACTATTCTTGAATAACTCATGATGGAAGGTGGCTGGCATGCTGGTGACTATAAATAAGGCATAAAGTAAAAATAGGGTTCAAAAACAATATATAGCAATGGGAAACACTAGACTGCTTCAGAGGAAAATATGTTTCCAGTGTTGAGCCTCTTAGGTATCCTGTCACAGGCGTCACATTAGAGTATCCAACAATGTAACACGCACAGGGCTTATAAATAAACTGAACCTTGCACTTGTTTTCAATTCAAGGTTTCACAATAAAATGAAACCTGCTTCCCACAGTTTTTTCACTTTGACTTATTTTAGCTTGTCGTTGGAAAAAACAACAACAACATATTCCTCAATTGCAACCAGTGAACTGCTTTTTTCCTCTTGTGCTGTAATTTCATTTTCTCTGTCAATTTAGACGGGTTTTTTTTTCTTCAATCTTATAATATGTTATGCTTTTAAGATTTATCTGAACAATAAGTATCTGAAAAAAATACCAATAGTTCATGATATAAAAACTATGAAGCCACATAGAGTTTTCAGCTATTTTGCTGTAATTGAGCAAACAGCAGATATTGCTTCTATAACTCAACAATAATATCAATGTCATAATCAGCCAATGGTTTCAGTGAGGGGCGCGGCAGCAGATGTATTTTAAATCTCCAGCGGTAGACGAACCCGCCCATTCCTGTTCTCACTAGAGTGGAGCCAGCATCACAATTTCTCAGCGTCACATCAAGCCCATATAAAAGACGCACTCCTTCAGTAGCAACAGATGAAAAGACCTGCCTGAGCCAGCCTCGTCTGCAATATAAGCCCGTTTTATGAAATGTCTTCCAAGGGGATTTTATCTGCAAGATTTTACCCTCAAAGGTTGGTGGATGAACAATTGTTTTCCTGAAAGAAGTTATCTCTTTTTGATTCTCTCTGATGTATGAAATTGGGGATAAATCAAAGTTCCTTTTAAGTTTAGGTCTTACTTTTTGTCTTTTTAATATAAGGAGACATTTTCTTTGCTGGCCCCTGTTTCCTCACAGACAAAGAAGAACCGAACGAGAGACTATTATCCTCCGATGTTGCATTTCTGAACAGATGGATTTAAGACTGCTGGTAAACACAGCGTGCAAACCTTCTGACAGAGCACTGTTCAGACTGTAAGACCGACAGCGCAGCTCGTCCTGATGGGTTGTCTCAACCTCACCAGCGGAAACGAGACTTTACCCGGCAGGCACCCTTACACTGCGCAGACCTCTGTGCCTCTGACCGTCCTGGTGGGTATCCTCATCTTGCTGACTGTTTTTGGCAATGTCATGGTCGTAATTGCCGTAATCACATGCCGAGCCCTGAGAGCGCCTCAGAATTTGTTCCTCGTCTCCCTGGCATGTGCAGACATCTTGGTCGCCACCTTAGTAATGCCGTTCTCCTTAGCGAACGAACTTATGGGCTTTTGGTACTTCGGCAAAGTGTGGTGCGAGATCTACCTGGCTCTGGACGTGCTCTTCTGCACCTCGTCCATCGTTCACCTGTGCGCTATCAGCTTGGACAGATACTGGTCTGTCACTCAGGCGATCAAGTACAACCTGCGAAGGACCCCGCGGAGGATAAAAGGCACACTCTGCTTGGTGTGGGTGCTGGCCGCCATCATCTCGTTCCTGCCACTTATCACGATGAAAAAGGACGAGGGCAAAGAGGACCACCCCAAGTGTGAGATTAACGAGGAGAAGTGGTACATCATATTCTCCAGCACCGCCTCCTTTTTCGCCCCATGTGTCATTATGATCATGGTGTACGTCAGGATCTACCAGATCGCCAAGAAACGAACAAGAACTCCTCCAGGAGGAAGGCAAAGAGAAAGCGGCGGCTCTGAAGATATTAAGTTTGATATGGACGCTCAAGGGACCAAAGACAACGAGGAGAAAGAGGAGGACAACGGAGAGGACAACGGGCTCCACGTGGAGGATGATCCCTCCTCCTCAGACGAGAACGACAGCATCCTGTGCTCAGTGAAGAGGAAGAAAGACATGAGAACGGTCAAAGTGGCCCAGGTGAAACCCGGCGAAACCTCTCCGAAGGCGGAGGGCCAGTCCGCCGTGAGAGTGAGCAGGTGGAGAGGACGCCAGTACAGAGAGAGGCGCTTCACTTTTGTTCTGGCCGTTGTCATGGGCGTGTTTGTTCTCTGCTGGTTCCCCTTTTTCTTCACCTACACTCTCACGGCTGTGTGTGACGTCTGCTGCGTCCCAGAGACACTCTTCAAAATGTTCTTCTGGTTCGGTTACTGCAACAGCTCACTGAACCCGGTCATATACACTATATTCAATAACGACTTCAGGAAGTCCTTTAAAAAGATCCTTTGTAAAAGGGACAGAGGAGTGTTACATTTTTGGTGAGGTTACTGTGATTGTAAATATTGTAATAAAAGGGTCATTATGTAGCTGAAAAGAAGTATTTATTGAACATGTGCAAGAAGAAACTATGTGATGTAACTGTGAATAAATGTGATTGGTATTAATACTTTGCACGTACACCCTGGGAGACACATTTTCTATCCATCTGTGTTGGTTTCGTGACCGTATTTAAAGCAGTCAGTTAGTTACAAGATATATCGTCTGCGTCTTTCCCGTGCTTTAAAGTCTTCATCATTATAAATGACTCTATCTGGCAGAGAACTACTCCAATATAACTTGCAGAACTTGGGAACATTCTAATTGAATTGATGGTAATATAACACAGACATCAGGCTCAAATGACTCCTGTAAAACTCATCTTAGTTATGCAGCGTACTACGATACTATAAATCCACTGAAATATCAATAGTTAGTGAATAATCCGGGGCTGTAATTACATTATGACTGGAATTGTAGCAATGCGCTAACAGCAGTGATTATTTCGCAAAAAAGGAACTGGGACAAGGAAATCCAACCCTTTTTCTGTTTGTGATTCTCATTCAAATTGGACAGAATCTGAAAAACAGACAGTTGTGAAATCTTTACAGCTTTTGAGAAACTTTTTCTTCGAGCAGTAGAAAAAAAATAATAAAACATCTACTCTAGCCAACGGCACAAAAATAAATGGTCTTTAATCCACCATCAATCTGATTCTTTTATAACAAGCATGAGAATGAGACATTCATACAAAAAGACAATTAGGCTGTGGCACGCTAATATCTAACGTGGTTTATCATGAATTATGGCTCCTATCAGGATATTATTAAATCCTCCCCTGAAGTCAAACAGAAGTCGAGCAGCGACAGAAGGACGGGGTGGCTGCTGCAGATTACACCGAGGGGCCTGATATCCACACACGCTTATCAATTTCTTGTATTCCCACACACGGTCCGTTATCAGGATTCCTTGTTTCTTCTCCTTTTTTTAAACTCACTTTACAGCATTTCTTCGCAAATATAATTTCAGGCCATGACCGGTGCGTAAACCGGGAATAAAGCAAATTTCCCCATCCGTAATTGTTTTAACTGAGCAAACGTTTTCAAGAGCCACCTCTCATATGTACAGTAGAAAGGAGAGTGATTCCCAGGCTCTCTGGGACGCTGATGTTTTGAGATTCCTGCGGTACACATGTTTGGGTTCAACCATGTCTCAGAGTCTTAAAATACGACGTCTATTACTTACCACAAATGGCAAACCATAGACCTGACTATTGCTGATAAGGTTCCCACGGACAATCTGACAAGAGAAAAGGAGAAAAATCTTACTTGAGGCTTTGTGGTCACAAAATCTATTTTTGCAAGGCTGTGTGATCACGAAGGGGCTCTGTCAGGTTTTCGGATCGTTCCTACTATAACAGCACTTGCAAAGGCCGGACCAAAACTCTGTCAGAATTTCTGCTTGTGTAAATACTGAGCATTTATCAGCTAATATTTAGTATCATGAAATGCCTTAAAAAATGCTTCTACCTGGTCCTGAGTCACTGCACAAGAGTGTGTCGGGAGAATAAACTGCAGCGATTGCCGTTTGACTGCATCCTTTAATTATAATGACAATGTTCCTGGAGTCGTTTGCCATGCAAACAGCAGCTGGATGCATAAATTACACACTGACCATGAAAAGAGAAATTAAATGCCAAAATGCCTATTATAATACTTGCTCAAAAAGATTTATGAAACGGTGGATATCCTAAAGAAAAGAAAGGTTGAACTTGGCAACATCTTCCAATTGATTCTCTAAATGTTTCAACCCAAAATACTGACATATTGAATTAATTGATTAACCAAGTCTTTCTGGCTGTTTTAACACCTGAAATGTCTCAGCCGACGTCAGTGTGCATAATGGTTGGCCACAAACCTGTAAACGCTCGGTTTCACTGCCACTGGGATCTACGCATAAGTACACACAAGTCCTCTTTCATTGTCAACTAAGACAATGATTTATTCCCTCTCTGAAGGCCACAAAGCATCATGATTTATGGGTGTGATACCACAGCTTATAAAACGCTTCTTTATCAGCTGCGTCTGGCAGAAGTTCCCACAACTCTCCCGCAATGCTCCAGTCAGTGTTTTTATTTTATTTTACTCTCATCCCAAACTCCTACAACTCAATAAGAGCTGTTAAAGCTGCTAGCCGTGTATCTGAGAGTGGCTGCTTAAAGACCGACAGGAACAGACAGCATCCCAGACAAACAGAGTCAGACAGATGCAATGAGACTAGTCTAACAAGTTTAAATCATAGCTAGTGATGAATAGAGTGTTTTTAATTGAATGCCGGGCCATTCATTATGGACTGAGCACGATGAATCATGCACGCTGGAGCATACAATACTTCCTCCCTCTTGAATGGAAACGGATGCAGGATAATCAAATTTGAGTCTGATGGATGTGAGCAGAAGGAGGATCCGTTTTAATTCCGCTCCTAATCTCGGCTACATTTTTGACTCTCATGACTCACTACAGCAGCTGTGTTATTCTAATGTATTTCATGTAGAGTGGTGAAGTGTTGTGGTAAAGGCATGTGGCATTTGGTAAGATTTCAACAGCCACAGCGCACGGACCGTAATGGGATGGAGTCAATTTTTTAATTAATAGAAATTAGCTTTTTGGGGACTGAAAGTATCAAATTGAAGAGAAATATCCCAAAACCTAATGTGCTGCTTTGTATCACAACTTTATCACTCCCCATCAAATGACATTCGAAACGAGCCAATAACATGTGGAATGAGACCAAACATCCAGGTGGTCCGTCCTGGTTGTATAGGGCACCACTTGGACGGTGTAGTGGTTGGGGGGGGGGGTCAAAACCTAACCCAGCTCACAATGAACGAAGGCAAAGTACACTCCGAACACCCAGAGCAAACACAAAGAGACCAACAACCACTAATAGAAACAAAAAAATTGTCATAAGAGTTAAACGGAGGGTGTTTCACACAATGTGTCCCATGTAAACAAAATCATACAATGTGTTTTCTTTTGTAATGACACTCTTTTTACTTGTTTTTTTTTTTTTTTGATTTTATTGGAAAGTTTGGGCTACCTGTCTGCCTTGTGAGTTCAATTGTACGATCATATGACTCAGTTTACCTTTGAAGGGTGCTCCTGTGGTACAATGTTAAGTATTCTTGCTTTGTAGATTTTGTTTTCTGGTTTGTTTGACTGTATTTTGCGGATTTTTTTCCAGTAATTATACGGGGAAACAATGAGAACAGTTTATTTTCACCGATTTTTGTATATTTGTATATCATCAACATAGTAAAATTATCCATTGATTTAAAAAAACAACAACAAACAAACTATGTTTGACCGTCTTGCTCGTGTGTGAGATAGAAGAGAGAGAAGAGAGAATAAGTGCAAAATGTTTGCGAGTAATCCATCATGAAAAGCTCCCGAGAACCCCTTCATTTGTAAATCCATGTCCTTAAAAACACAAATGAAAACAGTCCAGATAAAAAAAAAAAACAACCACAATATTTATCAACATCTCGAGCAATCTTTTCACTCACTGGCTAATCCTCATTTCCGTGCTCTGACAAACCTGCTCCAGATCTATCTTTCTTCTTAATCCATCTTGTTCCATCTACACTAACGACTGTCTGCACAAGCACCAACCTGAAAAGTATATTGTTGTTGTACTTTATCAGCTATTTGTCAGATTGCCAACATCCATTGCACACCTCCACACAGATACAGCAAAGTTTACAGCGACATCTCGGTAAGCTCTAATAATGTATGCAAAGGCACCTGTTTGCAGTCACGAAGAGCAGCTTTCATGCGACAAACAAGAAAGCAAGACTGATTGTCACTATGGAATCATGACTCACAACAACTGGATGATTGAAGCAAAAACATGACATTATTACACCCTGTAAACAAGAGTGAAATTAGGATCTGAGGTTATTACAATGCAAACGCTGCTCGACCGTGTTAGAAGCAGTTTGAGGCGATAGCATGCATTATTAATAAAACGTAATCACTAAAGAGCCATTTTGAGCGGGAGTAAAGCACAATGTAATAATGTACTCTAGCCTGAATATTTCATCAAATATTGCTGTTCATTTGAGCTTGCCGTTGTAATTCCCGTGGCACTGATTTCACATGCGTCACACAGCATTTGCAGTATTTTTGAAGCACGTGATATATTGGCGAAGGAGATCAGCAATGAATTAAACAGCAGTAGTTGCGACTAAGGGAGGTACTGTCATCTTACAGCTAAAGGACCTGGCACTGAATTAAAACTTTGCAGAGTTTGCATGTTCTACCTTGACATGTGTACAATATGACAGTTGAGCTTTGCGGCTTGTGCATCCGGATGTGTGTGTTGTGACCGGTCCCTCCACAAGACATGTGGCTGGGAATCAAACGTTTGAAATCAGCTGAACGAAGGAAAGTGGCCAGTATGAAACTGTTCAATCTCTATGGAAACATGTCAGAAAAAGCTCTCCGGAGACTTTCTGTTATTGATAAGAAATAACAGTCTTGAGCATTTTACTTTTTATTATGTTTTTTTAATTTCCAACTTGGGATTTTACATGGCCTCCCTGGGAAAACTAAATGAAAATGATTACATGTAAAACACGTAAAAGGAGACCATGCCACAGGTGCACTACTTCCACGTTATTATGGAAGGAGATAGTCACATTCCGTAATAATAGACGAGGACAAATAAAGGAGTGAAGACCAAATTTGGGGCCTGTACACTCTAATTTGACACCTCATTCGCCTTCTCAAATATAATACTGCCCAGTTTTGTCACTGAAAATGTAGTTTGCTTGTGCGTTCAACTGAAGAGTACCATAAAAAGGAGGATTTCTGAGATACTTGATATAAAGAACTCTGCAAAAATAATGCACTGTAGTCAATAATCGCCCAATACGATCTCAAAGCCACAAAGCAGCATTTTTATCTTGCTGGCGGTGTCACTGAAAACAGAAACAACCATGTACGCTGTACCCAATAAAGTGACCAGTGAGGGTAAATGAAACTATACACGAGGAACATGGCCCCATACCTTTTTGAGTGTTTTACTTTGCTCCAGTGAAATCTTTTACCATGATTACTATCCTCCTGCTCGATGCTCTTCTTCCAATGCATTACCGATTACTGGTGTGTGAAAACAGCTTGTAGCATGAGTCCAAAGTAGAAGGCTCTGTTCCATGTACTTGCCACTGGCTAACACTGTTCTCTCATCAATGATAGATTTCTCATATCTCTTGGGATTTTGTTTTATTATCGCTTGCTTGGTCTGGCTGACGCAAGACAGGATGTTACTCTCCTCTGCCTCCCAGACTACAACATCATGTGGTAATCAATGGGAGACTTCCACAGGATCATTTCTGCTTCAAATGAACGGCCAAAAGGAGAGACTACCTTTCTCTGTAAATCCACGCCATCTTTTCACTTTCATTTTTAGCCTTATTTTACATGTTTCATCTGATTTTGGTTTATGACATTATGTTTTGGATGTTGTATGTGTTCTTATTTTCTGCTTTAGGCATTTGCTCATTGCTCCAATGAGCTCATGCGTGTGATAAGTCGGATTGTTTTACTTGGTTATATATGCGAATATATATCTATGTAATGCACGTTATTTATTAGATTTCATGTTTTATACATAGAGTTTAGTTACCCATATAACATATGGTGGAGGATAATACAGAAAAGGAGGGCTTAGCACATCAGCACACACTGGATCCATGTTTCTTCTTGCTTATTGGGAGAAAGCATTGCTGAAATGAGAGCTGGGATGTGGAGTGAAACACAGCATTCATAACACTTAGCAAAATAATGGGCAATATTGGTTTCTTCATAAATCGTGACAGCACTAGTCACGGACCGTAATATTATCTGAGAAATGACTTGTGATAAAGTCTTGTATTCTGGGGACTTTGAGCGTATGTGTGAATCAACATTATTGACGTTTTATGATAGAGGATGTCGCAGGAACCTGATACTTTCATGCTCATAATTTGGACGCTGAACTGAAATAGAGAGAGATGTGTGGATGTTGTGGTACATAGCTGAATATAATTTCCCCAAGTTGTTTCTCAAATCAATTTTTGTTCCAATATGATGTTTTCATTTTCTAAGAGTTTCCTATAGAGCGTCAAACATTTCCACCTCAATTCAAAATTCATGACTCCAGTGAATAACAATAGGCCACTGTTGATACATGGATCTCACAATCCATTAGTACATTTATTCTAATCTGTGATATCACAGGTATTCTTGCTTGCTGATTAGGAAAACTTCAATTTTTTTAACCTTCTATAGTTCATCAGAATTTCTGTTATTTATTTCACTCTGTTGATTGTTTCCATGACTGTCCTTATTTATTCATCCCTCCATCCATCCACCACATTAGTCTTAATTCAGAGTAGAGTTGAGTATAGTTGTGGAGGTGACACTGTGCATGAAGGGCAGGGCTCGTCACTCCTTACATGGCTACGACTGGCAATTACACACACATTCAAACCGATAAAGCCATTCTAGAGTAACTTGGAAGACCTGAAGAAAAAGACTAAACAGAAAAGGACAGAAAGAGCACACAAAGTTCAATGTGTGCAAAGATGGCCCGAGCACAGTTTTTCCAACATTAATTGTCATTTCAAGATAATGCATCAACCAGGTGAAGTGACTGGAAGGACAACATGGCTTACCAGTGTAAAGGGACAAAGAATTCCAGGCGGAGCACTCAGTGTTTTGCAGAACAATTTAACAAATATGATGTACAGTTATTTATTTAGAAGTAATAGAAAGAAACAGCAATAACAAATCTGGTCACTTGTCCTAACCCCAAAAACCAAATATTTGATTGAAATGTTTATTTCGAATAAGGTACGAAAACAAATAAGAAAAAAAGAAAAGAAAATCAACAACAAAATTTTCCTCTCAAATAAATAAATAAATGAATAACAGTAATAATAATATAAAAGCAATCAAGAAAAACATCATCAGATGAGTATTCGAAAAGGAGTGAGAAGAAGTAAAACGTATTTACTCTCACCCCTTGTCCCAAGTAAATAACATAATTACTTCCTTCCATCTCTCACACACACACACACACACACACACACACACACACACACACACACACACACACACACACACACACACACACACACACACACACACACACACACACACACACACACACACACACACACACACACACACACACGTCCTGTGCAGCACATAGAATATATATACATACACGTCCATTCATACATACCTACAGACAGACATAAACACCTATACCCACACACAAGCCCACAGTGCAAGGAAAGAAACGAACAATAGAAATAACCAAAAGAATAGAAATAACCAAAAAAATAGCCTAGTGATTGGCCACACCTTCTTCCTCATACCTTTTGTAAATCATATTTTTATATAGTATTTAAATATTCCCAACCTAATCAGTCACTAAAACAACTCGAACAGTGCAGGCTCTGGACTTTGCGTCTCTTTGTCAAGCCTTTCATTCACTAAATAAACAGTAATAGTTCCTCCAGGGCCACAGTTTAGCTGAGGGAAGACATTTAAGGACACACGCTGCAGCAGTCATTGCACTAAAAAAAGCACACAATGTAATAAGCCACTGCAAGTGAATATAGCATGTGGTGGTTGCAGTCTGTGCTGTAGATGCAGGTCAGCGGTGCAGTTCAGGTGATCCAGTGCATGTGAGGGCACTTGGGCCCGAGGAATCACCCTGCCTGAGGATGGCAGCACAGAGGTAAATCCCACCCATTATTGTTAGTTGAATGATGAAAAGGCAGTAGCATGTCCGATATGGAAATTATATTCTATTTTTGGGGCACTTTAAGGGTAGGGACATGATAATCTGATAGGTTATGACTGCCATCTGCAGACAGGTGCATAGAATTGCCATCATACACAGTATTAACCCCAAACTGGAAGAAGAAAAAAAAGGGACTTGCCAGGCCCCTATTTACTTCTTTAACTTGTTACGTTTAAAAAAAAAAATAAAAAAAAAAAATAAATAAAATTATCACGTTTTGCTAATTCACTCATTGAGGTTGGACCTGGGGTGCGCGCGCTGTCGCGCTGAGTGTACGTGCCGTGCGTGCCCTGCTTTCTCAGCCAATCACGTCCTAGATAAACAAAGCCTTGCGTCATTGTTATTGTGGTCGTCGGAGCTCCAGCTGCTCGCAGACATTTCGCCTCCATTTCGCTCGACTTTAGGCCCCTAAAACGCCGCGAAGCCACTCGATTACACGCGGAACGATGTCGCTCCAGAAGGACGGTTCACCCGACGAGAGTTTGCAGGGTAAATACCGACGATAAACAACATCTGCACGCTGGTTTCTGCTGGGGAAGCGAGCAGAGGCGTTGATAGCTGAGGAAAACAAAAGGGTAGCTGTAAGGGTCAGTCAGCAATCCTAATCCTGTGTAAAGATGAGTTATGTGTGTGTGTGTGTGTGTGTTTAGTTAAATAACCTCACATGAGATGATTAAACATGGTGATTTCTAAGGGATTTGGTAGAATTGTAATGGAGACCCTTGCTCTAGTTAGGAAATGATGTTTACTTGTACTGTTGCAAAACCAAAGTTGCCATCAAGCCAAGGACACGAGTCTGTATCTGTTCCTTGTTCCTTCTTTTCTCTGGAACAGAGGCTGGGTGATTTCCCTCCTGGTTTCACGTGCGTTCTGTGGATCTGCTTTCAGGTTCCTGGGTTGATTTGCATTTCAGTGGATCTTCCAAAACCAGCAGTCACCATGGAAGCCAGGAGCAAATCCCCACCACCTCCATCCAGGAGGCCGACCTGGAGAAAATGCTGCTGGACGCGCAACACGAGTCTGGCCGAAGCAGTTCCAGAGGAAGCTCCCAGTGCAACAGGTCTGTGAGAAAAGAGGAAGGACCATGTGCGTGCGTGTGTGTGTGTGTGTGTGTATTTGTGTGTTTTCACTCTGCTTCTTGGATTATACAGAAAATGAAGAAGTACTTTTTTTTTTTAAAGTCTGTCTTATTTATTGTCACAACAGTCCGATGAGAGCACAGACCCCACTTCTTCTGTGGAGAAGCTCAGAAGGCAGCAGCTCGCAGGTAAAGCTGACCTACATCAGAATCTGTTGTTGTCGCCATTATGTAAACAGCAATTCGACATGTCCTAACAGGCCATGCAAACATTCACTGGGACACAGATGTCTGAATCATCATTAACTGCTTCATCCCACCCCTGTCTTTCCTGCCCTGACAAGTCAAACAATCCGCTCTGATAAGAAGTTTTACAGCGTATTGGTTTTAAATCACCCATCGGAGGTGAGCCGATACTGACGATTCTTGACTCGCGTGTTGTTGCTTTCTAGTCCGATGAAGACTTCCAGGAGAGAAGACGGGAGGTGGAGAACTTAATGAAGAAAAATGTTGACTGGATCTGGGACTGGTCAAGTCGACCTGAGAACAACCCACCAAAGTATGTCGCCACTCAATCGTTTGGTCATTTCTGACACTGACATGGTTATTCATTGGTGCAGGCCTTTAATTTTTTAAGTAAATCCTCCAGCAGGTATAATAATTATAAAGACATTAGTCATAACTTGAATGCAATTTTGTCAACAATATTACGCGAATCTGATTTGCAAATCATTTTCATCACATTTGAACGGATGTCTTTGGGAGCGAAGGTGTCGGCGTGACCTTAAACCGGCTCTCATCGATTTTAATGGATTCAAAAACGATGAAAAATTCATGTGTTGCCCTGCAGGGAGTTCCTGCTGAAATACCCGAAGCGTTCGACCACTCTCAGCATCAGGAACACCAGTGTCATGAAGAAGGGAGGCGTGCTGTCTGCCGACTTTCTGAAGCTTTTCCTTCCCTCATTAATCATTTCTCACATACTCGCTGTTGGCTTAGGGTAAGCAAGAACGTTTAGTGCTTAATTATAGTCGCCACGCGGAATCTTCAAACTTGAAAACACTTTCTCGGAGCTCTTGCATTCAAGAGCTTTTTTTTTTTTTTTTTTTTAAAAACCAGAGCTGATGTGCTTTACTTGCACATGTAAATAAAGTATTTTAAAGTCCTTTAATGTACAGATGTTTTATTTAGAATTACCATGCAGGAGAACACAGATCTGCTGTGCGCCATCAGCGCTGATGCAAATAAACCTTCAATTATTAACTTACATGAATAATTGAGTGGTTGTCTTATTTATTTATTTTTGTTTCAAAGTGACAGATTCCAGTTTTGTTTTTCACAGACTGGTCCAATTAATTTACAATAAACTTTTTCAGTTTTCCCCGCCACACATTTTGTATGGTTGCAGAATAGAGGAGGGGATTATCAACACTAGAAACCAATTGTTTGCAGTAGTACATGTTTGGATAAACGAAACAAAGATCAGTGTCTTGCATGGAATGAAAGTAGGCAGAAAGAGATTTGTATGGAAATGATGTGTAGTGATTTTTAGCTTTAATCTGTAAAGGAAAAAATACGGTATAAGGGCATTGCACGTTTTGTAAATATGTTGTTTTTCCAACCACTGTGCTATTTCACAACCCTGTTTCTCTCCCCCGCAGGATATATATCGGGAAGCGTCTAACCTCCCATAACACCTACTGAGCGGGATGGTGGAACATTGCGACACCATGTCACCGTCATACGACCATCCTGGCATGCCTTAAAATGTGACCCTGGGACGATGAAGGGAGAGGTGGCCACGTGGCCTGCTTCAGTTAAAGGGAGAGCCCCCACACGGCTCATGCTACCAGCCGGGAGAGTTGTTGACCTGTCATTGATGCCCCCCCCCCCCCCCATGAAAACAACAGCGACCGATCCGCTGCTCTCTGCTTGTCGTGGAGATGAATGTTTTGCTGCTTCCTGCTCCTTAAATCTGCACGTTAGGGACCTGATATATATATGTTATACATCACTGCCTTTTTTTCGATTGCAATGATTACGTTTGTATTTTTAAGATCAGCTGTGAATCAAGAAAAATCTGATTTGACTGTTTTTATTTTTTCTTCCCAAGGCATCATTTGCTGTATGTTTAAGTAATTGCTCAGTTGTTTGTGAGGGAGAAAAAAAAAAAAGCACAGAAATGGTCCATTTGTTCATCCAGACACAAATAAAAGTTTCAAACATAAGTGATGGGAGTCACAGACTTGCTAAAGAAAGGGAACATGGATATATTTATACATAAAAGCAAAGGAAAAAAAACATGCAGATGAACACAATTAAAATTTTTATTGAACTTTGGTCAAAATAATAAACAAGTGAATACATTGCCACCATGTTAGGAATCAATGGACAAAGACAATGCAATATTATGTGTTTGTTTTAATGGTATCAGTACGTTGTTTCTTTGTGTGCGTGTGTGTGTGTGTAGTCAACTTTCATTTCTGCATTCACAACTACAGAGATAAGATCCACATTTGCAAAGTATGCGATTTTGAATTTCGAGTGACATCCCTGTGAGCGAGGGCACATGTACGAGGCCTGTCTGAACTTCCTACTTGTTACATGATTCGGAGGCACTCATCACAAACTGTATGATGTGCAATCTTCCTCCTCGGGTGTGTTGTCATAGACGGCCACGTATAGCAGCAGTATATGAGGACATAACTCTATAAAATAGGATTTACAAATAATGCACATGAGGTTTGTAAAACGTCTGGGGACAAAACTTGTAGCTGTCACTGATAGAAGTAGGTATTAAGGCTGCAGATTCCCTTTGTCCTGGACCCTAATCTTGTGCCATTTAGTTTCCAGTCCTGCATCCTGAAAAGACAAAAAACATTTTTTTTTTTTTTTTAAACTAAAACTTAAAATCTCTTGACACAAACACATCATCATCGGGTCGTCGTCTCCCAACAGTGGTTCTCAAACTGGCTGCCCTCAAGTAGTATTTCCTCAACAAGTTTGCTTGAGATCTGCTCAAAAAAAAAAAAAAAAAAAAAAAAAGACAGTGGTGTGACTGAACATGTTTCCACCCCTCTACAAACATAAAAAACATGCAAAAGCAATAAAACATGTTTTAATACATACTTCTAAATTTAAAAACACATCTGTAGTTTTAGTTTCTTTTATTATGTGGATGACAAGGTGTAATTGAGTAGATACAGTCAGTGAAATTATGTCACCGTATTGACTGGGGGGGGGGGGGGATAAGAAAAAGGGATGGGAGGGGAAAAAAAAAAGAAGAAAAAAAAAAGAAGAAGAAAGTTCACTTTCCAAATTCATGGCCTTTTCCACCAGTCGTCTGGCCTGAGTAGATGGCCAATGGGGGAATGTTACAGTTAGGTTTATCGGCCATTGATCCGCGCTTCAGAAGGGCCCGCAATCTTTGAAATGATGATACAACCTTGACAAGACGTCATTTTAAGGACTTCCAAGAGTTCTGTCGTTTAAATTGTGAAATGAAGGCTTAAAATGTCAACACAAACACCAACGTTCAAGAGTTTGACCTCTAGGGAGTGCCATTCCGTCAATTAGACCCGAATTGGACTTTCTGGGTCAGGGGATGGGAGGGGGGGGGGCCATGTTGATTGCCCTGGTGCCTAAAGGCAAAAAAACAACCTAAGGTCAGACTCAAAATATAACAGGCCTATGGATCAACCTCCTGTGGCAAAAAAAAAAAAAAAAAAAAGTAGACACGTGCTTTCGAATTCTTCACCAGGAGGACAACAAGGCTGTTTCTTCTTATACAGATAGACAAGTAGTAGGCTTAACTACACAGGTACGGTAAAAGCCCTATCCTCTGGAGCCCCAAAATCTTCTAGTTGATTTTGTCCTGGAAAATGTACAAGTTGTTGGTGGCTGCCACAGCGATCACGTTATCTTTGGGGTGCCACGCAGTGTGGAGGATCTTCTTGTTGAAGTCCAGGCTGTCCACGCTGATCTCGTCCTTCTTCCTCTTGCCGCCGGTGGACACTTTGCGCGGCTTCAGTGTGGCCCGTGGTTTGCTGCTCTCCCGAGACGCCTCCAGTGTGATGTCCCGCCGGG
The DNA here is from genome assembly GCF_963383615.2 of Lipophrys pholis. Classification (NCBI taxonomy): domain Eukaryota; kingdom Metazoa; phylum Chordata; class Actinopteri; order Blenniiformes; family Blenniidae; genus Lipophrys; species Lipophrys pholis. The sequence continues at coordinate 9,294,009 of NC_137642.1, read as the reverse complement.
TGTTGCGGTCGAACATTCGGAAGAAGTTGTTGTAGGAGCCGGTCATGATGGCACTGACGCAGAGAGGGAAATTAATCCACCTGAAGTTTCGCTCGGGATTGAACATTGCGGGCGGCGCGTCGTCACTTACCTGTCACTGCCGTTCCAGCAGCACTCAAACTTGTCAAAGATGCAGTCGTTCTCATACAAGGAGCAGAGTTTACTGCGAAGGTATTCGTGGACCTAAAAAACAACAACAAACACAGCTTCTGGTAAAAACGGCCTTTTCATAATCTTGGGGACATTTAGGCCTCCATTTCTTTAAGGAAGTAACAACATCCGCTTTTCAATAAATGCTTAACCAACCAGTTTCGTCATTTTTGAGGGAAATAAAAGCATAATATTACTTCTGATTGAACTGAAAAAGTAATGATGATCACAGAAGGATGAGGTTATTTAAATTTTTTTCTTTGACGAGGATCCTACCGTTTTGGTAAATAAACAAACTATACGCGACAAACCTCGTGCTTTTCACCCCTCACTTTTTTTCAATAGTCGTGTATAGTTTAAATTGCGTGGATTTAGATGTAGATGCGTTATTTGATGTTGAAATCGGTTTTCAGACGGTTCACTTTACGAACAATTTGGTTCATGAACAGTTTTTCCAAATCATAAACGTCGCCGCACGCCAACTCCAGTGGTGAGGAGGTTGCCTGGCAACAGCAAATCATCACTGTGCGCAGTCAGTCACTGCAGCCCTACAAAGTGGACTGGATTTTGATTTTTGCAATATTTCTCGTGAAACCTTCTATGAGCCACCATGAAAGCCCAAACAGGAAATGAAAAATAATGACAAGAAACAAAGTGAGGGGAAAAAAATTAAATAAAACGGCATCAGCATCTCAGATCTGATCAAACAGTAAAACGCCTTCCCCTCTTACCCAACCCTAACCCCTACACCCTTAAGACAATCGTCAGGACAGGTTACATTGGAAATAAGTGTTTTTTTTAAATAATAATCTAGCTTTTAGTTTCTACATTATATTACATTATACTTCTAGTTTTTTTTTTTGCACAATATATATACACATTTGGAGCTTCATTTTGAGGGTTACGAGTAGATTTTATATTGTTAAAGGAAACTTTAAAAACACCTTTTGCTTCAAAACCTTAAAGCTGTACTTGTATAAATGTAAATCTTGCAGATCTATCAATACAGGGTTGATGCCAGTTATACATCTTTTTTTTTTATAGAAAAAAACAAAAACATTTGGACGCACCTGATACGTCTCCACTGGCCTGTTCTCCATGTTGAGGTCCCAAACTTTGACAGAGAGGTAGTCACGTGTCATCATGTAGCGTCCGCTGTGACTGAACTTCACATCTGAGATGGAGGAGATGATCTCAGAGAAAAAGGACCTGCTGCTGGGATCCTCCGGCTCCTCGAAGACTGCAAACAGAAGAGAGAAATCCTCAGAAACGCTTCCTACAATCGCGCTCGGTTTCATTGGACTGTGACAAATCCAAATGGAACAATCTGTATAAGTATGTTAAAAAAAAGAAAAGAAACAGCAACTATACGAATGATTGAATTGACAGACTGATTACTGGAAAAAAAAAAAAGAAAAGAAAGGACGACGACACTAGAAGTACTTACACTTTGAGTGCCTATCGCAGAGCGCCGCTGCTCGCATGTCACACAGGCGGATGGTGCCTTTGCTACTGCTGTACACGAATACATTGCATTGGTGTGGATGGCACTCAGCAGCTGTGATTACTTCTGTCAGTTCCTCCATGTTGGCGGGCTTTATGTCTACAATATCTGGGAGCACGCCGTTAAAGGAACCAACAAGCTGCTGCTTCGGTACAAGACGATGCAGACACAGTGAGCCAAGTGTCACACAAACGACTGGAAAAAGGATACTAAAACTTCTGTCTGTGATTTCCAAGTGCCATAGATTTATTCTTAGGTCATCTGCAGAGAGGTAAGTTTCATGATCACTATTTACAGAAATGGAATTAATGTGATAGGTGTGCGCATTTGCAAAGATCCTCCGAGGGCTTGCTTCTACCATGAGGCCCATTGGCATCAGGACTGGTACCTGAAATAATCCACATGCACGGTTAGAGAAGAGCTGAAAACACAAGCCCGTTTCAAAAGTCAGGTGCGCGTAATATGGAATCAAACGTACCCGTAAAGAGGTGATTCTAAAGGGGTCTCGGAGTCGCCCGTCTTCATCTTTCAGGTTGTAACCTTCTGCTCGTTTGTCTCTTTCACTTATTTTCCACAATTTGATAGTTTTATCTGACGAGGAGATGTGAGCGGTTCAAGTTGAGTTGCACAGTTTCACAGTCAATGTATTAGTATTCAAAGCACAGTTAAAAAAAAACTAAAAACAAACAAATTACACCTTACCGTTTGTTGAAAGTAGAAAGTGAGCAGCATTTTGTTGGGGTAGCCATCTTATTTTATTTATTTTTTCCTCGATTTCTAAACTTTTCAAATAGTCGAATTCTGGCTCGTGACTCTGAAAAGTGCTATAGACGTTGTACTCCCCGCGGAGGTGTGGACGATTCTTGGACTAAGGAAAAAAAAAAAAAAAGAAAATTAATAAAATAAGTAACAGGGTAAGTAAAAAATGTTTCCCTCAGTTCCTACAAGTTGAATGGAAAACTGAGCTGTGGGATACGAGTCCCTTGTCCTATAGAAGCAGCTCCTAGTGTGGCGATGTATTTCACTACTTTTTCACTAAGCTGGCTCATGTGAATCTCTATAATTTTAAATGTCGTTTCTTTAACATTGTGACTTTGTTCCCCCTACACCGTTTCTCTCCCTGTACTTTCTGTAGGTACGAGGTCTAGTGCTGCTGGCTTCTGTTGTACTGACCCAACGACCATGTCCAGAGTTTCCCCTCCACACAAAACTGCTCAAAGAAATTGGCTGCCCACTTCCCAGAGGTGTCTTCCTGTAAATCAGCATCTCCCTCACCCCCCCCTGAACTCATGCATTTCTCCTAATGTGGTGTGTGTATGAATCTAAATCTAACAAGCGTGACGTCCTGACCCTCATGTACAGAGTGTGCTTTGACGCGACGTTGATTTGCTTTGTAAACAAAATGTCATCAGAATCTTACCTCCTGTTCATGTTGGAATATCACTACTCGGCCTCCTTTGTCTCCAGTTGCAAGTAACTCTCCAGAGTAATTGAACTCAACCGTTGATATTATGTCAGCTGAAAAGACACAAATAACCAGGAGTGAGACAGACCGATCGGGCTTCACGAAAAACATCCACAGTTGAGGATTTCAGTGGCAACAACATCAAACATCCGATAAAGGACTTGGACTGCAGCTCCCTGTGATATGCATTAATTAATCAGCTCTTCTGTTGTTTGCATGCGGTGTCAGTTTGATGATAAATCTACTGATTTATAACCTGCCATGCATTTGGCTGGCCTCACAGTCACTTTCACACTTTCAGTGGGAGGATGTTGGAGAGCAAGGCAGCCATTCTAAGACCAACGGCAGAACTTTTGAAGAGTTTTACTCTTTTAGATTGCAGGTCTTGATGAGCGCAGTGAGGCATGACCTATGCACTATGAATGAATGTTAATAAACACTTACACCATGACATTTATGTAAAATAATATCTTTGAATGTTTGTACATATAGTCATTTCCATTGCGTCCACAGACAAATGTATGTATTTTATAGTTTGTTAAACATCATAAATACAGGTATACGGGGGGAGGTTTACAGAGCTGTGCATGCAGAACAAGCAAGACAAAGATGATTGACTGGGGAATGTAGAGAGTCAATGTGGGACTCCCCAGCGTGCTTCTGGACATGTTCTGGGGTCAATATGAAAAAAAAATCAAAGAGATCACGGACACTCTGTCAAAAATAGTTTAGTTTGATACATGTCTGTGTACTTTGACAGACACAAATAGGAAACTATGTGTCGTAGGCCGTGGAAAAACCCCTCCATATATAGCAGGATGTGTGTATTTTGGTCGAAGAGCTTAGCCTCCACCAACACAGTGAGTGTAGCAGCGAGGGGAATGCTATCTGGTCCCCGTGGCAGTGATGGGACTTGACATTTATGACAGCGAAACGAAACGTGCGAGACGCGCAAAGGCTGATGAAATGAACGTATGAATGAAAACAAGCATGATGTCACTCCACAATTTATGGACGCAGCACATTGACGTCACGGACGCGGTCGCTCCCCTTTAATAGCTGCTAGCGAGCTAGCATCCCGCTAGCCCTCGACACACGCTCATTCGCAGGCAAAGGGCGTCTGTGCAGCCGATCCACAAACACCCCCGCGACAACCGCGACCCCTGTCCAGAAAGTGAAAAGCCGTGCGTCCACGCGGCGCGACCAGAAAGCACATTCAAGACCAGCCGCTGTAGCTAACGTTAGCCACATACCTTCCGCAACATCTTCATCTATCGCTCCTTTCACTTGCGAGAAACACCACTGGAAATCATTTCCTCCTGCAACTCCTGTTGAAAAACAAGCAGAGCGTCACTTGGCGTGTGGCTCATTTTTTTGCGTAACTGTGGGAAAAGACCGGTAGAGTGACACAGGAATGACAATTAGCATCGTTAGCCGTGGCTAAGCTAAACGTGCAGATTCAGGCCATCACAAGTGAGGTGGCTCCTTCTTCTCCTCCCTCCAAAAAGTGGCTTACCCGCCATTGCTTCATTTAGTAGCTCTTGCTGTGCACAGCCTCCAATACCAAATCAACCAACGCGGCTTGCTCGGGGGAGAACGATAGCATCCACAATCAGTGTGCAGACTCGGGTCCGGATCTGTCAAGACCACGGAAATTATCCCAGATTTTTTTTCTTCCAAAATGGCGCACAGTACATGGAGAGGTGACGTCATGCAACACATGCCACATCCTGGCCGCATCCATCCTCCTCCTCATCACTTCATCTCATCTCGGTTTATCTCGGTTTTAGACACAGTCCGTTTAATTTAAGGGTAAATGCACGCAAATGTTCTCCCGCCGAGGCTCCGTGAAGCCAAATGCAGCTGGGCCCCGCGAGGAGCAGAGCAGAGAGCAGACATCACTGTGCAGGTACTGCCCACAAAGTTCAGTTAAATTGAATGAAACTGTAACAACATTAACACGTTTCCAGCCGCGTGTCCACAGGTAATATACTTTATTGACATCGTTTGCAAAGCAAAAGTCAATTTACGCACATTTCGACTTTAAAACTGCAAAAAAAAAAAAAAAAACTTTCCATAGAAGAGGAGTTTTGTGTTTGTTTATTTGAGTTCATGGGCCACGTGTCTGCAGTGAAATCATATTTTTGAGTAAAGTGTAACTCTAAAATGTGTGGAAGTTAGTTTTGAGGTTCTCCGGCTTGTATTGGGTGGTCAGTCGGTGACATCTAGTGGTGAAATGAGGGAAGTTCACTTCATCTGTGACTCTACAAAGGTGTATTTATTTGTAATATAGTAAGACTATTGGAGTTTGTTTTGGAGTTAACATTTGCTATAAAGGCTACAGCTTCTCCACAACACAGTATTATCACCGCTTATTATTCAACTCAGAAATTACAGGCACTTGTCTTTTTGTGCGTCATTATGTATATATAAGTATGTATAAGTGTAAAGAAAGTGGTCAAATTGAACACATAAAATAAGAATATATGAGTATATAGTGTAAAACTTCTATATTAAGATTCTTGTCGCACTATTTTTTCAACTAGATTCCTATTTGTTCTCATTTTTAGACATTTAGCATTTTGTGTAGCATTCTTTTCTCTGTTCTTTATTCGGTTTTTTTATTTTATTTTTTACGGTGATGTTTGTCTACAAGGAAGATGGAATTTGGATTTCACTGTGTGTTTTGTATGTACAGCAGATCGACAAAAAAGTTTGACTTTGACTTTCAACTTTGACTTATTAGATGCACTTCCTTCTTAAGGAATCGGCCAAGAAGTATGCTGCATGTTTATTTTTTATTTTTTTTTGGGGGGGGGGCGCATACTTTTAGCATAGTGATGCAAAAAAAACAAACAAAACAAAAAATAATAATAATGTTATGCAAAATGGATGTTAGCGTTAGTAGTTATTTTTGTTTTTGTGTTTATTTTTCCTGCAAAAAGCACTCTCTGCAAGGTGGGAGCTGCTGTGAATTGGGAACAATAATTATTACCCATAGGGGCTGATTGCATAGTAAAGAGTTATACTTTATACAGAAAGGCCCATGTTGTGTGAGGATAGAAGATTTTTTGGCAACCTTTTAGTGATCATAATATATTATTTTACCCTTATTAGTGCTTTATTTTTTAAAGGAACTAACTGTTTCACTGTATTTACTGTACCAACTTATGATTCTGTCAAATAATCTGTATTTATGATACAGTAAGTGTCCAAAGCACAAGTGGTTATGAGTTGTGAGCGCCACACAGAGATGTTTTTGTACTTTTTTGTGTGTGTGTGTGTGTGTGTCGGGGGGGTTGGGGGGGTTCTGCACCCACAGATTGTCCTGGAGGTGGCAAGAGAATAAATAGGGATGTACCCTGAAAGACCTGGACCAAATCTCACCAAAACCTTTCTGCCCGGTAACTCTCGAGCTGCACATCCCTCTCATCACTCACACCGTGATCTCGTGGGGGGAAAAGCAGCCCAGAGGGCTGGAGGTTAGCTCCAGTGTACACACACACACACACACAGACACACACACACACACACACACACACACACACACACACACACACACACACACACACACACACACTGGATTTACCCACGAATAGATAGAAATAATATGGTGTGTGTGTGTGTATGAGTCTTAATCTAACAAGTTGGATGCATATTTGAATGTCCTCTTCAAACTCAGTAAGTCCTGAACAACAACCGCGTCGATACCTTCTCTCGTTCAAAAAAATGCAAGCATGGTGACCACGTTATCACTATATTAATTGTCACTTAAGAAGAAGGCTCCTGACATTATCACGACTAGTGTGCACTAGATGGTTTTGCTTGTCCTCTGAAGCCTTCAGCCACTCAGTAAGTGGGAACATGTCGAGGTCCACCAAGACAAGCAAGACCTGATACCAAAGCGAAAGCTGAGCTCCAACCATACCCAGAATATAGGATATGTTTATTATTGAAGAAAGTCTTTTTACATTTTACATGCTGTTGCATTTGTTTTTTTTCTCTTTTGATCAATTACCTTTACAGTGATTAATTAAGACCCCCCCCCCTTGACTTCAAGTGTATTAATAAAAACAGGAGAAATACTTTCCATCCCCCATCGCTGCGTGAAGGTAAAAATGTTTGAAGAAAGCCTAATTTGCAATTTAATAAACCGCAAATCCTAATTGTTGTGTACCTTCCATTTATCATATTTTCTTTTTTTTTTTACAAGTTGGGGTGTTGTGGCTTCGACTGCGTGTGTGTGTGTGTGTGTGTGTGTGTGCGCCGCCGTAGCTTCATCAGGTATAAGGAGAGGTGTTGACTTTATTCCGAGCCTCCAGTAACACCACTGACTCTGATAGTTCCCCATCCCGGTGGGAATTCATTATAAGACAGCTAGAGGCTGCTTGTGGATGGTTACTGTGCTGCCCGTATGTTAACTTGTCGCTATCGCGCAAGGCAAACATGTGGTGCAGCTGCTTTCTCTGGCTGTGGGCAACCTGGAGAGATTGATTGGTGAGCCTTCTGTTTTATCCAGGATCAGGGCCACATTCAGTAGACACGGTGCCTCCGGAGAAGCAGCCATTTTCCCCAGAAAATATGGCTCATTACAAGCGCAGACAAAATGAAGGTATATTGACTTTTTAACATCTTACAACACACCTATTCCTGGGCCGTTTAACAACGGGCTTTTGTTACCCGGGAAATCTTTATTTGATTTAATCCTCGTGTAAGTGGATAGGAAAGAGAAGAAGAAGAAAAAAAAGGAGCGCCTGTTTTAACAAGGGCTGATCCTTTGATGAAGTCAAACGCCGCTGCCGTCTTCATCTGTTGCCGTTTGAATTTACACGCAGAGGCGTGAACGTAAATACCAATACACACTGATTTGCACCGGGTGCACACAAACACACCCTTCCCCCCACGTTTGGTCCATCAGACAGTTTTTTTTTTTGTTTTTTTTTTAACACAAACCATTGGCCAGTGGATGTGTCTGCACTGCTCAGGGGCATAAGCTCTGTCCAGACCCTCAGTCCTAACTCTCTCTCTTTCTCTCTCTGACACACACACACACACACACACACACACACACACACACACACACACACACACACACACACACACACACACACACACACACACACACACACACACACACACACACACACACACACACACAAACAGCAAAGACAAACACAATCAATTATTCAAGACTCTTGTTTTGGCTCATGTGTTTTTTTTTCTTCTTTTCTTATTATTTCTCTACTCTTGCTTCTATAGCATCCTCTGGCAACTTTAAACAGCCAGGAGGCCAGATGAGTGAGATATGAGGCCTGATGACTGGAGGTTCTCCGCATGTCTTTGTAATTTAGATGGCAAGAGTATAATTTGCATGCACGGCCGTCCACATTGTCTTCATTGTCTGAATGAGATTATCCTCACGGCTTTTTCTGCCACCGAGGCTTGTCAAAGGCCTGGCTCGGAAAGACAAACCTTTGTCTCCGTGTTTATTTCCCCCATGAGTGGACATTTTCAGCGTGGTCATTTAGTGCGTGTCGGCGCTCACGCCGAAGCACACAAGCGATCTGTGTAAACAGCTCCACATTGTTTACTTTTCTTTTTTTTTTTCTTTTTACTGTGTTTTCATGTCTCGCACCTCTAAAGCCATCATCTCTAAACGACAGTGAGCGTTGTGCAGTTTAACGTGCAGGGTACTGTCCTTCTTCAGTGTGCAAATTTGTGCACTAGATGGCACTATGGCACTTATTATTCAATGCCAGGAGATGATTTCCATTTTGGAGCATAAGTGTGTGTGTGTGAGTGTGTGTGTGTGTGTTGCTGACACAAGTGATGATCACAAACAGCTTGTTTTCCCTGAGCTGATGTTGATAGCATCATAAAGAACTCCATATCTCCTTGTATTTATTAATTAACTGTTTGACCTTTAAGCACAAAGCCATTGTTTTGATTTCCACAGCACAAGTTTCATATGAAATACGTTATGAAAAAGCTGAAGTGGACCACTCCGGATCCAAAGTTTTTTGTTTTATTTTGCATCGACCTCTCGAGTCTGCTCTAAGTTGACAGATTGAGGAAAGTTTTTTTTTGTTGTTTTTTAAAAAAAAAAAAAAAAGAAGAAGCTTAATTGAACATCAAACAACACCTACTCTCCCGAATCAATGAAAACAGAACACAATCACATGGAGCGGACATATTAGATGTGAATCCTTGCCGCGATGATGTCCTTGTAACAGATCATATTGTAAATAAGATGGGTTAAATTGCACTTGTAGCTTCCCTTCAAACAGTCAGGCTATCCTCCTGGGGAGACAAGCGAGTGCTGCCGACTCGTCTTCTAATAACGCGAGACAATGAGATCCCAGCTCATAACATAGGCCTCTACTATATAGAACAAGTAGTGGGGGCTTAGCAGCTAATAAAGTGGCAAGTCTTCAAATCCATGTCAGAGGAGCAGAGTGCCACGGGGACCTTTCATAACACTTGTATGTGCAGGTTCCAGTGCAGTGTAAAGGTTACACATCCACATTGTACTGATCTAACCTGATGAATTGCCTTAAGCCCCACAAATTTCAAGGCTCTGTTTCTTATTTAAAGAAGCAGAACTGAATAATTCTCCCACTCTCTAAAAGATGACAGGCGCAGACGGGAATGTGGAATGAATGTTTGAGATTCAGTGGAAAATCTACTGTGTATACGCCTCTCCATCGAATCTGCATGAACGAGTGACATTTCTAAGTCTCCGGTAAATTTAATTTAATCTCGCCCCTTGTTTTATGTCTGATAAGCTTGTTTGGGTTTGTTTTGTGTGTGTGTGTGTGTGTGTGTGTGTGTGTGAGGGTGATTCTACTTTTTCGGGAATTATAATACACATCAATTTTGTTAATTGAATCGCGCTGCCCTTTGAGTTCACAAAACACAGCCTCAGTAATTAGCCTTGATTGCCTGGTCTGTGTTTCATAAATTGTCGCTCCCGCTTTCTCTCCAGTGAACCTGTCCTTCACTTGGAGCACAGACACTCCTCCAGCATTTCCACCCACTTTGTTTGTAAGTCTTTGATCCACAGTATTCCAGTTAAAGTTACACCCATGCCGCTGCAAGTTGAAACTTTCAGCATTGTTGCTCAGGGGAACCTTATACCCGTGGCGCCTTCTGCTTTTGTCCTTCCCTTTAGCAACAGAACTCTCCTATGGTCCTGGACAAAAGACTACTCACGACACCATTTTATGATCTCTGTGATGATACCGTTTCCTTCTCCTGTTCGTATGTTACTGTGGCCGGGCTCATTTTAATGCAAAAAATCTTATGTTGGAGAAGGAGAGGGGGGGAAAAAAAAAGAAAAAAAAAATCATTAGGCATGATCCCCGGAGACAGTTGTAGAGAAAGGAGGAAGAGGTGATGGAAGTTAGAAAGACGACATTTTTTATTCTGGGATGCAACAAGAAAGACAATTTAAATCAGTTGCTTTCACTACGTGTACGTTAACATAGGAGTGTAAAACAGGTGCTGCCAGGTTGATTACCGACACACAAAAACAAGAAAGCAAAAGTGTCACACATGTTTATTTGCAAATTCTCATCACTTTTACTCTGAGCCACACCACACTCGGTGTGTTTGTACACGTACATGTATATGACAGGCTCTTACAGTTGCCTGTGTTGCCGGGTTACACTTGCATGTTAAGTATAATTGACGCGACATTAAAAATCATTTTCTGCAACAACCCTCCAATCTGGTGTGGAAAAAACACTTAAACGCAAGACCAACAAATACGGTGTATTAAAGTGGGGTTGTAAAGTGCCGCGATGTCTTGCCTCTCCAGTCTGTCTAATCACTATGTGAGTGAAACATTCATGGTACACTAGATCAGTTCAATATTTAATTTCTCAACAAAGACTACATGATGGAACAGATGCTCAAACTTTGTATGTTTCTCAGGAGAGCAAAACTCACTTTCATGGCGCTATTGAGCGCCGAGATTCTGATTGTGTACAAGCGTCGTGTTGACTTGCGAGGGCTCCTCACCTTATGCACTAAACGTAAAGTCACGGATGAAAAAGATGCTCAGGCACACTGAGTGTATGCAGCCAGTCGCTGTTCAAACCACGGACTGAATACATCAATTGTTTACATCTAGGGGCAGTGAAACCTCATGCGTGGAAGCACATTAGAGATGCGCCAAGGCTGCCCTTTGCCTGTATGTCACATTTCAAGTGAAAATTTGACTTGGCATGTTTACATAGGATTTCTTCATCTCCTTTCGAAAACCCCTATGGGCAAGCTGAAGGTGAGGGGAACTAAGATTATTATCCCCCGTTTCTCTGAGGAGCTTTTCTTTATGCACACCCTCACAGATGTCGACATTTGGTTAGGCGGTGTACATAGAAGCCCCAGATTATCTAGCGCTCCAGGAAGTCTGTTTAGCTAAAGTTAGGAGTGGTTACTTTCCTGCACCTTTCTTCATTTGGTGCTGAGTAACTCAGAGACCCCGTGTGTGCTTTGTCATACATCTGTGTTAAACTGTGTGTTTGAAAAATTTTAAAAAATACATAAAAATCGGAGGGAGGGGCAGGGGGGGAGGGCGTTGTTTGAAATTGGCTGTCCGTAGGTCTTAGTTGTACTGATGTTCACATCAGTGGGCTCCGCTTGTGCAGATGTAGACCTCGTCGCAGGAAGCGTAACAGATGGTGTACTATATGTCATAATGCTATAAAATCCAACAGGAATTGACAATTGAAATCCCACCCTGGAGTTTGCCTCTTTTAGCTTTGGCATAATCTTCTCAGGATTTCAATTGCAAAGTCAAAGAGAATAGTCTAGCACATGGGGACTAGTTATCTGGGGCAAATGCGGTCTAAGGTTGACAATGCAAAGGCTATGTTTATGTGCATCACACTTGCTATACTGAATGTTTCCCAGAGTGCAAGAACATCCTCCCCTGAATTCTATTCCTCTTCCCACGTCCCAGTGCTGCCGTGGAAAGTAGGCCAAGTGAGCACCAGGGCGTTGCTTTTTTAAGATGATCAGTTTGTCAGTGTGTTTTTGTGTGTGCTCAGGATGGCTATTCATGTGGCTTGACTCTGTAGAACAAAGACCAGCATTATACAATTTGCAGCACTTCCAATAGCAAGGAAGCGGGAGAGGTTGGAAAGTAGGGACAGGACAAGTGCAGATGAAACAAAGGCAAAATCTGGCTTGTACTCTAATTCATTTACTTCCTCTTTTCCACCTCTTTGTTGCAGCAAAAAGGTCCCTTGCCAGTAACACTCCTCTGCAGGATCATACTGTACTCTAGTTGGCATGGCTTATTTTTAGCTATTGCTGTGCAGCTTTCACCTTGACTCCCTCTGTCTTGACATCATAATTAACATTTCTGTTAATAGTAACACAGTTCAATATTAATAAGGATCTCTGGCTGAAATCAGAAGCCACTTGTTCAGTGGTATAATGAACGTTGCTGCATCGCTCCTGTATGAGACACCTCAGCCACCAGCCGCCATCAAGCAGCCACCTTAATGATGGTAATCCATGCATACAGAATTAACAAGGCACTGATGCAACATGTTGAAAATATACGTTATGAGTGGAGGAACCTGAGAACTTTTTGAGTCCTGCAGGTGGGGCAGTGTCTCTGAAAGTTGGCAACACCTCCATCACAGGGGTCAACAGGCAAATTAAAGTTCTCCTGAGTGTTTTGAGGCAAAGGCCGCAGCCTGTTTGGTCATGCACGCACAGGCTCACTTAAAAAAAAAAAAAAAAGAAAAAAAAAAAGAAAGACAGAAAACGCGCAAGGTTAAAGCTGATACCTCCCGTTTTGGAGGCCACGACGCTCGGTGCAACATGTGCCCATATCATACTTACTGATGAGATTTTTTTCCACCCCTTGAATGACCTCCAAAGTCAGACTTTTACAAGCCTTTTTCTCGGTGCCACAGTCTATTTAGCGAGGGAGGCGCACGCATTGTAAGTTAATATGTTCCGATTAATAGCTGAATAATCAAATTCTCCTCATTCCTGTCAACGCCGCCGACAAACGTGAGGCAGCGTGATGACTTTTTCCCCCCTTTAAATAACATTTTTAGATGGGCCAACAAAACAGTGATGGACACAATCAAGACGGAGCAGTATAAGAGCGAAGGTACCCTGGGTATTTGGTCATGTGTATTTTGGTCTAAATTTCCAGGGGATATTTTAGATGTTAATAGCCCTGAAGTGGTCTCGGTTTCTTATTTAATTTCTCTCGCCTTCTTTAAATGTAATTCGCCCACAGACTGCGCCGCGAGGCTCTAAACCGCGCAGAAACTCTCTCATCATTTCCACAGCAGAATGGAAATGCAAATTGTGCGCACGGGCAATGCCCTTGACAGAACTCACCACTGCACACAATTAACATGAGCACTCTGACAGAAGTTAGTGACGAAATGTGAGGTCACAACAGCAGTCTGTCAGGAAAAGAAAAAGTATCGATGTTTAGTTCAAATGCTGCGCGTAAAAAACGCGTCTGAAATGGCACACAAGTGGACATCGCACAATAATAATATCAATAATAATTATTATTATTATACAATAATAAGAATAAATTTAATAACACGCTCGCCACTCGTCAAACGTTTATTTTCAAAAAATGAATTTCCTATTACCCCCCCTTTTGGAAAGCGACTTTTTAATTTACTTGAAACGTATTGTTCTGATGTTTTTTTTTTCTCTGCCTAAAATCATTTGTCCCGATTGTAAACATTTTGTTTGACCCGGGAGGACCGCGGAGGGTGCTCTTTGATAAATCTAAGTTGAGATTTAGCAATCTTGTCACTGAGGAACACAGCTGCCTCATATCGACACAATGATCTCAAGTGTAACCAACGAGGGGCGCTGTCCGTCTATCAGCTATAACTACTTGACATGGATAGGCTACATGATTGATATCGTCACTCTTGGCCATTTGTGTTTTATTGCTATAATTAAAAATAACGTGTAAACTGTATTTTAACATAATATTTAAATATGCCAGATCGAATTTCGGCTGTGCATTTATCACCCCTATCATAAATGATAACAAAGCCCTTTAAGACCTGAAACTTTTGTAATTACGCTTTTGGCACGATATGAAATCAAACATTTTAGATAATTGATTCAAAAAGAAAAAAAAAATCATTTGTTAAAAACAAAAGTTAAATTCTTCCACACTCAATTAATATCAGTGCATATGTAAGGCATGGAAGTGATCGATTACAATGCAGCTACAAGTGACAGAAAATACAAAGCAACAAACAAATGAATTTATATACCTCGGTGACTGTATGTTTTATTTTCCTTTGCATGTTAACTTGCACATATCACATGCAAATAATTAAACAAATTAAAACATTTCAAGTTCAAGCAACAACAACAAAAAAAAAGAATATTGCAGGTCTAAACAAAAGGAATGATTCGAGTTGCTGTAAACAATAAGTGGGCTGACTGCCTATTTGAAATGATGCGTAACTGTAGGCGTACTTGATTAATATTTAATCGGGGAAAAAAAAAAAAAAAAAGAAGGATCACTTTAAAACAACCCCAGCGATAAAGCCGAGAGCGAAGTTGCTTGGTGGGTGCTAATAAGATTTCCTTTTTTTTTTTTTTTTTTTCCTCCTCATTTTGCCAATCAATCCATTAAGGAAACAATGCAGGTGAGCATAATGAAAGTGTTGTCCCAATAAAGTGCATCGATGGACAGCTGGGCAGCGGCCGGCTGATTGACTTTGCCTTGACATCTGGGAGGCCCGCTGGCCCCTGGCACGCGTGGAGGCTGATGTCGCCATTTACATGCAAATTTAAGGAGATCATGAGGGCCTCGCCCCGTAAATTCACACAGAAAAAAAAAGAAAAAAAAAAAAAAAAAAGAAGAAGACGTCACCCTCAATACGGAGGAGGCTCGTTCCCGTCGAGACGGGAGGTCTTTCCAAAAGTCACCCCTGTACATTTTTTTTTTTTTTTTTTTTATTGTCCCGAGGAGTTTAGGTTTCTATCAGTGAGTCTGTGCTCAAATCTTTTGGGGGTTCATTCATTGTGGTCAGTGAATAGAAGAAGGTATAGATAACAGGCCCCTGTGTCATCAGCCGCTCATTTGAACGAGACCATGCAGCGTGGCGCAAAAGCGGCCAAGATGCTGAGGTCACGAAATACTTCGCACTTGTTTCCCCCTTCTTGTTTCTCCCATCACTTACCTCCAGCGTGCAGGCTGGATTTTTTAAAAAATTTAAAAAAAAAATTTATAAACAAGAGAATAATAATAATAAAAAATAGATCAAATGTGACTAATATCCTCTAATTCCTAAAGTTTTCATGCATGCAAACCACTAAGACAAACAGGGGATCAACATTTCTTTTATTTCGACGCTAACATTTCACCTAATGATGAAGAGCGCATTTTCCACGGTGTAAGCCCACCACGCAGATGATCCCACAGAATGAGCTGAGACGGATTCAGGCTCCGCGCCTCAGCGTGTGCAGCAGCTGACTCCCTCTTCCACGTCCAGATGGCTCCTGCACACAGATTTGCATTCATTTTCCTTTAATATCTTCTGAAATAGCGGGGCAGCTGCATTTGTTGTCAAATACGGTTTAAAACTCCCTTTCAGGACAGCATCGTTACCTACGTGACGGGTGTGGAGATCCATTTTCCCTCTCCAGTCAACAGTATCAGATCTAAGAGGATTTGTCTCAAAGTCTCCTAATTTGATAATCAGATTTAAATCGCCTTGGTGCGTGTAATCAGGGGTTAAGTTCTAATAAGCGACTTGAAACTGTGCAAGAAAAAAATAAAAAATAAAAGCATAGAGAGTTGTGTGCAAAAAAAAAAGAAAAAAGAAAGAAGATATTTGCAATCTCAGTTGAACAGACAAAAAAAAAACATTTTCAACATGCGTCTCGGTTTGTTTCATCTAAAGAGAGAGTTAGAAAAAAAAATACAATTAACAAAGAGCTCCCTCTGAGTTTCTCCCTCATTTCCCTCCTTTTATACAGATTGGAACATGAATTTCTCTTAAATAATAATAAAGAAAAGTTACAGAAAAATCTACACCTCATTTTGTGACTGGGCAATTTGGCAATAGATTGTGTGGAGGTGAAAGCAACAGCTTATAATTCACTTATCTTTGGCAGCAGCTATTAACCCTCAGCACCAGCTAGATAGATTGCTCAGGATATAGCACACATCTCTCTTCCTCGCACCCTCCCCTCTCTTCCTCCATCCTCTCCCCCTTTTCACCACTAATGAACCGAATTGCTTGCTTGTCCCTCTCGGACAGAGTCGGACATGTAGACAGTTGGCTCTTTAAAAATGATTAAGATGTTTCTGATTATTACTGATCTTACTGGACGTGCATGAAATAAGGGAGACACAAGACCCATGGATTTCCTGAAGTTTGTTTAATGTCATGAGACACTGTGACTCGTCTTTTAAGTCCATACAAAAGGTCAAATGATCTGACTTTATGTGTAGAAGAAACAGCCACATGCCAGATTTTTTTTTTATTAATATCAATATAAATGGTTCAAACACTTTTTTTTCCTCATTCTTTTTTTTTTTTTTTAGCGGAACCACTCCAGAAATTATCTCTACGACACACACACAGCCCAATTGAATGTCAATTATCTCCCGTTAAAAATTCTCAATGAAAAGTTAATGCAAATGAACAGATTTATAATCTTGTCTGATTCTCAGAAATCAGCGTTATGTTAATTACATTTTAATTACGGTAACATAAGCAGCAGCCGTGGGTTAAAATGCACAATAAAAAAAAAAAAGAAAAGAAAAGATCTTGCACTTTTATGAAGAAACATGATCAGCTATCATTGAAATATGATTTATGGTCTTGTATTCTCACAACTATTGGGGTGCTTTTCGACACATCAGTGAACAAACAATCATCAAGTCAATTTGTAATAATGCTAACAGACTTAATCGAATAAATATATCAGATACTATTATTTCCATCCATTATAATAAAGCTAATCACGGAAACTGCAATCATTAGGCCAGCCAAAAATAATAAGCAATGAATGTTGAAGTTATTATTATGAATTTTTATTATTATCACTATTATCATTCTCATTATGTGTGATGGTTACACCCGGTTGAATTCTTTCCATATCATTAAAAAAATCAAACTCACCACATATAGGGCCTAAGCAAGAGGAAAAGTGGAGCGAATGAGTGTTCTCAGGCTGCTGCACTATGGGGCTGTACGCGTACAGTGGAGCGCCGCTGCCTGACAGGAAGCGTCAGCGCGCCGTATATGGTCAAAGCCCCGCCCACTGCGCGTCATCCTCTGACAGCGCCTCTCCCGTGGGTTTAGAGTTTTGGCTCCCGGGAAAGATTTCAGTCCTCGGGGAAAGAGGGCTTAGTTTTGCATGTTCCCATCCATCCTGCACGACGCGAAAGGGCCCCTTATCCACCTCTCCTGTGTACTAGGAACACCTCCACTGGTGATCAGCCTTTGCCTGTGTTTGTCTTGTGGAGAAGCAGCAGCACCTTTTTCAGGAGTGGGGTTTTTTATTCAACAAGAAGTCCTGAAGGTTTTGGATGCGGGTGCTTCAGGGATGTGGGCACTTTGAGAGCAGCATCACCCACAAACACAAACAACTGCCATCGATTTTTCTGTGAATAGCACAAAAAAAAAAAAAGAAGAAAGAAAGAAAAGAAAAAAAAAAACCAGAGGAACAATAGCAACACAAAAAAAAAAAAAAAAAAAATCTTGTCTATTGAACAATTCACTTTTCCAGTCTGTGGATACCGCTCTAACTAAGTACAGCACTTTGAGAATTGTTCACATCGGACGGACTGAAGAGGGAGGCAAGACCTGTGGACCGGGTTTTCCCTCGCAAGTCTGAATCGGCTCCCGCTACTTTATCCCGTGAAAGAGAAAAAACCCTGAAGGATAACCGCCACGCTTTGGACGTTTATTTCACCCCCTTTTTAATTTCGCAGGAGGCTCCTTTTTTTCCACGCAAATTGTCCTAAATGTTTGGGATTCAGGAAACTATACCGCGGGGTGGGACGACGATGAAGGAGGAACCGCTGGGTGGACTGAACTCGGTCCGCTCCTGGATGCACACAGCTGGGGTAGTGGATGCAAACACAGCCGCCCAAAGGTACGCATGCCAAAAAAGCATCTGATTTTTCTCACGCATTCCCTCCTCATCATATCGACCCCTCAATCCCCTGAATACTCTGTATCAATTACGGTCTCCCAATAAATGCCCCCCCTTCGGCTTTCCCTTCTTTCATTACATCAGATTAGCCATTATTGTGACAAATCAAGAAATCTCTTCTCCCCACGTTGTACTCAAGCGTGCTTCTGCATCTCCAATGTTTTCCATCACGCTTCTCCATCATCTCGTATCCCCGGTGTCCGGTGCTTAACCGAGATGGTCTCTTGTTTTCTCCCCGCAGCGGTGTCGGCTTGGCACGGGCACATTATGAAAAGCAGCCCCCTTCCAACCTCAGAAAATCCAATTTTTTCCATTTCGTCCTGGCGCTGTATGACAGACAGGGTCAGCCCGTGGAGATCGAAAGGACAGCTTTTGTGGACTTTGTGGAGAAGGAAAAAGTAAGCGGTGTATTTGAGAAATACATGCAAAAAAAAACCAAGAAAAAAAAAAAACTCCCTCCTGTACATAATCAGCACATATATCGAAATTATGTTCTCTGAAATGGCAGTGGGTTACTAAAGGGGGGAAAGTCACGTGTAATATTGATTTTCTAAAGAAAAAAAAAGAAAAAAGAACTCAATTCGGTGATGACAGAGAGTCGTTTCTTTATATTTTTACACCTAAAAGCTGTTTCTCTTCTTTTGCACAGCAACTCTGACGTATTTATTTTTATTCTTTCTTATCCAAACACAGACATGTGCTCGTGACAGTTCATTTATTTTTTTTCGGGGGGGGTTCTGATTTTCATAAACTGTGTTGTCTCCTGCAGGAACCAACCAGTGAAAAAACTAACAATGGGATACATTACAAACTACAGTTATTGTACAGCAACGGTGAGTGAAAGTGTCACTGGTTCTGCAAGCAAGCATCACGTTTAATAATAATATTCATGATAACAATGATAATGCAAGTATGTTGTATTTATTTTTACTCAAACATTTGTGTGAACTCTTTGTATTTTTTTTATAACATGTTCCTGAACTTTCTTCCTTTTCCTAATTCATTGCCTCCGAAATTCACCAAGTGCGCCTCTTTCTTTTTTTTTTTCTTTTTTCCTCTCCACCCCCCATGCAGGCGTCAGAACAGAACAGGATCTTTACATACGGTTAATCGATTCCATGACGAAGCAGGTAAGCTGCTGTTACACTTGTTTCTCCGCACAGTGCTCACATGTGTGTAAAAAAGGGAAGAAAAAAAAAACCCCAAACAAACCGTGCAAATCGTCACCCCTGAGATCAACACACACTGAAAAAAAATAAAAAATCTGCGTGCAAAATGCAGTCGTGGCAGAAAATAAAATCAAATTACCGGTGTAATAAGAAGAGACAGCTTCCATTCGGACTGTTTACGTTCGAGCATATCATATTGCAAGACACTAAAGTCAATTTCACTCCGCCAGAGTTGGGCTCAGTTTGTCCAACATTAAAATTTAAACAGCACCTTTGCTTGCATGTGATCTGATTTGACTCTACCTGCAAAGTGTCAGAGGTGACGCTCTAAACATTTTATTTTTATTTTTAAAAAAAAGAAAGAAAGAAAAGAAAAATTGCATCTAGTGTTTGTATGCATAGATCCAAATTTGTATGTTTTGTGTCCAGGTGTATTTCACGTGCGTCCTCGCAGAGGAAAAAAAAATAAAACCCTCCAAGGGGATTCACGCACAAAGAAAAATAATATGAAGTGCACGTTTAAATCCGGCGCAGAGTTCTGCAAACTCAATTATAATTAGAGCAATAAAATCAGGCGTCCACATTTCAGCTCTCCATCTCGTGTTTTGTTATTAAACAGAGGGTTTTCGCCTCCTGAATAGAGCCGTGCAGCCTGGGCCACTGGTCACAGACAACATTCCTGCGCGAATGATCCGAGTCAATGACGCAGAACAAGCAATTTATGGATTTCTGTTTCTACAGCTGCAAATAGCGACATAAATCAAACCAATATAGATAATCGCCCGGTTCCTCGGGAAAAAAAAAAAAAAATAGAAAAAAGGAGAGGAGAGCGAGGAAGAGGAAAAATAAGCGTCAGGTCAAGTAGGACAGCTTTTAGAAGCGAGAGTGATGCGACCTGGTTCAGATATGTCACTTTTTCAAAGTCATTTCCTAACGTTGGCTTGAAGCGTGCCAAAAAAACCCCCCCCAAAAAAACAACCATATTAAAGGTAGTAGCACGTGTGAAATATTATATATATATTAATAAAAAAATAAAATAAAATCAGTTTTATTTATTTATCCTATATTTGTGTCGATGCAGATCATTTAGTCAATAATGTGTTGCTTTGCTTACATTTACACTTGGTGCCGGTTCAGTACGAGGGAGTAAAGTGTCTATCCTTAGAAATGGAAGAAGGAGGGAGGGATCGAGGGAGGGAGAGAAGAGCGGCAGAACTGATAGCTCCACGCCATCTGTTTCAGCCAATGCTCAAAAATTACTCAACCGTACCGCCAGACACCGCTTTTTATCCACAGAAAGATCATTGTTAGCGGCTCAAAATAAACAACAGATTGCCCATTAACACTTTCCCCCAAATATCCCCAGATTATAAGCATATTGATGACACTTCTATTGGATCTCTCCTTATGAAAATCTCTCAGTCTCTCCCTCCCTCTCTTTCTCTGTCTGTCTGTCTGAGCCACAGGATATTATAGAGATTAATATAAAAAAAAAAAAATACAGTTCATAATAATAATAAAAAAATAATAACACATACCACTGGCAATAATTTCATTTTTAATTATTATTACCACTGAAATATAGTTGTTGCTGTTAATATTATGAGGAAAAAAGTTATTTCTTTGCAATTATTAATTTACATAGATATAACTGACGTTTATGTGAATCAATATAATTTGTGACACAGGGGATTGGTGGGATTAACTTAACCATATTTCTCCCAGCCTTTGGACTCCTCTAATATATTGTGTGCTCCTCACGTCATGTGTATTCATGCCCTGATTTATTTTATTAAGTGCAAAAAACAGTAGATGTGCTTGTGTAATTATTTGTGAATTCATGCAAATTAATATGTGCTTGAGAGACGCCTGTGTTTTCACTTTATTTCCATCTCATTTTCTTTCAAAGGCCATAGTTTATGAGGGTCAAGACAAGAATCCAGAAATGTGCAGAGTTCTTCTTACTCATGAAATTATGTGCAGGTAAGCATTATTTCTTGCTCTGTCCATTTTGCAGATCCAGGCAAAAAGTAATTCCCTCCCCTTCAATAAGTTTTGACACTCATGATGTGATGCAGCGATGCAGACTGTCCTCGTGGTCCTTCAGCAGCCACAGAGAGAGCGAGAGAGCTGCTGCTGTCATTTCTAACTTTGATATGATGTGATACAACTTTGATATGAATATGACAGTAAAAATGAAGTGATTGTCATTCCCAGTGAAGGGAAGCTGAACGTAGAATAAACAGCCATTGACAAACTGCACAAGTTAATTTCATTGCTTTTGAAATTTTCAAGTCATTTTTTATTTTTTTCTCCTTCTAATATGATAAGAATTGTCAGCACTTAAGTCTGCTGGAGACAACGGGTTTTTCTGTTATGCCTAAATGATGCATGCTATGTGTAATTTCCGACCCCCCCCCACACCCCCCCCCCTTCCTTTGCACTGAGTCAGTTCTCGGTTGATCCCACCTGTCAACAATGATCAGCAAGCCTTTTAGTGTCATTTAACCACATAAATCTCAACTGCTCATATTGCGCTGCTTTTCAGCGGTGTCATTGATACTAAAAGGAAAAACGCCTTTTGTTGTTATTGTTGAGCTCAGCATGAGCTTTGTGAACATTGAATTCGGATACTGTCGGTTAACCTCTCCTTTGTTGCACCGGTGCATTGTTCAAGTTACTGGTTGAGAGCAAGTGCAGCATGAGAAAGAGAGAGTGAGAGAGAGAGAGAGAGAGAGAGCTGCTGAGAATGATTTGTCTTTTTCCATGCATAAACTCATCACTCATGCTCAATTTATACATGCATCCATCACTTATTTGTGACACGTTGAATATGGTCGTGCTCTAGAGGTAATATATATATATATATGTTTTTTTTTGTCATGAGGAAGTGTATTTTACTTCTGAATTAAAAAAAAAAAAAAACTACTACAACTGCTGCCAATTATCACATAAGAAGAGATGCATAATAAGATATATAATCTAATTATGCATTATTTTTTTTAGGCATGTAACACAGTACTTTTTGAATTATATTTTTTGCTTTAGTGCTTTGCGGCTATAAAACACATCCTTATTATTGCTCCTCGAAAGTCATGTAAATCAGGCATATTTAAATAGCCTGTGGTTGACAGACAGTAGCTTTGCACAAAATCTTTGTTTTGCTTTCTGCACCATATGGCATAAATCAATCTCATTCACATATGTTTATATGTTTTCATTTCAAATGGAGGCTGGGATGATGTATTTGTTTATTTTTGCAGTTTTGATTCAAGTTCCAATCAAAGTAGTGAAAGGCAGCAAGCTATAGGCTTAGGGAGGAGATGGTTGAAACATGTGGTGGAAGATAGATTAGTGCTTTTGAGGCCATAATTGATAAATGCCCCGCAGAAATATTGGTTGAGGGTGGCACCTTGCATCTCCCTCAGAAATAGCAGCTTGGCAATTAGAGGTAAACAAAAGCTGAAGCTGTGAAAAGTGACTCCCCTGCCTCCTGGCCCAATCCCCACTCCCCTCCCCTCCAACACTAAGCCAAACAACACAACATGTTGTTTTCACCATTTTTATCAGCCATCAGCATCAATGGAATGGATGGATTGAGTGAAGGAAATCTCATGGCATCCCCCCCCCCCCCCACACACACACACACACACACACTCACACACTCACTCCCACACACATACACAATATCAAAACCACTCAGATGCACTTAATAAATGTATGTGGTTTTCTGTGCAATATTTTTTTTTTTTTTTATTTATTCAGCAAAGCATGGCCTGTCCTAAACACACACCTCTCTATGTTTTCTGCAGCCGATGCTGTGACAAGAAAAGCTGTGGAAACAGGAACGAGACCCCATCAGACCCGGTGATCATTGACAGGTAGGCCGGTGCGCTGCTTCCTCTGTGTTCGAGAGCAGGGGGACGAGTGAAGTGAATGAACGAGTGAGTGTCTGACTGACTAAATGGATGAGCGACTGAGCGGATGAGCAGGCACACGGATGGAGCTCGTGAACAAATTAGTTCCCTTCCCGGTGTACACCAGACGGCCCAGTTGGGCTGACTTGCATCTTCCAGCCCACAGTGTGGGAACTGTGGGCGACACTGTGTGAGTGGCTGAGGGGCGTCTTTCCCAGGTACCTGTGCACTGAGGGGCGGTCACCACCTGGATAGGGTTTGTTCAATCACAGGTGGTTCAATCACTAGAGGATCATGCTGGGAATACACCTAATTAGCTTAGGCAACTTCACATTTCTTTGGCTGGCTTCCTCTCTTTGTTTATGACAGTGATGCTTACACTGTCAATAGTTGTTTTTCATTGACTGTTTCCTTCTCTCAAGTTAGCTCTGAGCGAGATGCCATTAAAGTTTTGTTTTAGGAGGGATAAACATTTTATGTCGGCTGTTTTGTTCTGCACCTTCAGGGAAGTTACATCTGCCACATTTATATTACCTTCATCTCCCTCTAAAGAGGGGGAAATAAATGGCTTCGTTCACGCACTGACATTTTTCACACAGTGTGAGACTATAGGCTCCGGTCAGTTGGTGTGAATATATTTAGGTAGGCGGAATGAGGAGTGTGTGATTTGATGTGTGTGTGTGTGTGTGTGTGTGTGTGTGTGTGTGTGTGTGTGTGTGTGTGTGTGTGTGTGTGTGTGTGTGTGTGTGTGTGTGTGTGTGTGTGTGTGTGTGTGCGTGCGTGCGCGTGGTGGATATAGAGGTGAGGTAGGGGGTGTAGTTAAAGCGTCGATCTCAATGTAACTCTCGCCACGTACCAGGGAGAGACAGCAATGCTAATGTTTGACTAGCCGGAATCACTGTTTGCTTAGTGGAGAATGCCTGGTATCTGACAGAGGGGACAACTCTCTTATTAGTAATCAAATAGGGCTGAGCAGTTGTTGCTGCCACTCCACTCCAGCGGCTTCTCATGCATCAGGAAGTAGGAGCTGGCTGCCCTGGGAGCCTGGATGGATTACCAGAGCTACTGCTGTCTGAACTCAAACTCACACAGACACGCATGTAGATAAACGCAGATACACACTCAGACGAGGACACAAAACGCAGACAGACAGACAGACAGACTGACAGACCTTCCACATGCACACACACGCGCGCACGTGTGCTGCTTGTATTTTGCTCATGCTGTTACTGTGGTTGACTTTTTATATCTTCATGGCAGTCCTGGTGCATGCACAAGAAAACTAGTGTAGCGTTTAGGATGTTGTAAGGGCAGAGTTTTGTTTTTTTGTTGGTTTAGTTTTTGTCTTCACTGTATCCGGGACCACATGGACTTCTGAATTCATTAGTCAGGTGCATTTGCCAGTGACGGCATGATAATGCCGACATTAACATATAACTTGAGACGTCTACTTTGCCTGATTTCCGCTGCTTTCATGTTCGCTTTGTGTTGCTCTGCTGCCTTTTACTGTTTAGTGTTTCGCACGCCATTGTTCTTCAATCTGCCGGACAAAAACATGTAACTTAAGTACAATAAGCAAAATGAATGCATGGAGAATTAAAGTCAAGAAGAAGGGGTGGGAAAAAAAAAAAGGACGAGGAAAATAGGAGCGGATGGATATTGTAAGCTCAACTGGCTCAGGGAGGGCTCGGATTTTCATTGTGACGAGCCTGAATAGGAGTAGAGTATCCCTTTCCGTGCACAATGAGCAGCTCTGTTGAAACACAAAAGCATATGTTCCTCATTAGACCCTCCCATTGTCTCCATGTCGTAACTATGAGCCCGTCAGCTCACCCTAACAGACCCACACAGGTTCCCAGTGACTGAAGGAGGCTCGCAGGAGAGGGGTGCCTGTGAAAGGTTGCAGGGTTTAGCGAGAGTTACGGACGCGACCAGGGCACACTGTAGGCTCTCTCCCCACGTCAGGTTATTTACGGCAATTACTCGACTGTCCTCGCTGTGCATACGGGTGAGCGTTCAGTTGAAGCTTCCGTGTTTTACAGCCATCCGTGTTACATCTGTCATTTTCCCATGCACATCATTACAGGCACCTGTGCTGCGGTCGCTGCTGGCAGAAACTGATTATTTCCAATTGAGTAGAACATAGTTGAGTGACATAAACCTTGAGGAGAGGTTTGATTGTTGAATCAGGCACGTCTCATCTGTCTACAATTACAGTATGAGAACCAGCTAGCGCTGCTACATTTCCTGGAGAAACAGTAGCGTGGCCGAACCTTAAGAAACAGATTTGGAGTGAATCATTGATGGCGTTCGTTCTCTGTAACATTTTCCCAGATGGTAAGAGGGGAAAGCGCACACAGCTAGCTGGCATCTAGCGAGACATTAACTGGCGTTCCCATGGATCTGGCATATCCAACGGAGTTTGGGAAACTTATCATTCCAAATGTGTCCTATTTTCCTGCGGTCAAGCCAGACATCTGTTTACCCTATTTTCTCTCAGAGTTTTGATACAGATTTTCAGATTTTTGAAGAGGAAGGATTCTCTTTACAAAAAAAAAAGAAAAAAGAAAAAAGTTGGTTAGATATAGGCCCAACAGCTGTCACAAAGTTTCAGCACTGCTTGGACTTTAAATATTTCAGCACTTACATTTGATGCCCTTGCATTATTCATTATTCAGTTTTGGATGAAGAAAGGTCCTATTTTTGCGTTTGCTCGGGTTTGTATGTACAGTGACTCAAGTTTAAATAGCTTTGCTCCACAAAAGTCTGCCGTTTTTTGTGAGCATTGCTTTTTCTGTCGTCCAACATCAGACCGGATGGGGGTGAAAAAAATAAAAAAAAATAAAAAAATTAAAGTCAGCGTGCGCTTACGTTAAGAAAAAAAATTATTTGTAAATACATCTAGTGACAAATTATGTGGTTGTAGCTTTGGCCGCATCGCTTTGCAGTTTGGAATAATCATCTCGCTCGATTATAAATCCAGCCGCGCTACAGATGTCACACTTATAAGTTAATGGTGCTTTAAAGTAAGTGGGGGTGTAGGTTTATTTAGTCGGTAATTTGAGTCTTTAGAATTATAGTGATGAGGTACCCGATATCTGATTAGATGGTTTTCCCATTTACAGTACACATAGTGTAGAGCCAAACATAACTCAATTCACGGTGACTCCTCTGGTCTGGTATCTGTCTCCACTCTTGCATATTGACTTTGTCTTCTCTTGTGTGAAAGATTAGATACATTGTTCAGGCTTACACATGGATTTTGTAATAAGACAAGCGCATGTTGTTGAAAGAGGAGAGAAAATGACTCATTCTGCCTGTCAGGGTTCAAAGGTCACGTTTTACTCTGGGAAAAGCTGGAGCAATTTATGCGAGCAGCGGCGAGAGAGCGACACGGTGCAAATGTGTTATCAGTGTGTATCTCAGCCCACAGATGAATTTTGAGCTTAATGCATGTTCATACAGTTTAGCGTCCTCTGTCAATTTAAATCGCCATTCACAAACAGATTGTGCATCGGATCTAAACACGTCAACGCCGTTTATTCCAGCGGCTACGGCACTCCCTTTCACTTCCTGTCACAAAGGTCAAAGAGCACTGACCTTTGGAGTGCAGCCCAGCCACTGAATAATTCATAACATTGACTTGTTTTTCCCCTTATTTTTCCCCCTTGTCTCTTTCTTTTTTTTTTTTTGGTCAGCACACATGGTTGTGCTGTGGGAGGCTTTTATTCATTTAGCTCATTTATAAAGGCCTCACCGCACCTGTTCGTGTGTTAATGGAATTAAATTTTGGCCTAATGTAAATTTTGCTTAGCTTTCTGTTATGTCCCTCATTAGTGTGCCTGTATTTTCTAAATGACTTTGCGTTATCGTTCATTTGTGGAACACCTACGAGGTCATTTCCCAGAGTGCACTTGACTTGTTGTCAAGTTGTTTACCGGAAACAAAAGACTGCAGCCTTAGAAGGTCTCGCATGTGGTTCCCTCGGCCTTCTAAGAAACAAATCAGAAAATTTGTGTGCTCCCATCTGGTTTTTGCAAAACCGTGATTACCTCCAAAAGCTGAACAAATGCCAGTATTTATAAGGTCAGCCCTTTATGTGGAAATGTGATGTAAATGAGAATCAGCGAAAGGGGACATTAAACAAAATTAAATTCATTGTCTCCTTTAATGTCATTTACATTTTTGGCTAAGCCCCGGACTGTCAAAGAGGATTTCTAAAACCATTTTAATTGCACATCAGCAGTGGAAAAGAGGGTGTGTTTTCCACTGAGTGGCTGTCTTGATAACCTGCGAAGAGAAGTCTGTTTATGAAGTACCTAAATGACATGTTTTCACTGCATCTGCGGAGGAGCAATTAAGATGGCACTCTGTAGGTAGTGTTAATCTAACGCCGCACTTCCACCATCCATAATGAAAACGACGCAGTGGATGGGGTCACTGCTGATGTGATTTAGAGCTGATTGTTGCAGGTGTTCTTTGTGGGGTTTTTGTTTTTTTTTTCTTCTTTTTTATTTTTCCTCCACGGAGCTGTGGGACCGGCACTCCAGCTTTTTTTGGGGGGGGGGGGGGGTTTCACAGTGAGTCACTTAAAAACTGTTAACTTGTATAGGAAGTGCAATTTTATTACAGTTACACACACGCAAACACCTGCAAACAAGTTATTATCTGTGGCTCAATAGCATATCCAACTCGGTGTTGTATTTATGACTGTGTTCGGCGTAATTCATTTTCACAGATGTGAGTTTCTGACGCCCATTGAGAAATGGGAGAATAAACTGGCCACCCCGGCCCGAGTCGACGTGGTGTTTGAGTGAAGCCTGTCTCCTCCCGAGCCAGAGTAGGAAGAGCAGGAAGTGTTGAGAGCGAAAGCTGTACTTGGCAGCTCTCTTTTGGCTTGCACTTGCCGAAAAATGAAACCCAGACCCTCTTTGCAGCCTCAGAGCCAGAACCTCCTTCCCAGTGCTCCAACATCCAGGATTGGGTAATACTGTTCACTAAGCAAAACATTACCTCAAATTATTCTCGCCCTGTTTTCTATTCCCTCCTCCCTCATGTCGGTTTTATCGCAGTTTGTAAATGTCAAGACACGTACAAAGACGCACAGTATAAATGATATTTTCCAAATTATGCTCACATGTTTGGGTTCACATGAGTGGCGGCTGAATGTAACGTGGTGCCTGACGTTCCCGTGGGAGACCCACCTCACTAGGGTAGGATTCCCCAGTGGCATCAGCTAATGGCAAGACTTGACAACAGCAGAGAAGCCGGGGGTGTTGTGTTTTACTAGCGCTGAGCAGGGGTGATGACTTTAACATGTGTGCAAAGAAAGACGGAGATGTTTGCGTGGTGTGTGTGCATGCATTTTTTTTTTATTTTTTTTTTTTTGTGAGTGTGTGCGTGTGCGTGTGCTTAAGTGTGTGTGTGTGTGTGTGTGTGTGTGTGTGTGTGTGTGTGTGTGTGTGTGTGTGTGTGTGTGTGTGTGTGTGTGTGTGTGTGTGTGTGCACTGTTGCATCTGTGTGTGTCATTGCATTTGTGTGTGTGCTGTGCTAAAGAGAGGTGTGCAATACGAAAGAGTGGCGCGGGCCAACAGAGCGACGGATTCGGCTCCAGCTTGACGGCAGTGAAAGACGAAACATGGTTCCACATGTGTTGAGAAAGAGCAGTCCATCTGTCCATGGAGACAACCCCCTCCACCCACCCCCCACCCCGCCCCCTTCACCACCCCCCCTTCTCTTTCCCTCTTTCCTTCTCTTCCTCTCTCTTTCTCTTGCTCTCCTCTCCTTCCCCCCCCCCCCCCACCCCCCACCCCTTCTTCCACTCTTTACTCCCCTGGTTCACTGCTGACAGAAACAAGGCCAGAGCTGGGGTGATGGGATGAATGCTGGGCCAAGAGCAACACTGGACCTTGTACACACACACACACACACACACACACACACACACACACACACACACACACACACACACACACACACACACACACACACACACACACACACACACACACACACACACACAGAAAGCTGGATAAGGAGAAAGGAAAAGGTTATCAAAGATTTGTTTTTTTTTGTTGTTGTTTTTTTGGTCTGTTTATGTTGCTTGCCGTTCTCACTTGTGTTCGCTCGCAGACTTTGAAGGTTTGAAGTGTCACTCTTGCGCGTTTTAAACTCAGCCGCGGAGCAATGCAAGTATACGTACCGATAATATGAGGGAAAACAATCTATTGAGATTTATTCACTTTCCCTGGCGCCGTGCTGAAATAAGCCACGGCGGTGAAAATGTTACATTATTGAAATTAAATCTGAGTTAAATAAAACATGCCACTTCTTTCTCAAATATTTAGCAGCTCTCCTTTATAATTAAACTTTGTAGCTGTTTTGAAGATGTTGTTTGGTTTCTTACAGCATTAATGACGCAAGAGCTTTGTCAAACCGCTCCTGATTCTGTGAATCACATTTAGGTCACTCAAACCTATTTTTGTAGTTGTTTTTTTTTTTTTTTTTTTTTAAAGGGTCTCCTTTCTTTCTCTTGGCATGTTCTCACTCCCATTCAATCCTTATTAGGTTTCCCCTAATTGTCAAACAAACTGTTGGGTCAACCTCAGTCGTATCTGGCCGTAAAACAGCACATTAGGCCCTGGTGAGGGATATATGTGGTATTTCATCGGAGACGGAGTAATGCTGGGGTTTTATGGTTAAGTACCAGTTCACGCCCACGCCATTTGTTTCGCATTAGAGTGGAGGTTTTGTAAATCAGATCAATATGTTCGCTGAGATGTGATTCCATGTTGGGATCTCCCGAGTCGTTCTTTCCTCAAGTATTTTTCTTAGGGGACTGCTTGTCGATGCACACTCCTCCGCCCCCCTCCTCCGCCCCCCCCCCCCCCCCCCCCCCGCCCATCCGTTCCCTCTTTCCCTACCTCTGTCAGTCCCTCCCGCCACCTCCACCTCAATCTATTTCCATTTTCTGAATGTAGCAATTTGTAGTGTGACACAGGCGAGATTAGGATGGGAAGCAGTCTGAAGATTTCATCGGACATGGTCCTGCTCCCGCTGGTGTGAGGTCACAGGACAAAGATGGGGGAATTCAGGGAGAGGGTCATCAGTTACCTCGGGGAAACGAGCTGGTCTGCTGGCTGCTCTGTTGGCCCCAGGGGTGCCTGGGATGTATCGGAGGAGAAGCCCCAGAGAAAGAGCCCTGAACCAGTGTCATTTATTAAAAGTGACAAGTTATTTCTAACTATAGCTCAGTTTTTATTGTTTTACAACGCTGTCATTTGGAACAGTGCCCCTCTGTTTAGGAATCACAAACAAATGATGAATGAACCAGGTGATGGACTTTTTTTCTTAGATTATACGCACGCATGATGTGCACATGCGCTTCTATAATTGTAACATTGTTTCATATATATATATATATATATATATATTTTATTTTATTTTTTTCAGTTTGTTGCCGTGCTAAATTAAACATATGTGCCCGTTTAATGGAGATCGATCATAAGATTACTGCAATAAAAATATTTCACCGTCCAACAGTTTTTCTCCAGGACATTTGTTCAGTAAATTAATAACAGCTTACAGTATGAATCTCAAGTTGACCTCGGCATAATCAGAACCAGAAGTTGAGCAGAACATGACCGCAGTGTGTTGTATGCGCGCACAGCAAGAGGAGCCTCAGCTTTTAAACTGTTTCACTCGGTTAGTGCAACTTTTTTTTTTTTTTTGTCTACAGTTTTTGGAGTCGTTTTATTAAAAAGAAAGACATAAAATTCACGCTAATAATGGAGTATTTATTCAATGTTTGACCAAAGCGCTTCATCGAGGGTCACTGAGGTACTCGGCTCCCCCTCTTGTTTTTTACTGCCTGCCCCAACTGCGTTAATGATATATGACAGAAATTTCCTTGTGCTGGTTCAGTGGCAAGAAAGGTCCTGGCTAGTCTATATCAATCCATCTGACTTATGTTCCCATGTCTTGAATTACCGCTTGATGGAAACCTGCTGCGGGCTTCTCTTGCCAATTGAAATCAGATCTCCTCCACAGCCTGGTGTGATATTGATCCATATTCAACACCCAGGCTGCAGATCGATCAGTATTGATTTACAATAAAAAACACTCCTCTGCATGTTCAGCACCACGATCGATACTTTTAAAGCAAAGGGGGTAAAAAAAAATAAAAAATTCAAAAGAAGAAAAACAGGACTGTGCTCTTTTTTTTTTTTTTTTTTTTTTTTTTTTAACTACGCAGTGACCAGCTGGAATATATATATAAATGTGAGGAAATGTTTCATTTTCTTTCGAGGAGAGTGGATTTAAGTGACCAAACCTTGACCACACCAGCGACCAGAGACCACGTCCGCAGTGAACAATGATCCTCACCCGCCATGTGAGACTAACCAATAAAAATGGTTTAACGGGATGACATTTCTATAAGGACTCATTTATTGAAGGAGGTGTGTCTGTTTCTGAATTAGTGGCACATCTGCACTGCAGTGGGGAGCGCTAAAGCTGTCAAATCAAATCTATCAGAAAATTGAAATGGAATGCTGAAAGTGGCGGATCACTTTAGCTTGATTTCAGAGTGTTAACACGATGACATGATTTCCTGTGGTTTTGATATTAATTCATGTCTTTTTTTTTTTTCTGTCCCACACACACACACACGCACACACACGCCGGGCCTATGCCTCCCACACGTTCATCATTAGGACCCGGCACAATGCTGAACACACTGGAACAGGCTAAGACAACCTATTGAGCTCCATCCAGATCCACTCTCCTCCCTGTCACATCTTAGTCCTAATCTCTCGGACTTCCTCCCCTCTGCCAAATAACTGTTCCCATCCAGCAGGTCCCAGCATTGGCCCGGGCTGCCAACATCTGAAAGTTATTATCCCCAATCTCTGACATCCAGGAGTTTACAGTTATATAATGATGGGGAAAACCACATGTCCCCAGAGGCAGAGAACATTTTTGAGATGCCTCCCCATCTGTTTTGGGGGAGCTGCCCATTTTGGGCTAAACTCAGAATGGCAGGCAGGCAGATATTTTTTATAATCTTTTATTTTCGACCACTGGAACAGGCCAGTCTGGGAGTCATTATGTGGGGTGATAAAGCAAATCCAATTGGGTCAGGTTCCCCTCCACACAGCGCTGGTGGCACCGACTCGCCCTGCCTCACTGCTCGTCCCTGACTGTGTAAGTGGCGGTTGTTTGTTTGTCCTAGAGAGGCAGGGCTGGGGGACTAATGCAAGCCCGGGGGCCAGCCAGGTCGGAGGCGACGGTAAACCCGAGCTGCCTGGTGCAGCAGTGCTCCCTCACTGCTGGCTCGGCCTTGTTTGGACTGCAGCTCCGGTTTGCTTTCTTAGAGGGAAGCTGAGCCTCCGTAATCATTGAGACTTTTGGTCGGGTGGGGAGCGCAGTCGAGACCAGAGGGAGTGATGACATAGGTCCGCAGAGGCCTGGCCCGGTCCACCCCTGCTGCTCTTAGCATATTTATTTTCTCTTCTCATTGTATGGTTTAAGTCACACCATATTATGTTCGGACCTTAAACACGTGCATAGGCACTCAGATGTGATGAGGTGCATGGCGGAAAGCTGTAGGCTTTATTTTTACTAATAATGCTCGGGATTAGTGACTTGCTGACCTCAGTGTAATCTTTATTAGTCTGTTAACCACATTGTCTAGCTATGAAGCAGCACAACCTGATGTGAGAGTGGTCACACAGAGGGGAAACTAACAAAATTTCATGCTTTTTATTAAATCAGTCAGTCAGAGACTATTCTATATTACGTCTGGATAAATGTATGTTCCTGCTTAAGCGTTCCAAAATCTCACAGATTTAGATCACTTAAGACCCCCATCTTTGCCCCCTGGGCACTCCTCAAAAATGTTTTATTCAACATCACCACTCTGTTCTGTTTTGTTACGTTATTGAAATGGGTTGTCGATTCGAATAGAGTCAACCTGGTGGGCCAATCTCATTGTAGCCAGTGGAGAGTGAAAGCCATCTCTGCAGCATAGGCTCACCAGAACACACACAGAGATTGGACGAGGGGGGCAGTGAGAGCGAGAGTGCGTTCTCCAGATGGAGATCCCAGATATGGGGGAAAATGTCCAGGCTATTTTCCAGGGTTTCCATAATGGGAATCTACCCCTTGCTTGCTTATTAAGTTGTGCACACAAGGAGGAGTGAGGGGAAGAGATGGAGAGGAAAGGAGATAAGGGCAGGCGAGGCGAGAGATGGACAACCTGCGTGCCGTCACCTCTCTGTTGTAAGTGTCAAGCAGACCCTGTCGGAGAAATCACAGGTCATGTGGATAGATGATTGTCAAAGCTCCACATTGATATAAGGGTTTCCTTTTCTTTTCTTTTTTTTCTCCCCCCTTTGAGCCACGGAGGCGAATGATAAGATTTGTTTTTGTTTTCTGTTGGAGAGGGAGAAAGTATGACGTTCGGGTCAGGAAGGTCGACTCTCGGGGTCACGGGGTCACAGCCCTTTTTGGTACCTGAGTAACCTCACATGGCTAAGCCATTTCTCAGGCTCCCTGAAATGATGGTGGGGTGCAGGGAGGAGGAGGGCTGGGTTGAAGGGGTGGGCAGAAGAGTGATCTATCAGCGGCAGCGGGAGACATGCGGACAGCATGGCAGCTACTGCAGCTAAACAGAGTGAGACAGATAGGCAGAAGTCTCTCATACGTAACACCAGGAGCTTTAAGAAGACAGCGCTGAGTGTTATGGATGCTTGACATTGACCTCTTATACCAAGATGGTGTATTTATCAAGGTTCTAGGACAATAGTGTATTTGTTTGTAAATTATTTAGTTCACTGGGTGAAATGTTGCTTTCCTCACCCTAACTCTTCCACTTCTGCAAGATAAAAACAATCTGTTTCGATTCCGTCTTTTGTGCCACTTGTCAGCTGTTTCTTTTTCTTTTTTTTTTTACAGGGCTTAGAATTTAGGTGATCATATTTTGAACACTGTCAGTTCTATCAAGTCAACTCTACTTTAAAAAGGGAGGAGGGGAAAAAAAAAGGCTCTGAAGCTTACATTTTTCTCGAAGAGAAATATTTGTGTACAGATAGGCCTGTCATTCTGTGAAACAACATTCATGATTCTTTTATTGGTGCTCAGCCATCACCCCCTCTCTTCCTCTGCGGAAAAAAGGGCTAGTCTACAAAGTGGCTTTTTGTCGTTTGAGAGAAGTAAACTTCATCAGGTCGACGGCGAGGTGTGCTTCACATGTCACTCAGTCGAGCTCCCTCCTAATGAAATGCTGCATACAGATTTCTGCCTGCGGGCTCAGGGGGATAAGACCGTGGTAACAGAATGAAACAAACCCCTTCCCATTCCTTTCACTCACACAGAAACGCACGCATGCAAAAACATCCACGCACAAACACACATTCATACAGCTGTACACACACACACACACACACACACACACACACACACACACACACACACACACACACACACACACACACACACACACACACACACACACACACACACACACACACACACACACACACACTCTTGCTGGAGAGCATCCATGTGAGGAGATCCAAATCTGCAATTTATTCAAATATTGATATTTCTACTTGTCAGGAGAAAGGTGCCTTGAAATTTCCTCTGAGTACTGCTGTCAAAAAAATAGCAGGAAATATGTCAGATAATTCATAAATGGAGTTCAGCGCTGCAAAGTCAGTTGGGAACAGCAAAAAAATATATATGCTTGTCAATGAAGAATAGGAGCAATATTACAGAGCCCGCTGCTCATTCTTCCATCATGTCAAGCAAACAGCTTTTGCAGGCCCATAAGTGTATGTTTCACCGCCGATGTGTGTGTTTGTGTATATGCGTGTATATTTGTATATGTCTCCACATATGTACATGTGTATGTATATTTATGTATACGGATGTGTGTGTGTGCTTTGGCGATGTTGTGACTCCTACTTAGATGTGTTTGTTATCTTTTTCCATCAAGACACCCCATTTCCCGTCCTGATGCAGCCAATGGGAACGTGTCCTTTTTTTTTTTTTTCTTCTTTTTTTTTTTTTCTTCTACTTCGTCTGCAGAGGTCCGTAACCGGACGCTGGCCTCCATGTGGTTTGAATTAGGGCCCCCGAAACTGTGAAGGACGCCTCGAATGACGTGAGGCACTTGCAGACCAAATTCCATTCTGCTGAATGGTGGAGAAAAGAACTCTCCGGAATCCTTCGAGATTTTTTGGCCCGGGCCCGCCGGCGATTAAAACAGGGCGGAAACCAATAACTCAATGAATCATGGGGCAACGTCCCATGAAATCTCTCGCTGCTTTGTCACACCCTCGTGCAAACCCAAATCAACTTGAACTTTGCTGATTAGTCTTTTTTTCTCCAAAAAAGAGAAAGAAACCCATCGGCGAAAGTCGTGTTCTTTTCAAATAGAACTTTCAAACACACTTTCTCTCTCACCTCCGCCATTTTGATAGTGTCAGCTTCCTGGTGATGCATTGCTTGACCATGTTGTGCCAAGGCGAGACAGAATAGGACTCCACATATCTCCTGCGGTCATGTGATGCCATAGTTCATAGCAGTTGATGAGATGCAGTTTGGCACAGCTTGGGACCCATCTGGGAGATGCAGATACGCAGACATGAGAAGTATTTTACAGCAATGCATCTGCGCGCTTGAAGAGCTATTTAGCATATGCTGCTATACAAGAGAATTTGCTTTGCT
Source organism: Lipophrys pholis (assembly GCF_963383615.2). Taxonomy (NCBI): domain Eukaryota; kingdom Metazoa; phylum Chordata; class Actinopteri; order Blenniiformes; family Blenniidae; genus Lipophrys; species Lipophrys pholis. The sequence goes on along the minus strand of NC_137642.1, from coordinate 9,257,844 downwards.
GTTGCCAGCTGCAGATTAGTCTTAATTTCTCAAAAATCCGACAGAACAGCTGATCCACAGCCCAAGACAGCATTAAGCATTGACCAAATTAGTAAATGTTAATGCATCGAGCCGTTTAATATTTTGTCACGTCTGTGTGCGATTGTTAAATAATATTGTTGAATTATTACAGGCGGAAAAAAAAAAAAACCCTAGACTATTTCCAGCTTTTTTTCCTTGTACCAACAACAACAAGCGGGGCAGTAATGCTGCTGCCAGCGCTGGCCGTTTTGTTTCTGTTAGCTCTAGCAGAAGTCAAAGCCCATGCTGCTGCTCTAACTCAAGTGGCTGATATGTTAGGCCATCTAGGGCATGGCAGGCGGTTGACAGTCCATGCAGCCTGTCTACCCACAGGACATCTCCACATAGTGTGTCCACAGCGGGGCCAGTGCTGTCATCTAGGCCCACTATGGACCACTGCTCTGCTGACAGTGAGAGGGTAAACGTTTACCACCTCAATCCCCCATTAACTCGGTGAAGGCACTTCGATCCTCTGTGAAAATAATGATATTGATTGGAGCTTGGCTCTACAAACGAAACGGTTGCAACTAAAAGAGGGATGGGCCCTTGCATTAGAATATGGGATTTTCGAGGATAAAAGAGTGTTTGGATCTTGTTATATTTTTCCTCTCCTCCATCTCCCTCTAGCTTTTCTCCCCCCCCCCACCCCCTTGTCTCTTCTCTTTCTGCATTTTTATGTGTGTGCAAGTAGTGTGAGAGCCTGGTGTCTCCTAAGATTACCCTCCGCTATCCCCGCAATCAAACAACAAATGACAACATCATTGCTCAGGCCTTTCAAAATACGACACAAAAAGTGTGTTGTAGCTACATTAACTTGCAACAACCCCCTAATAGACCCTTGTGGGTTTTGTATCCCCCCCCACCCCTTCTCTTGCCTCTCTTCTCTCTGCAAGGCTGTCACATATCCACCCCCCTCACAGTGCGAGCCTCCGAGCCTCGGTGGAGATCAGGAGCTCCCTGTCGGAGGTGCTTTGTCACGTAGCCCAGGGAGCGTGGAACTCACCCAGAGCTGTTGAACAAACACAAGCACAGGGGCTGTCAATAGCAGCTCCGCAAACTAATTGCCTGTCAAATGAACCACCCTCGTTAAGCTGCCCTCACACACACATCCACGTGCGTGCACTGTGACATTCATACGCACACACACACACACACACACACACACACACACACACACACACACACACACACACACACACACACACACACACACACACACACACACACACACACACACACACACACACACAAAGCCGATTTGATTCAAAGAGTAGTGATACCTTGTTAGAAGAAAAGACACACGAGTGGCACTTCTCTGTTTGCCGTCTTGTTTCTGCAATCGTTACCGGCGTGTGTAGTGCAGTCACCGTGAGATTGCCTTTTTGTTATTATTAAGGTGAACACAGCATAGTATCGTATAGCTGATGTAATCCAAACGCATCCCACACACCCTACAGTACATCAGCTGGCGTAATATTTCAGTTTTTAAAACCACTCATTAGATGGTAGCAGAGCTCCATATGCCAAATGTTATTGTTTTTGTGTTTGTTTTGCTTTTTTTTTTTTTCTGTAGTCATTAGGCGCTAGCAGTGGAGTGCCCAGCGCCTTGTCTGGGTGCCTGTAACAGTGCTGTCGGATTGACACAGCTGGGGAGAGCAGCTTGAGGCTGCACGCTCAGGAATACACAGGGGTGTTCAAAGCCCCTCTCTGAATCCTGATCAGAGCGCTGCCCCGGCCAACTGATGGCCTATTAAATATACATGCGCAGAGGTCAGAGCTGGAGGTCCCGGCTTCCTCCCAGCCATGTGCACTTAAGCGGAAGGGCTGGGCAACAATAAAACCTCCTCTCTCTCCAGCGAGCTCTCCCCTGACACCCTCACCTCCAGTGTGTACGTCAAGTACAGTGCTCACCTACCGCTATATTACAACTGCCTTTGTGAAAAGGCCAAATGATGCATTTTTTACATGGTTATTATAAATTTATATTCAACCAAGGACCACTCTCGTGTCTGTCTGTCTCCCGTTATTCTTTCCATTGTCACTGATAAATAGCCTTGCTCGACACAAGCATACAGACTTTGAAGTCAGTCTGTCTGTGGTCTTTGTAGTTCACCGGCGATTGAGACAAGGAGGTGGAGGGAAGAGCCCCATAATGGCTAGTCATGATTAACATATTCAGAGTGACACTCTCTCTGTGTTCGTTCGTTAAGCCCGGTCTGTCTGACTAATGAAGTGGAGCGGCAGTTTATCAATTAATCCAGCACTGAGCCATTTGTGCTGGGGATAACGCTCACACCCGGTGTGACAGTGATCCAGTTTGGTGCCCTTTAACCTCCGCAATTGTCCTACAAGGCAGGACCGCGCGACAATGACGAGCAAGACACACAAGTCTGCTGCAACTGGAGATCCGCTGAACAGGATTTGTGCCCCCGTGTTTGTCGGCAAAATGCAGAGAAAAGGGCTGTGGATTGATTGGGTAATAGGATCATGAAAAAGATCTCTGCAAACTAACATTGGGGGTTTTCAGCATTCTCAGACTTCACATAGATCATAGCAAACAACTTAGTGCTGTCTCTATTAAAACAAGCCCACCCCTGCCATTATCTTTCCCCCCACTGCTCCTTCCTCCATTTCACATTGTTTGTGTTCATTAAGACATGGGCGACCTGCCTTATCCACACATCAGACCTAGCTCTCAAGAGTAATTGCGATGGTCTCGCAGAGGATAATGTGGTTTAAACTCAGTATAGCCTGTCTATTAGGAGAGACATGATGGCAACCACAAATAATAAAGAACTATTTATTCCTCTCTCTGTGACGCTAACTAGGTAACATATCAAGCCAGCACCGCTAAGGGTCTCTCTTACTGTCAGAAATGGCACCCTTCATCCATTCCCAATGGCCCTTGCCTCGACATCTCTGCTCTTCATTTTCTACATGAGCTTGGTCATAAATGCACACACACCTCATATATATTTGATAGTTAATATTTATCCTCGCTAGGGAAGTGCACTTTACATGTGGTAACATACGATTACCTGCAATTCTTATAGCAAAGAAACAAAATCGATATGGATATATAATTCATGACGGAGGGGCTATCAGTTTTTATGGCTCTCTATCCAGGCTCATTAAAGTTTTATCGTAATTGACTGCAAGCAAGAGTTTTTAAGGCATGTTTCTCCCTCACTTTCTACCTTTAATAATTAAGTAAAGTTTAATTGGTTGTATTTTGAAGCACCTAGTGGATGATAGGAGTCTCCCAAATTCAGAACAATGAATTATAGAGTGATAGGTTTTGCATTAACCTGTCAGTTTGTTCATTTGTTAAGGCAGAAAAGTATGCTCCCTACCCCCAAATCACATCCAGAAATCGAGTAACTGGTCGGGGCCCTTCAAAAAAAATTCCCTTTTATGCCTCTCATTGCTGTGTTAATGTAGTGACATGACGCTGTCACTCAGAATGCGCCCATCAACCGCCAGCCCTGAATCGACTCCCCTGATTGGTGGTCAACTTGTTCTCTTGAAGGGAGATTGACAGACGGAAAATTGCACTCTCAGATTTCACCCTTCATTCGTTGCAGTTGTTCTTCCACTCGTCAACTCTCCGCCATGCCTGAGACAGACAGAGGCTTTATCCATTAGCTGTTGGCTTGGCGGGTGGGTGGGCAGATTGAGGCGGGATGGAGGAGGAGATGGGGGTAGGAAGACAATCCTACATTTGAGCACTCTGAGGGAAAATCAATCATGTCATCATAAGTGAGAAGTATGGATGAATTTCATCAGCTGGTTCCTGTCCTGTTCACGCCGTTGGCTTTCTGACTGGCCTGTCCCTCTGATTGGCTTTCTCAATGACCCTTAAATCCGAAAAGGGAGAGGATTTTCAAAACACTTTAATAAGAGAAATCGGACAGCAGTTTCAGGGTTACAATTTCCCACTTTGCCTGCTGCTACACTGTGGGAAACCTCATGTGGTTTCTCTTGACAAAGTGGTAATAGATTTACCATATGATTTTGTGCCAAACCAGCATTAGGCAGTTTTGTAAGAAATGTTTCTCAACTATTTTCCGTCTACGGCAGACATGATGAAGTGTTATAAAGGGCAGCGTCGGTCTGCCACTGAAAACGTATTTTATAATTTTCCCCATCATCTCGCAAGGTCACCGATGAGCACTAAAAGCATCATAGGTAGAAGGTGTGAAGCAATCAAAAATGGATGAAAATGAAGACATGGGAATCACAGATGAGAAATTGACAGCCGTTTACAGCCTGGTTGTTGATGTGAGTGACAGTGAGAGAGAAAGTGAGAGGGACAAAGTGAGAAGGAGGGAGAGGGGAAAAGGGAGAGTTAAAGTGGTGATAAATTTAATGGAAAAATCAAATACAAAACAAATTCATTCCTCTGAAGTTGATGCTTCAGTCGTTCTTTTCTTGGCCTGTGCTAAGCCTTAGAATAAACTGTCACTCCTTATCGATCGCATCTGAATTGTTACCGAGATTTCTGAAAAGTAGTCTTGACACACACCCCTCGAATAGTAATCTTGGGAGATGAGAACATCCAGAGTGAACAGCTAACACCCCTGACTTAAAATAAAAGAGGCTTTTCTTTTCTCCCTTTTTTCAAATCCGAGCTAATACACTTTGGTGAATTACAAATTCAGTGATAAATATGTTTCCGATGAAAGATGTGCACTTGCTGGATTTTATCGCCTTCGCTGGCAACTGTGAACGCAGGGGAGGGGGTGGGGTGGGTGGGGTGGGTTACTATTTTGTCATGGGGAATGTTTATAAACAGCAACTGAGCATGAAATGTTTGCACACAATTTGTTTGCCATTTGTGATGGAGATGACATGATCAGAAAATCAATTGACTTCACATTTGATTTCCAGCGAGCGGTTAAATGACTGCTGTCGACAGCTTCGACTGGAATTCATGTATCATGGTATGGTTCATTATATTCCGATGGTGTATTAATTATGGCTATAGATAGAGAGCTCTGCTGTGAGCGGTAGCCTAGCTGCTGTGTGCCAGGGGGAGCTAGCCCGAGGAGGAAAGCTCTGCTTGTATCCACTCATCCCTCAGCTGACAGGCCTGCTCCAGGAGAAAAGGATTTCTCCGGATTGAGTGCCATTTTCTCTTCTTTAACAAGGAAATTAGTGTGTAAAGGAGATCTGTCAGGATAAAGTGCAGCTTGACTGCTGCCGCCCTCCCCTCCTCTCTGTCTTTCTTTCCCGCCCTTCTCTCTCTTCTCCGTCCTGTAACTCACTCTTCACCTCTCTCTCTCTCTCTCTCTCTCCCCCTCTCCCTCCCTCTATCTGCCTCCCTCCATCCTTTCTCTCTCTCTTTTCCCTTTCCCCCACTCAATGGCTCCCTCAGGGGATCTTCCTTGAGCATTAGCAGAACACATCCAATGTCCCAGCTACATGATTTCATGATATGATTTGTACCGGGGATTTGCAATAATCCGCAAATAAAGTTGAAAGTGAATGACTCTCAATAAGCGACGCAGACAAGCAAAACCAAACCTTTTAAGATTTTCTTTATCTTTAATGGCAAGAAAAATGAATTTGTTTTGCATTAGATCAGAACAATTTAGCAATGGCCTGAGTATGTTGTTTTGTCTTCGGCTTTTATGATCATGATTAATTCCTGCACAGGAACCTCAGTGATATACATAATGCATCATTCGCTCATTTAAATGTTCAGTTCCTCTGCAGTTGCAGAGAGCTTGGTAGCTCATTACACGTTACCCATGTGTGCCTGGGAGTTGGAGTATGCCAGCTCCTCACTTGTAGTCAGGGGCACGGGATATCTGCTGCTCTAGCAGGTTGTCATGAACTGACGATGTGATTAAACTTGGGTGTCATCTCCACCATGCCAGCTTCATTCACCTCATGTAAGTCCCTTTTATTTTTGCCTCAACATTAGTCAGAAGTAACTTTTTTACCTCCAGTAGACGGACAGGGATGAGCCCCACTGGCACATTTTAATAAGTCTGCTTCAAAGGTGTAGGGTGAGGGGGAAAAAAAAAAAAAATCAAAACATCCTGGGTTAATTTGAAATGTACTCTGCATCTGTGATGGGAAACAGCCTCACAGGTAAGTAAGGGAGACAATTAGGGAATATCCGTAAGTGCAGGAGCTGCATACTAAAAAACGCAAATCACTATTTCCCCATCTGGCCCCTACTGTGCCGAGAACTGCAGCTGAGGTCCGATTTCACCCGTCAATCACGGCCGCCTCGCTGTGGGGTGTGTGTCCTGGTGAGAGAGCCTACCCCCAAGTCATTAGCACACACAGTCAAACTGTACTGAGAACTGCCCTGCACCGCTCTGCTCTGCACCACGGTTTAAATATCCCCAGCCTGTGACAGGATCAGTTTAGCGATCTGTAGGATTGATCTCCTCTTTAAAGTTTTGCCTGAGGCGACTCTAATTGGGAACGAGGCTGCCTCCCACTCCCCTCACTCCCTTAACTGTCAGTCTTGGCTTTGTTTACTGAGGACATGCCCAAACCTATTTACTCAATAATGAGGAGACGTGGTGGGGATGCTGCTGATCACATTGAGTCCCCCAGCGGGACTTCTGCATGCTGCGAAGGGCGGGAACATCAGTTTAGACTTTTTGAGCTGGTAAAAAGTTAGCCCTACGCCGTCACTATATTGTAGCGTATTGGATATTATTCCCTCCTTGTTTTCTCATCTGGCTCTCATTCCTTGATTTGCACAGCACTTGCCCACCTCTGGGAATTTATTGTTTTTTCTCTGTCATACCTTGCAGTTAGCTAAAATAGAACGGCATTTAAAAGACAGCGCACATAAGTAGTACCATTTTACACTTATATAATGTCCTCCATATGTTATATGCCGTCGAGTCGGACTAAAAGCAGACAAAAAGCCCACTTGGAACATGTGAGGTATCACCAGCTCCTCGCGATAGAGTGGACTATTCATGATTTTTGGAGTGCTTTGGCCTACTGGGCCATTTCCTTTTTTTTTTTTTTTTTCTTTTTTTTTTTTTCCCCTCTTAGAGTGAATTCCTTAGATTATCACTCTCATTTAGGTTGTTTTCATTTGCAATGAATGACAAAGCCTTTGGTGTGGATGGCGAGGCTATGGAGTCCATTGATGCCCATTGGGATTATGAATGATGAAGTGGAGAAGCTGCTGCTATCAGAGGGACACAACACTGCTCTTAATAGAAAAGCATTTAGAAAGGCAGCGGGGAGGTGGTGCTGGTGCTGGGGGCTTTCTGACACTCGACTGATAAGAGGCAGCTCTTCAGAGGTGGTAGTGTGTACAATGAAACACGCTGATGGGGATACAATGACACACATGTTGCGTCTGACAGGCGTGATTTAGACGTGGGCTGGAAAAAAAAAGGAAGGAAAAAAAAAAAAACCTCCTGATCCACACAACAGAGAGTTTTACGATGCGATGCCCTCAGAACAGAATTTGCGAGTCTGCTTGTGCATGTTTCTACTTATTGGTTTGATTTGAGGGAAAACGCATTGTCATTACTCATATCCGGCCTTGACAGATTGAAGAGGGACAGGGAGAAAAGGAGAGAGAGAGCGAGAGAGAGGGAGAGAGAGGGAGAGGAGTTAGTGGTGTAGTGGCACGGGAGTGAAAGAGAGATATGCAGAAAGGGAGAGCTGTCAGTTTGAGGAATGAGCCTGATAAGAGGAAGGGACTCGGCAGATGGGCAGAAGAAACCGGCAGCACACTTCTCAATTAAACATGTAAATACCGAAAGCAGGCAGCGACGGAGAAAAGAAAGTTAAATAAACACAGCACCGTGCCGTGATTACAAGCTCAGAACATCACCACCTTTGCCACTTTTATAGTTCTTGCAACTCCACCGAACTTGTTAATCCACCTAAACTTCTGCTTTACCATGTCATATATTTCATTTCCCTCCGTATTTGTTTTTTCTTGAAATGAACTCCCATGGTTAAATTGATTCACGTAGAGTCAGGCTCTTTGGGAAGTCGCTCGCTCGCCAGGAAATCTTGATATAGCTGTAATTGAGCTATTCATCCATTCACTTTGTCCTTTGTTGTAATTTCTCTTTTCTAATATTTTCCTAATAATCTTTGTCCATCATTTCTTCATACACACCCGCGCTTCCCGCCCCCTGCGTGCACCCTGCTGTGAACTACAGGGAGTATCTTAAATACTTCTGTAGGCAGTGTCCCTGACATTAATAACAATGAGCTTGGCATAACCACAGTGCATTTCTTAGGGTAGATTCACAGTTTGACATTCAGCCCAGATGCTATCGCCGAGCTTCGGCGTTTAAGACCGCGGAGAAGACAGACATCTGTCACTTGTTACCTTTGAAGTGAATAAGAGAGGATGCAGAAAAACACAGTGGACAAAAGGCCATTCTGACCACAGACCCTCAGTGTTTACAAACGGAAAGAGAGAGTGACAGGAGAAACTCAAGATGAATGGATCACTGCTGTTGATCTCTCCTCCTCATTCCATGTGCTAAGTTATTCCGTGGCTGCTACCCCAGTGGGGGGTGGAGGGAAACAGGAAGTTGAGAGAGGCAGGCAGAGGCAGACAGAATGCCTCAAGGACTCTGGAGGAGCAGAGCGCTGCAGCCTGCATGGGAAAAAAAACTCCCTAACAACTTACTGTACACTTCTCTAACCTGAGGTACCAAACATTACAAATGTGAACATAATCCACATTTTAATGAGTAGATGATGCTATATTAAGGCAATATTTGCAATAGTGTTGATTTGCCATCTTGCAATAGCCACAGCTCTTGCACTAGCTGTTATTAGTGTGCGGCGGAAATTTGGAATTGAAGTGTAAAGAAATTTATTTTTATGTAATTATTAGAACAATGGCCGTATTCATTTATCTTCTGTCATGTCTCCTTAGACCTGTTTCTATTTCAGGTTGCACGTCAAGTGAGAGCAGCTATATCTGGCTGGCAATTAAGCTGGTCCTGCCTCCCCTTGATGCTTGATTAGTCCGATTGATGGAGGAGGCCATATGTGGCGGTGTCAAAACTTGGCAGCCAGTCTCCATCCTCTCAAATGAGAGGCAGGCAATAAAGAGGCAGGCTGCCCAGAGTGGGTGCATGTATGTGAGGGCCTGCAGCGCCACGATTTAGGCCCCCTCCCCTTCCCGATATGTAGCGTTTTCTCTGGGGGTCTTTGGGGGCCACTGACCACTCCAGCCAAGTTCTTGCCAGGGCAGAGGTGGCCACCGGCTAGGCGTGTCACTGTACTCAGCCCTCTGGGGCACGAGCTCCAGGCAAGGCGTGTGTGTAGAGGGGGGGGGGTGTCTGTGTGAGTGTGGTGGTGGTAGTTGTGATGGGGGGGGTGTAGAGGAGTGGTAGTTGGGGGGTTGGGAGGTTTAGAAAGCTGAAAGATATGGCCCCCTTCCCAATCTCGCTCGGAGACAACAAAAAGGGAATGCTTGAGAAGGGGAAGCAGCGGGAGGAGAGCACAAAGACAAAGGCGCGGGCAAGGTCAGTCTAGCTAATGGGCCTGAGCCGTAGGCTGCCTGGGGCTAGGCACACTTCTGTTCTCTCTCACACACTGGGCCTTCAAAGACCCTTCAGTCCACCCCTCTCCTTCACTCCTCTCTTCCTCCATCTCTTCCACTCCTCTTTTACCCATTTCCCCACTTTCGCTGTTGACACTTCCTCCCATCAAAAGGTGCTGCGCAGGTGCCTCCGAAAACACTTTCACCACCCGACACCTCCCCTCGTATCAACAATTGTGTGGCTAATGACTGATATTTCTCCAAACAGAAGTAATTCCACGAGACATGTCCAGCAATGACAAAGATGTTTTCTTGCTTATAATAAAAGGATGAGCTGTCCTCCAGGTTCAACTGCTGTCAGCGGCCATCATTGGGTCCAAGGTGGGTCCCTGGACGAGCTAAGAGGAACTGTTGGAAATGAGGAGGAGGTGGAGTGTTGTTGTCAGGTTGGCTGGCTGGCGTTGCTTGGCTCCACTCGAGGGCTCCTTTAATGTGCAGCGGAGTAGAATAAGTGAGTGGCTGTGGGCACCAGCTGAGCTCACTCTCGTCTTCGCCTGGTAGCTGAGGGGTGAGCCGCTGCCACCTGACACTGGGCACACGGCTCAGGGCTCCTCTTGGCAACGTGGCACAGCACACATGTCCCCTCATTTGGATGGAGATTCAGACACAACACACAAAAGCTTTACCCCCCCCCACCCCCCGGTCCTCCTCCTCCTCCTCCCTTCTTTCTTTCTTTCCCTCCCTCACTCACTCAGTCTCTTTTCCCCTCCTGTTTTTTTTTTTCTCCTCTTCCTTTAGTTTTTGACAGCATCATAATAATCTGGGTATCTTCTTGATCATGCCCCATGTTTTTTTTTTCTTTTCTTCCTCATCTTCGCAGAGACGAGTTTGAAATTGCCTGCGTCAGGACTTTGCTAATTAAAGTCATACTTTCAAAAATGCCATAATAACTGTTAATTAGCTTGATGCTATTTTCAGCATAATTTGCTAATTAGTGGAAAACCTGTACAGCGTTTCTCTCTAATTACAGTATGGCTCCGCACGGCGCATCTGTGCCTTGACTCCAAATGATACCATTACAAAGTCCCGTATTACGCATTCTCTCAAAACAGTTAATTGCCTCCACAGATAGTGAGATACTTCAGTCAGCTGATTTTTATGGTAATAAATGGACAGGCACAGACACAAACCACCCTGGTTCATATTTATGAAATATGAAAAGGGAAAACAACCTCCTTATGAGATGCATGGAGTTAGTTTGGAATATAATCTGGTTGGTTCTGTGATGATTTTGTGTGCTCATGCGTTGAGTTACTGAGACTTTTAATGAAGTTTGATTTATTCTTTGCCGTAACCTTGCGAGCAAGAAGCCATAACACTGTAATTAAAGCAAAAGATGCGGAGTCTAACGACAGCAGCCTTATGTAAGGTAAAGGCAGAGCTCATGATGGATTGCTCTTTCCGAAGTGGTTTCCATGTAAATACAAGTAGCAACATAATGTGGCCGTGCCACAGCTTATTACCGGGACTGTAACCACCTTGTCGTCCCGCCAGTTATTTTCATGTAGCCCTAGCGAGGGGAGAGAATTATGGACATGACCACAGGTTGACCCTAATACATGTGTATACTAGAGACAAATTATGACTCATTAAGTGTGGTGAGGAGCGTGATTGGCATGACCTCTGAACCTGGGACGTCAGCTGTGCCCATCCTCCGCTCTGCCCTGCTTTTGACAGCCACCAGTCTGACAGGGCTAGCATCGGCTCTGGCTAATTAATGCACCACTTCAGAGACCCTTTCATTTATGGCTTCTGAAAGGCATTATTAAATTAATTAAACCACCAAGAGTTAGTCATTATGAAATCAGGAGGTTTACATGGATGACAGCGTTTATGAATTAAACATCCCCAAAGTTCCTCGCAGGAGATACCCCGAGCTGCATGCGGGTACCTAGCGCGACAGATGTTTGCCCCCCCCCCTTCCTCGAGCTAACCTGTATTGCAAGCGATTTAGGTCTCATTTGGGGGTTTGAAAACTAAAGGCAGGAGAGAAAGAGGTTCAGGATAGCTAATGAGCAGAGAAAGAGAGGGGAAAAGGAGGTCACTCGCTCTGTTCATCTGTAGACAGTACAGATGGTTCTGTTTTATACAATACAACAATGGCGTACATCAATTTGTTGATCGCTAATAGATAGCTACTCTCAGATGAATTGCAGGCTGGGATCAGTTGTCTGTGGGTTTTAGCTGAGAACACTACATTTATAGCCTCAAAACATTTAGAGAAGCTGTATGCTGTTTTTAACTCATCATGTGATGTGAAAACTACAAATGGTTCACGAGATAAATCCCATAAACTTGGGTTTAGCTGGAGAGCAGAGGGCAGAGATGAGTAGCTCACTCAGGAGCCTTGACGATAGACTCCTTTTCATCTGTGGACTGAGATTCACAGATTATCTCAAGAGGCTCTCTATCTCTGTCCTCGTCTCTATTTCTCTTTTTCTGTTACACCCTCCCTTTCTCGCCCCTCGATTCAGGAAGTTTGCCAGCTACTGTCTTTGTTTACAATGCCAAGGGAAAATGTCAGAGCCGTTGAGAAAAATATCCTTAGAATCTTTTTTTTTCATCTTCTTAATCTAACAGTTTACTGAACTTGATAAGTGTCCTATCAACATGCTAATCAAATTACTTCGGAACCAAAATTGACAGTTTTCATTAATTATACAAGATTATTCTAATTGCAATTCAAATTTATTCATTCCGAACAGAAGGTATTCAGTAATATTTTACAAAATTTGCATATTAAATGGAGGGAGTTGTGCATTATGCATGGTAATGTATGCACAGTTTCTTATTTTTAACTTCACGGCCATATGTGGTGTCGTTGTAGGAGCAGGTGAAAAGTCTAAGTGTGTTTAATTTGCTTGACAAACATTCGGCTGGAGCTTGTCAAGGGGAGTATTGTGAATGCCAATCTTTATTCCCTCTTTATTGATTACCCCAAACTCTAAACATCTGGAGGTAAATGGCACTGAGAGAGATGAACTGAATCATGGGATTAGTACCTTCAATGACTGAATCACTATCAATTACTTCAATAGCATAATTCAAGTGTACTGCATAAAAGGCGCAGTACCTTGGTTTGAGCCAGGATTAATATTGCAATTTAACGTAACAATGGAAGCATGGGAATGATATGGATGGCGTCCAACTTTTTTACATTGATGTCATAAAGCTAATGCCGTTATCTAAATACGAATGTATTTAATTCCTAATTTAGGCTTTGTTTGTAGAATGAAAAGGCTCAGCGCATTAGGCACATGTTTTAAAAGGTAATGGATTCTGTGAGTAAAACAACCTTATTTATTCACTGAGACGCAAAACCCCCAATTTGCTCTTTGTTTTTATTTCCTAGAGCGGGCAGTGAAGTGCAAACAGCTTACTGGGAAGCTGTTTACTACTGTATATGACAAAGAGTGTGTGTGCACGTCTGCATGTGCACGTGTGTGCATGTGTTTGTTGGGAGGGGGGGGGGGGGGGGGGGGGTGACTCTTCCAGCTCCACAGGCAAGGTCTTGTGTTGTAATGTAAGCGTAATAATTATCAAACAGCATCGGGGGCTCTGGGTACGGGCTTTAACAGGGGGAGAGCATGTTTGATATGTAGAATCAGCCCATAGTGCATCCATAGAGGGTGACTAAATCGCACGGTTCATGGATCACATTAGTATTGCTCTGCATCCACCCTCGCACTATAGGTGATTTCCATTTAGACACACATTTCCACATGAAGATAAATATGACTTGAATCGTAATTTCCCTGAAGTAAATATAATACAAATACAACATAATACAGTGTCAGGCCAGGCAGGCTAATAGATTACTAGCGTGTTTTCCATTTGTATGGTAAGTGGTGAACCTATAGGTGGTGGTCTGGCGAGTAACAAATTGAATGTTTAATCCATCTCAGTGCAGATTGAGGGTATCAGAAAGATCGGTAGTCGTCGGAGTTCTCTTGTGACGGGTAGTATATTAGATATTTTTACTCTTTAGGGCTTTGAGGAGTGTTGTTGGATTAACAAGAAGTGCAAAGTGGAAGATAAATTCAATTTCTTATCTTTTTTGAAGTCATCTGTTATTTTTCAAATAGGTATTTGGATTTGGCATCTCGTATCTCCAGTCACTCACACGTGTAATCTCTGATGTCGGATTACAATAGCACCGGCTCCATTTGAGCCACACACTTGCACAATATTTTCTGGCTTCTAATTAGACATTTTAAATTGTGTTTTATGTTATAGTGCTAAATTATTAACTGGAGACTCTACCCACCATTGATGTATGTGAAAGTCATTTCCCCCACCATTATGTTACTCTTTCAGGAGTTTCCTTCCTTCCTTATAGTATGTTAAGAGTCATCATTGTGCAGAAAACATGATAAATATGCAAACGATATGCTTCCTTAATGTTACCAAACATTTTCTAAGTACATATTTAATTCTTTAATCGATGTTTGCTGTGTGCGTTTTGGAGTAGCTAGATTAGCGTCAACTACTCAGCATCTCATATAAGTGTGACAAATTGATATTTTTATATAGCTTAATCTGTTTACTATGATGTTTATGTGAGGAATTATTACAAACTAATTAAAGAAATCACTTTGATATAATTAGTCAGATTTCAGGAAGCTCATTAGTAGTAATTTGCATGAAAAATAAGCCCTGTAGTGGTGCTCAGACCCCGCTATCCGATCTGCTTTTTATCTGGTTACACATCAACCCCCATTGTTTGTTGTTTGAGGCTGTCTGAAGTGGCCCACAATATTTTCAGTCATTGCCCTGAGAAGCGGTGGGGTGTCTTTCAACAAATTCCTCCCCTAAAGCAAGTCAACCTGTATGTGGAAGCAGACGCACGCCTCTGTGTGCATAAGGCAGGAGGAGTGAGTGGCAAAACACTGTCTATTTATCTGTCAGGTTCCTGACAAAGAACTGAGCTGACAAGTAAGGGTTTCCCTCAGCAGAGCAGGGGGGCTTTATTCACCGTACTTACATGCCCAGTCTATGCCCAGAGACTCATGTTATTTGCAAATCACACTCTTTGAAAATTCACAAACGGGGCGAGACATGCCACGCTACGGGTTTGTCAGCTGCCTTCACAACAGCTAGCTGTATCGCTAACAGTGTGCGGTTCGGTTAGGAAGCAGCTTTCTCTTAGCATTTGCCTTGCTGTCACTTTTTCCAACACATGCGTTCTGTGTCTTCATGCTTGGGGTCTCTCCTCCCTCAGAGGGTTGCCATCTTCCCTTTGGACTGACAAAACGCCCACACTCACACAGAAATAAAAAAAAAAAGAAAAAAAAAAAGAAGAAGACATTCCTGGAATTACATCATTCACTGCTGCAGCAGTCTTTGCAAAAAAAACAAACAACGTTGCACATATATTTATACTTTTTCATATATGGATTAAAAAAAAAAAATAGTAAGGATTTTCAAATAAATTGAACTTATTTAAATGCTTTTTTTTTGTTTTTTTCATTGATACCCTTGTCTTGAGCTGTGGGGTTCAAAATCCTGGTACCAAAAACAGGAGCTGTTTATTCTCTATACCCTTTTCCCACCATGGGCGAAATCCTTCCCTAAACATCCGGACAGAGAAGCACTTGTGTGGCGCTGATGTCACAGACCTACCTGGCCTCCCTCTCACAAAAGCTAAGGTATCATTAGCTAGGCCCACACAATGGCCATTCAACCAAGCCACTGCGCTCCTCAGGACTTGGGAACAATGTTATTTTTTGTCTCAGAATTATAAAGACAGAGTTTTGCAGGAAACCTGACAGACAAAACCTTTTAGAGGTAAATGCTTCAGGCGGCTTTTGGGTTTAATCTTTTCCCATTAGCATTTCACCCCCCCCCCATACACCCCCTCCTCCCCTTGCTCACACACAAAGACCATATTTACAGGGTCAAAAGTAAAGACTCAAACTCCCTGGAGATCGCTTTTTGTTTATATCTTTACTATATATTTATAGCCCTTTTCCAGATATAATGCTGTACTTAGAATGTTTTTCATATGAGCGGCTGATTCAATTTGATTAAATCATAAATTGATACTTCTGTGATGATGAACACGTTCTTTGTTTTTTTTGTGGGACAGGAAAACAGAAAAAAACAAAAAAACTACAACACCCGTTGGCTAAACACAGCAAGAAATCATACAAACACACTAGGATATTAAAAATGATTAACCAACAAAGAACAGCTTTATATAATATCACAGTTATATCACAGTTATATTGTCAACAACTATTGTCAACAACTATGCTAAAGGTTCATATGTGCTACCTTTGTGTGTGTGTGTGTGTGTGTGTGTGTGTGTGTGTGTGTGTGTGTGTGTGTGTGTGTGTGTGTGTGTGTGTGTGTGTGTGTGTGTGTGTGTGTGTGTGTGTGTGTGTGTGTGGGTGTGTGTGTGTGTGTGTGTGTGTGAGTGTTGTGTTTGGGTTCATGTATGCGTGTGCGCACATTCACTTACTCCTGAGTGTGCGCGCATGTGTGTGTGCGAGTGTGTATGTGTGTGTGACTCCATGTGTGTGATTCATTCCAGGGCAGTTTTAGTCCTTATAAAATATTCATTTTGGTTGTGCAGGGCCCTGTAATTGCCATCTCTCACCCTGAATTATTTATACCTCGCACAGACTGACAAAGCTTTGCCATACGGCCCCAGATGAATCAGAAAGCAGCCATCTCTGCTGCCAACAGCACTGGGCTTTCACACAAATATGGCAGCCACGTCTCTCTGCCTGGCCTCTCTTAATTTGACATTTTCTTTTTCCCCCTGCCTTTGTCCTAGGTGCACAGAAAGGTTACCTGTTAGCTTTAAGCACCGACCCGCTCTCGTCTTTCTGGTTCTATCCCCCCCACCTACATGACAGTCCACAGTGGGTGTTTTTTTTTTTTTTTTAACTGTTCAGAGAATACGTTAATGTGGTGACGCTGTCAGAGTGGCTGCCTCATGTTTCATGATGACTGACCACTCCTGACAGCCACTTTGGATGTATGTATTATACATAAGTAATAATATGATGGAGAAATACACTAGCATACATTTGAGCATGCATGGACAGACAGCACAGAAACCACTGACTCACTGACCTATATGTAACACACACACACACAGATACACACACCAAAATGCAAATCAGCCTCGCTGGCCTGCTGGGTCCAGCAGCGCTGTCTGTAAACGGTCAAAGCCCCCCTGCCGACCTTCCCTGTACAGCTGTGTTCCTGTGAGCCTGGCCTGGGTCTGATCAGTCCAAGGTGCACACTGGAGAGGGACGGCGCTGTATGGCTCTCATTGTGAACCAGCTCTGGGGCCTTCCACAACCCCACGTCCAACACCCTAAATACTACTATTCACCCAGGCCAGTCACTCCAACATATGCTTATCTTCCATCTCACTAGTGCAGGGAGGTGCTGACTGGTATTTCCTCAAGGCCCTGAGCTGCAGCGCTGACCAGTAATCAAAGCACTGTATTCCTCCTTCTGCGCAAAAATAACCTGGAGATACCTCCATGGCGGCCAGCTGGTGGAACGATAAAATATTCCTGAGAGCTGCTTTGTCACCGTGTGTGAATTTTCTTGTAATGTCAGCAACCTTTTGACCGACAACGGGCAGACTGTCACAGGAGTCATTACCGGCAATCATCCTCATAACCTGGTTTTCATGGTGTGGGTGATGATTCAGTTATATTTAAGAATTCCGCTTCAAATGTAGATGATGTTGTCTCTATCGTGGCAACCAGTGTTTGATTCGGTTTTTACAACGGGACCGTGAAACGCAAAACAATGCGGAATTATTTATGTTGTGCGTCTTATTATATTGTGTTCAAAGTCCTGGTACAGAAAAGCTGTATTCAGAGTAAAACAAAGAACAGCGTGCAACAGTACACAGCCTCAGCAGTATCGTGATGTGAGGGGAAGGGAGAGGCAGAGAGAAAGCTTGGGGCTAAACATGCAGTATGTGGCGTGCTGGAGCTAAAAGCTGCATAAAGCACACAGCCTTAGTCCACTGTTAGCAAGTGATGGATAGTTAGCAGGAGCTCCGATTCTTCGTCTAATCTGTTACAGTAAACCTGTGCCAAAGCCTGAAGGGAATCAGTGGGGGCTAGCTAGGAGTGGGTTTGACGTGAAACCATTTGTGAAGACGAGCGATTCTCTTAAGTAAGAAACTAACAGTGTCCAGAGAGAGAGGGATGGCCGGGGAGCGGGCGAGACAGGAGGTGAGGAGAATGAGTGAGAGTGCGAGAGAGAGAAGGAGGAAGAGATACCATAATGAGTCCTGTAGCCATGGAGTAAATGAAGAGGGATTGACAGAGTGAGGGATCCTCAAGTGAAATAATGTCAATGCCACTCTGCCCATTAGAGAGAAAGGGGGATGGTGGAGGAGAGGGTAAAGAGGGATGAATGGGGGGACACGGTTACATCTTACGTTGCAGAGGAAGCACATAAATTATTTGTGACACCCACACGACACGTATACCACTAGCAAAAATATGAAATATGAAGCAAACAAAATGAACCCACAATGGCAGTTGGAAAAAAAAAACAAAGAAATAAAAACAAAAAAGGCCTCGGAAATACTCAATAAATTCTCTGTGAAGTGTAGTTGGGATATTTGATGTTGAACCGTAATAATCACAGTGACATCTGCCTTGCTGCTCTCAGAGGAGACGGGCAGAGCCTGCGAGTGGAAGGGGTTAATCTTCCAAACCCAATAAGGTTGGATAGCGAGGCACTTGTTCCCTGATAAAGAAGTGATAGGATCTGTGGGTCTGGTCCCTCGGCGCTTGTACAGGGGTAGAGCAAATATTGTTAATGTGCTGTGGTTTACTTCGGCTAAGGCGAGAAAAACAGCTCCGCTTGACGAGAGAAGACAGTGGCAAACCAGAACGCTGCGGAAATGGCCGGGCGGCTCAGTTCGGCCTCCCAGGGACTTAACTGGCATATATATCCGAGCCCACTCAGTTGCATAAATAAGTGTTCGGGAAGATTAAGATCTATAAGTGTCTCTATTTCTCGTTTTACCTGCTCCGCCTTGTCACAACAGGGATCTGAATGCAGTTCACTGAAGTGCCTAATAACTGGAGCAGTAGGTAGGGGAGGCAGGAGGCTTGACATTAAGACCCTGGCGTTTTGGAAATCCGATACGCTATTGACCCGTGTACTACTATCTCAGCGTAGAGATCTGGTGTCAGCAGATTGTAGTCTGGTGTTGGAAGCTGTTTCTTACAGGGCTCTTGTAACAGGGGCCCATTGAGTCTGGGAGGCAGCTGGGGCCTGATGGGCTGGAGCTGGTTGGTGATCGATACTCACCGCCCCGCAACGGATGACCTCACTGTCATGGCTGCCGGCTGTGGACACTGCATGCTAGTCATTAGTGCTGGGGCACCAATCAGGAGCTTAGAGTTGTCAATACCTGACTCTTACAGATACTGCGGCCATCTGTCAGTGTATTGTGTAACGGCCGAAGTAAATACGGGAAAGCTCTTTTGAACAATGAGAACAAGGTGTACTATTGGAGGGAAAAATAAAATACTCCAGAGTAAGTAATTTAAGTGATTCAGCGAGTCAAATAAATTCCAAATAGCTCAGACATAACTTAGAATTTTTCACAAATAATTAAAAAGAATAGAAATCTAAATAAAGAATGAACAAAAAAAGAAAATGAGCGAAATTGACAGGACTGCTGGCCTCCACTGTCGATAGTGCCTCCTTAATAATACAACATTATCCTTATTTGCCCTCTTCACTCAAATCAAAGGGATGGACATTTATGCATGAGTGACATCAACCCGGCAATTAAGTTGGCCATTTAAATGAGAGAAGGCCTTCCTCACCTCGCCTGTTTGTTTTTTTCCCCACTCGCTTCTTTTTTTTTCTTCTATTTCCCTTCTGTTTGATGATAGGAGAGGGTGAGCTAGAATTAGGGCGATGGGTCTTCCTTTGAGTGTCAGCCTAAAATGATCAGAGTAAAGATAAGAGGGTCTAGCAGCCCTCAAATCAGTCAAAGTGCCAAAGTCGGCCTTTTTCTCCTCAATTACCGGGTCTGTGAAGCCAGGGAGTGGAAGGCGCAGAGCCTGCTGCATTACTAAAGAGACAATCTATTTCCCCTTTGACCAGAGGGAGAGAAATCATTATGGCATGATTAGTAGCTTCGGCAGTGGGCGAGCATGGAGGTACTACAGGAGAATCGTATTAATTGCCTCAGACCAAGGCATGAGCGGGATTGTTTTAACGTTGATTTGTGGACCTGTATGACGAGCTGTCGGGAGATAAAAGCCGATGTCAGGTCTTAGTTATACTGGCAGACTTCGGGCATGCAGACAGAGAGGGTTGATGTCAAAATGAGCTTCTGCGGCTGCCCTGGAAGTCTTTCTCTATATGCCTGTCGATGTCTTCCTCTTTGTCTTTCTTCACACTTCATAGTTTTCCTTTACGCCTCCCACTTTCCCTCCCTCTACTCCCCCCTTCCCTCAGATGGACTACACCCCACCCCTCTCTCGCTCTCTCTCGCTCTCTCTCTCTCTCTCCTCCAACTGATAGCTGCCTTGGCCGATTATTTCATCCAGTGCGGTCCACTGAGAGCCTCCTCTCCCGGCTTTGGAAGAGCTTTAATTAGCCATGTTAATATCCCCTTCATTGGCCTTAATATCACTCAACACCTTCCTCCATCTCAGCGGCCACCAGGGTCCCCCTGTCCTGTCAGAACAGCTGATTATTGAGAAGGATAGCTTTAATCAAACCTAATTGCAGTTCATTCTTTCTCTCTATCCCCCTTTGCCCTCCATTGCCAACATCTAATGGCAGCGACGACTTGATATCCCATTAAAAAACAATTAAACAACCTCCTTTTGTCTCTGTGCGTGCCAAAACACCAGCACAAACTTCTGTAGATATTTAAGAAGTAAAAGAGAGAGAGAGGGGCCTTGTCTTAATTGCTCTCCTTTTCACCAAGGACCAATTTGCACTGTGCTCATGGAGAATCTTAACCAACTCAAATGTAATGGATGCTATAGCACTGCCACTGCTGTGGACTATGAAAATTAAGCTTATCTTTTTAGGAGAGAAATTGTGCTTAATTGCCTTCATAACAGTAAACATAAAGGAGCTACTTTATGATAGCGTGGGCACTCAATATCTTGTGTTTATTGTTTCTTAACTTTTGGTTTTGCTGCAGAAGAAACAGTATGTAAAAGCATTAAAGTATCCAAGAAAAGAGACAAGACTAACTCTGAAAGTAATGTGTTTCTTTTATGAAGTCAGTGCATTGCCGGGGAAATATATTCTATCTCTCGCGCTGACATAAATTGTCTACCAACGGGCGAGGCATGGACGCGTACGCGCTCGCAGAAAAAAAAAAAAAAGAGCCACGTGTGGAAATGTGCACACACGCGTGCACAAACAAACACCACTGGCCTTACCCAATCTGTATGAGAGGCGACAGACAAATAAAAGTCGTATTTCAGGTCTGCTTTCCGCAGATGTCTGCTGCTCTACATTATGACTCTTTGGGGAAATAAAAACAGGGTCAGGGAATTAGAGTACATAATGGTCATTTTGATGATCAGCCAACAGATGCAACCCAAAAACACAGTGAACACAATCAAGCGAAATGCACTAATGACAAGTCAGGTTTTTTATGGCCTCACCACACACCGACAGGCAATCAGCATTCTGGCATGGGTTAAAACGTCTTTTATTGATGTCCGAGCCAAAGCTCCTTGGATGTGGAGTGAAAATATTTTCTCACCTCTCCTCTCCCTCCCGGGCCCTCAGTGAAGCACAAGGTATAGGAGTCTATCGAAGAACGCTTCTAAATGACCAGTGCATGTGTTAATGTGGCCCGGGTTAGGAGGGTCATTTCAGACTCTGATTTATGGCCTGGCCGGGATCCCACTGGGCGAACGAGAAGTCTTAAGTGTTGTGAAAGCGTCCTCACAGGCCACACAAGCCACTGTATTTAGCTGAATGAAATGGCAGGGTAAATCTATGGTGCAATCTATGGTAATCCAATGAGCCGCTGTGATTCCGTGAGCCAAGTTAGTGTTACAATGGAAACCACGGTATTGCATATAGTAATGCTCGTGCAATGTGATGAAAAATAAATATCATAGCGCTGTATTTATAATGAATTGGAGAAAGCGATGGCACAATCAGTCACGATTCAGTGGGGAGAATTTGTAAAAACAGCAAGTCGATTTCATTGTTTATTCTGTGTGGTCATGTAAGAGTTCACACAATAGGCCATATCTGAGATAATTTTTCTTATTGGCCTTGTTGTTAATTTTCTTCACTTCGTCTGTTATATGTCTGGGAGGCCACATCTGATATCCAGCTCTCAATACGAGGCCTTATCAATAAATTCAGCAAGACCCCGAGAGAAAGCCGGAGAAGACGGCTGCTTACAAACTAACCAAGCCCAGATCTCACTCAGACGTGACATTTGTTCAGAGACGATTAGCCAGGTTGTAATTTGTGGCATAATTGCCTCACCCACCCACAAGTACATGGGTGTGTGTGTATGCGTTATGTGCGTGTGTCTGTGTGTGTGTGTGTGTGTGTGTGGCATACGGTGGTCCCAGGAGTGTCCGCCTAATTGCCTGACAGGACTATAAGTTTTGTGGCGCGCTCTCACCTTGTTAGGTCCTTTATCCCTGATGCTCTTCAAACAAGACCTGGTCACAGGTGGGCCTCATTTGCTTCCCTATTGAACAGGAGAACTTTAATTGCACAGGGGGTGTCCTGGGATTAAAGAGGTGGGTGGAATATCAAGTGACTTCCTGTATGTTAGTGGCAGATGGGTGTTGGGAAAGACCCATGAACTCAGGTGAGAGGATGAGATCACAAAGAGACTGATGCTCTTGATTTTTCAAAGAATAATCAGGAGCGACTTCTCAAACTGCCTCGTCGGGCCGCTGAGTGCCGCCATGAATGAGTGGATGAAAGAGTGAATGTGGAACTTCAGCGTTTGCAGAATGCAGTTGAAATGTCCTCTCACTTTGAAAGTAAACATCTCATCCTTTAAAAGCTGTGATAATAGTTTTCGGTGTGTTCTTTTGTGCTCTCTTTCAGATTCTTCCTAAAGTTCTTCCTCAAGTGCAATCAGAACTGTCTGAAGAATGCAGGGAATCCACGAGACATGCGCAGATTCCAGGTGACTGAAATCTATTTTGCACTTGAGCTCTGTCTATTTCTGTCTCTGTCTTTCACTGTCGTGCTTTTTTTTCCTCCCCCAGACATACATACACACAGGTGTGCAAACGCGGCGGCTGCAGCTGCTGCGTTGCACTAAGTCACACTGACACAGATTCACATATGAATACATTTTTATTATTGGCACTGAAGGAGGCAAAACCCAGGCAAAGAGAGAGTGAAGGATTTTGTGTCCTGTGTGCTCTGGACAGAATATTTATTAGAGAATACCATCTGACACAAATAAGGATACAGGATTTAAGAGTGCCATCAATTGTGTTCCTGACAGCTTTCTGAGCCCCGGCGCAGAGGGGAGGACGATCCAACCACATGTAACAACAGTGTTAACTCAGGATCTGTCTGGCAGCGGAAACGCATACCTTCTTGTGCACACATATGCGCAAGCACGCACACAGACACGGAGAGGCGCGCGCACACACACACACACACACACACACACACACACACACATATGGATGCATAAACATACACACTGAGAGAGCATATGTTTGCTTTCTCTACATCCCTCTCTCCTTCTTACCCACAAATGCATATATTTAATGTCACATTTATGCATTGCTTAATGTAGCCAATGAAAACCACCTTGAGCCATCTGAAAACCATCATTTCTGCAAGCTGACAGAGTTGAGCAATTTACACTAACAGGACACGACCACAGAGGACTTTTATTGTTTTTTTTTTTTTTTGTTTGTTTTTTAACCCACTAACATCTGATGTGTCAAAGTAGTCAAGGCTTAGATTTATTGACCCCCTGCTGATCCATTTATCATCCATCCATCCGTCCAGTCCAGGCATTTTCACCACAAGCAGCCCAGTAGGTCAAGGTGAGACAGCCAGTGTTTAGTGTGATTTGTCCGATCGCGGTAACGACAAACTGCAGGGGGGCGTCCGTAACTGGCAGCGCTGCTTTTGTGACAGACACAGAAGCCAGCATCCTCCAGGAGGAAGCCCTCGACATGAAACAGACGAGACAGGGTGTCCCCTCCTGATGTCACCACCATCAGACCTCCCCTGCCTCCTCAAATCTTCCCTCAGGGTGAATGTGGACTGATGCATGACAGCCACCAAGGGCTTTCACCTCTCACTTCTGTGTGTCAAAAAGAATGCAAGAACTAAGTTTTTTTTTGCATCACTCTTTTTGGGAAACTAAAAAAAAAAGCAAAAACAGATCTCTCATTTTTTTTCTATTAGTGCAGATTATCATCCAACAGTCAGTTTGCCATTTTTACCCCCTAAGCAGATTTCCAGATGCTCTACCATAGGTGTTTCTCTGGCCCAAGTTGTGTATTCTGCATGCCTTCCACTCTACTTATTACCCCCCAAAACCAGCTGGAGGCCAGAAAGGGCCCAATCCATCATCCTCAGCTTGGCCCAGCTCTGAACCTGCTCACAAGAATGGAGCTCTTTCACTCCCCCTTTTCTACCCCCCCCCCCCCCCCCCCCTTTTTTACACCCCCTCCCCACCCTTCCCAAACCAAACCCGGAAAAAAAAAAAAAAAAGCACCCCCCCTAAATTCCACTGCTACACCGAGGTCACTTACCGGCGAAGCAAACCTGAGAGGGGCTCTCTGTTTCCGGCTCAGAAACACTTTGGCCATTCACATGCGGCTCGCTGTTTGGACTGTGGTAGCCAAAAAACAACAACAAAAATAAGCATTATGAAATATGGAGTGTGGCTTGGAATCTGATCCTAGTAAAATGTTTGTTGAGTGATGGGATGGGAGTCCGGGTTCAGTTGCTAATGACTCCAGTAATATTTTAAAAGGGAGGCCTTCCATCCTCAAATAGATGGACAAGCTGATCAATAATTCCCAGCTTCGGCTATGATGACAGTTGGCGGAGTGGGTAAACGGAAATGGTATTTTAGTGATCGAAAAGTCAATTAGCTGCACATAAACGCTCGAAAGCAAAATGGCCGAGAAGCGAGCGTAATTGTAATGTGATATGTCCAAAGAATACAACCGCTGCAAGAGGTTTAACAGTAATGACCAACCGGGACACAACAGGAATTATCAGGCACTCATGTATCTCTTGTAAGATCAGCACTTCAGCTCTATGTTGTCCTCCTCTGCATTAACCTTGATCTTACAGCCCGCGTATTAAAATGTTTTAACTTTACTCCTGTTGCAGGTTGTCGTATCGACGACCGTCAATGTGGATGGCCATGTCTTGGCCGTCTCTGACAACATGTTCGTACACAACAATTCCAAGCATGGGCGAAGGGCTCGCAGACTCGACCCTTCAGAAGGTACGCCTCCTTATCTGGAGAATGGTAGGCACATTTTTACATCTTATAATTTGCTCCGCTCTTTTTTCTCTTAGTTCTTTCAGCCATCCTACCATTTTTTTTCCTCCAGATCACGAACGTAGTTGCCTCTAGCTCCTTTTGAAATTTTTTGTTCCTCCATCATCTTCATTTTAAAAAAAAAAAAAAAAAAAAAAAACTTTTTCAGTTGCTTTTTGCTTCTCTCATTCCTCCTGCTGAAGGCTTGACTGGGAGTAGTGTTCACCACTCTGTGTGTGTTTAAGTATTTCAGTATCACTATTGATGATGATCACACATTAGCGGATTCAAGATTTTCTAAAATGTTATACTACTTCCAGTCTCCTCATGCACCTACATTTGTCCTGAAAGGCCGATGTGAAACATGATCAAATTGCTGAAGAATTTGGCTGTGAGGTCAATTTCCTGCCATTGAGTTCTGCAGATTTAACTGTGAGAGAGCTGAAACAGGGGGAAGAAGGAGAAAGACAGAAATGAGGAGTGGAGGGGGGTGGTGACTGGTGTGTGTGTGTGTGTGTGTGTGTGTGTGTGTGTGTGTGTGTGTGTGTGTGTGTGTGTGTGTGTGTGTGTGTGGCCGGGCGGTGGTAGTGGGGGTCTGCCTATGAGAAAAACAGAACTTACTGTTTTTCTTCCAACTGATTCCATATGATAGACTGATTGCCTTCTCAGCCAAAAGAAAGAAAAGAGGGACCACCAAACCATGGGAAATCCAAAAAGTAAAACGCACTAAACATAACCTTTTGACCCTCATGGCCTCCACTCGCAGATGGGAGCACACACAGCTGAAACATTGTAAGAAAAAAAAAAAAAAAAAAGAAAAGAAAGAGAAAGTGAACCGACTTAGGCCAATTGTGCAAATTGCTTATCTTTAGATTTCAAGAGCCAATTATGGCTGGGCAAACAGTTTATATACACCACTGACTAAAACCAGCTTCTCTACACATTAATGGGCATTAATGGTTCTATCACCAAAAGCAAATGTAATGTTTAATACAACAACTACTAATACAAAAAAAAAAAAAAAGCAGACAATTAATATATCTCAGTGCTCTCCAGTCCTAGTGGGGGAAAAGCTAATCTATTTGTTTTTGTCTTTATTAATGACTCCTCTACTGGAGAACAAAATCAAATAATTAAAGTCCTGCCCGGAGCACCAAAGTCATTATGTTCGCTGACGTTCTGTTTGTGTGTTTCACGTTTATGACACGATAGGTGTGGATCGCCTAGCAACCAGTTTCTTAATGAGGAGAGCAATTAAAGAGGTTGAGCCCTTGCCTCCATGTTCCCCCGCTCCCTTGGGATCCCCTGTGTTTTCTGTGTGTATCCATGTATGTGTGTGTGTGTGTGTGTGTGTGTGTGTGTGTGTGTGTGTGTGTGTGTGTGTGTGTGTGTGTGTGTGTGTGTGTGTGTGTGTGTGTGTGTGTGTGTGTGGACGCGCGCGCTTGTGTTCTTTACAGGTTACCCCAACCCATCCTTTTATTCCTCTCTTCACCACACTCTTCAAAGCAGCAGGGTGATGCCCCGTAAAGCAAGAAAAAAAAGCTATTGTCAACCGCCCAGTTGAACATGTCTTTGTCTAATAACTTTGATACAGCTTCCCTCTGCTTAACCGCGTGTGTGCCCGCAACTTAAGATCTATTGTTTTTTTGTTTTTTTCCCGAGCTCCAGAACAAACTAATTTAACATGCATCAACAGCGATCGCTCACTTTGTTTGGGCCCACCTCTAACAAACAGAGATGTGACACATGAGAAAAGGGGACCCAGTCATGAAATGTAATTCCAGCCATGTCCTCCTCCACGCTGCTCTGACAACTCGCAGGCAGACAGACAGCGGGCTTTAAATTAGCAACGCATTCTTCTTCAGGAGTTCACTGGGCGAGAAGCCTCATATATGTGGCTGACTGACGGTGTGGCTGAAACACGGAGGCATCCTTCCTCTCACAGCTCACACTGCACTTGTGCCGGCTGGCATTGATCAAGAAGTGGTGCCCCCTATTGGCGCAGGGGAGGCATAGCCGGAGGATGACAGACCGAAACTCGCAGTGTGACATTTTTGTTCACTTGTGTGTACTGTCACACAACAAGCATATTATGCATTCAGACACGGATGTGCTTTGTGGCTGCCTGT
Source organism: Lipophrys pholis (assembly GCF_963383615.2). Taxonomy (NCBI): domain Eukaryota; kingdom Metazoa; phylum Chordata; class Actinopteri; order Blenniiformes; family Blenniidae; genus Lipophrys; species Lipophrys pholis. Next base: position 9,230,603 of record NC_137642.1, on the reverse strand, counting down.
CACTCAAACATGTATAGATTCAGGCTCAAAGGTGCATAAACACGCTCACAAATAGCTGAGTCTTTCACACACACAGCATCACCCCCCACTCACATGCAGACAAACAGAATGTATCTCTCATTCACACACACGCACGCACGCACTCACGCACACACATACACACTAACACACACACACACACACACACACACACACACACACACACACACACACACACACACACACACACACACACACACACACACACACACACACACACACACACACACACACACACACGTTCCTCAGCTCAGTTCCACCATTATAGAGCCCCAGACAATATAGGAGACTCAGCATAGAGCCTGCAGCGCCTGCCTCATTTGCATGCCAAGTGGCTGTAATGCTGTTAGGGTTTATGCAATAAAGACAAGTGAATCCAGACTGCTGGGCCTAAGAGGAAGAAAGAGAAGGAGCAAAGTAGAAGGGGGGGGGGGGGGGGGGGGTGAAGGATAGGAGGACAGGAGAAAGAGAAGAGGAGAGTAAGAGAGGGAGAGAGAGAGAGGGAAAGAGAGAGATAGAGAGAGAGAGAGAGAGAGAGAGAGAGAGAGAGAGAGAGAGTCAAAGGGAACAGATGGCCCAGGGAGAGGTAAAAGGTATAATCCCATCAGCTGCACTATCAACCGACCATCTGGACATCCCACAGCACAATTACAACACATTTCAGCAGGCAGAACAAAGGACAGCTTCACGGGGCCACATCAGACCTGTTTGAGTGTCACAATACTAGAGCTAAGACCTCCTCTGCTCAGATCTCAGATCAGTTTTGACGTCCTCCGCGGCTAACCCTAACTAGAGTGGAGAAAGATTAAAACAGATCACAAATCGGCAGCAGGCGTTCCATTCACGGCGCGGGCGAGATCTCCAAGTGAATTAAAGCAGACCAACAGAGTGAGGAGGGCGACAATTCAGACACAAAATAACCAAAATGAAAACACGCCATGACATGTGAATTGAAATCAAGTTAATTTCTTCTCCTGTAATCCAAAGTTTGCAAAGACTTAGTGATGCAACAGTCGGGCCGCCTCTTTGCATCCTCATCCGTCCACTCCTCGTGATGCCTATCATCTGCTGAGGGGGCATTGTGCGTGTCTGTCATCAGATCGCCTGCGCTGACTGTGTAATCCACTTCGCCACGGTCCCCATTCAGCACATGCTCCCCTCTCTGTCTGTGCATTGAGACATATGCAAATTTCCAGGCAGAAGGGTGGACGGCTTAGGGCCTCGGTCGCTGCCTCTCCATGGGTCCTTCTGCATGTGGGAGGGGGCACTGGGATTTCCGAGGTGGTGCGTCTGTGTTTGTGTGTCTGTGTGTGTTAGACTGAGCGTGCACGCGTGATTGTGTATGCCTCTCGTAGGTTGCAAGCTGCAGCTGCCCCCCAACAGTCACCGTCACCATCAGGCCCTCTTGTTGCCTCCTCCTCCTCCTCCTCCTCCTCTTTTCTGCCCCCCTCTCTCTCATCCCCAAAGTCAATTTGTTTACAGTAATTTTGAAGGGTGAATTATTTGCTGTAATCGTCCGCACTGATGAAGGTCAGGCCCTTAGAGGGGGCCCAGCATGCCCATGGAGGGTTGGTCCTCTTTCAGACGCTCTGCTTCGCAATTAAGGAAAGCAAATGTCACTCCTCCAGGCCTCACAAATGAAAATCTGTACGAGGTGATTAGCATGAAGTCAACAGCGCCTGTTAAAGTCAGATTCCCTGTAGTACCAATGTGTGTGTGTGCACTTTATGGGCAGGGAGAGAGAGCAAACATGACCTGAACAGACCCAACAGCAAGGCAAACAAAGGGAGATGTCTTGTCTGAGGTGATCCATACAACAATGGCTGCCTGTGATTTACTTACTGGATGGAAAGGATAATAGAGGTTTAGAACTGAGCTTGTAAAACGAAAGAAAGGAACTTGCAGAAATAGTTGCTCACATTTTGAGGAACAGGAAAACATGCACAATTCATAGAGTATTAAAAGATATTGATGGAAATAGATTAAATTTGATATTGCTATTTTATGGCGAGCTGTCATGCTATTTCTGTTGTAAACACGGTGTTGTGCTGAACACCATATTAAGGTAATGCATCAAATGACAGTGAATGTAAGGCACCAGATCACTCAAATTAGATTATAATAACAACCCAGACTGTTGATGAATGGCAGAGCCACGTAGCAGAAGTCATGCCAGATGAAAAGCATTGTAATAAACAATATGAAATGGATTGAATCGATCACAAAAAGCAAGAAAAAAAAAAGAAAAAGAAAGTCAAGCTGAATAATTCATGAGTACATTTCACGTTATGAAACCTGAAACTACTCTCCGCGTGCCGGCACTGTACTGCACATGCAGAACAAAGGTAATGAAATAACATGAACCAGCAAAGCTTTAGCTTGTCATTTCCACTTTAACAGCCTGTATTCTTGACTCATTTAAGATGTGTTCAACTTTGAAATCTTACTGTACATGCGAGTGCATGCTTAATCAATTCTGATAGCTACATTTGCCCTGACACATAATTTGCTCCATCAAATCATTTTCCTGGTGAGCCTGGCGTTTAGCCTTTGTGAAGTGGACCATTTGAAGGGTCTGCTTAACTACACCACTCCAGCGCGCTGATAAATGATTTTGATTCTCATGCCTTAAAGGACAAATCCATCATTTTTTTTTTTTTTTTTTTTTTTTTTTTTTTCCAGAGGCAATTTCCATGATATGTCTTTGTGAGCGAGACACGGAGAGCTGAACGTAGAGGTGGTGCAGTTATGTGTCGGCGTGGAAAGAGACATGAGAGTTGAAGCATAGGTGCTGAATTTGCTCTTCTCTTTGTGTTGGATAAGCAGCCACCCCATGCATCAAGGCTATCAGCCCAAGTGAGGGATGGACCACTGGAGGAGCCACTGTCATCATCATTGGGGACAACTTCTTCGATGGCCTACAAGTTGTGTTCGGCACCATGCTTGTATGGAGTGAGGTATGACGCAGATTTTCGGATACGCCCAGAATTCAATTAACATGTACATAGTACACTTCGAAATATTTTGAAACTTTAAAACGGTTTGGAGAAAGCGTCCAGCCAGCGGTCATAACAATACGCGCTCCGTAGCTTGTTATTGCACAGGGCTCATTATTTCTTTGCTTCCCCTTTGTAACCCAGCTGATAACTCCCCACGCCATCCGCGTCCAGACTCCACCTCGGCACATCCCCGGTGTTGTGGAAGTCACGCTGTCCTACAAGTCCAAGCAGTTCTGCAAAGGTGCCCCTGGGAGATTCGTCTATACTGGTGAGTCAAAACATTTTCACTCTCTCCCTTCTCTGTTTCTCTTTCTACAGATTTCTGCTGTAACCACCCACCTTGCGCTTTCTCACCTCTCTCTCTGGATGGAGCCCTCAGCCCTGAGTCCAGGCACTAATAATGAACTAACCAGGGCCCCGTTCGCTGAATATTAAACGTGAAAGCTAGTGAAAAGTTGTTCTCGTAGAGGGGCTCCTACAAGTGCAACTCCATCTCCCTCTGACATGCCATCATACGAGGGCGTTGCCAAGCTCTCTTAAACTCAAGCTGTCAGGATAAGTCATTCTGCCAGTTCTCTCTGTCTATCCTTTAGTGATACAGGTAATGCTTTCTGCTAATTTGCTGATTCTGAAAGCCAAAATGTGGCTTAACTTTTTTTTTTTTATGAATCAGATTAGAAATGCAATATCTGGGTTAAGTGCATGAGTACGTCTGAAGTTATTCTCGTGTGCTCGACATGAATTCATAGGAGAGAAAGTGCACTACGAGATGAAGGAGGTGCTTATGTGTTAGCGAGACTCTGTGTGTGTGTGTGTGTGTGTGCGTGTGTGTGTGTGTGTGTGTCACACTCTAAGTAAAGGATCTGATTATCTTGGCTAACAGAAGGAAGTGGTGGTCTTATCTGTCATCATTGGTGAGGAGACAGAGGTTGCGGGGGTCAGAGCCTGTCTGACCTGGAAGCCTCTGTCTGTTCCAGCTCTGATGGGCAGAATAAAATGGGGGTGCGTCAAGCACTCTCACTTCCCCCAGCACACGTAGGCCTTCAGCACAGCCCTGGCCTTGAGCGGAGCAAGGCCAGCACTCTCTGCTGGAGCTGCCCCCCCCCCCCCCCCCCCACCACCTCTCACCCAACACACAACCCCACCTCCCCGAAACCCCATCCAGACCCCTCCATCCTGGGGCAGCTGTTTCTCATCAACCCCCCCTCCCCTTTCTCTCGCCCCCCAAACCTCTAGCACCACCACCGCTACCACCACCACCCCCAGCCATCCGTCCCCTTCTCTTCCAACCGTGCAGTCTGGCCCAGCTCTCCTGCATTTAACCTCCCTAGCAGGAGCAGAGCAGAGGCCAACAAGGCACCGGGATAATGAAACAGGAGTGTAGTGTGGCTGCGTAACTGTATGTGTGTCTGTTTGTGTGAGAGTGAGTGATGTAGTGCGTGTGTGTATGTGTGTGTGTGTTACCGCACAGCCCTGAGAAGGTGTATAAGTTAAGACATTAATGGCTTCTATAGCACCCTAGTGAAAGTGCCAGGTCCCTTAAGAACAGACCCCATTAGTCACAGAGGCTAAGCGGATTGGGATGATTACCATCAGGTTTTACTGGGGAAACGTGTCCCCTTCTCTCTATCTTTGTTGATCCCCCCACCCCCACCCCCCCCATTCTTCCTCTCTGTCTTCCCCGGGTTCCTACTCACTTCCAGTTAGTATAAAGATACAATTACCCCTGGAGGCAACGGTGGTACAATTGATTAGTGCGGTGAATTAAAAGAGAAAGTCACCAATAGACAAGTCCGGCTCCTCCGCTCTGCTATTCCCTGTGTGGCTCACCCTGATTGTACAAGGGTTGACGCTTTAAAGAATGAAACCGTTAAAGGGAGCAGAATGCATAACGCTAGAATTAGGTGCCGCTGATTTCATATGTACAGTAATTGCTAGGTGAAAGGATGTTAGCTACTTCTCTCCGGCACTAAAAAGTGAATTGGCTGATGCATCGAGTGCACGGGAGTGGATCATGTATTTAAGAATGAAACAGCTCATTTCAAAGCAGATCTTCTCTGCCGGTGCTACGGCGCTTGAACAAATGGGACTACATGAGCAAATAGATTTGAAATGACCCAGAGTTACAATAGCGGATTACATGGGCTGAAAAGGGTATGCAGTGACACCGCGGTCTAAAAGGCACTGAATGTTCTGGTGTCATATTGGAGAGCACCATGTGCATATCAAAGGTCTAGTTATCAAAGCATATGGCTTCAAGCGTGACTTGAGAGCACGGCTTGAGAGGAGGGCCTTTTTAGACCCCCTTTTTTTTTTTTTTTTTTTCATTTTTTCATGTTGACTCTTCTTGCACCACCACCCTAATTGTGGAGATTTAACTCGCTCAATTTAAGAAATTATCACAAATTACTAAGAGTCAACACAGAGGAGACTGCAGTCGACTCGAACAGCAGAGGGACACGTCCTCACTCGGGTTAGCACCCTGGAACCGGTCCAAAACTCACAATCCATTCTCAGAAAGGGAGCACCCTGTAGTATATGTCAAATAATCCTGTTGGCATTGACTATCGAATGTTTAAAACACTAATGAGACAAACAGACATGCCCTGCTATATAAAACTTTACTATGCTGTCGATTACTGGCTGCTTCAAGTAGCTTATAACTTCTTTAATTGGCACATTTTTAAAGAAATGACATGCTGCCTATTTCTTTCTATTTTACAGTCTATACCTTTTTACCTTCTCGGACAACATCCTCCCTTGGAACTTGCTAGCTTGTCCTCTGTCTAATCCATGTATTGGTTATCCATTGGTCAGGACAGGGCTGGTAGAACCAACTGTCAGCAAGGTTGTAGAAAATCAAAAGGAGAAAGTCGTGGCTGTACCCGAGTCAATACTTTATTATACTTTACACTTTATTAAGGACAGTGCGAGTTGGGTTTGATGGGATATTTCTCAACAAAAAGTCTCCATTTTCAGCCTCATTTGCAGCACCTTAACCTTTTTACTGTGTAGTTACAGGAGTCTATGAAGGAGTAAATCATAAATAAAAACGCGAGCGTACAATTCATCCAATTTATGCTCCTAATTGCATCAGAGCTTTTGGTTTTCTATCTTGGCCAAGTTTCCGTGAGCGCTCCCCTCCGGGGGCAACGGTGCAGGCCCTTGGTAATACGGTTCTGCAAGCAGTCCTAACACACTCCGCCACTATTTATCCTAATCAGTGACATCCACATAACCAGGATTGCTTAAAATGAACCCCTTCCGCGCCCCAGAAAACGCACATTTACCGGGACCCCATTTGTCATGGGTAAATTGAGGGTCAGTAAACTTCGCCTGTATCCTCCAGTGGGGATCCAGGACATGCATCATAACGTTAGGAGAGAATGATTGGCGAAGGCGAGCTGTCACACATTTGTCAGGGGGAAGGGAACATTATTTGCTAATTTCCCAAGCTGGGCACTGACAGGGTGCTTCGTCTTCAGACCTTTGGTGACCAGCATGGCTTCTCAGCTATTAGTACAAGTCAAGTGTTTTTTTTCCATGGTTTTCTTTCCCCCCCCCCCCCCCCCCCCCCCCCCCCCCCCCTTACTGTAAAGCAGCAGTAATAAGAGCCTTTCGCTCGACCTCACAACGCTGCAGCACACTGGGTGAAGGATTTTGGATGAAGCAGATGCCCCATACAGTGAGCTGCTCATGCCGGGCTTTAGTTGTGGCCAGACAGCCTTGAGGGCTGATGGATCACAAACTTTCCTCGTCAAGGTGACGCTATCGACTCCACTGCACCAAAATCTGACAAAATGGGTATGAGGCAGTCATTCATCAACATAAGGACAAAGGGGTCATGTGGGCTTCACTCAATACTGGTGGAGATCAAGAAATGTCAACCCTGTAAGGGATGGAAAAGGAAGGTGTTGATGGTGCAGCAGTAAGGTCTCTTTTATAGCTACACTCCAAATACTATTTCCTATCATATGCATGTCAATTAAAAAAAAAAAAAATAATAATCCAAATTTCCGCAAGAATATTTGTTTTACATGTTTAGTCAAACTTGCTGTGGAGAAATCCAGAAATAGAAATAGTTTTATCCTGTCCTCAAGTCCCAAATTAAACTCACATCCTGTTCTACTCTTCGAAAGAGGAACAAAATGTTTTGTGGTCTTGGACCGTGTCCCCTCCTCCCCCACCAAAAAAAAAAAAAAAAAAAGACATTAAATAAACAAACACAGACGTCTTTATCAGAGCACATCAGATAGGGCCATGCGCTGTCCAGCCTGTGAATTGGGCCTATCCTTATGTCTCCTCTCCACCCTGCCGTTACTTTGAAGTCTCAGGCTCACAAGCTGATCAGATGGAGAGCTTCCCTTTTCATTTCCTGTCCTGCAGGGTTGGGTTTGGTACTCGGTTGGTTGCTGGTCAGTGACGGGGTGTGGCCAACGGCAAAGATATGCTCTAATCAAAGACCTTCAAGGAGGAATGTAAACAGATCAGCGTTTGAGGAGGGATTGCAAGCACGCACCAAATACTTCATATGGGGGATGTATATTTACAGTCTTCAAAACATCCTCACAGATCATTTTAGAGTCATTTAAAAAGCGCGTTGGAAAAAAATTAATTAAGAAAATCTTGCTGCTGTACGAAACAGTACAACGAGAAGGGATGACACGGGCCTTCATAAATGTCGGCGCCACAGTCAAGTGGGTTGTAACCAGTTGGCACAACAGTTTTAGCATGTGTCAAAGCATGTTATCCACTAGCCATATCCCCATACCTGCCTGTCTCATTACAACTCTGGTATTTAGCACCGGCTCCACAGGAGTGGAGCAGACACTCGTTGCCAAGTTAGATGGGCCTGGTTTGAAGGCCTTGTGAGCCTGTGTGCTGCGCGACAAGGTTCCACGGAGGAAGGTCCTTGTGTCCAATTAGAGGGCTGACGTGACACGTGCTCGCACTCCCCCACTGTCAGGCAGCTTGTCAGGTAGGCTTTGAGCAGCACACTGTGGCATTATTCCACAGCGTGTTATCAGCAAGTGACCTGTGAAATCCAGCTCCGGGAAATTGATTGAAATAAGTACTTGCAGTTGAGCATGTATTTCCCCCCCATTACATCTCTCCGTGAAATGTATTGTGGTTATCTTTCAAGAGAAAAATGAAAGTATGGGTGTGTGTTTTTTCCCTCCCTGTAAGGATAGTATTCATTGATTTAATTTTAATTGGACCCACTTTTTGTCCCACTGTATCGTTAGAGGTCTGTTTTGTAATGGCTCTTAAAATGGATTGTCCTCACTAAGTCACAGCATCAGTCCTCTGCCACAGGAAAGAGAGACAGAGGAGGCAGGGAAGGGGGGCGGGGGGGGGGGGGGGTGCTCTTGATAGACGAGGATCTTTCCCCTCCTCCTCCTCTTTTCTCTTCCTCCTCTTCTTGCCCCATTTTCAGTATGATCCACACCCAACGGGCTTTAAAAGAACTCCAGCCCCCTCAAGCCCCCTCCACTGCCGCATTTTGATTGAAATTCATCGGCAAGTTTATTGAGAAATGAATGAGGGAGGCAGCGCGGTATTGACTTTGAGAGGAAAACACAACTCATCTTGAATGAGGGGGAAAATGCGGCCGTAATTTAGCCGTCATCGATCTGTGCCCCGTCCATGTATTGATCTTCATTTTACAATATTAATTTGCGCTTGCAATCAGCTGTGAAGGGAACCCATTTGATTTCTGCTGGCCGGTAATGTGTGAAAGTCCGCCGACGTCCTTAGAGAAGTGGCACACATACTTTAGATGTCATCTAAGAGGATTGAACAGGTGTCTTTGGCCCTTTCTAATAATACAGCCGATATGAAGGGAGCCTGGAATTATGGATGTGCAATCTGTAACATTGCTCCCTTTTAACCGTGTTAATTACATTTTATCTGTTGCAGGAGCAATATCTGCAGGAGACTGTAACTGTCTAGGTTTTTTTTCTTTTTTTTTCCATCTGTATTGGCTCAAAGTTCATGAAATTTCAATGAACATTGATCTGTCTCCATTGATTTATCTTAACTGCAGATCTTTGAAATTTTAATTTCCTGTTCAACTTGAGACTGCTGGAGATGGAATCACTGAGTGATAACTGGCTGCAGTGGATGGCGATGATATGGTCAGTGTTGAAACAGATGAGGTTTGCTCTGCGTGGGTTTGCTGTGAAAACTCAAATTTGGCTTGGTTTGAGTTTTTTTTTATCTTCTTTTTTTTTTCCAATGGCGTCTACATCTGCATGCATGTTTTCGGTTCCCTTTACACTGGAACCAATCTTATTCACGGTGCAGCGGCAGCATGACTTTGAATACTCCACCTTCCTCCTATGCACCTATTCGGTTTTAACTCCTTACAGTAACAGAGAGAGGAGATTTACTCTTTCTCTAGTCTCTCTCTCTCGCTCTCTCGTCAACTGCCGAACAGCAGCGAGAGGCGGTCATTATGTTTGTCGAGGCTGTTGTGAAGTGCATCCATCTAACAGACTGCTGGTGTCTAGAAGGCTTCACGTCGACTGTTTGACAAGTCAGAAATACAATAACACTTGAATGAACTTCTGCCTGTGCTGTTTATCTGTCTCCCCCTTTCCAACTCCCACTCCACCTCTAATTTGTGTTAAGGGGAAAGAAAAAAATAACTGCTCAATGGTGTAGGAGGAGTGGAGATAAGCTCGAAGCAGTTAAGTATAATTAGCGAAAGTAATAGCTGGCAAATGGCAACAAGGCTAGGTTTTTATCTCCTGGAAAGATAGAGTTATCGTAATAAGCTGTAATGGCTGGCAGGAATGCCAGTACTCTGTACAAGCTCCCATTCAGGCTCATAGACTTAACAAGGAACAATTTCCCTTGAATTTACTGCTTTCCTCAAACATTTCCCCATGTTTATACCCCGATACTGTAAGTCAATACATGTGTTCAATCCACTTTCATATAGACCGAGGGCACACACTGGTGTATTGCCATGTAAGCACTTCTGGCTGCCAGCATCGGCCATGTTACACTGTTCCTGTAGAGCGGTTACTCATGTCCCATTTCTTGGGAACATGGGGAAGGAGCAGCAGACCACACTCGGATGCCATGTACACGCCATCCACTCTACATTTTAAGTAAAGTGGCTGGACTGAGGCGGGCTGAAGGAGCTCTCAGAGAAAATGTGTTAGTGGCATGAAAGGGGGGGCGGCAGATGAAGGCGTCAGATCAAAATAAGATTGGGAAGTGCACATTCCAGGCAGAGGAATTCCACTGAAGGTCTGCCACGGACGCGTGAGCGCATGCGCCGTATTCAAAATTGGAAATGATATGGTCACAGCTGCAGACCGAGTCATGCATTCCACTTCTTCATATTCTGAAACATGATCATTCACTCTCAGGAGAGAGAATCACTAAAATATTCATACAAATATTCCTCCAAACCTTCATGAGGGACAAGCACACTCTTCAGCAGGTCTGTTTCTATTTTTTTTTTTGCCACTTATCATGCAAATTCTTCTCACATGAGGCAATAATTTCTTTAAGTTATCAGCTGTTTAATTTGAACATATTTGTTGTCATTTTGTCTCAGTATATTTGCACCGTCTGAATCCTGCCTGAAATTAAATCATCTTCCTTTTTGTAACACAAGCAAAAGGTGTAAGCAATATAATTGAACAATACAAGTAAGCTGTCTAAATCTGAGCAGAAAATGAGAGAAAATGAAAATTCTATTAGTCTCTAATGTCTCCCCCCCACCCCCATGTGCTCTTCATCTCCCCTGAAAAGTATTCAAATGCAAGCCCTGCCTTACCTCCCCGTGTCTCTTTTTCTCTAATTATCCATGAGGTCAGTAAGCAAAATGGGGAAGAAGCCAGGAGATCAATACAAATTATCCCTGAGCAAACCAGTGCTGACAGTTTGAATTGCAGCATATGTTTACCCAAAATCAGGCAATTTATCTTAATATCAGGCGAGTAATGCAGCAGGGGTGAGAGGTCACACAATCTCTCCACCTCATAATTACCCGCCTCTAAAACAGGAAAGTGGTATTGATTGGCCGCGGGCCGGGAAGCGGGCGTGACTGGAACGTGCCAGGGACCCCCCCCCCCCCCCCCTCTCCTCTCCACCACCACTCACCCACCCCTATCATACCTCCCCCAGCGTCGCCCCCACCCCTCCACCTTTCTTGGTCCCTCCTCCCCTCGGCTAGACTCCCCACCCAGCGCAAGATTTATGGGATGTGTGTGGAGGGTTTCATGTTTCCTTGCAGCGATTGAGAAGCTGTACAGGAGGGGTAAGGAGGGATGGCATGGCTTCTCCACACCCCCCACTCAATTGCTCCAGCCGACTACCCCCCCCCCCCCCCATTCCTCCCCCCACCTCCTCTCTTTTACCTTATTGTGTTGGAGGGACACAGAGGACGCAACAAATTTTGGCACGCATGGAGTCACGCAGGAGCGCCAATGGAGCAAGATTTGCTCTTTAGATTAGAGTTAAGTTTATGACAGAGTGTGAAGTCGGAGCATAATGACGTTACATGGATTAAAAAAAAAGACACGGGGTAAAGAAGTGGGGGCAAAAGCAGGGGGAAAGGCTGCCGTCAATGTGTGTGGTATAAGAAAAAGTAAGAAGAGGAGTCCCGATGAGTCTTGTAAAAGCTCAGCAGCTGAAAGAAAATCTTTGCTCGGGAGGAAAAATGTGCGGAGCAACGCAATGACTACACACATAACACATTTATTGTGGAGATTGAATATAAGTGCTCAGTATATATCATCAGCGGCTCTTACAGGATTATTGACATTGTCTGTGTCTGTCTGCACCAGTGTACATGCTACGACTACAAAACTGTCAACTCATCAACTGACAGCACCGTTTAGTGCTAATGCAAGTCTCCATCAGCTGTCAAAAGCATTTGCATGAAATCAATAGCAGATGGCGGTCTGTGTCACCAATTTCATTACGCTGGGGTTGTTACAAAGATCATCTCCATGATAGATGAGATGGCGACATGTCGACATGTGGAGATCATGCCTGACACTCGGACTGCCACCGCAGAACAGCGAGCCTGTGTTTAAAAGGCGGAGGAGGCAACTTCAACTGTATCTAGCCATGATATTCTGTATAGACACAGTCGTAGAATAAGGCAATAATTCGGGGTACCGTACCCTCCAAATCACATTCATTGTAATCCTTGGGTCTGCATTTACAGTAGGGCGCCATTATCGTTGGAAAGGCACATCAAACAGAACAACCTCTCCCAACCCAGGTCTCGTCCTGTACTGTACGTTTCTCCGGCTGTGTTCCCAGCATGCCTGGCGGGTTGTGTAGGCCCCAGCTGAGGCAGAGGACAGGAGAGCGTGATGTATCACCCTGAGAGAGCCCACTGACAGCCTCTGATGATGGATGGCCTGATTATGGAGTGCTTTTTACACATACACAATTTACATCACACTGAGCAGCGGGGTCTGGCAAGGGCTGCCGCGCATACACTCTCTCAGCCGGGCACGTGCACTCACACTCACACTCGTTTTAACACATATACACATCTGTGGGACTACCAGAGTGCATAGATAAGAAGGGGGGTGGGAATAACAAAAGAAAGGGGGCAAATTCCCGGCTCCAGCCTTGTCATATGCGATCAATACGGCAGATCAATCCTTTATTGAGGAGAAGATGTCTTTCCACCACATTCCGAAACAGGCCTTTGTCGTTTCGGTATACATGATGACATGTCAAATCAGATTTCCAGCAGTTTATGTTGCTGTGGCGTGGGGGTTATTCAGGTGTATCTGGCCTATAGGGTTGAACACCAGTGTATTTGTAAGCTAGATCCCTGCTATCGATTAGCACCCCGCATTGTCCATGCTTGAACACATAATTGCTCCGTCTGATCACGGTCGGACTAGCAATTACTGTATTCAGGTTTTGGCCCAAGTGGTGCATGTGTTCGATTGTATGTATGTTTTCTGTGAGAGTACATGACTACTGTATGTATGCATGAGCAGGTACTGTGTGTGTGTGTGTGTGAAGACTTGTTTAGAGGAGAGCAAACAAAAGGAAGAATGAGAAACATAAATGTTCGTTTCCCTGCCGTGACTCCTTGGCTCGTGCTTCAGTGGCCCTGCCTGCCTCCCTGCGCGAGTGTGTGTGTGTGTGTGTGTGTGTGTGTGTTGGGGGGGTAGGGGGAGCGTTTGCTTGCTTTCACATTCTCTGGTGTTCAGCAGGTTCAGCGAGCTGTGCGGTGTTAATGCTGAAATTACATGCTGAGTAATGAGTGATGGGCCAAATTACAGGGTGAACAATGAATAGAGGCAGGCAGCTCTTATTAGTCTCCATAGAAAGCCATTGATTTATGAAGCGCCTTGCTCGGCGGAGTTACTCTCCTGAAAATGATATCTACATTGAGAAGTGATGTTCTCTATTAAGTCGTTCCTTCCCCCTTTACACTGCTCACCCCCTTCCTTCCCCTCCACCCCTCCTTCTCTCCTCTGCCCTCCCAGCCTCCACTTGTCCTGCCTATGAGTGTACACATGATTGTTTAGAATCAGGCGGAGCTGTAAGGAAACCTTCAATTACCCATTAGGACTGTCAGACATAAAACGCCCTGCTCTCACCAAAGTCTGGGTTATGATTCATTTACTTTGTGCCTCTGATTCATCGCCCAATATGCCTCATGCCCCAGATTACTATTTGAGGGGTGGGAGAGATTAATGGCTCCATGGGATCTGCTGCCGTATTTCACAGACCCAGTGTTGCAGTACAGTTGGTGCAGAAGGTTGAAATGACAGCAACTTACACTAGATCAATGTGTGGACAGCCTTTCACAGATTATTAAAGCTCTGTTAGATTAAAAGACCCTCGCTATGTAGTTTGCTGTAGTCAATATTCTCAGGCAGATAAAAAGGGGGAGGGTTCCTGTGAAGGATCCTCACACTGATGTAGGTCATCACGGCTGTTAATGGAATAGCACTTGGTGACACAAGTGTCAGAGGAACCTGTGTCATTTTCCATCACATGCCCCCCCAGAGCCACTGATGTTTCATAAAAATTGTCTCACCCCTGAGGTTTTGACAAAATTAGGCATTCCGAAATGACTTTTGTTCTGTAAACTCTTAACAGATTTCTCAATTAGTTTCCCTCCGTCTTTGACAAAATTAACCCTGAAATTGTTTAATATTAACCTTTTTTTTTTAACCTTTTTTTTTATCCTCCCTCTCTTTCTTGCAGCCCTCAATGAGCCAACCATCGACTATGGTTTCCAGAGGCTGCAGAAGGTCATCCCCAGACACCCCGGTGATCCTGAGAGGTTACCAAAGGTCAGTCGGGCATCACTGCTGCACATTAGAAAACTCTGAGCTGCGATGGCACGGTCCTGTTTTGGGGTAAAAACGGCTTGATACTCTTTAATGTGACAAACAAAACAACATCACCATCAACTTAGAGCACTGTGACCCTAAACAGCTTCGCCTCGCATATGTGGCTTAGCCACTAACCAGTGTGGTAATGGTATTGGTTTTGTGTGTGGAGAGAGGCGTAAACTCTCTGTGTGGTAAAATAGCTCAATCAGGCGTTTTCCTCTCCAGTAGTCTGTGGAGATGGTAATCTGGTCAGAAACGACGTCTGCACCCTCATTACCCCACTCATGTTTTCCTTTCATTTTCTGCAGCTCGATTTGGTTTAATCTTTTGTTTACAGAACCCTGTGCCGTAAACCCCCTCGTCTTACTGCAGCTAATAGACAAAGACTGCATGTTATTATGCTTTGGCTTTCTTATTGTTTTCTTTTGAACCCGGGTGAAGGAGTTGAAAGCCCCATCAGTTTTAGACACACTGTTGTGGCACATAAATAGGCTGCCATATTGAAAGATCTGAGCCTGAAAAACTAACCTGTACACATTTCCCAAAAAAAAAAAAAAAAAAAAATCTCTTTGATTCTTTTATTCCTTTCCCTCTCTTTGATTCCCTCACTCTTTTTCCTATTGATAAAATCTCACTCTGTTTTCACTAATTGCTACCCTGCCAGTAACTATTTTGATGACTGACGTTCCAGATGTGTCAAGTGTAATAATATGACTGATTAGTACATTCAAAACCCCTCGGCATGTAGTAAAGTGGAGGCCACCTCGGAGTTTTAATAATACTGTAAAACCTTTAAAGACCTTATCTATTAAATCCCAGCATGCAACACAGCAATATCATTAATGTCCAACGGACAATTTAATAAAGAACAGACCGTGTGGTAGCTATAGAAGTTTGACCAAAGCGATGTGGAGAAATAGAACATCACAGCTAGTCCCTGGCTCAGTATATGAAGTGTTTCAATTAGACCCGGTCCCTGTGGAGACAGGAAACAACACCTAGACATGAAATGTTACTCTAATTTCAACTGTAAACGTAGACCAAAAGGTAAAGTACACTTTACCTTTAATATCCACATGACTCCTTCCATCTCCGCAGGCATCAACGGTCAATCGAGCTCCACTGTTTCTATTTTATAAAGTCACGCAGTGTCTTTGTGAAAACCACATCTCTCGAAACAAAGAGAGCAACAATGTTAAACCCGGCTTTATTACAGAAAAACCTCACTTTTTTTCTCCCCTCGGATACAAAAACGTCGTTGGCTCGGAGACAGATTTTTGACACTGAACCTAAGATTAGTTTCCTGGGTGTGTGTGTATACTTAATATAGCGCGCTCTCCCAGCCTTTGCATGAAACAATCACACAGTGAGATGAAACCCTGCACTTCCAATAAACAACATAAATATTTGATTTGCTCTCTAATGGACCCAAATATGGGGTTCAGGGGGCATGTAAATGATCCCACCAAGTGATTCGTCATTGTTAAGCTTGCCATCTGAGGGTCAGCTCTCGGGGTCAAAAGCACATTCCCAATAAAACAGCCCGCGGCGGGCCGAAGCTGGCATGTACATTTGGAATGAGAACAGAAAAGGCATATAGAGAACAGCCATTACAGGGTGCAGGTGAGGTAGGGAGACTCTATAAAAAGAAGATAAAGCTGGAGGACGCGGGGTGTGCATTAGCAGAAAGGCAAATCGACACCAAGCTCACTCACCGCCTCCACCCCCCCCCCCTCCCATGACTTCACCCTCCAGTTGATAATATTACTGCGCTATTGATTTCCACCAGCCTTCTCCCTGGGACCAGTAAGACACGTGGTAATTGTAAGGAGACAGAAAGCCAATATGGGAGTGCTCATGGATAGCAAGGGATGCACGCTAATATTGTTGCTACACAGAGAAAAAAAGGGGGGAAGCTGCCTCTGATTGAAGTTTACCTCGTAATTCTAAGACAACATCGTAGATGACAGTCTGACCCTGTGGGAGGAGTGGAGATATAAAAATTCAATGCAAAGTCCAGGGTGAATATGAAAGTAATAAGTGTGAGCAGTCAAGTGATGAGAAAGGAGATTGGTTTGCGGGCATCGCGTTAAGTGAAGAGAGACTTTGGAATTCACCCTCCTTTTTAAGATCTTGTTATAAAACAATTTTCTATTCATAATATAAAAAAGACAATTTATAATACCATTTTGTGCCCTCTGGCAGTAATGGACAAATAGACTGGATATCACATTATATCACACTCAATTTCTCTCTTCTGTAACAAATTAGATTCATTATGAAATTAAAAGTGGAAACTCAATATTGTTTTATTATTAAGCTGATTGCTTTGGATTCTTTTCTTTCCTCCCAAAATGAGCATAAGCCCATTCTTTTCCAATTCTTTGTGTAATCCACAAGGAGAAAATATTACAAATGTGTTCATGTCAAGCAATTACCCATGTATTTAAATGAATCTCTCTTCCTGTGCTCTTTGAAGTACCTTCATCTAATGGCCCTATGCTTCTAAATGCATTCATTACCTCAGGCTAGAGCTAACAGAGTAATTGCCTTACAGTTTTATAATGGCATTAGCACTCCAAGCTACATAACCTAGGCCCTCTTTTATTAACTGTGATAATATAAATACAACATCCATGTTAATCTAGTGCTTGAAGAATCACATTTGGGCTCTTCTGGACCACGTCTCCTTATTGTTAGATATTTTTTATAACACATCATTTGTTATGACTTCCCACTTATTATTTTTTTTCTTCTTCGTGGCAATAACATAAAACAGCCTCTAAATCTGAGGTGATCTGTCATGTGAGCGGCTCCATTTAAACAGTTGCGGAACACGGGACCTTTATGCAAAGCACGGCAAACAATGGAAGGGAATCTGTCACGCATTTGTCACAGAACAACAGAAATCATTTGAAGCCTTTAATTGTTTCAATTTAACATGGTGTGTTCTGATATGTCTCCATGACAAGAAAGCCAATTACACTTATGCTGGAGCAGTATTGAGATTTACATGGAAATGCCCTCAGAACACTATTCCGTGTTAATCGTATTCACAGCGTGAGCTGATACGCATGAAAGCGTCTCGTCAGAAAGAAAACAAACTTCTGCCTTGATTGGGTGCAGCACTTCTCATCATCCGCGGATATGACTAGGTTGCCACTTAAGCATAGCCCTGCGAGTCAGCTTGGTTAGTTAAGACACCACGCGGTAAACGACAGATTAAGGATGAGAGGCAATATCGCTTTCTCTCCTCCTTTTTCCAAGCTGTCCTTATGTCACTGCTGCAAAGTACCATATGGACAAGGAGGGAGGGGACGTTTTACAGAGAATGAAACATGGCTTGCGTGCGCGACAGTCTTAATTGCTTTAATTGTTGTTTAAAATTGAGAGCCATGTAGGAGATCTTGAAATATGATAGAATAGATTATTGGTAATTATTAACTGCAGACAAAAAGAAAGAAAACCACTTTATCTCACTCAGCAAGAGAGAGAGAAATCTGTTCTGCCTGATGAGAACACATCAAGACAGCTGGTCCTCTCATTTAGTCTACCTGCCTCACGACAACCATAATTCTTTATTTGTATGCAAACTAGATGCATGCAACGTTGAGCATACACACCAATTTCAGAGGTAAATGCCCATTCTAAGAGCCACCCATCCGGTAACTTGGGGTGGATTAAGCGATATGTTTCTATAAGAGAGCATGGCATACGCTGGAAGTGGCTTCTACAGTGATTCATCTTGATAAATCAAGGACTGTGGTAGATATGCTCCTCAGGATGAAAGGGCCCATACACACACTCCGTACACACTACATACGCTGCGCCTTGGAAATGCAGGCCAAGTCTTGGAGGCCGCTGTTTGAAGGCGCGAAGGCTGTGTTTACATTCATTTACGGCAGCTGCCGTCTTAATCCCACACTGCTATTGCCAAGTGATGGAACACTTCAGACAAATTACCGAGGCCCGCAAAAGAAAACACAGCGAATGTGGGAAGAAAACAAGCGCCATCTGAGATGTTTCTGGTGACAGATTTGCATTGCTTTTAACCAGGGTTCTAACAGCGCAGTCGACAAATCTCTGCTCTACAGCAGGTGACAACAAGCGAGCATTTTAAAAAACACACGCAACCGCCATGTCTGCAACTTGCCTTTGTCAGATTAAATGCACTCTAAGAGGAGGAGAGGGTTTTCATAGAGCATATTGCCTCCTGTATTATAGAAAACAAAGAGAGCAGTCTGGTTGCTTGAGAGGGATTTAATTGTAAGTGCTGAATTCAAAGAGCAGATAAAGACACACAAACGGGCCAAGCCCCACCTAGCTGAAAGCCCGAAACAGGGTGGGGTGGGGTGGGGGGGGAAACAGAATTTGGGGCCAACTCATTTTCAGTGTTAAGAGCCAAAGCAACACAGCTAATCCGCATTGTCAAGCGGGGGCAAGCATGCAGACATGGATAAGACCACATCCTGAGCATCCGTGTCCCCAAGGCACAAGCACCCAGCTCTTGCTGGATGGGAAGTCATTTGTGAAGTCCTTTGCAACAGCCAGTCAAAGAGGTTAATTGAAAAATTCCTTAATGTCATTACAACAGAACTAGATTAACCCAGAGCTAATTCACTTTATTGTTCTGAAGAGAGGGGACTCAGCGTTGAACTCCGGAGCAAACGTGAAGCCTCGAATCAGGGGTGAGGTGTTGTTTTTAAAGGACTATGCCAGTTTAATTAAGATAGGAAACATTATTCACTGCTCTGCATGGATGGAAGGAATGAGCAAACTGGTAGTGGCGTATAAACGCAGCTCTGGTGCCTCTTAAATCAGGTTGGCTTTTTATTTCGGCGTCTGAATATGTAAACATCCCTAAAGCCTCCCGCTGGTTAATGCTGCCGCAGATATTGTTTGCTACTGCACGAACGACAGGGGTCTCAGACATAACCTCTCCGGGTCCTAACATTTACTCTCCCTGCTTTTCTCATCAGGAGGTGCTACTGAAGAGGGCGGCTGATCTCGTCGAAGCCCTGTATGGAATGCCCCACAACAATCAGGTCAGCATTCGCGCAGCTGCTTTCAGGTTGCGCATAGCTCCGTTCAATGAGGAAAACAAATGAAAATTTTACTGATCGCATCACCAAAGGGTATATTTTCCACCACTATATCTGGAACAATGTAGGCTACATGTATTGTTGAGTTAACCATATAGCCATGAACCATGCATCAAAGAGAAAGCATTGCTATATAAAAAAAATAATAAAAAAAACATAAATAACAAAACCTCTGCCTTCTCTGCGCTTCTCAGGAGATCATTCTGAAGAGGGCAGCTGACATCGCCGAGGCCCTGTACAGCGTTCCCCGCAACCACAACCAGATCCCCTCTCTCGCTAACACAGCCTCCCACGGCATGATGGGAGTCAACTCCTTCAGCAGCCAACTAGCAGTCAATGTGTCTGAGTCACAAGGGAACGACCAAGGTATGTGATTTAGGGTCTGGCTCCATAACTCGGGGCGTCTCAAACATATGGCGCAGGGTCCTGCAAGGGGTCCTTCAGGGTACTCCGGGGGTGTTGCAACAAAATGAGAAATAGTTAAACTCCACACTCTTTTTTTTTTTTTTTACTCATTAAAAAAGAGAAAATTGATAGACATTATGTTTTTGAACATTTTGCTGTCGACGTCCTCATAGGCAGTTAAAGGGGGGGGGGGGGGCAATTAAGTGCCAGCTTCTTCTCTTATTAAACTGACATCTGCAGTGTGTGCTGGTATAAAAGTGCTTGATTGCAACAGTAAATTTTCCTGTGTCATTTACTGTAATCAATGGACTTTTTTTTTTTTTTTTTTCTCCCAACACCCCTTGTAAATACAACACTGAAGAAAAGAAAGAAATGAATGAATATCCTTTTTCCATTTCCCACCCGTGCTATTCAGTGGGCTACAGCCGGAACACCAGCAGCGTGTCCCCCCGGGGCTACATCTCCAGCAGCACCCCACAGCAGTCGAGCTACAACACCGTCAGCAACAGCATGAATGGCTACGGCAATGCCGGTATGAACCTGGGAGTGCCAAGCTCCCCTGGGTTCCTCAACGGATCCTCTGCCAACTCCCCATATGGAAGTGAGTAGCTTGCCACTATTGCACGCTGTAGTAGCACTAAGCCGCCGCTGATTTAATTCCAGCTCCCACATTCGTTTTCACTCCAATGAATCATTTCTGACGGGGGTTAAAATATTATCGACGGTGATAATATATTGCTTTTCAACTCGCACGTACTTGTTTCGCCGAGGCACTTTTAAGGACACACGTGTAGCCCGGAATTAAACAAAGTATCCATTTTTATGTGTATTTTTTTTTTAACCATATGCCACCTGTGTTTGTTCAACCGGACAAGATGTTGATGGTAGGGGCCTGTGAGTACTGATCATGTATCCCCCCTGGCAGTAATACTATCCCAGCCTTACCTTAACTGCCCTCTCCCTCTCGAGCACTACTCACAGCATGTTCTCACTCTCGCCCTCCCTCCTTCCCTCTTCTCTCCTATCGCCTCTGCAGTTAAACAAAAGAGCGCCTTCGCCCCTGTGGTCCGACCCCAGGCCTCCCCACCCCCCTCCTGCACCAGCGCCAACGGCAACGGACTGCAAGGTGAGCCCCCCTCACCCCCTCATCCCTTCCCCACGGACTACTGGTCAGATACCGCTGCTCAGGCCTCTGTCCGGTTCGGTGAGGGATTAATCATTACAAATATATGCATTTTGACAGGCCAATTTACACCTTTCACTTCACATTCAAATACACACTCGCGCACACACACGCACCCACACGCACACACATATACATACACGCATTACTGCCGTCGGGTTGCCGAGTGCTGTGGTGTCTGTGCAAACACAAAGTACATCCTTGTTGCCCTTTCATACAAATGATCCGCTCTGATGTCGCAGGAAAAGACCTTCCCAGAATTGTTTTAGTAATTATGTTTATTAGGTTTTGTGCATGTGTCATGACCAACATGATTGCTTTGAAAACAAGCTTAGCCGTAGTGTGTGCCCCAAGATTAATAACATTGGGCTTAATGAAGTGGGAAATTAAAGTTCATCTTGCTACACGTTCATACTTATTAATACATGTTGTGCAGAAATTAATGAGCAATGCCTTGCCATCATCTGCGCTGGCAAACTTAAAAGCATTTCAACCATGACTCTACAAATATACTCAGTGCAATATAATAATATATCATTCCAGCACTTCACTAGTCGCCTAATTGTTAAAACGTGTGAAAATACTGAATATATAAACTCTCAGGGTGAGGTACAGTTGCTAATGATATCCTAAGCAGATGGTGTTGGTAAAATAACGGAAGCTACCTTTGATCTTGCCTAATCTCTCTTGGATAATGACGCAGAGGCGCAACTTAGGGAACGTGGAAATGTCGGACTAATGCGCTGTTCATGCGCTGGAGAGTCAAGGATAAAGAGACGAAGTGGAGGAAAGGGAAGCGAGAGGAATGAATCTGAGGGGGAGTCTGAGGAGTGTCTGGTACTGTAGCGGCGTGGCATTGTGGGAAGTGACCGTGTTGTTGCTCTGCCGTCACCACGGCCGCATCTCCTGGGAGTCTGGGCCACTGTTTGCCATTACCCCAACGCCAGGAGAAATATCACACATAGCAGGACTGGCATGCTGGGGGCTGAAATGTCAGAGCAGGAGGGAGGTTTTCAAACTCTGCCCCGTGAGGAGGACGTGCGGCAGCAGGCTGGCCGACACGGCAAACACTCGCGAGCACATAAGCAAACAGGCCCATTAAGGCATACATTCACGCACTCGTGCCCCGTCAGATGGCTGCACTCCCACACACATTCATGTTCACATTCACGCACACGCACACACGCACGCACATCCACTAACATGCATGCAATGACTTAGAACATTTTACTTTTTAAATTTTTTTTCTACACCTGCTGTGGCCTAATGAAATAACCGCTGTTTTGTCTCTGTCTCCTTTTTTTTCGTCCTCAGCCATGTCCGGCCTGGTTGTCCCTCCAATGTAAATGCACTTTCGTCCTCTCAAGCACCAGTCTACACACTACCACTTCACAGGACCCCCCCAACCCAACCCCACCCCACCCCACCCACCCACCCACCCTACCCCCACCCTCCCCCAAACCCCCCTCAACACACTGCAAAAATGCTGGTGTAATGTATAGTCAACCGCTTGTTCTGTTTTTAAAGACAAAACAGAAGGAAAAAAAAAAAGAAAGAAAAGAAAGACGTGGTTTTTTCTTTTTAATGACTTTCACAAACCTGCAGACGACAAGGATTTCACAAGGAACAATATTTCTTTTCTGTGGGATTTTTATTTTTTTTTCTTCTTCCCCCCTCCTGTATATTTTTTCCCCATTTTATCACCCTTGAAGAGGACACGGGATGATGAAGGGTTTATTTTGTATACCTGTCGGGTTGTGCTTCGGCCTCGGATACGTCCAATCAGCCACACATTCAATACTGGAAGGGACTCTGTGGACTCACCATCTGGTTGTAAAGTAAAAAACACTGATGTACAGTACATTTGCCAATGAACTTGTTTGCCTCAGAAATTGTTTTTTCTGTTTCAACTCTCTTTTAATAGATTCACAACAGTTGTGTGTCTTTATAATGTGACTTTTTTGTATTTTTATGTGTGAGAAAAATACACAGGGGCCAAGAACAGTTTGAATTTCAACTGGAAAAATATATGAGATATATAATGTAGAAAAATTGATCATCAAAGTACAACAAATACGAGTTAAAAAAAAAACCGGGGCGGGGCTGGGCGGGGTAAGGTTGTGTCATGTTTCATTCCTGCATTTTAACTTAAATTTTGTAATTTATTGTAGCTAGAAATCATCTTCAAAAGTTCGACAAAAAACAAAACAACAAAAAAAAAAAAAAATCCTCTTTAATTCAACAAGCACACTGACGTGTACAAAACACTGCTCTGTTGATGAATATGATGTACTTCCATGTCTAGAGCTTCCTTTTAAAGCAAGTGTGTTTTGCCATGTTTTTCAACTTTTTTGCTAGCACTGTATATTAATGCATTCCTAGGCTACTGTGAAGTCTGTTTCTTGTTGATGAGGAGCAGTCTCCCCCTTCTAGCTCCAAACTCCCTTATGTGTTTTATATGTGGTTAAAAATTGTAGACTATTGTGATATTGCCAAACTTGTGCTAAATATTTATACATCTGTCTTTTTCATGTTCTTTTAGACCAACGAAAATGTTGAAAAAACAAAATGAAAGACCCATTTGAGAATGTAGGAGTATAGTAGTTCATCCTCATATTTCTGTTCAAACACACACTTGCGCTCACTGAGGGAAATTTTGTAACATATCAACTATAAATAATGTATTTATCTCTGAAATTTTGTATATTGCTTTTCATTATGTATGTATTAATCGTCATGCCCTTAATATAGTGATGCAGCACAGATAATTCAGCCAAGAACTGTTGCCTTCATTTGTTTTTCTTTTTGTATTTGATGAAATGCAATGTGCATATAATTCACGTGTATCCTCCAAAATTTGTGTTACTCCGTCAAGACTCTCTGTCCATTCTTTTTTTTTTTTTTTCTTTTTTTAAAGGGGAAGTCAAACTTCATTGTTTATTTTTATATTGATTTTAAATTATCTATACAGACCATTTTGGAGAAAAACTTTGTTGGTTGTATTGTCAAATAAATTGTTTGTGACCCATATGATAGTTGTTAAGATCCAATAGAGACTAATGTGCATGAGGGACAACCTTGGAGATAAAAAAAAACACTCCATTTGTGGTTGTATTTTTTTCTGTTTTGTAGACTGTATAGAAGTCATTTTTACTCACCACTTATGACTCTGCCACATAGCTTACATGTGTTTACAGGGAAGAAAATTTAAAAATGTCAACATTTGGAATGGAAACAGAAATGAATAAGTGATGTTTTATTAAAAATTTTCAGTAAAAACACAATAGCACCTCAACTGTGGACTTCTTCAGCTTTGAGTACAGTTTGGCCGGCAGACAAACTGACAATCAGGAGCAAGGAAAAAGGAAAAAAAAGAAAAAAGAAAAAGACAGTCGAAAAGCTCTGAGGACAAACCTGTGATTCGTCTGTAAGATGTAGTGTTTTAGACATTGCTATAGAGATAATTGTTTGAAACCTGTGGAAAAAGTGTAACAGCTATAAAAAAAAAGATGAAAACTGCTCTTAACTCATATTCTTTCAGCAAAGCACTTTGACATTGTGAATTATTCCTACTGGTCTTTGTATCAGCATATTCTGCATATGTGGTGCTTCAAAGGTTCATTGTAGTCATTCATAAACAGCTGCAAGCTTTTTATTCAAAGCACCCCAAATGGGGCTCATTCAAATCCCTCATTTCATTGCATTAAGCCTCCTAGTTAATAAAGAATCGATACATTGAAAGAGCAAGGTTATCCTTTGTCTATAAGGGCTGGTATCGTTTTGAACCTCTTATAGTTTGCGCGCTGAAAGGAGGGCCATGGTGAAATCTATACTCATCAAGTGGGTCAAACAGAAGGATAGAAGTGTTTGAGGGAAGAATAGTGGTTCTCCTTAAAAACAACTGAGCATCTTATCTGGCATCCTGAGTGGGAGCCGAGTGCAGGTCACAAAATGTCAATTTCTCATCAAGGCAACATTGTCAGAGGCCACCTCAGCCTTTAATGCACAATTAAACGACAGCAACCTGAGTGGCAATCAGCATATCACAGCTTATTATGTCAGGCGGCTATGCAAAGATCTCCCGGTGCAGTGATAGTCCAGGAGCTGCTGATAGCGCAAAGGACAGATACACTCAAAAGAGCCATTTAATTTTCAGCTGCCTCGCCGCGCCTCAAATCATTCCCTCGATAATCCAGGAGCGTCTGATAACAATAGCCACGCATCTGCTTCCTGACGTTGCATTATCTGTTTCAGATACACAGGTTTGGGTCTATCACCTTGTTCAGTTCTGTCTCTTTTCACTCAATAAAAACAAAACAAAACAAAAAAAGGTGCACAGTCTGTAAATATTAAAATTTTGAAAACAAACCCAAACTGAGCGGGAAACAAGAATGAAAGATCATTTCTGAGGATAAAAAAAAACACCCAAAAAAGACAAGTTTGCACAGTTGTTGGCAGCTTTCAGAGCCCTGAAGCCTGGCGGGCAGGCTGGAGGTGCAGTATATTGTCTCAGCAGGTTTCTCTGTACCCAACAATCAGCCACGAGCTCTGCCACACCATTCAATCATCGTGAGAGCCTCTTTTATTGGAGAACTCTAATGGCCACCCTCCACCATGATCTTAATGTGTGCATTAAATATTTATAAATCCCGGGTCAATAATGCCCTATAACCAGAGCCTGACAGACCCCCACCGTACCATGTGGCTGCCTCCCTCTCAAACACAGGCAAAGGTCACGGGGTCACGCAATCAAAAGAGAGCGAGGCTCACCACATCCATATGTTGCCACTCTTATCAAGACTTTCCTCAGTACTGGTTATCTGTCAAAGGAAAGAAATATTGAAAGCAATATCGATCTTAACTAGCCTCGTGTTGCCGAGGGCCACTCTTCAAACATCTGCTCATGCATTGTTATATTTCAGAAAGAAAAAAAACGAAAAAAAAAAAAACAACCCTCCTCTCAATAATATAAGCCTGAGCGCTAATATTGAACATCTCTGTGTGACGCAGGCTGCCTGCCCATGACTAACGGCCGCGTTATTAACAAGCATCACTGGAGAATTTTAAAAGTTGATATATATACGTGCCGGATATTTCTTCATTAGAGGCGGCTTAATTGCGCAGCCTGGCATCTACACGGGCGTCTGTGTTTTTTTTTCTTTTCTTTTTTTCTTTCTTTCCTTCGCTCCTCTCTTTTAAACGTGGCCACATCCAGGCCCCGCTCCTGTGCTGTTCAGGTGAAAGATTGTGCTCCGGTGATAGCGCGCACAAAAGAGTGGCCGGACAATGAGCCAGTCAATGGAGAGCTCCAGTTGAAAGCGCCACAATGGCCGTGCATGCTGGGAATTGGGCTGGATGATATAAAGGAATGAAACCTTCATTGAGGCCATGGAGGACAAGCATTCAGAAAAGAGGTTTTGTTTGCTCTTTATCAATCTGCCGTTTCCCAGGAGAAAAAACAATTCAAACTGACCTTAAAAAGAGAATATTACCTTACGCGTCCACTCCCTATGTAAGCCTTATTGAGAGGCTTATACGTTTACTTTTAATGGCATTATCACCGGTTGATGTACAGTATCAAGGCAGGCCGTAAAAAACTAAAAGGTGGACGATAGTTTATCTCCTCTCCGCGATGGGCAGTGCTGAGAAGTACTTTTTAAGGATTTGCTCTTGGACAAGCAGGATTTGTGTAACCGCTGAGTGATGTGTTTTTTCGAGAAGAAAAAAAAGTGGCTGCAACTCTCGTGAAGTTTATACCACGAGTACGATACCGCTTCTGTGGCTCATAAAAACTGCACAGCCAGAGATCCCCGAACTTTGAAATGACAATGAATCAAAATTGGAAGCCCTGGCCTTTTTTTTTTTTTTTTGGGGAAGAATTCGACGTCTGAATCAAAACGGGGAATCTTCCATTTTTTAAAAAATTTTTTTAAACAGTCCCACATTTAGCGCCGTCTCCTTGCCCGTGGATCCGCACCTCAGATGATACACTGCTCCCCTGCTACTGTAAACTGGGGAGGCAGCTTTGCAAGGAAAACTCCAGATCCTCGCAAAAGATTTCCACTTCACTCACTGCAGTCAAGAAGGATGAGCAAAGTATCCCAGTGCTTCAAAATCCATTAAACTTGTATTTGGGTGTCATTTGATACTTCATCAATGTTTCAGTGCATTTGAAACCCACAAATGCAGGATTTGCTCCTGGTAGAAAATACCGTGTTCACCATATTTCTTTCGACTATGAGCTGTACTTTGCCCCCCCCTCGCCCCCCCAAAAAAATGACACTGTGGAGACTGCCTGGTCAGGCTGTCCTCGTCCACAGTGACCAAATAATATCACTTCAACTGTATTTTCTGCCACAGTCTCCACCACATAGAGCTCCTTTCATACAACTCCTCTGTAGTGCTTTGTCCAGTAGTTCTGGATATGATATCATCTATTAATAATGTATTGGCAATGGATTACATAAAAAGGGAGCAGAAATAACATCCAATATTCATGCCCCCTGAGCTTGACTGTGTCCAATCCGTTTGGCCCATAAAACCTTAGCCCCATTTCCATATCCGCTGTGGGTCACAACAGGTCTGCCGCACAAAGGCTCACAGAACAGCTCAACTCAGGAAAAGGGTAGTAAAAATCGGGTGGATTTCTGAACCCTTATGAAACGGCCCCCTCTTTGGGAAAAAAAAAAAAAAAAAAAAAAAGGAGAAGTGAAAAAGCCCTTTTCCGATTTCAGCGCCTGTGAAAAACCTGGTACTGTATTTCCCTCTTTAATTGTGCCACTTGAGAAATTGACGTGCCTCTGAAACATGGCATGAATCTCACAGTTATTGCAGTCCCCTTGGCAGGGAATGTTGATACAACATCTGCATGCTATAGAAAGTAATGGAAGTAGCAGAGGTGGCAGCTGCAACTCTACAGGAAGTGTGCCATTTTCAGGCAGCGCTGCTGTGAGAACCACTAACTGCCAGCCTGGTCTTGCAGGCAGCTCTGATTGCCAGGACACTATGACAAACACGCAGGGGCTGGGAGTGTTGCATCCTGGGGGATGACAGCTTCTGTTTGATTGTCAATAAGGCTCATTAGCAGAAAAAATGGAGAATGCGAAAAGAGATTAAATGGCTTGAGACTGGGTCCCCCCTCATGTTTCATTATAGAGGATTTATCAGAGCCCTTATTCCATCAATTTCAACAAAGAGAGAAAAAGAAATAACGCGCCGCATCAACGTGGAAAGGAAAAGTATGACAAAAATGTGCATTTTGAAAACTCAACGGAATTGAGATCTTTTTTTTTTTGTAATAAGGCAACGGGCAATAAAACAGAAGCAAGGAAACGCTAATGAAGCCCTCCGAACATCATCCGCACCTTACATAAAGCCCTCTCCTCTCTCTCCTGCTCGGAGCGACTCTCATCTTAAGAACAGTGGCGGATGTTTCCCTCCATCTTAGGGAGGAACGGCCAACAAAGCAGCGTGTAAGGGCCTTTCCCTGAAGAGTCCTTGTCACGCCGCGCCAAACCTCTGTGATTATCGTTGTTTTTGCAGAGAGTGTCCATGCCTGCCAATACCGCTGTTCCATAAATGAATTTGGCCCCTCGTCAACGAATTACCTAACACGCAGAACTGTGTATGTGTCACATCCAATTCCAACTCACCGGCTTTGGTGGTGTGTGTCAGCTGGAGGACTTAATCATCAATCGTCAATCATAATAAGCGTTGCACATTGATAGGGATTCTTTCTTTTTTTTTTTTTTTTTTTCCTTTCCTTCCTTCTTCCTACACAGTTAAATAAAGTGTAAAGGGAGAAGTTAAAACTGACCTTGTTAAATTGGGACCACAGTTTATATTCCTAATTTAGTGTATGGATTAATTAGTCTTGGCAAGTGCGTGTATCAGTTTCCATGTGGCAGAGCTTAGGAGCTATATCCACTTGATCAAATCATTGCTCACTTTCATAAGGAAACTCTGGAATGATATCTATCAGTCTTATCTTGATGTTTTTGCTCTGAACAGGCTTTGCATATTTTCGGCAGCACACTTTTAATTAATACTTAATTGGACAGTTAATAAAAAGGACTTTTCCAGCATTAGTCTCTAATCAATAACTCCCATCTCACATCATACAAAATTAATCACTATGACCTGCTATCGGGCTTTAATGCGAACGTACACATGTTACATGCAAACTGCCAGAGCCCGCATTTTGCACGGGGGCTCAGGAATCTGGCTCATATTTTCCTTCTCCCTGATCCAATGCACTCCTCTCCCCCATCACATATAGATCGGAGTCTGCAGGGGCCAGAGGCGCTGACAGAGCCCAGATGCTCCCAGTCTGTCTGGGGGACTGGGGAGACTGGTGCCATGGGGTCCTGGAGCCTCTGAAGTGCCGCCCCTCCGTCAACATGACCAAGGCTAGACCTGCACTTTCTCCGGGGCCGAGACGCTCTCCTTACCACGCTGACAAGCGCGCTGCACAGTCACAGATTGATACACGCAGGGATACACGCTCGCAGGCGCCCCGCTCTCACGTAATGTATGGCCGTTCATCAGCCGGTCCTAATTAGAGACCCCTGGACCAGCGCTGGAGTTCACGGGGTTACAATGACGCAAGGTTACACACAAACACACACACACACACACACACACACACACACACACACACACACACACACACACACACACACACACACACACACACACACACACACACACACACACACACACACACATGCCGATAGCTCTAAGGGTTTCTTTTAGTTTCTCATTTAATCCTGCTCCGTCTCATCACCACTGTCCTAAACTTGTTGGTGTCACAGGGAGTCTCTTTGTTCTAGAGAAACAAAAACAATATAAGGGGGGGGGGAAGAAAAAAAGAAAAAAAAAAACGAAAGAAAAGAAAGGCACCACGCGAATCCTCAGTCCTCCTGCTTTGTGTCTCTCAAAACACAAAGATCATTACAAGAGCATCAAAGTATGCCGTGATTGAAATGATGTTTCTCTTTGTAGTGGTGGCATAGCATGGAGTGTGTTGGTATTAGATGCTGCTGTGGCAGCTGTCGTGGCTGGCTGCGTGGTGCCTCGGTGTCAGGGCCTCGGAGGCCAGGCTGTCCCGGCAGACAGACAGAGGGGGAGGAAACCTGATAGCGCAGCCAAGCCCCAGTCTAATGTCTGCCTATCCAGCTATCTATCCCCGGGTCTATCTGTCTGACTGACTGTTGGACATTGCCTATCTGCATGCCGGATACTCCTTTGGCTTCCCTGCAACGGCGCGCCGCTTGCAGCCGAGTTAATGCGTTCCAAAAAGTTAAGACTCTCACTTGTTTTTTTTTTGGGGGGGGGGGTGGGTTTACAAACTTCTCCTGAAGAATAAAAGCAGCTATTTATGAATCGCGGCTGTGGCTGCGGGATTAACTCGTGCAGGGTCCCCACTAAGCTTGAGACTTGTACCAAGGGGTGCAGGTTGTGATAAAATTAGAATTATGAGCCGACATGTATGAAGAGCGAGAGATGGAGGCACAGAGTGTGTTTGTATTTGATGTGGGGGCAGAAAATTGTTCTATAATGAGGAGGGGTGCCAGGATATGAGATGGGAAGTAGGGAGTTGGAGACAGGATATAAGTTATGAGAAGGAAACTGATGTTAGGAAATTCAGAGGCTGCTGTTGTTGTTGTTGCGGCTGTATAAGCTAAAATGTATCTTACCACTATCGCCCGATGATTAATATGGCCCGGCCGGGTCAAAACCCCGCTGTAAAGCTACCGATGCCACCAACTATATCCGTGCTTATTCTGGGGCTCAAATGAGTGTGTATGTTGTATGGGAGAGAAAGTGTGTGAGTGTGAGGGGGTTAATAAATGTTGAATCAAACGCCGCACGAGACACTCACACTCCTTAAGGGTTGCCCATTAGCGGTGTGTGGGTGCATGGGGAGTTTATCAGTGTCTGGGTGATTTATGAAGTCAGACTCAATATCATCCACTTCACCCACACACATATGGACATACACATGTGCACACACCAACATGCATGGCCACATGCTCAAGCGCACACGCGCGCACGTGCACCCGCGTAGTCTTCCCCTCTCTCGGAAATGGAGGCTGATATTAGGCCAAAATTAAAGGTTTCACAGAGATTAACAGTGCGGATGATGAGATCGTCTCAACCTTTTTTTCTTTTTTTTTTTCTTCTTCTTTAATCTAATTCCTTTTTATCTCAGAGGCAGCATGATATGGAAGTGCTCTGCACAGTGAAAACACAACGAGGATATAACACAGACGTAACGAACGCTGGTAAATAGTTCAACAACATTAGAGAATGACAAATTTAATTCAATTTAAGAGGTGTGAATTTATTTTAGGGTTAGTCCTTGTTTAGGTAACCATACGATTACAGGGCCAATTACAGGGCACAGCAAGGCTTCAAGGCTTTGATGCCGGACTTGTTTTTTAACATCAACCGCAGAACTCCACAGACATCAGTATCTCTGGTTGCTAAATTCGTAGCATTCCATAGAATTTACTTAGCCACAAGCAAAAAAAAAAAAAAGAAGAAAAAAAAAAAAAAAGAGGGTGCTTACAGTGCACTTCAGAGTACGCCTGGCTTAAATGGGACCCCTTGTGGCTGTGTCACAGCTCCCTTCGTTAGGGGGCTGACTGTAGCCTGTAGTCACCACAGGCATCATTAGCCCTCTGTGAAACCACAGACTGAGTCTCATTCTTCATCTGCCTGTCTGCTGCCTCAACATTTACGCTGCGATGGGGCTCCAATGGCAGAGTAAGTGAGTCCGGCAGCACGGCGCAGACAGCCGACCGGATAAGAAATTCAAAAATGTAGCAAAGTTCAAATGTATTCAGCGAGTGGGCCACTTGAATTGGTTGCCGCAAAAGGTTAGAGCCGGGGTTATTTTTGGAGGGTGGATTATTAAGCTACCTGGGCTGAACAGAAGAGGAATAACTATGGGCAAGTAAGGGTCACTCCGGAGCTGCACTAGACAGTGAGGAGAATCAAGAATTTAAGAGGGGGAGACTAAACTGTCACTGTTACAACAGATCACTGTAAAGAAATGTGGAAAAACCAAAAACTGATTTTTTATTTATTTTTATTTTTATTTTATAAATAACACACCCCTGTTGCCCTCTTCATGTGGTCTTTTTAAGAATAATAATTTATCCCAAAGGGACTAAACGCGGCTGTGATGAAAATAAAACAACGCATAAACATTTAAATTACAGATTAAATGTGCAGGATGAATTCAAGGTTGAAATGTTGATTTTTGTTTCCCGTTCTGTACTGCCCTCTAATGGAAAACACCACTCAGAAATAAAAGAAGGAGCTCTGACATCCAGGGCTGCAAAGCAGGGAAGAGACATACAGCATAATTGATTGTGAGCCGAACTGAGTGGCTGCAACATGGAAAATCAGCTTCTAAATTAAATACAATTAAAATGATGAAGAGCCAGGATTTGTCATTTCGAGATGTATTTATTTAGGCATGTCGAATGCTACAAAAGTACAGTATACAATACATAAGACATCTCCACTCTAGGTGGATTATAAGGCGAGAGCAAACAATGAGATCTAAATGAAGACAAAACAAATGCTTCACTACAAAGCTTTGTAGCCGTAAAATTCAGAGCCTTTATCACTGGATGTTGAACAAAGCATTCGCTTGGCAGGAAATTAAAAAACCAACGAGAGGTACAAAGACTAATTCTGCTTAGGAAAAAAACAACAACAACAACAATGCAAGAGACATATTTTTAAGGGAATAATAATTCTTTAGAAAAACCATTCCAGCACTATCTGGCAAACGCAACGGAGACCCACGGGAGCATATGTTTGTAATTCCTACTGTTCTCTGTTTAAGTTATTTTTGTACATTCTAATTCTGCAACAACTCTGTATCACATTAACTATGCAGCATCTCTATTCTTAGATTTAAAAAAAAAAAAAAAAAAAAAAAAAAAAGGGTATAAATTGAATATTTACAAGTAACTCCAGTTGTTCCACAGTGTCTTGCCAAGCACGCTAAACTTTATGGCCCTGCTTTGTGTTCTTCAGAAATGTCCTCCCCACCCCAAAAAATAAATAAATAAATCACGGCCTTGTGTGTGTGTTGGTGTGTGTGTGTGTGTGTGTGTGTGTGTGTGTGTGTGTGTGTGTGTGTGTGTGTGTGTGTGCGTGTGCGCGCAGAATGAAGGACAGTTGGACTCTGTCATGCTTTAGCCTTCCCCTCTCTGCCTCTCATGGGTGAGCAGCCATTGTTTGAGGTGGTCGCCCTTGCCGCTCATGTACGGCCCGCTCTGTCCAGAGCTCGAAATGACTCGGTGACAGGGAATGAGGAGAGGAACCTGGCGGGGGGGGGTAGAGGAGAATTCAATTTCTGAGGAAACAAACATCTGCACTTCTTTTTGCAAATCTTACACAAACGTCTCCTCGTGCACACAAACACACGTTTTAAAGCTTCACAAAGTTGTCCGTTTAAAAAGAACAACAAAAAACAAACAAACACGTACACATGTTCCACATGTATGAGTGCTGTGCGAAAGCTGATTTTCAGTGTGCAACTTTCAAACTTTAAAATTTCAAATTCCCACGAAAACCCGAGAGGAAAAAAAAACAACTAATATTTGAGTAAAACAAGTACAGTTTTGAGCTTTAAAAAAAAAAAAAAAAAAAAATCAGCTGTTTTCTTATTCTCAGGTCGACATTTACTGTCACAGCAACAGAATAGTTGGGAATGCGTTGATAGTAGATATGTATTATGTATGAAAGAAGCTCTGATTTACCACTTAAACGGCGCGACTTAAAAGGAACAAACGTGCAGAAAATATGAACTGCACTTTTTGTCGCACTTTTATTATTTATTTTTTTATTTTTTCCTGTTCGTGCACTGCTTGAAAACAAAGTGCCACACCAGAAGTGTCTGGTTTGATCCTGCGCAAATCCACATTCAGGGTGATGGCTTCAGTCTTTGGGTATAAATGTTTTTTACTCTTTAATAGTGAAAAGCAAAGAAGCAATCAAAAATTAATGGGCAAAAACACCAGCAGGATGAATATTCAATCGAGAGGGTGTCAACATTAAGATCTGATAACCCTGTGATCATTAAAAAGAGGAAGTCGGTGGAGCGTTTACTCTTGTTGCAGACAACTGCCAGGGGGGTCCCGAGTTCTTTGTAAACTAAATGGCTGGAGAAAGATTAAACAAGCAAGCCTAAAACACTTCGATCATTGTGAATTCAGAACAAGAAGAGTGGCAACGGTTGGAGTGAATCACAGCAATTATTCCTTTTCAAATATTTCTTTCTTTCTTTTTTTTTTTTTTACGTTGCCCTCGTTTTTTTATTCCCGCTTATTCTAAACGGGAACGCATCACAGCTGCGTTTGCGACTGTATTTTCTCCAATTTGAAAGACTTGCCCCCGACTTGATGGCAGCGCCTCCAGCCTTTTATATGAAAAGTTGGACATGCGGCGTGTTTCGGTTCAAATCCATCATTAAACCCGCTCCCATATCAACAGCAATAAAACTTTCCGAGCCCCAGATTAACCTTGCAGACAGAGAAATACTGCTCGAGTATTCGGATCAATACTGTTCCCCGGGTTTGGAGGGAGAGCAGGGTACCCTCAAGGCCTTCGGATCTGCTTCTTCACTTGGGAGGGGGGGGGGGGGGGGGGGGGGGGGGGAAGAGCACTACACCAGGCTTATCAATACTCAAATCCTGGTGAAGAAGAAGTGCCACAGAGAGGCGAGGATCGATTGAGCACACTGAGCTTTTCACAGCTGAAGCCCGAGTGGAGCAGTGCTACTGACAAGTAATTGACACTGACAATCGGACTCTGTATCAGGGGCTGGGGGCTCGGGCTCCCAGCCTCGCCAACCAAACGCAAAGAAATGTCTGTAGAACACGAGACTGAGAGGTATTTTACAGCCATCCAGCAGCGACGCCATAGGTTAAAGCGATATTTTAACGACACGGAGGATGTTGTGCTCATTTATTTGAAGAAAAAAAAAAAAAAGTATTTTCGGTGATTTATCTCGATTATTTTCCCAGTTTTTGCGAATCAATTACGACCCGTATGAATCACTTTTCCCCCACATACGGCGTGGAAAACAAGTGGGAAAGGAGGATGTACGCACAGTGTTTCACCGCACATGCGAGTGGAGAGCGTCTCGCTGGCTGTACTTGCTGTACACCAAGACGTGCTCGCTGCCTCACAGAGCACACACCGGTGGTGCCCACAGCACTACATGGGCAGAGTTAAACAGGCTTTTGATCAAAGGGTTTGATCAAAAGAAGACACACCACTTGCCCTCTAGCCCTCCATTTTGTACACAGCGGATTCATGGGCAAAATGATGCGGGCCAGGTTTCCTACAAGAATTGGAGATTTGCTGTGAACATCTACAGCAAAGACTTGAGAGGACGGGAACAAAAGGTGTGGGCTTAAAACTCCTGCTGTAGGTAGACCGGCGCTCCTCGGGGGGGGGGGGGGGGGGGGGGGGGGGGGGGGGGTTCATTTCAACCATCCAACACTGAACACACCTACAGTCGAGATAACATATCATGCGTCAGGGGAACTTACTTTTTTTAAATGTGGGTTTAATTTATTTATCTTTATAATAATAAAAAAGAAGAAGAAAAAAAAGAACTACTGGACATTGTTTTTTCATGTGTGCGCTGCTTCTTCAAGGTCCTCCAGAAAATGAAACAGAACAAATCATTTACTACATGAGCACTGTGTATTTTTTTATTTTTTTTTTAAACGTATATTCAGTATCAAATAATTCTCTTTTATCGCGTTTAAAAATGTCCCAATGATATAAAGCCACACAACGTACATATTATATTCAGATATATTGTGCATTCATTGATCAAATCATTTAATTTCACAATTAAAATGATGAAAAACTTTCTTTTTTGTTCAGTGTGTCAATGTGTGTGTGTGAATGGGTGAATGTGATTAATGATGTAAGGCGCTTTGGGACCGCTTAAGCAGTCGAAAAGCGCTATATAAGTGAAATCCATTTACCATTTCAGATTTACAAATTATTTAGAAGACACCATTTATCGCTCCATTTCAAGTAGAAGTCCAAATCCTTACTTTTATATTTTTTTCCCCCAAAACAACAATTCAGATAATTAATTAGTCAATGTAGGTTTTGTTTTCCCAATAAGTAAATCAATACAACTCTACATACGACTGTTGCTGTCGTGGCGTTTTCAGGAATATTCGTGAAACTCGCCACCTATTACCCATAATTAATTTTTGACCAGCCTCGTCTTCGCCGAGACAAAAGCGCTCGCCTTCCCTGAGTGACTGCATCAAGTAAGTAAGACAGAAGCCCGTCAATCAATGTCAGCCACACTCACCGGGTTCCTCCTCATGGCCCCTCCCACCGCACGCGCCGCTCTGGGGTTTCCCGCCATCTCGGCGAGGCGTCTGTACGAGACGGTGTCTCCAAACTTCACGTCCCTCAGAAGTACCTGCAGCACGTGGCTGGTGAACGCGTCTGCGAGAGGGACAGGGAGGAAGAGGAGAACAGAGAGAGTTCCCCGTCTGATGACACTTTGAACATGGATTGTACTCTTTCAGAAGGAGAGTTTTGAAATAAGATCAAGTTTGGAAGAAAAAAGCATGTTTCACCATGAAAACCAGTGTGTGCAGAATAATCCTGCTCTGTGTGATCCTCTCTCTCTCTCTCTCTCTCTCTCTCGTTTTTTTTCTCTTCTTCTTCTTACAATACTCATTAAACAACTAAATACATGGAAGTCCCTCAATTTGACCTTAGAACTAACATTAACATGCTACAGAAGCTGACGTGAGAAAATTATTCCTATGGCAGGGGAAAAAAATCTAGGTTATGCTTTGAAAGGTCACAGCTAAAATTAAAAAAGTTCGCTCCTTCATTTAAAAGGATTAAGAGAGGCCAAAAAGACTGCAAATCTGCTCCAGATTTTTAATAATAATAATTTGAATGTTGCACACCATTTGTGGCAGTGGGATGACTTTGAGGTTAATCAGACCAATTTGTCCTTTTAATTGCTTTCTATTCAGAGTAGATTCATTATATCATCTTCACTTAAATGGCGGAATTCTTCAAATCATCCACAGCTTAACCGACCACATTAACGGCTTTGATTTCATTAGCACTTTAGCAGTAGCATTATCTTTTCTTTTCTTTTTTTCTGGATTACCATGCAGTGAGTGAGAGGCATGTTTGTCGAGCTTCTGGTTGCTTAAGGAAAAGTATTTGAAGCATCTCGGAACCTTAAGACGCCGATGCACTGAGCTTGTGTAGCAAAGAAAGAGAGAAGAGAGAGAGAGAGAGAGAGAGAGAGAGAGAGAAAAAAACACTTTTCTTGCACGGAGAACAAAAATGGGAACAATAGTCTCGTTATCAAGAGGGGGTGAAATTCTTCTAGTATATACATGTACTCAGTCATGAAAATTCAATTAGTGATCTCCCATTCTCTCTCATTTATATGGTCTAAGAGAGCACATGACAAGTGATCTATGTGAAATCCCTCTAAATTGGCATTGTGTGAAAACATGTCACACCCCTGTCTCTCTTCTACAGAGTGAACATCCTTTGCTCCCCAGGCTCCCTCGCTACCTTATAGTCACTCTCTGCTACACAAAGCCACGCGAACAAGGCAATTTGCCTAAACTGGGGGGAATAAGTGTAAAACCTAAAGGGGATACATTTGATTGATGCGCACCCATGTGAGTTCTTTGTCTTGAACAAGGCCCGTAGGTACTGTTTAATAATTTTTCAGGTAATAATCACGCTGTCAACGAGATGACGGGCTCTTACGCAGACAGACCTAATGTTATGAGGAGATAAGATACACCCCAGGAATTTCTTTTATGCATCGCTCCCCCCACCGCCCCTCATAAAGCGCGGATTTGGCCACATGATGTGCGCGATACATATTGATATCGCTCTGTCGCTGGTGGGTGCGGTGACAACTTGCCCAGACTGTGGCTGGGACAAATCCCGGTTGATGCGCACGTTATTGACAAACAACCAAAGTCGGTAGTCGCACCAGCAGGAGCCGCTGAGCACTTTTGCCTACAAACAGACCGAGCGCAACAAGCCACAGCGCTGTTTACACCTTTTACAAATCCTGAGCAGCTGTTTCTCCTGGAAGCGGTCGCGTCTCCAGCAGTTCTGGACAAAAAAAACAAGTGTCTTTGCTTTTATCTGGCCGGCGCAGAGGTTAAAGAACTTTGCCCTCATCAGTGTTAGTGACAGAGACTTCATGTGGGTCACTCGGGGCGACCAGCAATGATTTGGAGAGCAGTCCCCGAGCCCCATACTTCATAAAGAGCCTAATACGGTGTGTCTGGGGTCAGGACCCTCTTTAGATCGGGGTGCAGTGGTGTCAATTGTTTAAATAAAACTTGAGAGGAACCACTTACATGTTTACAGACATCCCATAATTATGTCACAGGTCATTACCTACCATGAGGCCAGGTGAGAGGGCCACTGCAGAGGCAGAGATAGATTGAGCCGGAGAGAAATCGATCGCATATAGTGATTATGAGGATATTGACATGTGTGATTGATTTGCTCATAATTTTGTGTATGAGAGCAATTTCATAGGGGGGGGGGGGGGGGGGGGGGGGGTGCAGGAGGAAAATAAAACTGATTTCCATCAGTCCTGCTAATGATAGATTTGGGGTGAGGACTTCCAGCTGACAGTCACCTCAGTACATGGTTGTGAGAATAAAAAGACAATAGTGGATATGCAGCTACCTCATTATCCTTTGTGTCTAATGGGAGGAAAGACTTTGACTCCCAGTCAAAGTGTCTCTTGAGTCTTGAGGGATCCATACTTTTGAAGGCTGACGGGGTGCTGATGATTCTCTGATTATTCGATATTCTGAAAACGTTCATTTCCCTAATTCCTCTCCACATCACAGGGGCGAGTCCTGGTGAGTGTCTCATCTCGCCCTGCGCTGTGCACAGGGGGAGGTTCAAGCTCCTGCAGGAACACAGTCATTGGGGCTTTGAAGAGCGCCCTTCCCCCGCCTCGCGTGCCCCCCCCCCCCTCTCCCCGCACATTCCCCGCGCCGCTTATCGAGACTAAGATCCTCTCGTCTGTTACATATGGATGTATAATTAATGAGATAAGAATATGCATCGTTTTAAGAACCCACGTTGGCGTCTGCGTTTTTTTCCGAGGGAGCCAACGAGAGTGCACGAGCGCACCGACACACGCGCCCCGCTAATGGAGCGGAACACACACGCGCGCGCCGCACTCGCCATCCCCTCGCCATCCCCTCGCCCCTGTCGACCAAAAAAAAAAAAAACTTGCGTGTGATGTTGCGCGTGACAATCAGTCAAAAGACACTATAGAAAGCTGCACCTCGCATCTCCTTTCATGTCACCTCTTGTTCCGCAGGTATATCGTGACAGCTAATATGAAAAGTGGCTTGTTTTGTCAGAAATGTGTAAATAAACATGGCAACACTTCAAGTGAAGGTCACAACTCAATATTACATGACAAGTGCTGCAAGAGCGCTGTCGCGTTCAGGTTTTCCCACAAGATAACTGTGCAAACAAAAGTTGGTTGTCACAGATTGTAATGACCTGATTAAACTTGTATTTTTCTTTCTTTCTTTTTTTTCTCTTTCTTTCCACAGACAGGCAGAGGCTGCATGGCTGAATCGAGCAGGATTCTGTACGGCAGGAAGGCAAAAAGAAATAATAATTCTTAATATTTGTGAATCAACAAGAAAAAGAAGAAGAAGAAGAAAAAAAGAAAGCCTGCGTCTTCTCTCCCTCAAAAGACAAATACTCTTGATGCCTACATTTAACATTTTTATACTGGGATGGCCTATGGTTCTGACTACTGAGAGCAATCCGAGCCTAAACCCTGTATTTACTGAGCCCCAAAACAACAGGCGAGGGAGAGAGGTGGAACACAGCACAATCACCTATTCAGATCAGGTACTAATGAAGAAT
This sequence comes from Lipophrys pholis, assembly GCF_963383615.2. Taxonomy (NCBI): domain Eukaryota; kingdom Metazoa; phylum Chordata; class Actinopteri; order Blenniiformes; family Blenniidae; genus Lipophrys; species Lipophrys pholis. Next base: position 9,190,561 of record NC_137642.1, on the reverse strand, counting down.
TCCATCTATCCTGAAATTTAATTAAAACCCCAAAGACTTCAGATGAGATGCGATTTGAAAGAGCCCGGGGCTGGTACACAAGCACTTGGTGGCGAAGGGAATCACACTGAAAGTTGATATCGTAATTGGTCCTGATGTATTTCTGCATTGCCTTTGCGGGAGCGTGGGACTCATAGCTGTATACAGGGTCTCGACGGAGTACCTGCTCATTGAAAATGCCATCACTCAAGCACTGCAGATCTGCATGAAATTAGAGAGCAACTAAGGCCTGATTGCAGGGGAAGAGAGGCACAATTGTTAAATGCATATATTAGAGGTACTTTTTTTTTTTTTCTTCTTCTTCTTTATCCCTGTGTAGGTGTGCTTCTGGGTCTAAATAAGCACTTCTGAAAAATCTTTAAGTTAACATGCAACGTGCGTCTCAGAGTGACAAAGAAATCGTCTGTAATTGTTTTGAAAATGGCAGGAATTTATGTTGATGATTTAAAAAAAACCAGCAGGGGGGGAGCCGTTAGGCTACAGCGTTGTTTGTTTCCTTGAAACAAAAACACCAAGGATAATTAATTCCTCGTTTTTTTTTTTTTCTTTTCCTCGGTGCCCTCAATCATTCACTCCGCAGCCACAGCGACCAGTTGAAAGGGCACTAATTGTCCATTTTTTGGGGGTGCTTTCATTTTTACTCGCCCTAGGTGACTGGTCAAGCCAACAATAAGCTCATTCAAACTTTACCACCATTCACATGTTCTCATTAAAAAAAAAAAAAAAAAAAAAAAAAAAAGCTTCCTGTCTGAAAATGTCAAGAGTGGAATTCGATCAGTTTCAAAGAATGTGCCAAGAATCATGGAAAAGCTTGCCAAGACTAACACGCGTGGTAAGAGCTGCCACAGATTACTGAACCAAGTTACAGCTCTGTGTTCTGTTCTCTCTCCTTCGCTCACCCACTCACTCACTTTTCCTCCGCTCTGGCTCGCTTGCCCTCTCTCTCTCTCTCTCTCTCTCTCTCTCTCTCTCTCTCTCTCCCCTCTCTCTCTCTCTCTCTCAGCCATAAAATACTTCATTATAACACAGTGAGCCAGTGAGTGTAAGTGATGTAACTGACAATTAAGAGTGAAAGCCTGATCCCAGTCATGGCTCTGCAAATATTTATCCATGACAGACCTCCTTGCAGGGCGGGGTGGTGAAAGGCAGGGAGCGGGAGACTCCCAGTGGTCTGCGGCTCACTGAAGTACGCCTGGAGCCATTCAACGCAGCGCTGCAACTCGGGGCTCGTTTCTGCCGGGCTATCGTTGACCACACAGCTCAGGGGGGCCTCGCCGCTCCTGTGAGGGATATAAGGCAGGATGGGGAGGTGAGGCGGGGATCAGAGGAGCAATCATAATACCCAATTCTTGGTTGAGCGGCGCTAAAATATGTCACGGGAGTGTAATAACATGCCACCAGTGACACAGATGCAAGATGACATAATTTGCAGAATGAAAGTAAAGTTGTGAATAAAGACGTGTTTAAAATTTAAACTTATGTATTTAAGCCGGCGAGCCCGACACCCCGGGCACGCGGAGTAGTTAAAGACTGAATGGAAGTTGGGGAGAACATAAAGACTGTAATCCGGACGCTCGCTACAGTATATATATGTACGTTTATATGGAGTGCAGCATGACGGAGTATGAAAGAAAACACTGTCAGGTCAAGAGGAACAGCACTAATGCTTTATTTCAAAGAACTTAGGGGGGGAAGCAAAACAAGCCTCTTACTAAAAAAAAAAAAAAGGAAAAAAGGAAAAAAGAAAAAAAAATAGTTTTCAGAAGTAGTCAGAGAAAGTTAAGAGCACAGCGTTAACAACAGTTTCAACTCTGCTTGGGTCTAGTTTATAGTTCATGACAAGAATAAATGGATTTTTTGGCCAGAGCAACGCTGGCCAGCAAAGCACTGCACTTGGACGTGCATCTTAGCATGAGTAGATGCTTGGAGGAATTTGCCGATGGTTGAGTTGGCATCACTTAACAGCTGAATTTCTCTCTGCTGCTGACCACCCCCTAGGTCAACGCAAGCAGACTGACCCATATTTGACACTTAAAGACCCTACTGGGAAGGTCCTCTCTTAGCATGTGCATTACTCCAAAGTGGACCTCAAGCTGTGTTGTGGATCTAAAGCAGGCCGCCAATTCCATTAACTGGTGTACAGGACTTATAAATAAATAATATCACCATTTAAGTGCCCCTTTTTTCAAAATTGGCTTATCCTGTATGGTATTAATAATAGACATTTACTTTGTTAAACACACAGACCATCTCTCTCCCGCCTGCTGTAACAACACGGCCCTAAAGTGTTTTTACACTTCTGCAGGTCACAGTTTGAGCAACGTTTTATATTGGACATGTGAAGCTGAGGTTTACTGGAGTGTTATGACTGAGCAGGTCAGTTTTCGGAGAACTGCTCTGCCTGCTAGTTTGTGGCCGTGTGATGGAAATCTCCCGGGTGCCGTTTAACAGTGGGTGTAAATACAGTAAAAGGTGTAAATACTCTCATTTCTAAATAAACCGCACAGCAGTTTATAGTTGAGTGCTGAAAACTCGGAAACCCACCAGCGGGTTCTGTGCTGAGACCCGCTCAAACAATGGCCATGGCTCATGGCAATCTCTGTCGGCATGGGTGAGTGCCCAGCCAGCCCCTACTTGTCATTGTCTCTCCTTTCTACCCCCCCCCCCCCCCCACCTCCACAGCTCTCCCTCCTCACCCTCCTCCCCCACCCCCCTCTCTATTTCTCTATCCTCCCACTCCAGCTCTTTTGGCTCCCCACCACCAACACCCCAACACCCCCCCCCCCCCCCCCTCCCCCCCACCTCTCTTTCTCTCTGCAAGGATCTTCAGGCCACTGTTCCCTCTCTACAACCCCCCCCACCCCCCCACCCCATCCAACACGCATCCACCCACCACCTCCACTGCCGCCTCCTCTACCCTTCCACACCCCCTCTTTCTCTCTGAGAGGATGTTCCAGCCGCTGCACACTGACAGCTCGGGGATATTGTGTGTGGAAATGTTCCTGTTGGACCCGCAGGCCCTTACAATCTACCGGACAAAGGCTAGTGCACCTTTGCTTAAGGCTCGGCACCTTTGACCTCCAACTTGCACTTCAGACTTGTCACCGTGGCTAATTTTCCTCTCCCTTTAGTTTATGGATGCCCCCCCCCCCCACGCCCCCACCCGCCGCTTTAAAGGTGTTGGAGTGATACAACACTGACAGTAGTAAAAGTTAATGCAATGCAGTACATGTTATGGCTGGAAAACAACAGCAAAATAAATAAATAAAAGGGGTAACAACATCAGTCGGGCTGAAGTCTGTCACCTCTAGGTGCAGTGGGGGATTGTTTTTAAAGAGCATGTGGGCAGTGGAGATGTACCTCCTGCTCTGGCAACATTTCCAGTCGCTTCAGTGAATCCGAAATCAAGCGGCATCATATGATCTTTATGGAGTCCAGACTGGCACATTAGAAACTGTGCCCTTCAAACGAGAGATTAGAGATGTGTAATAAATGTCGGGCTAATTACAAAGACGCTCTCGAAGGAGGAACAATCTTTATATTGTCCTAAAGTAACTGCCATCCCCTGTATAAAAACCAAGAATTATAATTAGTAGTGATATTAAAGAGGTTTTTTTTTTTCCTTTTTCAATAACTGGGTGTAGCAAGTGTGTTTAACTTTGACTAAACATTTCAAATCAGGTTAAGGCAGGATTGTTCTCTTATTATCTTTGGAGTACATAAATCATATTTTTCCACTGTCCTTCAGCCATTTACTATTTCATCACAGGTGAGGAAATAAGAAACTAATTCCAAACTAGCCACGGATCTGCTGCACTAAAAAGAATATTTCCCCTGATAGAAGATTGTGATTTGAGAAAATTTCTAATATTGTGCTCCTGTCACAATCAATTTCCAATTACCATAAATCATTGTTGCGTAAAGTGGGAGTCATTTGGAGTTCTACCTATTTTCCAACTCTAATATAAAGAATGAATTGAGCATTTATATAATGTTGGAGGTTATTTCATTCATGGTGGGAGAAACAATCAGAGGAGACAAAGGAAGAAAAAGAGTAGCCGGCATTAAATTTGTCAATTTCCTTCGGCATATTCGGTATCTCCAGTTGCACAAGACTTCAGTGGGACTTTTTCTATCAGCCGCAGACGCAAGAATGAAACAGGTTAACCACAAGATCTAATTGAAAGGGATCTGGCGAAGGGTGTAATGGTATATTGCACAAAAAGGGGAAAAACTCAGAACTCATGCCTCCATTCTGTGAAGCGTGATGGCGCTCATCCTGACTCGATCGGCTGTCACTTTTGACACAGCCTGCCAGAGTTCTCCTTCACCGATCATGGGTAACATGGCGGGTCAGAGGATGAAATAGAAAAGGCCAAGAGAAGTCCAATATTTTCCTCAGCCTTATAGCTGCAGATACTTAACTCGGAGACGTCAAAGACTCAAGAGAGCATGAAAAAAGCCTAAAATGACTGTCTAAAAAGGGGGAAAAAAATACAGCATGTCTCTATGAATGTCAAGATCCTGATGGTTTCCGAGCCAAAGGCTGTGATACAATTGTAAGCCACTTGCTCAATGCAGCTCGTTCAACCATTTGAAGATCATTCAGATGCCTATCTGGCTACTGCAGCACTAAAGTCGGGAGCTTTTGGACTGGTAAGCTGCAGAGGAACGCTTTCTATTCTGTTGCGGGGTGCACGTTTCTGTGCGCCGCGGTTTCAAAAATAAAAACAACTGGGCCGGATAAACTGCTCTCTAGATATCCAGCAACTCTTATTAGCGAATGTCCACCGAAGAGGCCGCAACACTCAATCCAATACATAAAGGTGGTGGTAAAATACTGCGGCGTAGGCAACAAAGCACACAACAATTAGGTCTTCTCCCAACTGGCTAGCCACAGGAGTCAGTGGAGGCATGTATTACCAGAGCCTTAACTCTTACTCCATTATGTAGTGTATCCACACCCCGAACGCAGCAATGTTTATCTACAACAGACTACTGAGCAGTTTCAAATAGCGTTTTTAGCCTCTATTCTCAAGTGCCACAGTAAGAGATTCCAATTACCCGAATGGTAAGGAGCCAGTGAGGGAGGCACAAAGTACATTAGGGATCCCCTGTAACTGCAGGGACCTTTTAGAGCCTCAACTGAAGAGGGCCGAGAGACTGGGGGGACAGTGACCCTGCATGGATAGCCTCTGTCAAAATTTGACCACGTCAAGCACAAAGGCATTATGGGAATCCAGTGTCACCAAGTCCTAATTACTGTCTGTGTTCAGAGCAAATTACTGCCTTGTTCCTCTGATTAGCGAGGAGGCTAATCTTCACCTGTGTACGCCAGCACTGCTGAGGGCCCTTGAGTGTTAGCGCTTCGTCTTCTGTAATTTATTTTTAAATCAGTGCCCTCTCCCAAGAGTTTTGAGTGTTTTGTTGTGAACCGCTTACCATGATCCCCACCACCGCCCCCTCACCCCTAAATCCTTGACTAAATCCTTGTTTGGTGCCGCAGGAAGATAAGCAAGAACAACACTTGGGCATAATTGACTCGTACTCCTCTCCAAGATGTCAGAGCGGAATCATCTCTCTGCATATTGCCTTAGTATGTCACACACTGTACACTTCTGCATGTTGCAGATATAGAATCCAATCAAGTTCGAAAACAAACTAGTGCGAGCCGCGCGCCGGAAAAAACTTAAAACTTCCCAGTCGACGGCAGAGAAGAAGGGTGGAGGAGGAGGAGGAGGAGGAGGAGAGGGACAAAACAAAACCAGAGGAGCCGCTTTTAGCTGCATCTCTACAGTGAGCAGTAACTCTCGCTCGGCTCCCGGACCTCACCCCGGAGGTTCTGCTTTAAAAAAAAAAACCACCACATTCGCAAGATTTCCCCCCTCCCGGTGAATGTCGGCGTCTCGTCTGCGCGAGGCGGTTTACAGGTAGCGTGTTACACAGGTGTTGGTTTACACAGGAAATGGCACATGCAGCCTGATTGGGACGGTCCCGGGAGGCGGAGGCATAAACATAGAGCACAGATGGGTCCAGGGGCCAGTGGGAGCAGCACCTTAATGAATACGCAGCTGAGTACTACACTTCACAACATGCAAAACAATATTCTAAGGCTGCGGTAAAAAATAGAACAGAAATTATCTGAATATCATTACCCAATGAATTATTCATATGATCTCTAAAGGGACTGCGTCCAAAAGTCTCCCCGTTGCTTTATTGATGATTTCACTCAATATCGCACTGTTTGTATGACAAAGCATTTTAGTTACAAATGTAAGCAGTTTATTTTGCACAAATTTCTGTTTATATATAACAATGCACATGCAGCATAATGATAATTTCATTTGCCTAAAATTACATGTTGGAATAAATATGACAGAGCCAGAAGAGGAAAGGTAGAGGAGGAGAACAGATAAATTATTGTAGGCAAATGGAAGGGAAAAAAAAGAAGAAGAAAAAAAATAAAAAACAAAAACAAAAAAATAAAAAACCCAACAACTTGCTGTTATGGTTCCCGGTGTGTGAGCACATCATGTAAACAGGCCCCAAACCGGGAACACATTTTACCATACTGCTATTCAGTGTGAACCAGGACATTGATTCACAACACTACACGAGTGTGAGAAAAACGATAAATGCATCACCTCAGATATTTCACACTAGCGTTGGTAGTGTGTAAAAGCTGTTGTGACAGCTTGGGTATTAGGGCTAGATAGATGGAAAATGTCTGGCTGCGTATGAATGCCAATGTGACTGGGGTGACGGGTTTGACACAAAAACACTCCACCTCAGAACAATTAGGCTGTTCTCAGGCCCCATCCAGTGTTGTCAGTGATAATGGAAAGCTGTGAGGATAACTGGTGATAAATAGACTTTAACACCCTCCTCCTTAAGAGCAATACAGTCCTGCAGTCCTCTCATATGCTTAACTAATCATGACCATGGCCGGCAAATTCATACAAAAGACTAATTACTGTTGTACTTCACTTCAGTCTCAAAGGCCTCTTATATAAGGACTTGGGGGTTCTCTTGCCTCTTTTCTCCTCTTGATGGGTATTTTTTTACAAGTAGGCCTCGTGCTAGACAAAAGCGTTTAAAAATCGGTGATTGCTTTCATCCGCTTTAATTACATTCAGAAATGGCATTTCTGCCACATAATACACCCCTATTGTTTCAGAATTATCTGGCTTGGGGAGTAAAATCTACAATATTTGACGATGCTCCCGAGCTAAATCGCCTCTTGAAATTGAAATATGCAGCCGAAATACAAAATAAAGCGCCAGCCTTTGCTGCTGATATAGTGGAAGCTCCTTGGCTTTCCGCAGAATGCTATTATTATGCATATCCAGGTAGAAAGTTAATTAACCCAAAGCTTAAGCTAATTATGGTAGCAGAATGCTATCAACCAAACGCTTTCAGTCAGACAGCTGTCCAGAATTTCATTTGCTAATCATTTGTCTTTTGCCGGAGCATATGGTACATTTCCCCGCTATCACAGCAACAACAAACAGATGAAAATCATTAACTAAAAACAATGTGCAATGTGAAAAATCAGACACAGATTTATAAGGCTTTGTGTCAGAGAGAAAGAAAAAAAAAAAAAAAAAGGGGGGATTTATGGCCTGGGAAGTGTAATGATAATTTTTGGTTTTAGCCACTTAGGATTTTAGGCAGATCACGTGACCCAAGTGTGCTGGGAATTCAGATGCACAAATATATTGTTTATATCTATATGCAAATGAGACAGAATGTTTATCCGTGTAAAATTAATTACACTTTTCTATAGGAGCGTATGCAAAGAGCTTGTTCTTAACAATTTTTAGCTTCTAGCACATTTTGTGCGTGCTTCACCCCCCCCCCCCCCCCCCCCCCACCCAACACAATATTTTTATGTTGTTAAAAGTAGAAATCCCTCAGCTACGAATTAAATCAATTATTTTCTAAGAAATGCTTCATGCATTATTCTTTTTTCCTTTTTTTTTTTCCTCCTCTTCATAAAAACACATCACACTGGCTGTTAAAGGGTGATTGATATCAGCATTGCCTTGCGACATTATCAGGCAATAAAGGCTACTCAGGTTCTAATGCAACATGTCATGCACAGGCTCCTGTAGTACATTTCTATTGAGGACCTCACAAGCTAAATTGCTTTTTTCCTGCTCCCCCACATCTCAGCCAGCTTGACAGACAAATTGATCAAAGCATTGTAAAATAATATGCTCACAAAATGTCTCGGGGCAGGAGTCCAGCCCTTTTTTTTTTCATTTTTCACCCTAATAAAAAAGTGCTCTATGATTTCCTCTGTATTATGTGTCTGTGCGCCGTGTGAAAGAGGCAAGAAGCATCATATTTCAGATAATAGTAATCTCCTGTAAACAAAATGTGTATCATTTTTCTGTGAACGCCGGGGCCAATGCTAAAAAACTAAAAAGGGGGGGAAAACTGGTTAACAGGGAGGCTGGTGCGTTGGGCCCCAACAGGGGTTGTTGAGATGTAATGAATTTGTTCATCTGATGGTGCCTTCAGGGCTGTCGTTAGACTGGCAGAGGAGGTTGATTTCAGGAAATGTTCCTAAGATCAGTTAGGAAGCAAAAGGGGCTTGAGACGTTTCTATTAGAAAGAGCTGACGGTCATGGTGGGTAAGCAATACTTCAAGGGCGTTTATGTAGCTATAATGGCATTTATCAATAACTATCTATCAATGCCACAAATGCTTTTGTTGCTGCACCAGCTGTTCAACACCAACCAATAGTGATTGTGAAAAACGGGCGGCTGGGGGGGCGGGGGGCGGGGGGGGCACAGGCGGTCCACATAAAGCCTCCGATGCTCTGGCACACTCACAAATATCTGCTGTAGGTCTCTCTCTCTCTAGGTTATGCATGGACGTTATCTATTTCCCTTATCCAAAATATACTCTTAGAGATCATTTATCACACTGACTTCCTAAGCCGCCGCCACACCACATCCCAAGCTGAAAAGAGCCTTGTTTAGTATGTCATAAATAAATCAATGGAAATGCCTGATCTGAACTATTACTGCTACAGGCAGGCTTTTGTGAGATCTACATGTAAAGCCGGTTGCAAAGATAAGCTTGTATTTTGTCACTTTATCTCGCCTCCCTTAATGCCTGTTTACATTGCGTTACTCCATATATCTGCGGCGGCTCTCGTTCTCCCACCCCGTGACAATAACAACATATTCAACTGGTCCTGATAAAAATCTAAACATCCTCGCTGATGATTTCTTGCTCACACCTTCGAGAACATACAGACAGTGATGAAATCAAAGCGTCGCTTATGACCGACATAGCAAATGATATTAAACTGAGAAATGATCTAGTGATGCGAATCATTAAATTCATTTGCATATTCCTACTGAACCTGAACACACAAATTAAACCCCGTTCACAAGGAGATGGGAGAAAGGTGCTTGCGCATGGTTACAGGACATCTTCCATAATCAAAATTCCATATTATTAATTTTCCGACTTCAACTCATTAACAACAAGTGGAATGTTTTTCCTGCTTGATGAATTTTAGGAAATGGCAGACAGTCAGGAAGGAAACACATGTTGAGGTATAATATACAAGGTCATTAATGGGTTTCCATAAATTAGAATTTGAACGTACATTTTCAAAAGGATAACTTCCTATCTGGGTGCATTTGGAAATGGTTTAATTTCCCAAACCATTCAAGTTTATCAAATGTGAATCTGCGATACATGGATATTTAATTTCAATCTAATCAAAACTAATCTGAGCTGTAGGATGTGGACCTGTACAAATAAGGGAGAAGGACTTATTAGCACTGGCTTTAATCAGTTTCAATCGCTTCAGTAAGACCGTCAGCGTTCTGACAATTTTGAGGGATGGCGAGGCCACGGAATGCAATCACACGTTACATTTCCGAGTGTCAGTCGACACCCAAAACCGCGGCATACAACTTGAAGGAAACATAAATAAACAAGAGCGAACAGTCCTGTGCTCCCCGTGGCCTTCGCTGACCCTACAGACATCGGGTCTAATCAACTCCCCCGTGGGTAATAAACAAGTTATTTTTCTGAAATTTCAAATATACTGCGGGAAGAATCACAACCACATGCCATCAGAAATCTAATTTCAAGCCCAACTGTATTCTAGTGCCCCTCATATTTCTAGTGCCGGCTCATATTTGCCCAACTTTCTCCAGGATATTTCTTGTGGGATCTACAAAAATGCCCTGCTTCCAATGAGGAATGGTGGCACTCCATCACAGGAGTGGATTCTGTCTGCCTGTAAATTTCACACCTTTGTTTATCACGTCACCGGCTCGGCTGTTGTACAGTACCTTTCAGCAGGTGCGACATCCATTAGGATCTGGATGGTGTGCACACCATTCTCACATCCACTGACTTGGATCGTCCCCAGGGGGCTCAGCAATGAGATGGTCTTCTGAGTGCACTGGCTCTCCCTCGGCTTCTTCATCTTGCTGCCCTGCTGCGGAAGTACAAATTACGCGGCGTTCATTGACATATTCATGTGGCAACTTTCACAATTTCCCACACACATTTGCATTGAATGATCTATTGAAAACCTAGTGGGCCACCAACGAAAGATGACTTACATATTTGAACACCTAGCCTCCAAACAATGTCATGATGTGACTTGATCCCTACATTACTATCCAATATTTCTTTTGTGCATGGAAAAGAATACGCCTATCTAACCAATAAATCGCCCATTTTTTCCCCTCTTTCTGTTCTATATATCACATAAATGAGAAAAACAATGCAGTCTGTTCCCTTGTCTGGTGGGGGATTCCCAAGATAGCTCGACATTATTTTCAATCCGTCATTTTTGGTTGATGGCCGGGATGTTTTTCTAGCATTAAATTTGTTCCTTAGGGTGCAACTCCGATGGGATTCTGGTTTCCAGCCCTTAACAACAGCAAAAACGTGCAGCTTTTCTGACGACTGAGATGGATACTGGCAATAACCAGACAGCAGTTCCTTTTTTATTTTTACTTTGAGGGAAGGAGAGATGATTGACTATGTTATATGTGAGTTTTTGAGAGATGGGGGTTATAATAAATAAAGGTCACATTGATTGTAAGAGTTTCAACCAAGGAAACCTTTGCAGGAACCTTGATCTAGAAAGTGTAAAGGGTACAAACACAATATCGTTCTCTTTTTGTAATTTCTTTTTATTAAATGTTTCATTTGCATTCAGGAGTAAGCTGTGCTTGTACAGTGGTGGTGATCTATGTCGTTACAGTGCATCATTGTTTACAATTTGAATGCGTGCATGCCAAACATGATGACTGGGGGGGAAAAAAGAATGCTCACAGCAGAAGATAATGCAAAAGTGACAAGTGTCCATCAAAATGGTCCCGATGTGAGGTTTCCAAAACAAATATAACAACAACAAAAAAAAAAGAAGAGGAGCCGCTACAAACTGTCAAATCTAAAAAGCTGCAATGTGAGAATAACTGGAGTTCTTGCTGGGAAAAAGAACCTCAAACACATAATTTGTCATTGACAGTGTGTTACAGTTTCCATTATACCACATGTGATTGATAATTGCAGGATTAATATATTTTCTAATAAGAACATTTCTTCTGTTACAGTGACACATCAAATCTAAAAAGAAAGGTGTTCTTTTTCCCTCTTAAAAACAAACTAACTTTTAATTCTCACTGCCCGCCGTCTCTCAAGGTAGTTATTTTATCATGCAGGAGATGGAAAAAATATGTATTAACATTTTCTGCAAAAAAACAAAAAACAAACACTCAATCCATCTTGTACAGTTTGATTATGTTGTTCTTTTCTTACCCGGCAGTAAGGGGAAACAAAGAGAAAAATGCAGGTTTACAGAATACAAGCTGTTAAAACAATCATCTGACATTTTTTGCATCGATATTAAAAATAATATTAATAATCACAAGGCTGCAGCAGCACCAACAATGAGAAACACTAATGCTTCAGTGCAGATTGAACAAGGCGCTTTTAATTTAAGAGTGGATATCTTTTATTTTTAGATTACCCCCCCCTCCCCTCTCACACACTCACCACCAACCCCTCCCTAACCCCCGTTCACACACACCAACACCACCACATCTGTCATGGTATGTGATCACAAATGCGTCTGCTTCAACTTTCTTGTTTCTCCTCTTGCAGCTCTCACTGTATTCATCGGGGGTTTGCCTGAACTGACAATAAAGGCGAGAAATTTTCTGAGCCAAACAATGGTACAGTGCACTTTGGATAAGCGCTGCGCACACGGTCTGCCATTTAGCAAGCTGGTAATAGACTCATAGATAGAATAATGGACTTTGGCAATAATGGCCTTGGCTAATAGTGTGCGCTGATTAAAAATAATGCTATCATGTTTGTTCTGCCCGGTTATTGGCCGCGGCAGACTAGTGGCTCGCCTTGAACGTGTGGATGTTTACCCAGCTCTCTTCACGGTGAGGAACAGCAAACAATAAGCAGCTTGTGTTGTTAAAAATCACTGGCAGCGTCCTCGCGCTCGTCAATCATTCGACTCGTTTCTCATTAGACTAGTTCCTGGTCAAACCTGCCTGATTAATGGAGCAGGCGAGCGCAGCGTGACTGCGCAGGTGTGGAAATGCAACATGTGTCTTCATGTGCGGGTTTTTTAGATTAATGAAACGCGCGCCGGACGCTAGGAGAGAGGCTGCCGCACATGTTGGATGGGTAATGTCTCTTCAATCGAGCACAAGCACACTTTAAATTGTGTGCGTGCACTTAAAACGTCTAGAAGACGAACGGAGTTTCGCACGTGAAGGCCTACACTAACTTGATGAAAGGATCGCGGATGATTTCTAAAACTGCACACGATGTCAGGGTAAATAGAGGCAGTTTGACATTGTAAATTAGCCCCGTATCTTACAGTTTGTGACATTTGCGTCCGCACGGTGCTCAGTCCTCGTCCCGCTGCTGAACGAAAGGCACACTTTCAGACTCTTCCTGCTTCTCCAGGCAGTGTGGCCCGAGCGGCCAATCACAGGCTGTAAAAGTCCGCTCCCGCCCTTTGATTGGTCAGGGGATCGTATATGCCCCGCCTCCCTAACGGGGACAGACAGAGACGGCTTCCCTAATAGCCTGGGTCTCAAGGTGGGATTTGGGGTCCTTCAGGGGGTCCCCTGCACGCCGAAGTCTAGTAATAGTAGTGATTTAGATATTTGATTTGCTTGATATTCTTTACAGCGTGAAAAAAAAATATTGCAATGCATATTTTGAGCATTAATTCCAAACAGTGTTATCTTTCCACTTATATCTGAGACATTTATCCAATTCTGTATCTCCAGTGACAGCTTCTCAGTGAGGTCTTTGGGGTCCCGGGTATAATGTTTGTGGATAAAAAATAAAAAAATAAAAAAAGACACCTATGTGGCTGCAGCAGCCAATAACATCTTAGGCATTACCAACTAATAAAGTCAGCATGTTATTATGAACAACACATGGGGTAGTACTCAATCCTTTTATTAGAGTTTTATGCACTTTAAAGGAGAGGGAGTTGCCTTATGTTGCCTTGAGCAATCTCAGATTAAGTTGAAGCATATATTTCAGTCATTACAACCAAGTGTGTGGCATCAGTCATGTTTTTTTTTTCTTCTCTTCTTCTTCTTCTTTTTAAGTCTTCTGTTGTCCTCTGCAGCTTTACTTTTATTTCTGTGCAGCCTTCAGCTCTCTGCATGCCTCCGTTTGGAATGTGTAGGCCGGCCTGGGCCTGTGGCCCACACCCCATCTCAGCGGTGAGGGTGGGAGCGGGGGAGAAAACGCCACCCCTGCAGAGACCATTTTGAAATCTGTGAGGATTTCCGTGCCATCTGGACCCGCTGCCAGTCTGCCCCAGATAGTAAGGGTTGGCAACGGTACCCGACGGTGCAATATGGCTCTCTCTTTAATGAACTACTAACTGTCCCCCGTTTTAATTGATGTGACATTTGAGCCATTTATCTCTGACATTTCAATGAAGGATGATTCTCAGCCTTGCCATTTACTTTTTTTGTGCTATTTTCTAAGAGTCATTTGCATTTTTCTGCTCTAAACCTGCTTTTTGTCTCTCATTAGCTAATTAGAGAGCAACATGCACAATTAATAAAAATGAACATAGCCTAGTTTGATATAGGCTTGATGAGGGATAATCAGAAAATCACTGTTTTCTTAATATTCATCAAAAATGATGTGAAGGGCTACCTGTGGTAAAAGGTGACTTCGATAAAGCCTTGTAACCTTTACCCACATACCAACATGTAGCCTACAGTGTGGAACAACTTATGTTCGCAGCATGGGGAGAATCAAGCTCAATTAATCAGCATATGATTGCAGTAAGCAGCCCCCTCTGCTGGATCTTCTGAGCCATACTGTTTGAAATCATTTTAATGCTGCATTCCATGGCCAGATAATTATCATATGTGGCAGTCACGCTGGGTATTTTCGGTTGTTTTCATTGCACTTAATTTAAAGAATAAAAATATCCTCAAATATGCAATTTTAAATCTTTTCAAAGAGATATTTTCCCTTTTTTTGGGATGCAGTTTTAATTGTGTGGTCATTTTAATTACCCCCTGGCACACTTAGGTTGCTTTGCACTTTATCATTTTTATTTGTAAAGCCATATATATTTATCATGAACGGCGTGAATAATTTATTGTGAAAACAGGCAATGTTTTAGTCACTCCGGTGAAATAAACAGCCTGAAGTGCGTGTGAGTGACTTAACAACACGGTATACTAAAGGTTCCAGGCTCAATTGTTTTCCATAATGACACATATTTTCAATCTTTTTAAGATATCCTTTAAAAACACGGCTCCACTGATGACGACTGTTCCTTTGATTGTGAGCGTTATCATTGCCAAGGTGTGGTGCCCTGTCTGTGTTGGCAGCCGGGCTGATATCTTTTGTTTGGGACTCAAAGAGCTCCTTTTCCTGTACAGTTTCCCTCGCTATATTTGTTTGTGCGAGGTGTTGATGGACTTATATGTTGCACCGCTTCCTTTTAGTGTACGGCACCAGATGTTTGTGAGAATAACAACTCTAACCTTTTTTGCTTTTGTCATAATGACAGAAATTGTTTATTAGCAGTTTTGTCCATCCGGTTGATGCGTGATTGTCACAGCTCAGTCACATACGGCCTGTCAGTGTCTCGCTCTCGTTTTCCTGTGTTCACAATCTCACTCTCGTGTTGGCGTGGGAGGAGTTGAAGTCATTTATGATATCAGATATTCTCTCGGAGAGCAGGAAAAGTCCTGACAGTCTCAACAACCACCATCCTCTCACACAGTGGTGTGTGTGTGTGTGTGTGTGTGTGTGTGTGTGTGTGTGTGTGTGTGTGTGTGTGTGTGTGTGTGTGTGTGTGTGTGTGTGTGTGAGTGTGTGAGTGTGCATTTTAATCAGGAGAAACGGCTCTGTGGGCCTCACATTGCACGTTGAGGAGGTCTGGGGGTTCTCATTGTGTATACCCAGTGTACAGTACATGTTATGTCTGCTCCTCTAAATCAAACCGTGGAGCAGGAAAAAAAAAAAAAAAGCAACCTGTTATTTAGTTCTTTCTACTTTGACACTTTGTTATTCCTCTCCTCTCAAAAGAATTAATCCTGATCATCATATAAGCAATTCGACCACCACCACAAAGAGGAGACAAAATTTCTCTGTACCCTCCAGTGCCCACTTATTTAGTGTGCCTGTGTGCCTCTGTCCCTCCATCTCTGATATGATGTGGGTTCTCTATTTTACTGTTGACATAGTGCTATGAATGTCTGAGCATTTTGCAAATGAAGAGGCTTGAACTCCTGACAGGCAGTGTCGCCGGCACCATGACACACTGGCCCGCACATGCTGTGCGGCATAATGATGACATTAGGATCCAGTGATAATATCAGGACGCACTTCAGATAAATGACTGATAAACCAGGGGTTGTGCCTCTCGTATTACACGCTTGACAGAGCAGCTAATCAGTGTCCAAGTGACTGCTATTACATAAATCATGAGCTCGACTTTGATGCATATTCCATCGGTGTTCCCTATTCATCACGTCATCTGGGGGAGACTCTCTGGATGACTGGCTGCCGGGCCAACACACATTTTAAGAGCACATTATGTTTTCATTAGAATTTGATATGATCCATTCCAGTGTTGATTTGATTTTACGTGCTCGGGTCATTTGATAGGAACCGACCAAGGAGAGGGAGCGTATTGTTACAGTGTGTGAGGCGTTTCCTGAAACCCCTCTCAGCCAGATTTATTGTAAATATGCTTCTTGATAAACAACACTTTTTTTTCTTTCTTTCTTTCTTTTCTTTTCTTTTTTTTTTTTTTTTACATATAATATTAGAATATTATGGCTCAAATGATTTATTTTTTTTATTACACCAATTTCACATTGCTGGTCAATTTAAAGTGCCGTATTAAAATAAAAGTTCCGAGCAATAAGAAGCCGAGAAGCATATCTCTGTTTAATTTAGCAACATAATGAAAATACATTCAAGATGAAGTTGGAAGGTAGATGTGGGGTGTTGAAGTGAGTCACCATGTATGTTTTATTCTCCAGTATTGGGGTCAGAGGATGTGAAGGTGGGGGTGTTAATTTAATCCCCATTCTTACCCAGAGCATGGCCACACTCTCTAAGGAGCTTTATCTCTGACAACTGTGTCAAATTAGAGAGACCACGAGCCCCTCATAAAGAATATGTCTGTCAGACTACATTGTTCCTGGCCTCTGAAATATATGGCTGAGAGAGACAAAAATAGAAGATAACGCTGTAGTCCCACAGTTGGACTTGAACATGATGAAATAATTTCCGAGCCATGTGATCCTGTCAGTGAAACAAACCCCTAATAAAACTGATGTTCACGTAATATTCCCCACCTCTTGTCGCGCTTCCCTATTCATAGATTTCAATAAGCATTCTTCTGTCCAAAATACCACACCTGCTTTTTTTTTCTTTCTTTTTTTTTTCTTCGCAATGCTGTGTCTATGTGTGTGGTCTGCTAATTTTTATTTTTTATGCTAATAAAATGCTTGAACAAAATTATTTAGAAAACTTTATTGGACATTAATTCATTGTAATTCAGCCTGGCCGTGTATAATTGATGGGAGTGTTACATTCCATTAGCCATGGTACATAACTCTAGGTCAGTCCAGTCTAATAAGTGCCCATCATTTATCTCCCTGGTATCATCCCTGTACCACAGTCAAACATGTAAAACAACTCTTAATGTTCTCCCTAGTCCCCTATGGGTGTTTCTCCCTGTTATCATCATTGCCTCTATTCTAGGGGGACTTCCTCTAGAGACAACATTTTCATAGACCTTTGACCTAAACCATATTTTCCATTTGAATGGTCTGACTAGTGAATATTTACAAGCATGTTTAATGTATAATAGATCTCATCTGTGAGTATCAGGAGCCATTTTCTGCTCAGTCAGGTTCTGGTGTTGGCCTTGGCCCCTTGCTTGAGGTAATATTGACCCCTCTTAAAAACAAAATGACCTGTGCCTCATTTAGGCCAAGTAGTATGCATACGTATTTCAGAAGTCCTAAGGGCATACATGTTTATAACAAGGAAAGCTGGCGGTCTCGAATGTAAACATCTTAGCACTGTAATATTATTGTATCACTAAAGTCCCAGAAGGTGGTAGATTTAATAATGTGGGTGGATTATATAAGAGAGAGAAATAAAGCAGTAATTTGAAATTGTTTGGGGACCTTTTGTGTCAATGGTTATGGAGGCTAAGGGACAACTCCATTCCCTCAGGCCACTGTTAAAAAGGCAATGACTTTTCTTGTACATGCACAGCATTTTGGAATCTACATGCATTACTAGCACCACAGGCTTTTATCATGTGATTAGCAATACATAATACATTTGATTCTATTAACATGTGCAGAGAGGGGAAAAAAAAGAAGAGAAAAAAGAATGAAGGTGGTGAAAGGAAGAACATGTTGATGAATAACGTCCACGGTGAAGTGCTTGAATATACATTTAATAGTAAAACAGATCTCGGTTTGCTTCTCGGGGTGCTTATACAACCACGAGGTTTTTAATCTCTTTCTTGCCGATGAAAGTCCCAGTAATTGCTATATTTCCCTTTTTGTTTCAAGGACCTTTGATGATCCCTTGGCTTGCATCAGAGGGCAAAGTCATTAGTGGAGAAATGAGCTCAAGTGAAGAGAAAGAGATTGCGGGGCTCCCAGCATGATTGGAAACTTTGCCTCACATTGCATCCTAATTTGAATTCAATTTTCAATGTATATTTGATAGATAAGGACAATTAGAAAATATGTGCTTAGAAAAATTGGTGACTTTAACTGCCCCTATTTAGCATTTGTAAGCGCGATGTGAACCATTAATGGATGGCTTATAACACACGGTTACATGAATGTTGTTGTAAGCAGACATAAAAAATTTTTTTAACATTTCTTTTAATAGTTCTTGACAATTTTAAGTTCACTTGTGGAAACACATTTTATATTTCTTTGCGGGCATGTATTATCTTGTTATTTCCATAGACTGGCATCCAAAGAAATGTGTCACATATACAATAATAAATGTTTATATAGACCTACAACTACTTTACAGCATGTCATAAACCACCAGGTATTTAAAATGATCCCAACTGCTGTCAATAAAAACTATTATAATGTGGGAATGAAAAATATGAAAATGGACATAAAGAATAGCAATGCATATGTTTTTTAAAGGGCTTATATTTAGCATTTACAGTTTTTAAAGATTCCTCTTTAGAGCAACATAATAGTGTGTGTTTATGAAGTCTTTGCATTTTATTGTGTTAATTATCTTTCTATTCATCCCTTCAATTAATTAGTGTTCAGTTAGAGAAATCTCATATTTAATTCCCCGTTTTAGTAGTTAGAATTCACAGTTTATACATTATATTTAATATTCAACATAGTTCAATAACCATCTGCATTGCTTAGTGAACACATATAAGTTCAATTTCACAGCAGCGAAACTGGCAATATGCTTCATGTTATGATGCTGCAATCATCATCGAGTGGCTGACGGAGGGGGAGGGGAGGGGGGTGCGGGGGACATGTGAAATATGAAATCCTGTCAATCACACTGTAGTATACAACACACTGTTGCGGTTGGGTGACAGTGGTTCTTTCATGTAAATCACAGACATTAGAAATAAAAGACAGGCCTGTTGACTTGTTTCATGCTGGGAATCGGTGGCCCAGCATGTGTTGCTCTGTCTGTGCTTCACTCTCCTGTGGAACTGCTGTCCCCTGGGTCTTAGCACTGCTCCCTGGGGTGCACTGCATATAATTACCCACAATCCACCCTGAAACAGCTCTCATTTACAGTAATCAACAGTCTGCACTTCAAAGGATTCATGTGGCATCAGACACCAAGAGCCAGTGTGTGTTATTACAAATTATTATTATTGCCTCACAGTTACCTTTATATACTGACGCCAATGACTATGTTAACTAAGGAGACTGTGAGATCTCTGCGTGTTTCCTTCTGCCCATTAAGGGTTGATGAGGGCAAAGATGATGTGCTATATGCAGTTAAGAACTTCAAACAGGCTTAGTTCAGTATAAGGTCTGAACAACAGCAGCACAAGCATCAGATGTCTAATATTATACAGGAGGGTGTGCAGAAATGGGGGTAGGCTTCATCAAGGGCTTCAATTTACATGACTAACAAATTCAGACTGCAAGTAAGAAATGCAAGATCATTTGATCATTTGGCAGACAGGACGGTGGTCTGTGTGATAATGGTCATTATCATAAACCAGAGCCATCATTAGGCTTGATTTCAGATAATGGTCAGTGTGGAAACCATTTTATACTAAGAAAAGCCTCTCCCCATTAAAGACATATTAAGTGAATTAACTTGCATCGTGAATGGGAAACCACTGTGTGGTATCGCCTGGAACATAATGCGCTTATAATGTGAAGTGATTTCTCCTGACTGGAGACAAGTCAGCCTGTTTGCATTCATAGTCATTTGCTTTAACTCGCCACCATTCACACACAAATTAATGCTGATAATTTTGAAATTTTTCCTTTTTCTGAAAATTTTCAGAGATTTATGAAAGAATACACAATATTTGAACTTTAGTTTTTATTTGAAGGACTTATTCTTGAGAGCTTTTAAATCTAAAAAATGTTGCATGTTTGCTGTATGTCAAAGTACTTTTTTTTTTACATTATGTATTTCTACATAGAAAACTGACCTTTTATGCAATATTGTTATTTTGACAACATTCCAAAACAAACTATTATCCCAAATGAATTATGTAACTATAATGCTGTATCAAACATGTGAGGAATTATTATTATAAGAAAAAGGTTGCATTTGATAATAAACATATTTTAAAATTACAATATAGATAATCATTTTATTAAAAAAAAAAAATTCAAACATGTATGTATGCTTAATATATATTCCTGAGCAATTAAGCATTTTAAAGGCTCCTCTACCATTTACCTTCTGGCAAAATGGCTGCTGTGCATCCAGAGAGACCACCTTCAGACATGACATCCTCCGCTCTCTAGTGGGAAGAGCAGCGTCCTCCACAGAAGCTGCCTCTGACCCTCTGGCACTGCTGGGCCTCATCATTGCCGGTCCATTAGGGATGCTGGAGCAGGTCTCCAAACGGGCACGGCTGCACCACATTACTCCTACCCCTGACTGCTGGCAGGTCCCCTAGTGGCCAGGTCATGTCATGGCATGGGTGCCCTGTGAGTGAGCTTGTACCAGGTCTGCCCTTGACATGCCCCCCCCCCCCCCCCCCCCCCCCTCCTCCCCCGCCTCACTCCAACTCATACTCCTCCTCCTCCGTCTCCTCCTCCTCCTCCTCCTCCTCCTCCTCCTCCTCCGTGGAGAAGAGCGAGCAGACCGTCCGGATGGGGCACTGGGGGTGCCAGCTGGTGCCAGCTGCGAGGGGAGATATCCAAGGTGGCGGACACCTGTCCTAACTCGTGCCCCCCCAGCTCCCACAATGCATCTGGTGCGGCCCTGCAGACCCATCGTGGGGAAATGAGGCGCTAACCTTGAGGAGAAATGCTCCCAGCGTCGCATTAAGAGAGGCCCTAATTGCTGAGTGCTAGCACTGCCAAATGACATTAGGAAGTGCTGTCGTTTACTTTAACATAATGGCTCAGCGTGTTTTTTGGCTAAACTTCCTTTGCATCTCTGAGGTGTTTCACCACAGTGACCGTTTCGGCCCCTGTCAGGACCAATCAGTGGTGGACTTGAGGATGAAAGCGATTCTTAAAGGCATTAATTCAAAATGCATTAGAGAATTCGGCGTTCAAATTTCAAATTGAACTTTATGGTGGGAAAAAAAAAAGAAAAAACAACAACACCTCAGAGGTCCACGAGACTTCTTCATACCATGAACTCACTATACCATGTAAATGGCTGCCATTTGTGAAATAGCAAGTGCATTAACTGTGCAAGCTGGGTGAGCGATTGTATTATTTATTCCCTTTTTTATCAAACCGCATGCTTGTATGCCATTGTCGTTTCAAAGAAATACTAACACAGTCCACTCAGTGTGATTAAATTAAACAAGCATGCTCATTACATTATGCATACTGTAATAAGAATAGCCCTGACCGGTCTGTAGCAGTATAGCGAGCTCCACAGAGAATGATCACATGTTCTGCCGCTGTACTAGATTTTTGGGGCACCCATTAGCAGAACAAAAATCACCTTTGATTTAATGAAAGGTCCTCATTTGCTTACCGGCTCTCTTCACTTATGGGCACATGGTTAAATTAAGAACCTGCAGCACCTCCCCACCCCCCACCCCCACCCGCCCATCCTTGCCTCCATTCGAAGGAGACACCGTCCCCTCTCCTGCAGTATAATGCTGTGATGATTCTATGATCTGGTGTTTCAAGTCTGCGGGAGTGTCAGAAATCCACTGCAAGGTGCTTCTAATTGCAGATACACCTCAGCACTTGAAAGTAATGAATGTGAGCATGGTGAAACCTCCAAGGATCAAACGCTAGTAATACATCATCAGTTCTGAAAAGGGTAATTCGTTTCCCTTCGCCAAGCAAAATATTAGAAGTTCAGATAGGGGGTTTTATTATTAATTTATTCTTCCCCCAATACATGATTTTGTAATTGAAGTGCTATGAATAAAGTAACCCATATATCTTAGCGAGCCACTATGCATCCGTTGACTAGACGTGGGATTTGAGTGTGTAAATATTGTCTGTAGCAAGTCGCAACAAGGATGATTCTTCCTCAAATACACTTTGGTGATATCTTTGATTGGATTTTGAGCCATGTATTTCCCAAGATCATAACAAATCACATTTTATTGTGTCCCATCTTAGATCTATAGTGTTATTTACTGTACTTCTTGCGAGCTTAACTCCATGATTTTGTTTGAAGTTTTGTACAGACAAAACCCCACATATTTATTTTTTATTTTCTATTATAATTGTTCAAGTCTTAAAGTGAACAGACTTCAAATTAAGAAGGCATTTGTAGCATTCCTGGTTCCCGTACACTCACAAAGAAAAGGCGCGCACGCACTCCAAATGTTATTTCTAAACTTTGCTTCACCTGATCCCTCCGAAGAGTACCACCTCCAGTCACAATGGGGTAATCGTGCCACGGGGACCCAGTCAAAATAAGTCCAGCAGTTCACTAGAAGACGGCCTCTTACTGCTGGATGACCCTTGCGGCCACCAAGCTGTTGACCCCAGGAGCGCCGGGGTAAGAAGTTCAAAGCCCAGCTGTCCGTGCATGATCCCCTCATCGAGGCCGTATTCGTGCACCACGGGGGCCACTTCCCCCGCTGCCTGGAACCGGCCTCCGCGCAAACAAAATCAGGATATGCCGGGCTCCTTCAATGGCGCTCCAAACTGCCGAAACTCAGTTGAGCGCAGTGTTTGTGTGTTCACGGGATGTAATTTACAGCCTCGTGTTGAATGCGAGCTTACCAGCCTTGTGCAGGGACCAGTGTTGCGGCTGCTCGTGGCATCTGCTCAGACGGCCACTGAGGAACGAGTATAACAATGTGCCATTCACGGGCCAGATGATGTCCAACTGCGAAGAAGAACTTGGACAGGAAGGGCAGGAGAAGGGCAAGAAAGACAGGAGAGGTTGATGGACTTTACGAGAAAAGTACAAAAAAAGAAAAAAAAAGAAAAGAAAAATACTGAGGATAAAATTACGACCAAAAAAAAGCAAAAGGAAAAAAAAAAAAGGCAAAGGATGCCAGAGAAAATCACAGAGAGCTCAGTGCAATTTATTTGGTGGCATATTTATCGAATGCTTTCTCTTCTACTGTCACTGCGCGACTTACATAATCAATGCCTTGTTATACCAATGGAGGGACAAATCAGAGTTGTGGTCTGCGGTTAAAGCCAGGTCTCAGCGAACCTGTCATCTGTGGTGTACAGTTAGGAGGTGGCTAACCCCTCGGGGAGGAGAGAAAGTGCTGGGGGGTCCGAGGTGTAAAAACCAAGGAATTTCTGGGGCTGATAAATGAGGCTCTTCCTAACTG
The DNA here is from genome assembly GCF_963383615.2 of Lipophrys pholis. Classification (NCBI taxonomy): domain Eukaryota; kingdom Metazoa; phylum Chordata; class Actinopteri; order Blenniiformes; family Blenniidae; genus Lipophrys; species Lipophrys pholis. Next base: position 9,167,012 of record NC_137642.1, on the reverse strand, counting down.
CATATGGTATGTGTTTTAAACTGACTCCCCCTCGGCCCTCCTTGTAGCCAGCCATCCTTCATGAAGAGTTCAGGGGCCCTCTGCTGTACACGGGGGCCCTGTTTTGTTGCCAAGACAGGCCCCCTGCATGGGCTGCATATGGGACTGTATGACGTCTGGCTTGGCTGGCTTTCATGGATTGTTATGGTGGTGTTATGGAGGCTTCACATTGGGTCATTGTTAATTTACACTGACTTTCCAAGCTATTAGTTTTACAAAGAAAATGGTTTGTCACTCAGGATATACACCTGCTACCTGAGAATAACAGAAGTAAATTATAATATTTCGAAAGGGAAAACAGACAAAAGTCACGGAATTGAATGACATCTGTCTGACGGTTCCTTAATGTGATCTTCAAGTAAAGACAGACCCGAGAACAGCTTTAACACCACCCTCCTATAAATAGAGTCCACTTATCTGAGGGTGCAGCCACTGATAATACGAAAAAGAAGGCAATACATGAACATGACACTACGGTGTTTCACAACATCAACATCAGCACTTGTAAATTTTAACTAGTGACAATAATGTGACCTTTTCGGAGCAATGGGCCCATTTCTGAACGTTATAGCTTTGCTCTCGGCCATGGTGGTTGCTCGCTGTCCTGTTCAGTCGTCTTTTAACCAGCCAGCTGGACACATATGCCCCCCGGTTATTCCATCGGACCTTTACCTCCTCTTTTATAACGGCACCCCTCTCCCTCTCTCCCTCTCTCTCTCTCTCTCTCTCTTGCTCTTTCTCTCTCCCGGTTTTTCGAATGTATTCTACTCATTGTTTACTGTACATGCGGGTCCAGAGTAATAATAAATAAGGAGCGTGTGTGCCGTGCCAACATGATTGATTACGACAGGGAGGCAAGGTCAGGATGGAGGAACAGGCTAGGGCTGTCCGACTCATTGAGTTAACACTGTATCCGTATTGTATGAATGTCACCAGCGATCCTGTGATTTATTACTACAGCCACTGCTCAATTCTCCTTTTCTACCTCCCCCCCTTCTTTTGGTACCTGACCGAGATACAGGATATGAACGTAAGTGCAGACAAAATTCAGCCTGTCAGCGAGCAGCTTACATCTCCGTTGGAATATTTAGATTCTTTAAAAATGACACACTGTCGCGTGAATCACGAAAATGTGTGAAAAATTAATTAGAAAACGCACAAACTTTGTCTTTTTAAAAAAAAAAAATTTCCACCCTCTTAAACATATGTTAATGCATGGCTGACATATGTTTCACATGTTTTGGGTTTTTTCTTTTTTCCCCCAACCCACACACGTTTTTAGAAATGATATTTTAGTAGGCTTAATCTACATAACAAATGAAACAAATCAAGAAGTGCAGACACACACACACACACACACACACACACACACACACACCTGTACACAGCAGTTCTGTACAATAACAGCGGGGGGGGGGGGGGGGGGGGGGGGGGGGGGTGAAAGGACTGACTGAATTGTTTATTTGCTTGAATAACACACCAAAAAAAGTCATTGTCACTTTCAACAATATATACTGAACTACTCCTTCTTTTCAGAGGATCTAACCTTTCGTCTTGGACTGAATACACAATGCCCCTCTGGACCTCTGGACTGCTCACTCTTTAGTGCATGTCAAGAAGACACCAGTCTGGACTATTTCCTCTGGGAGGTGGGTAAGCAAGCGCCACGCTCTGTCAGTTAGCGTAAAATGTTTCAGACTGAAGATGGATGGAGACGACGTGTCACTATGGCTCAACCGGGCTTTCACTGCTGCCATGGCCATGTCCTGGTCACATCAACCCAAGCGACCGAATCGCTAGGACCTGTCCTTCCTTTTGAGTTAGCATATACACTACATGACAGAGCTTGTGGCCTTCACTCACTCAGGGCAACAAAAAAGAGAGAGAGAGAGAGAGAAAAGGAAAAAAAAAAAGTTATTTTGCCACAATAGGTCATCTGGTTGAAACCGAATACTTTTGATTGATCTGTTTTGTTTTTTTCAGTTTTGATTTTTTTTAAAAACCCAATGTTGTATAATCTTCAGAATAAGTCATCGGAATTTGAATGTTTCAGGTGAGTAGGATGTGGTCGGCCGGCATTTCCACACCGTTTAATTTCCTGTCACAAAATGTTAACGTTAAAACAAACCACCCAGAGCCAGGAAAACTCGGAGGGTCTGACGAGAGAGGACCCTGACACGGAAAGTCTTGGAGTCCTGACCTCGGGGCCTGACCCCTCCAGATATGTTTCCACAGGCAATTCCATAATTCTCCAGCCAACATTTAAATGCTTCCTGTTTGACAGGAAGCTCCACATCACTCTGTGGGACTCGGGCTGATGCTCAACTGTGCGAAACGGCAGCACGTAGGACCCCGAGTTAATTTATATCACGTCTCATCACCTTTTTGTGGGAGACTGCACTCACACATGTACACTATCAGGCAAACATTTGAACACTAACTTTTTTTTTTTTTTTGGTCATGAATGGATGTGTATCAAACACACACACACACACACCTGGGTAATGTACCTTCCGATATGAGTCAAAGGCACAACATATAGTGGCCATACAGACTCGCTGAAGTAAAAGTCTCCGTATGACAAGATATTTTTCTCACACTTTTACTCTCTCTTCTTCTATCCCTCTCTCCCTCGCTATGTCTCTTACTCAGTCACTCACTATTTCACCGTGTTGTTATTGGAATGTGTGTGTGTGCTGGTGCGGACTGTGAAACTGATGAATGACCAGCCATGGCAGATTCATAGTCCGGATCCTGGTGCAGCTGGAGAGGAAACTAATGGCAAGCTGGGACTATGGAGGTCTCAGAGCTAATACCTGTCTCTTCCATCAGGAGACCTGGGGGCATTTTTTTACACCCAGCCAAATAAGAGCCACCCCCCACCACCACCAGCACTCCTACTTTTAACACCTTCCAACTCCTCGCCGCCACCCCCTCAACATAAATCCCCCCCCACTCGTGAGCATGCATACACATGCATGCCGGCTGCACGCATGCACGCACACACAAGCATTCAAGCACGCCAGCGTGCAGCCACACACAGATGGACACACACACACACACACACACACACACACACACACACACACACACACACACACACACACACACACACACACACACACACACACACACACCCCCACCGAGCCCCCAAACTGTCCAAACTGTGGGGTGCTGGGGGAAGACTTTAATAGTGAATGGGTGGCCTTACAGGTACCGGGCATCAGCTGTCTGAGAGTAAATGTGCGGCAAAAAGACAAGGATGGGCACTTTACTGGACATTGACTTTTGCTCCCTGCTGATCAGCCACACCATGAAACCCTTCTTTTGTACCGGAGATGCCGCTTGGAAGCTGTGCCCTCCCCGAAAAAAAAGGTTGTGGTTGTAGCCATCTCCCCCAGAAACCGGCTTTAATATTGAACCCAAAGTCTCGATACATATATTAATGTTTGCAGTGGTACGCCTGCCAGTGTTATCCTCATTAGTGTTCTATACTACGCTCATCCTGAGAGCAGCCTGTGAAATAGAATCAGAGCGCTAGTGGAAGTCATTAGTCAGTTTTGAGTGTGCATATGTTCAATTGACCTGCAGTATGTAAATTCCTGCAATGCTGGCCTTGCATATGGGCCGAGTGCCTCACTGGAGGCCCGTCCAGCATGGTGCCTCATTACAGAGCGGCTTTCCAGAGTCCTCTCTGTTAATTAGAGAGCCTTTGTCCGTCACGTGACTCTGCTGGTTTGACACTCTGAGGTCACCGTAAGGACTTATGGATCTTCCTCCTGGAACGTCCGTTTGTCTATCTGTCTACTTTCGCCGCACTGAAACTGTGTTCCCGTTCGCCATTTTTCATTTTTTGGGTGTGTATGTTGGACAGTTCTTCGATTGAACGCCGGCTTCATCCATCAACTTTCATGGTCAAAAGCCTAAAATAATCCAACAACTTCCAAAGTCAATGTTTTGGTTAATTAAGTCTGTATTTCTTTGTAATCTACCGCTGAAAAAGGAGTGAGGCCACTCTTGTTTTCTTGTTGGAGTCCTATCTGTGAAAATGTCTTTTTTTTTTTTTCTTTTCTGCTCTCTCTTTTCTACCTTTTCACCTGCTTGTCAGACTTGCAAGGCACTCGGTGAAATTATCTCCAGGGTAACAACAAAGCACTGTCAAGATACCCAGCATCCTGCGGCTTAATTGTTATTAATTTACTGCAATTAAAATGTGTCTCTCCGTCTGTTTTTTTTTTTTTGTTGTTTTTTTTTTTCATGCCTTGACAAGCATGGATATTGTTTACACGCAAAGAGAAACTGTTGAAGAACATTTCCAAGCAATGTCACCGTCTATGCATAGCTCTCAGCAATTCCGGCACACATCGTGATAAAGCCCATATTTGAATAGGAGCGGATATCAAACACATTCATTAGGTTACATGCTTCACTTGATTAATTATATCTGAAGAAAATTGCGGGCACTTCGGATCTTAGTCTGGTAGTATCGCCATGTGCCACGGATCCCTAATTTCCAAAAGAAAAGGAAGGGAGGGGGGGCTGAAGGGGATTTTTTTTTTTTTTTTTTCTCCCAGTCTATCCCGGACAGCCTGCCTCTCTCCCAAAGGAAATGAACGTATTCAAATGTATCTCCATCAATGAGCACAGTAATTATGAATTCAGCACTAATTAGTAGATACACTACTTTCCTTGCATATTTGATTTCCACTGTGAGATGTTAATAAGGGAAGTGCCCATTTTTGTCCTATCTCATAAAAATTCCAGAGTGTTGGAGATGGGGGAGGGTGGGGGGCGGGGAGGGGGGTTGGGGGGTGGGGGTGGGGGGAGTGGTGTGAGGGAGGGCGTGGAGGGGTTGGTGGAAGCGGGTGGAGAGGGAGGGGGGGGGGGGGGGGGGGGGCAGATGGCAAGTAGGGAAACAGGGGATGCATTAAGTATGCATGGAAGTCGAAAAAAATAAGTTTACAGATAATTGGCGTGGTTACTGAGGGGCTAAAACAACACTGCTTACCTTAGTTAACATTCTGCTGGCTAAACATAGCTTTTAAAAGACATACATGCATTGTAATACTCGTCTCGTTTACAAGACAAATAAAGGCTTTCCACCAGGAAAAGACGGCTCGCAAATACAATAATAACGTGTTGAATTACTAATGTCACACCCTTTTCAGGGAGCACACATTAGCATATGAATAAAAGACAACCAGTGATATAGTTTGTTTTTTTTCTTTCTTTTTTCTCCACATTTTATATCTTTGTTCAAATGTCATGAAAAAGTAAAACCCCAAACTGTTTTGCTCTCTTACAACGCCAAGGGGTAATTACAATATTTTCCCACAGAGAGAGAAATAAGAGAAACCCTCCCCTTCTTTGATAATGTTGCTGAAACATATTTACAGAGCACCACTGCTTGTGATTTATTAATATTAGAAGACAGCTTTTGTTGCAAGGTTTTCATAGCCCGTGATTAGCCGAGCCAGCTACACTGAATAAATTCATAAGTGGATTAAATTATCAAAGTGGAATAAATCTAATAATATAAATGTTTATTGGAAGTGAAGGACTTCATATTTGCGGCGCCGTCAGATTAGGGAGCAGATGGTCACCCTTATGCCAGTGTTACTGTGCGAACACTGATGTCAGAGGCCATACCTTTACCAATAACATGAACATATTTCTGGACAACACACAATTGCATTGGATACAGTGGATTTATCTAATTAATCCAATCATCTCTTTTGAATGGGGGATTTCTGTGCCCATTGGTCTCCTCCTTTTTGACTGAGATTGGCGTCTTTGTGCCAGGCTGCCAGGCAGCCAGCCTAAGAGGCTGGTCCCCTTCTCAAGGAGACTGTTATGACCATGTGGTGTTCGTGCCAACCTCTGGCTGCGGCGGGGAGATAGGAAGTGCACAGAAAAAAAAAAAAAAAGAAAAAAAAAAAAGCAGCATAGAAAACACACACAAACACAGTCAGAATTGCAAACACATTAAAACACATTGCTAAACAGCAACACACACTTTTTTTTGGTCCCTCACAATTGCACTTATAACATGGATGTATACACAGATATAAATACTATTTCTCAGACACACACACACACACACACACACACACACACACACACACACACAAGCAGCCCGGCTGCCACTCTGCGATCTACTTAATCTGTGATCAGATAAACTACAATAAAGGCAAGCCTGGCAATAGAGGGCACGGGCTATTATGAATGATCTGTATGTCACTCAACCACATACACATGCACATGCAAACAAACAGACACACACGTACACACACACACACACACACACACACACACACACACACACATACACATACACACAAAGGCGGCCCCCTCACACTCTTATTTGACTTTGTGTGTGCTTCGCTGGGTTTATTATGACAGGCTGAGCGGCGGGGAGGGAATTAAACTGTTAAGCAGACATCAGAGGCAGTCTAATGTTTAATGCAGGAGCCGGGGCATGTGCTGACTGATAATGAATACAAACAGGCCAACGTCTTATTTGTTGTGCTTTTCATTGGGAATGACTGGGGTGCTTGACATCCACAGCTAATGTACTGTACGGGGCTATTGTTCTAACCCCCCTCTCATCCTTCCTCCATATCTCTCTCTGTCTCGCTCCCTTTTTTTTCATTTCACTTGTCCTCCTTTATTGTGCTGATTCTTCAAAGCTGTGCTGTCACCGCCATCACACAACAAGCCCCGTCTTGGGCTGGATGTGACAGGATAATGTTGTAATTCTCGTGGAATCACAATCTCCATCATGATAATGTGTTGATGGGATGTGGTAATAGTTGTTAAAAGGTCACCCAGTGTGCCGTAATTGGCTCTTTCATACTTCACTACGTTTACTACGACAGAAGGCATGACCTCGCTGGCAGAGATGGTAAATATGCCATCTTGAGAGTGTAATTATACAAGCCAAGCCTTCTTGGATCTTCTTCTCCCGCCTCCTTTGCCCTCTCTTGCCACTCGTTTCCTTACAGTCTCACTTGAGATGTCCAAACGTAACTGTAAGTTGGCATGAAAAATGGAGCAAGGCTGCGGTACAATACTGTACGTATGCCATGATTGGCAACTGTACAGTATTGTTAAAAAATGGGCATTTGTAAAAGGCAGATCTAGTTTGAATTCACATGTGAAATGATTCAAGCTTATTTATTTATTTATTTTTTGTTGTAGAGGGATGTCCTCTTTGTTTAAGAACAACATAGACATAACACAAAAGTCTTCTGCCAAGGATGTTTTAAGCAAAATGGAAATAAATCCAATGTCTTTATAAATGATACATGAAAACATATACTTAAAAGCACATACGGGCAATTTAATATCATCAGAATTGTTTTGTCACAGCCAAGGGAATAAATAATAAATAACAATCCTACATATTTATCTTTCACAGACAACAGCAACAGCGCAGCTCTTAATTAGTTCAAACACACAATTAGGAGGAAAAAGTGATTTATGTTTTTTGGGCATTTGGTGTTAACTTGAATCAATACAATAATTATTACAGGGATACAAAGGGACTATATGCAAAAAGCCATAATTGGTGTAATTTCACAGAGACAGTCAACGTATGCACAGATGCAAGAAAATTCAGGTGATTTAGGGATATATTTAGAGCATTTCCACTGCCTTTGTTTTGCATTTTGCAAGGCTTTATTGTATATTTTGTCATTGATTTCTTTGTTAAGCTCAACTCTACTTAAAACTACTTATGCCTTTACTAGTGAGAAGCTGTTATTTTACCAGGATGATCTCCATATAGACCTGAAATTTTTAATTTGTGCATTTTGTGTCAATATCGAAACAAGACCTCGAATTCCACCGAACCATCACGAACACAATAAATGTGGCCTGCTTCCTGTTAATGTATTTATTTTTTAGCATTACTAATTATTCAAAATTTGCAGCCAGAATAAAAATTTGCTGTAAAATGGACACAATCTTCAACTCAGCTTATTCTTTAATATCGCTGCAGTTTCAGGCTTTACAGAAAATGTAAGAACAAAGAAAAGCTGCATCTAAAATCGGCATAATAATAATAATAATAATAATTATAATAATAATAATAATTATATATATATATATATATATATATATATATATATATATATATATATATATATATATATATATATATATATATATATATATATATATATATATATATATATATATATATATATATATATAAAGATACAATTCACTGCAATTTCATTTATCTCTGTTAGTAATTTAACATGTTGGGGCCTAAACATTCTGTGCACTACTTGTTTACTTTTCTCCTTTTAAAATCTGTCCCAGTATCACATTTTCCTGAGGAAACGCAATGGAGCCTTTTATTTCTATTTAGTTTTAAATAAGTTTCTTTACATCATATAGATTTTTTTGGAGTTAAATCAGCAGAACCCATGTTTGAAGCTATGAATCATATTTTATTACTACATGACTGTATATGTATTTGTAAAGTCCAGGTGCTGCTTGTGATAGTGGGTACAGATCCATAGCACCTCCCTGTGGTGCTGACCACCTTATCGAATGTGATGTAAACTGGTTCCACTTTCAATATCGTTTCTTACGTCTCCTCAACTTACAGTCGCTTTTATGTACCGGCTGAGAATTTTCTTGTGATTTCAAGATTATCCTATCAAATTACAGCATTATGAAATATATATTTATTTAAAAAACAGAGGGTATTTCTTTTAGAAAAGTTATCATCCACTCTGACAGTATGCCTCATTCAGTTTAAGCGGCTATTGAAAACTGCTGCCATCATTGTAACATTGTTATGGTAACTGCTTGAGTGAAGTCACCAAATCTTATTGTAAAATCTCCTACAATATCATAATAACACTTGGAAGCGGGGGCAGCAGAGTTTGACAATAATATATCTGTGGAAATCTTTTCCCCCCTCTCCAGATCCTCAGTGAGAGGCACATCAGAGGAGACATTTGCGCTTTATGAAGTGCATTCATTTGGCCATTTGCCATGTTTCCTCACCAGAGGACTGCTATGATGAATGAGAGAAGAGAAGAAGCAGATTTTCTCTCCCACCTCTCGGCTCTCCCCTGTGATTACTAATACAGAGCCCTGCAACCTCCCACACTATATGAAAACTGTAGGCTTGCTCTCATATCCCGGGTAATCCTCAATTTCCCAGAATCATTAAACTGAGACTAGCATCTCTGATGGCTGGAGATACTTGACATATTATGATTATTATCATATGAATACCTTGTTGTTACCTTGGAAGTGGCGAGGTTGCCTTAAAATCGATGTGGAAGACTGGCATAATAGCCTTTCTAGGTTGTTGCATCTGGCAAAAAAAAAAAAAAAAAAAGACCCTGTTTGTATGTATAAGATCAATCACTGGGAATTCTGTCCTCGGTCGGCGTGATGATGGACAAAACAAACATCCGGCAGGAATTTGATGCACCGGCTGAGAAGTTCAGAGGCAAACTTTTGAACACTTTCCGCTTCCAGATTATGCAGAAGCAATTCATTTCTTTTTTTTTTCTTTCTTTCTTTTTTCTTGTTTTTATTACAGTTCAACCTGCCAAACGTCCACGGTTTGTTTCACAGGCGCGTCCACACGCAAGCACCTGGAATCCAAGCCCATGTCTTGTCAACGCCGCTGTACCGAGGGCGTAAGCTCCGCTACTCAACAGAGCCACCGCGGCCTTGTGGTATGGAAACATTAAAACTTTCAAATGCATCATTTACTGCACATATAAACTCATGTTACTGATTATGAATGCTCCCCTCAGGTGAAATGGGTGAAATTTATACAGTCAAAATGCTGAATTCAGTGAATTAAAGTCGGCTGCCAGTGTGTTAGTGTGGGGGGGGGGGGGGGGGGGGGGGGGGGATACTCTGCTGTGGAGGACGGGCCAGGAAAAATTTATGTGGGAGAAAAGTGTATGTTCAGCGGATCGGCTCCAAACCAAACATATTATGGTTTTGGTGTACCCTCCTCTTCATAGCCTCAATCAGTTGCTCACAGTGTGTAATTCGCTGACATGTTCACCATGCAGAGACGGTGGAGAACATGCTTCTCCCTCTCTCTACCTCTGAGGGGAAGGATACGGAGCTGATACTGTAGCTAACCTGGCACCTCTTCAAACATTGAACACAGTTTACTCATGGAAGAGGGATTTTATTTTATTTTTTTTTAAGGTAGCAAAAATGTTAGAATCAAAACTGAATAGTGTTTTTTTTTGGTTCACTTCATACCCACTTGGTCCACAATGTACAGAGAGAAAGGTTTTTTGTTTTTTTTTAAGACTTAAGGCGCTGTCTTCTGCAAGTTAATGACTAAAAATGTCCAGGAGCATTCAAAAACTGGAAGTGAGCAAGAAAAACAGTGTAGCCCCGGAGGGTTACATTAGCAGATCTCTGCTTCGTCTTCTACATGAGTTCTAGTGACAATTTTGGAGGATGGGTCAGATGAAAGACAACAGAAGGAAAGCAGGATCAAAAGCCACATGCTTTCCTGTATCCCTGCTTGTTCTAAGGGGCATACATAGTGCATTGGATTCATATCAAGGTCTTTGTACAGGGAGAGTCGGCCAACATGTAGTGGCCTTATTATTCTTTACTTCAATAACAAACCCACGTCTTCCCTCTTGCCATCAAAGGCCCGGCTCTCCAGAAGTGAAAATACACATCATATATGAGTCATTCATCTTCCTTGAAATTTAAATAACTCCTTTGAACACGGTCTTTGGTAAGTTGTGGCCAAATATGTGATTCCGCATGCACTGCGATGTATAACATTCGTCCAAGACAATTCAGTGGCAGCTGGGCCCCTCCCTCTCCGCCCTCTCCCCCGCCATCGGGAACACAGTGTAAGAAATGTGCCTTACTTTTCCTCATACTGCGAAACTACACCACATAACTTTTCATACCTTTCAATCGACTCCCATTCGCAACCCGGTAACGACATTCACTCCCTCGCCCTGAGTGACAATAACTAAGTTGTCCACATCCATTCCACACAGTTATCCGCCCGTAGCCTATAAAACAGAAATAACGTGGAGGTTTACTCACAGTGAGGGGTTACTCTCAGACCGGACCTGGGCAGCCATTTGAAATGACAGGGCCGCCCATCATGCGCCTCTAACGGGGTCAGGGGGCCTTATGGGGACTTGATCCAGAGCGAGGCCAAGGGGACCGGGCCTTTAGAGAGGATGGATGGAGCTGTGGTAAGAAGGAAGGACGGGCTGATTACATCATTTTTCAGACCCACCAAAAGGCCCTGTAAGGACCGTTGGGCAGCTGGATTGACAGTTGGCCTCTCCGCTAATACATTTTGGAGTGATTTGTCAAAATGAAGAAATTGTTCCTGCTGACCTATCTCACTCAGCTGTGAGTGACTCAGTTGGTGAGACCTGACGAGAGGAGCAACACATTGCTCTCGCGCACAGCGGCGCTTGTAGAATATATGAAAGCCAAAGTTGTAACAAGCATTCATCTTCGTGGGAACAAAAAAAAAAAGAACTCTTTTTCTTCCTAAAAAAAAAAAACCCCAACAACAAACAAACATTTCCTTCAAGTCTGAGGAAATGACATTAGGAGGGAACATGTCAGGAGTTAATCACATCTTCAGTCTGTGTTGTACTGTAGGTGGCGTTTGTTTCGGGGAAATGTTTTGTTTTTGTGCATTTCCTGAATATCTACAAATATTCCCTAAAGGCATGCTGCAGTGCGATGTTGCGCCACCTGTTTTCAAGGCGCTCTCGTTCCCCCGGGGCCCCTCAACAAATCATCTTCCTTGTTTCTCCTGCGGGGAAAGAGACACCGTCACTTCTGGGTTTTGGGTGTCATATCATCGCTGAAAGATGCTAGAGCAAATTCGACATTTCCGTCTGTCCCAACAGGTAAAGTGAGAATCAAAAAACAGAAAAGCAAGTGATTTGAAATTATAGAAGCGGCTGGAAATTCTTAGCGGGAGTTTTCTTTTTGAGAAATCCATCAGGCTAAAAAAAACGGCATCTCACTTTCTTTGAAATTTCACTGATAACTGGATTTTGTATTTTTTTTTTTTTTTTTGGACTGTTAAACAAAGGGGAAATATATCCTTCACCTCCTCTCTTTTAACTGCATAACATGGCATCGCCACACCCTCAGTGTAGTTCTGTATCTTTGTCTCAGCAGTGTAGACATAATGACTGACCTGGATTCATACTACTGTTTTCAATCACCATCTCCCTCCAAGGTTATTGGCCAAAATCCAAAGGTTGTTCTGGGATTCCACTTTATCAGAGGCAGAGGCAGAACAGCATGTGGAGTTAATAATAATTTGGTCTGTGTTTTACAGCTGTTACACAATGGACACTGTGTAAACCTCTTACGACATCGGGGCCTCGGAGCCCTCCATTTTAGAACTATATCGGTCTCCGTAAGACAGTCAATGACAGACAAATAACAAAAAGATATTAGAGCAAAGAAGAGGACAAGACAACGTAATTGCTGGTAATCTATAATGCAAACAGTGTGTGACATTATGTTCTTTTTGACGCTGTATTCGGGAGCCTGCGACTGTGAAGAAGTGTTCCCTTAATAGCTCCGGTGTGAAACTTTCTATAGATTTTCATCACACTCTCCTCATGTGGTGTGAGAAAGTGGTGTTGGGACGGCAGCAAGTAGGTGCTGCCACACCGAACATCTGTTTTCTCCATTACAAGCTGAGCTAAGAGAGCACATTAAAAAGCTACAGGTAAGCGTTACCACAGCGCTCCTTTTTTTTTTTTAAAAGCCTACACTGTTGTAAACTTGCCTTTTCACTGGATAGGTAAAGCCAGGGTTATAATATGGGTTAATCTGGGCTGCAAACACAGTTCTAAATTGAAATCTTGAAGTTTTCTGCATTTTTTATTTATTTTTTCCTGCAGAAAATAAAAAGAGTTTAGTTATTTACTGCCTGGCTTGCAACACTTCTAATGATGAAACTGACATCTGTCAACAATGCCTTTTTTTTTGAGGAATAATGAATATATTTACAATGTAATTCAGAACTCCGCTTGCCTCTAGACAGTTGAGCTTCCCCTTCATGCACCTCTGTATTTTATTCAAAGCAGAACCTCACCAAAGGAAAATCTTCTATTATCCAGCCTAACACTGCAGCCTGAGGAGAAATACTGGGTAAAACAGAGACTTAATATTTCATATTGGTTAGATTATTCATCCACACAAAGACATTTTCCTTTTTTCCTCCCTCACATTGCAACGCCCTCATTAAAAATGGGACACTGCACATTGAAACTTTTTAAAAATTCAAATATTTTCTTTCAATCTTTAAAGAGCTTATATCTAATGAACTAAGATTTAATTTGGCATGGCTTAACATCCATTTGCACTGTTCATAATTAGGAATGCAGACCTCGGTATTAAAATGAAGGGGCAAAGCCCTCAGTAAGTTCCCAAGTGAAACAAGAATTGGTTCCACTTTAAGTATTAATTGATTGGCTTTGCAGTATCCCTTACAGGAGTGTGTGTGTGGGTGTGTGTGTGTGTGTGTGTCTGTGTGTGTACACACACATACACATACACACACACAATTTACAGAGCACTCATTTCTCATCAATCTGGTGCTGCTTCATTTGCCTGTCTCTCAGTCCCCCAGAGAGGGACAACCTATCTGCTAGCGGAGCTTAGCATTTGATCATGAGTGTCAATATCAAACTGCAAAGCAGGATTACACACTGCTGTCGTCAATAGGCGTAATGGTTTTACATGTGTTAAGGTTAACTCAGCCATTTAATGTGCATAGTACCTCAGAGATAATCACTCAAAAAGGACTTAAAAATGTCACACAAACCTCAACAGACCTGGGCTTCCGCAATGATCACACACTATACTCAGAGGGTCTTGTTGCATTTTTCTCTTTTCTAAGATTTGACAGCTTATGACTATGGAGTAGACAATTTCTACTGTAGAAAACCAGTCTTCAAGGTATTTGATTCAAATTTCTTACAAGGAGTATCTTCTGTGATGTATGATCAGACTGTCTGCAAAGTCACCAGAGATACTATTATTGATCATAGGCCGACCTAATATAAATTCTGTTAACTGTTTATTAAGGAAGAGCTTTAGTCCTGCACAAAGGGTATCATTTGTTGATCATTTTATCTCACTGTGGACCACAAATCTGATGACTTTAGAAATATAAAATAGCGTCTCTTCACTGTTCAAAATTTAACTAAATATCAGCCTTCACTTTTATGATTTTGTGTGTGTGTGTGTGTGTGTGTGTGTGTGTGTGTGTGTGTGTGTGTGTGTGTGTGTGTGTGTGTGTGTGTGTGTGTGTGTGTGTGTGTGTGTGTGTGTGTGTGTGTGTGTGCCGGTGCGAGTGCGCGTGTCAGCGTCTCAGAGTGTGTGTGACCATGTGTAGCTGTGTGAAGAAGTCTCTTACATTTATTTTCCGAAAACCATAACACTCTCCCACTGTAAACCTCTGCCGGTGCAAGTGACAGCTAAAAAATCCCCCACAATGCTGTGAATTAGGAACCGGTCTATTAGACACATGATCACATGATGTGGGATTAGTGGACTGAAGTCTTCAAAGCTGCTATTACAACTCCTGAGATGTGATACAGGCTCCCCCACTGCTCTCTGCAGGGGCGTGTGGCTCTTCCTCAGAGAATTACCTGACACCGTCGTGTCTGCGCTCTGGGAGACAAGTGCTGTGGCTCGGAGTGGAACAGCCAACATCAGTCGGAAATGCTCACTCCATGCTGCGCTGAGCCAACAAACCCTGCATTTAATCCCATGTGTGAGCTGCCATGATGGCTACATGAGTTGACATCAGAGAAAAGGAGTTAGGGTGCTAAGGCTGGAATGGTGGGTGATAAAATGGATTACAGATGGGGAAATGCCATCGTGCTTGAATAGTAAGTCGGACTCAAGATGTTAATAACAGTGTTTCACTGTGTGGCGGTCACATTTTTATAACCTACTGACAGTGTCATGTTGGTAGAATTAAAAGTGAATATGTTTTGCAATTGATTGTAGGATAAATAAAATAACTGCAGGATAATTAAAAGACAGCAAAAATATCTTCATTTTAAAAAGGACGGTTACGCACAGGCTTGAAAAAAATAAATAAAAAAATACTGTTTAATTTTAATAGATCTAAAGTAATAGGTACATTACATCCACTTAAAACCATATGCAGAGCACGGGTTTTATGGTTATCCTGCATGGAGGAATTTAATCTTGAACAAGTTTATGGTGTTGTTACTCCTGTATACATCACAACAAAGAACAAAAATGGAAGAAATAAAAGTGAAAAAGACATAATTTGTGGGAGAAAAAAAAGTGGTTCCATTCTGAACTTCAAGTTACCTTTTCTAAAGCTGAACACTGGGAATTTGGACCTCCCAGCGCAAACATTAACGGGCTGAAATGCAGCTCTGGATGTAACAAAGGAAACAATACCAGGGAAGAGAGCCAAGAAGGCAGAGCTGGCACGCCTGTTCCTGGGACCATGGGAATTTGGCTCCCAGAAATAATGGGGTTGAACAGGGCCCAGCACCACTGCTACTGTAGCTGGGAAAATGGTGCACTGCAAGCCAGGCTCCATCCAGGGAGACTTAAAACAGGGGAGGGAGGGGAGGGAAAAAAAAAAAAGAAGAAATGAAATATACAGTATGGGTTGCACCTCACAGTGTGAAGTGAGATGAGTAAAATAATAGAGGAAGGGGAAGCCTGTCTTATGTTTGTCCTGAGCAAGTGATTGTAAATCAAAAACACTGCCCAGCTTAGTGGCTGGATGTGAGCAAACATAATACACTGTGTGGACAAACTGCTACCTGAGCACAAAGAGGACGGAAATAAAATAATAATGACAGACCTACAGTGGAGGACATAAAGGGTCTTTCATGTGCGCGCCACATTCTGTGACCAAAAGTTGGGGTGAACTGTACCGCCGTATGTATATTTATAATATTGGTAGTGTTAATGCTTGCAGCCCCTCTCCAGCCTAATTAGGACAATAAAGGGTTATGGGCTAATGTATGACTGCCATGCCAAAGCTAATGAATGCCTGGTATACCTTGTTTCCTCCCAAGCGTCCTTGGACTGTCATCTCCAACCTTTTGATGTTGTATCTGATTATCCAGGCAGCGATTAATCATGATTAAGTAAGCACCAAGTCTCAGAGAGAGAAAGCAAAAGCAGAGAGGGTGGGTGGACAGCAGGAAAGTTGCCCAGGTTCAGGCCTTAATTCTGGGCAGCGCAGGCTCCAGCGTCTGCCAAGTGGACACTGGTAATGAGACAGCAAAGTAAAAATCATGGTGTTTTTAAAAAAAAAAAAAAATTTTTAAGTGTTGTTAAAGGAAAGATTCATTATCGAAGCCAGCCTTTATCCAAGCCATAGTTGAGGCTTCCAAAGAAACGCCTCTTGCCTTCTGTGGTAACCATCAACTTGGACACCACTGCACGTTTTCACGTGCCCAGTGATATTTTGACAGCCATTTTTTTGCATGTTTTGTTGATACAGACATTTCAATATACCTCTCCGCTCGCTGCTTTTTCTCCTCTCCAAAAACATTTTCCTGCTTTGATATCAGTTGATGGAATATAAATGGGTTGGAGCAGACCTAAGGTAACCACCTATTGGCCTTCATGCATTTCTAATGTAACCTGCTCTGCCCATGCTCACAGAGTAGGGCTGGCTTCATTACTCCAAGGTGCTGAGTCTTTTGCCAGAACCCTGCCTTTTCAGCGAATAGATCACCCTTGTGACCAGGGTCTCTGATACAGTATGCACCACCTGAAAGCTGGAGCTGTTTGCCCAGGTGCCAAAATAATCAAGTTCAGCTCGCATGGCAGGTTATGAAAGAATATTAACTGTGGGAATAACCCGGCTTGACATGCGTCGCCCGCATGCATGATCAAACGAGAGCCCTCTCAGAAAAGGAGTTTTCCAGGTAGGCCTACTGGCAGGGAAGTCTGGGCTTGTGATGACACCAACTCAATCATTGTTACTTTGAAGTCAGAGGGGTCAGTGTTGTAATGGGCTTGGACAAAGGTACAATGATTCTCTCTTTTTGCTTTCCGACCTTTTTCTGTTAATGCATTTAGCATTCTGCATCTGTAATGGATTTCCCAGCGAAGAGGGAGAGTGGAAGCTGTTGTTGAAATGCGTTTAATGACGTACCGAAGGACGTAGAGCAGAGGTCCACATTATTGCCACTATCAATAATACAACCGTTTAAGTGGTCCACTTGGAGTAAAGGCAAATAATACTTCCCTTTCTACCACCCTGCTGCCTCTCACTGTGAAAAGTATTTTCTCCAATGAGGTTCGATGTGAAGGAATTTGTTTGAGTGCTCACTTTAAAAAACCGCACTGCCGTGTCATGGTTTTCCTGTCAGAGTTTGTCTCTGTTAAATAGACCTAAAATTTGATTTTACATGGAGGATTTAAGGTTTCCACCTTCTTCTCTTTTTTCTTTCCTGCCTTACTTTCCATCAATCTCTCTTTTTTCCGCCTTAAACTAGTATTTCAAGCTTAAATTATGGCAAATGATGTGTGCTCGGTGTGTTGTGAAGGAAAACAAAATAGCCCCCGATGACTGTACAGTAACTTAACATCTCCCTCACAGGCTAATGTTTAAGAGGAAAACTTCCAGACCACGAAGGCATAAATCAGCTCCCCTCTCCTGAGCGTGTCACCATAGAAATACTGAATTACATTCCGGGGCCAATATGAAAACATGGGAAAATAAAAAAAGCGTAAAGTTATGTATCTCCTACCCATCAAACACAAAGAAAAATTGAGGAGATCATCATATAATTGGTTAGAGTGTGTGTACACATGTCTCCCTCCAGTTCCAGCACAGTCTTCCAGTTCAACACGGGCTTTGAAATGTGGATTCAAAGCTAGCGGACTTCCCTGAATCACTGAAAACCCTCAGGACGTGGTTTGGCCTTTGCGGAGGTGGAAGCCAAATATGAGTCTGAGAAGATGAAGCACCCTGGCCTATCGTCTGTTCCTGGTAGGTGTTCACTCCCGATAAATATTTCATTTTGGTACAAAACAAATAACTTGACATAATTCCTCCCCCTCTCTTCCGTGTAGAATGACAGAGTGGCTGATTTACGCATGGTGAGAGGTGTAAAAAGCATGGAGGCATGCCGCTTTCCTCTATCCACCACCTAATGGATGCAACCTGACGGGCTAACAACTGTTTGCCTTTTACCGAGGAACTGTGAAGTGAGGACACACTCGGATTCATACGAATTGCTGACTGTGATTTGTGAAGAGCTCCGTGACACATCGCAGTTGGTTAATGTCGCGCCGAATACATCCGAGCGTGAGGCCACTATTAAAACATTTGCAATAAGAAAAAAACAAAAATCACTCACATTTCAACCACACTAACGCTTGCACACTAAAAAAAAACGAAATTATAAAATTGTTAATTACCCCAGCATGAGGGGCCCTTTAAGTGTGTTCCTTCAAGAGGATACAGAGGCTAAATAGTTTGACCCGAGCCAAAGTTACATTAGAGACATGAAAGGACAAGTGATTTAAACTTTAAATCCACTGTGAAAGTGCATTAACCACCTAACTATTTTCTCATTTCTTTCTTCACGAATGCTTGAGGCTGTCTCTGCTTTGTTGCATTTGTCAATCACTGTAATTTGGGCTCCATTTCCAAAAATAATTATCAGGTGAGTGGCAGCCCTTTGCCTGGAGTGCCAACTTGGAAGCGACGTGCCCAAGAGTATTAATTATGCCGCTCAAAATATGAAGTCTTTTAATAGAGAGGCTGACGTGACATCATTGTTTAGATTCTTTCTTCCCTACAAACATGACAATCACGGCTGTCCCTCTGGTCATCAGCAAAGATGAGGAGGAATTGTCAGAGGAAGTTATTAACAAGCTGTGTACCATGTGATAAAGTCAGTCAGACTCTCACTGGTACCATGTCTGTTGATTCGCATAGAAGAGACGCAGCGAGCGCGCGAGCGGTAAGTCAACAACTTCAGTGCGGCTGTAAGAGATACAGAGCGAAGGTGGAAATATGCAGAGCAATGACTTAGGGGGAGGTATTATGAGCAAAAGCCTCAAATCTTTCAAATCCATGTACTAAAAATTACTGCTGAATGTAGCTTGTTGACGTCGTGCTCAAAGGACCCTCCAGTTTCATACAGTAGCCAGCTTGGATCTCTCTCTCTCCCTCTCCCTCTCCCTCTCTCTCTCTCTCTCTCTCTCATTCTGCCAATCAAGTGCTCACAAACAGTGCTGCACTGTAGTTGTGGTTCACATTCAGCAGTTGCTTCTGTGAAACCCTAAGAGGGAGAGACAGCTTCCAGGTCTCATTAGCATCCAGTAGCGGCTAATGCTGCCTCCCTATTACTGTCTGAGGAGCTGAAATTCAGTTGGAGATGAGCACAGCCCAGGGGGCTTAGGGTTGCCAGTTTAATTAGTGCCTGATAATTTCAATAATGAGTGACAATTCATTGGGGCTTTTTAGGTTGGCCCACTGTTTGAGTGCAAATCGATAATCCTCTGTTTCTTCCCCCACTCTCACGAGCAGATAAAGGGCGAGTGGGAGGGGTGGTGGTGGTGGTGGTGGTGTGGTGGTGGGGTGCTCTATCCCTTTGCAGGAATTAAATGAAAAGAATCAACTTAGAGAATGTCCCTTTGAAACCAAGAAAGGGAAGCCTATGTGATTTGATTTCCTGTTATTGGATGAGCAGGTGGGTCTTTAGTTGCTATCGTGGGGTCCAGAGTAAAAACAATTTGCCTGGAGTGATACAGGGGTAAGTGAGTGCAGGGTGAGAGGTTTACACTTGTTGTTTTCGAGTCATTTAAACAATGCGCTCGTGCTCCAAGCAGGGAACCTGCTCTTATCCGTCAAGACGTGGACAGGTATTGAGGTAATCTGAAAATGTCACACTCTAACAAATTATCTGCATATTTTAGCATATAGGTGACATATAACGTGCAAGAATTATCAGGAATTCAGTAATTAATTCAAATGCCCCTAAGCTAAGGAGAAGAGAAAAAAAAATACATTTATCATGGTTTCTTGAGAAAAAGTGTGTGTTTGAACCCACAGCAGCACCAACGACAGGCAACACAATCCTGCTAATGCAACGCTGGAATCTTCTGTTTTGTTCTGGAAACGGTTTCGCAGCTCCGCACGCAGAAAAATAGGTGAAGGTGAATAAAGTTTAAACAGGCACTTTTCATATTCACAGAAATAATTATGCAAGGTAACACGCTGTTTTACAGTGTTATTGAAGATGAAGAATCAATTTTAGGTGTCACAGATAGTGCATTAAAATACCAATTAACCACATAACACCCAACCTCTGCCTGACACTTGTATTGTAATCATTGTAGCAACAGGAAGAAGGAGCTTATTATTCCCTAATACACAGTGTGTGTCTTGATGAGGAAATGCCTGATGCATGCAAAAATAAATTATCACCAAAAAAATAAAAAGGAAGAATCCGTGAAAAAAATGGAAGTTGACAAAACACACTAAAGCGGCAGATTGACATCACACCTGCCAATATGCGGTGCGGTGCGGCGCGGCGCTCCCGACCTGTGCAGCAGTGATAATGGGCTAGTTTTATTGCCCTTTGCGACGTGTCTGCTGTTGATATGGTATATATGTTCCACAATATCCTGATACAATACTGAGTCAGCATATGGGCCGCCTCTATATTCAGACCTTGCCATACAGCGGTGGAGCGAAAGTGCAGTGAGAGCACGCAGCATTTCCTCAGTCAGTTAGCCTGACATATTGTGAAGGACAGTAGCCTAATTATTCCCTGGCAGTGGCACAGACCTGCCAGTCCCTTCAGATTGAGTTGAACCGCCGAGGCTGGAGTTTGATTCCTGAGTGCCTGCTATGTTTTGAATCAGATAGGATCATGTCCACCGGAGATTTAATTTGGACGTTCAGTGGTGTGAACCAGACCCCTTATTACTTTAGCCCCCTCATCACCCTGACCCGCAGTCTCCCACTATTACGAGCCAGAGGAAAACAGCAATCATCACGTTAATACAAAGAACATCAAGAGACTATCGATTGTGGTTACTTGCAGAATATTCCCTCCATGACATGTGGTTCAGTGCCCCCTTCGTGCTCGTCTGTGGCAGTCTTTTTAAATATTCATGACGAGGTTGCCTTATGGTTCTGCAGCTGAATATCTAATTGGGCCGTCAAAAGAGATACAACATGCCCTTAAGCAGGACCGTAACAGCGGTCAGCTCAAACAGAAATTGTGTGATTCAGCCACAGGGCTAATTAGCGATTAGCATTCACTGTTTACAAGGGTTTTTACCTGTGGGCCAGGCAATGGCTGAATTGAGCTTAAATCACTCCATTCAGCCTTTGAAGCTTCAAGAGCTGCCTGTCCATATCATAATGACTGGGAGGAGAGAGGGAAGCGCTTCTACTGTGTAACAACATAATCATCAATTAAGGCAAGGAAATGGAAAGAAGTGGGGATTTTAGCTCATTAAAAAAAGCCCAGAAGAAAAAAGTATCTGGATTTATAGATATTTTTCGCTCGGTGTCTTCTCTGTCAATGTCTGCCATCTTTAGAATTCAAATGATTTTGTCTTTCAAGATGAATGGAAATCCTGAAAATATAATTCAGAGACTCAGAAGCAGACATTCCTAATAAGGGCTAAAATATGAATGACATTTGCTCCAAGAAGATCCTGGATGGAAATGGGATTGCCACTGATTTAGTCCATCTTATTAGTTTGCCCTGTCTCTAAGTTATGCGTAATGCATTTTTTTTTTACTGCCATTATAACGGAAATTAATGTCACAGAAAAGATACCAGATTGTTTAAATTATTATGGTTATTGCCAATTTATGGCGAAGCATCACCATTACTACCTCTCATGTATGGTTCATAGCCTTAAGTTATACTTGCTACACTATGAATAAAGTATTCTCACCACGGTATATCTGTAATACGGCCTGCATATTCAAGATATAGACGGTTTACATTACTTCATTGTGAGGCATATAGTCAGAGTTAAAGCCATCTTATTCTTTCTTTTTATGAAAATATAAAATTTCCAACGCAAATCTCATCACCTGATCTTGCAGGTTTATTGTTAACAAGCTGTTAAGTTCATATTGTATCTATTGCATCCTTAAAACAGTAACAGTGAAGATGTAGATAGTCCATCATGTCACTTTCATTTGATTCTTGGAGATACCGGGTGGCATACCTGGACCGGTTGTAATATATCATGACGGTAGAGCCACTACAAGGACATACAGTAGCTCATGTCTTCAACAGCTTTCCAGACATTAAAAAGAATATCAGATTTCCCCAACTTCTTTGAGGATGTACTGCCTTTGAGAGAGGACTTCTTTTGAGCATATCCAAACGTTTTCATCTCATTTTTTTTAAATCTATTTTTTGCCACAAAGCAGAGACTCAACACAAACTAATTCAGGGTGATAAAACTGCTGGAGCGAATATCCTGCCTAACAAAGTACGAGGATGGCTGATAAAGGGCTTATTAGAGAACCATCATTACGCTCACTTTGGGTTGAAAACGTTGACTGAGAAGCACCATTATGTCCCTGGTTTTTTTTTTTTTTCGCTGATGTAGCTACAAGCTGAGGTTGCTGCTGAGGCTTTCCCCGACTGTCTGAGGGTTAGTTGAGCAGACCTGTCAATGATGATATCCAGACAGCAGGAACAGTGCAAACTCAGGGATAAGAGTCAACAGTAATTAGAGTCTATCAGGGGCGGTGGGAACACACACTCTCACTCACACACACACACACACACACACACACACACACACACACACACACACACACACACACACACACACACACACACACACACACACACACACACACACACACACACACCTTGAATAGCACGTCTATGGGGGCTTATGCTTGTACACACATTTTCCTCAAGAATCATAGTATGTGTTTGCAATACCAAAAAATGCAAATATTGAATGACAAAATAAGAATCCAGTGTCCTAATACATGCATTATCATGTACACACACACACACACACACACACACGCACACACAGAGCCACGGAGTCTCATCACTCTTCCTTTAGCATGGAGACTGTATCATCCTCTTTTTCTGTAATTGCTCATTAATGAGATGGAAATATATTTCTGCCACAAAGTTTGAAAAAGATGCACTCATTGAGAAAGCCGTAAATCTAAACATTTGAAAAGGAATTAGTAACGGGAGCCTCCCATTCTTGTTCTCTGAAAAATTAATGCAGCCCATGTTATATTTATTACAAGGCCGACTGTCATTCATTTTACCCGAACTAACAGAAATTAAAAGTGACAGCAACCTCATCAAGAATGAATGCCATTGTATTCTACATGGAGCGGAAAAGACAGGGCAAAAATCACATAATAAAACACAGGCTTCCACAGTGCCTCTGTAACAGGGAAAACCAAAGCTGAGAGAAATGCTGTGAATGAAGGAATGAGGCCAAAAGAAATCATGAAACTGTGAAATACGGCTTGGTAACTTTTATTTCACTTTAATTTTAACTGCAAATTTTGAATTTGAAGCCTGATTAAAAGTACAGCCAGAAATGAATAGAATAAAAATAATTATAACTGAAAAACAAAACAAAAAAGCGTATAATGAATTGCTTTTCGTGGCTTCTTCCTATCTATTTTCGTATATTTTCCAAGATGCGTGTAATTGCTGGCTTCACTCATTAAAGAAAAGGGGTTCTGATCTGAGTAAGTTGCAGCTAAATGGTCAGGTTCCCATGTGAGGGAAATAAATGAAATATTAGTTTATTACATATTTAAATCTCTCTCCCCAGGCTGTCTTACACTTCTTGGGATGGTTTGCATTATAATGTTCACCAAACAGCTTTCCCAACTAATGGCTTGCAACAACGTGGTCCTGCTTTTCCCCCCTCTGCTTTTGGTCTACATTTTCATAACAAATTACCGTGGTACGCTGAGGGAAGGGAGAGAGAGCTCCAACTTCCTGAGGAGGCAAATGGGAAAAATTCATCTTTAAGTGGTACAAAGTTGAGCATTGCCTGCGGAACGTTTTCACAGTGTGTGTCCGTTAAACATTGAGTAGACAGTCAACTGCAGATAATAAGTCGACGTTGTCGGGAAACTGACAGCAACATTTGGAAATAGAAAATCCATACTGCACGCCACTTCTCGGGAAAGGGTTTTTCACCAAAGTACGCGGGATTCCGATGCACTCTTCTCTGACAAACAATGGTTTTATTCCTCTTATTGGCATGATGAGTCCAAGGTCACGTTTAAAATTCCGGACCGCTTTGTAAGTTCATAATCTAAGTCCTATCCGTCAAAATGCTGATGTATCAAAACAAACAGAGGGCTGAAAGCAGAGATACAGCACGGGATGGGCCTACTGAATAATCGTTAAGGGCAGCCCCCTCGCTCTCCCTATCTCAGGTGTGTGATTAAAATCAATTAAATCACTCCTCTAGTGTCAACCGCCCCAAATCTCCTGACAAATGAAACGGTGCTTTAGGAAGACGAGGATGTTCCTGGTCCTGTCGTGGCTCGGCTCATATTCACAAATGAGATTAAGATTGGGCTGCTGAGGGATTTCAAAGGCCTGTTTTCCATAAGAGCATGAAACAGCCTGTGAAGCCCGTGTAGGCTACATTAAGTAGACTTGAAAGTGTCTGGAGCAGAGATCAGCTCCCAGCCCACAGTGAGAGTAACTAGCTGGAAAAAAAAAAAAAAAAGAAAAGGCGCGATTATTTACCTGCGTCTACAGTGTGTGAATTTTATGACGGGAAGTTGGATCAGTATGTAGTGTTGAGGAAAATATTTCATAAATTCTTAAAAGCCCTCAATCTATTTACCACGCAGTATTCTGATTTGTCTGATGCATCCATTAATGAGTTATTCATCCAATATTAATATGTATTAAATCTTGTGTTTTGAGTCAATACAGTGTTCGGCACAGCACTGCCTTTGCTGTGTGTCTTCAGACAAATTAAGCCATTTACAGAGCATCAATATGGAATCATTAAATGCCCTTTGTGTATTGTTCTCTATGGTCTACGGACCACCCCTCTTTTTCCTTCTCTCTCTCTCTCTCTCTTTCTCTCCCTTCTTCCCGCTCGCATGAACGCTAGCTTGGCTCGTGCATCAGATGTGAGTCGAGGTTTGAGCCCTCCGCGGGCTTCTTTATGACGACAGTCGGTGAGATCTGCTGATCCCATCTCCAGTGGGCCTCCGTAACCCCCCTTTGTAACATTAGGCAAAAACGCTAAATCAAAGTGTGGAGTCAGCCCAGTGTGTGTGTTTAACGTCCCCCTGCTCTTGTCACCAATGACCAGGGGCGGGCCGCCACGTGTCCTTGCCCTATCCCCCGGTGTCCTATCATTCCTTTATCTGTCCACAGGGCATGGCCGCTCTCCCAAAGACAACCGCACATGCATGCTCAAGAAGGGCCTTTTTTATTCATCTCAACACCCACAGAGAAAATCAGACGTCCCAAATTGTTCCCCTACAGCAGTTGTTTTATTCATGGTTGCATTTGAAATTTTTTTCCCACCCTCACATGTCGGCACAGATATATATCTATATATCTAGATATGAAATAATGGCAGATATTGATTACATTGAATAGGGATGATATTTTAAAGACATTTTAAATGAATCAGAAAATCCTTGGAAATCCTTGTGAATTAAGAAATTTTGCAAAGAGACAAGCTCACACTTTAAATATACGGCAGAAATGTTTTCGAAACTGCGGCAAACTTATGTAGGACACTGACCTGTATTTCATTTTGAAGAGCAAAGGAAAAAAAATATACTTTTTTAACTCTGAAGTTCTTATGGGAAAACAATAACAGACAGTATGTTTATTTGCGATGAAACTACACAGCACAAAGAAAGATCAACCATACCAAGGGATTTTCCTCACTCTTGAGGAGGGTACAACCAATATTCCCAAACCCATGCCAGGACTTGTGATTTTGCTGTATACTTTTTTTTTCTCTCCCCCCACTTCTTTATGAAGAATGATCAAATCAAGCATGGAAGTGTGTTTCATCAGTCTGTTGGAGGGTAAAGAGAGACTTTCAAAATAATCCCTTAAGTAGATGAGACTATTTTATGTATTGCTTTTTATTGTGAGAGGCAGCATGTTTCCAGATAGCAAAGGAAATGACAATTATGTTGAGATGCTATCTTCATGAATGGCAGGACCTTTTTTCTGGAACCGCGCACAATGCTGTATTGCTGGTCCACACATCTGATCTAACAGTGTTATTATTCAGTCTCTTGACAGGTCATATTTTGTCAAATGAAATGCTGAATTGCTTCATGCTCGGCACGGAAGCTGAAGTGATACATGTAAGTAGAATTAAATTACTCTATAGCATATTACAGCCTCAGTGGGATTGTGGCTGTTCCTCCATTTTTAATAAGTGCTTATTTCCCTGGGGGCCTTGTTGGGCACTGTGGGTCAACAGTGTCCAAGAGGGCAAAGCTTGTTCACCACATTCTAGAGCCCTTTAATTGCTTGAGGTTATGTGTGCTATTATCTTCCTTTTTCTCTTTCATTATGGAGGTGCAGAAGTTCGCATTGACCCGTCCTCTCAATTTTGAAAGCACTCGCCGTGTTTAGCACACTTCAATTAAGTGTGCAGAGGAGTGCTGTGATGAGATTTATTTAATTAATTATTCCAGCTCTGTTTTGGCCCCGTGCATATATTCCTTTTTTTAAAAAAAAATTTCCATGGGTGTCCCAGGTCCGCTCTTATTTATTCTGTTGTGATAATGTTACAACTGTAACAGCAATATTTTCGGTGCTCCCAGGAGGTGCTTGGTCTGACTCAAACATAATAACCCACGGCAGTGTCTGTCTGACTCTCAGCCATTCTCATTCCTGCTTGCAGCTGATGCCGTAACCCCGGCCCCTCTCCCTGCAGGCTGTGCTGACGGCTGGCTCAGAGCAGCCACACACACATACGCGCGCACACACACACACACACACACACACACACACACACACACACACACACACACACACACACACACACACACACACACACACACACGCACACAAATCCATGCACGCACACATATAGAAGGTAGACCTGTAGACCTGCATTTGCATGGACACAAATTTTCACATGCAAACATATGCAAATACACTCATGTATACACACATGCCAATGTAGGCGCTAACACACAAACAGGCATACATGTTTTATTCCACACTCCTCTCATTTCATTTGATTCCCATCCTGTATAATTCATTGTTTTATAAAATGATAAAAAAATATGTGCACTTTGGTACATTGTTGGAGCTTCACACGCTGTTTTTTGCGCGAACAGCAGAAGTCGCTGCAAAGTTGCGTTGGGAGACCAGTTCAATAGTGGAAATTGTTTTGGTGGCCATTCAACTCCAAAGTACAACACTTACGGGCAAACATTGTTTCAAAGTAAAGGATTTCACCGTACAGAGCTGTAGCTTCTTGAGGGGATTTGATCACTTTTTACCTGTTCTGACAAGACTTCCCTTAAGTTCAAACGGAGGGAAAGCAGATGACTGATCAATATAAACGCAGGTGTTTGGAGAGAATCTGTGGATTGATCAGTAATAGTCCCTCAAACTGGAGAGAGAGAGAGAGAGAAAAAAAAAAGAAAGAACAAATCACAGGAAAGAAAGTGAAAAGTTAAGTAGGACACTGTCAGGGATTCCCTGGGTACAAGTCTTGGAAAAACTGCACAGCACAAATGAAAAAGAACAGAGGAGAGCTGGTTGGGGAATTCAAAAAAGAATAATTAAAAACTCAAATCGGGTTCTTAACTGTGAGAAAGAGAGAGAGAGAGAGAGAAGGAGCGAGAGTGGGTTTTTTTAAATCCACCAACAAGAATACACTTGGATGATAACTGCCTCAGCCGTAGGCTATTAAAATATTAACCACCGCTGTCCGAGCTGGGACTTTCCAAGCGGTACTGAGCAGTATCCTCCCCGGATACTGGGCCTGAGAGAAAGGCTCTGCTCCTGTTCGTTGCCCTGTGGGAGGCTCGGGCTTGCATGAGGAAGTGTTTTAATGTTTCTCAGATGCCTGGCTTACTGAGAGAGCTTTGACAAGGCAAGTATCCTGGGTGTGATTTAAAGGTGTGCACAGAGGGAACCAGGTAGTGGAGCTGAGGGCCTGTTAAGCTACCGGGTGCCTTTTCCTGAGGAAAAGGAGTAAACTTTTTTTTATTTATTTTTTTTTTTAAAAGAAAAATTCCCCTGCTGCCGAGTAAAACTTGGTCCCTTAAGTTTGTATCATTTTCTAATATGAAACAAAAACCATAATGCTGCTGCCATCTCATAATGTTCGCTTAACACTGGAACATTCACAGTTTGCACTGACTGCAGGAAGAAAGTGGAGGGGGGGGGGGGGGGGGGGGGACAGGTGAAAGACTGCAGAATATTCCAAGAAGGAACAGAAACCAAAATATTGATATCTGGATTATTTTAGGCCGAAACCACATTTGCATGTGTGCCTGTTTCCTTGTAATTTAGTCCACTGACTGATGCTTCCAATAGCCTGCAATTGCCTGGAGCTTATTACACTCATAATGTATAAGCAGATACTTAGTGAGTGTATATCTAAATCATTTAGCGGGACTTCGTTTAGGGGGAACACATGGCGAGGAGCAGTCTCTTATCTCAAATAGTGCAATTGTAGAGGTTTTATTGACTCTAACAGATAACAGCAATTATTTCTCTGAGTGTGCTTTCTGGTCCCTGCCAAATGTGAGCTGGCAGATTATTAAAAAGACAAGTGGTCTCTTTGATACTGAGACAAAATACAAGAGTGTATTTTTAGCAACTATAAAGGGCTGCCAGCTTTGTTCAGGTGGATTTTCTGCACAGAAAATAATGTACGTTCATGTGCCGCTTTGCAGAGGGAAAGCCACAGATTAAGACACAGTGGTATATTGAAAAGTTGTTGAATATTCAGACTGGCAGGTTGTTTGAATGTTTTATGATATTACAGAGTCGTGGCATGTATCATGGCACTGATTTAAATTGTTAAAGTAGCCTGAAGTTCACGGGAAGGGTTGCGGTCTCTAATCTTTTATTCCCCCAACTGCGCCGTGGTGTGTCTCTGTCTATCCCAGTAAAGTCTCGCTGTCCCGTCCGCCTTCATGTTTCTGACATCCACCTCTTCCTCCCATCCTCTGTAGCGTTGCCCCGTCCCGGTTCTCCCCGTCGTTGCCCAGCCAGTCCTACTTTGTCTCCTCCGGTGTCTCACATCCCTGTTCTCCCGGTGATGTCCCATCTCTCCCTGGAATCAGGAGCCTGGCTGGCTGGCAGGCAGATGGGACAGATGAGGATGGCAGGGATTGGCTAATCCCTAATCTGCTGTCTCCTCGCCATTCTGGACCACAGAGGAGAGAGGGAGGCAAGAGAGAGAGGGAGAGAGAGAGAGAGAGGGAGAGAGGGTGATGGAGCCAGCTAGATGGAGCCAGCTGTCAGATGGAGAGTCTTTCATGGTCCTGCGCACACAACAGCTGCACAGGGCCCGCCTGCACGGCTCTGCATTATTAAGCATCTTTTTAGTTGGTTCCAGATGCAGACCTAGCTGTGTTTACCCAGGCTTTGTGCTTTCTTGCTCCCCCACCCCGCTCTCCACCTCCTCTTCCTACTTCACTGTCCCATCATTCGCTCATTCCCTTGTTGCTCCGTGGCTCGATGTGGTCAGAACCCCCCCCACCCGACTCATGTCTTCACTTATAGTGTAATGTAGCATTCAGACGCATGACCTCCTCACATAAAGGCGGCATTATCACCTTAATAGTTCAGCCTCATTACATGTTTCCAGTTCGAAGACAAAGATCTGAATCAGTAGAACACACGGGGACTTTTTAGGTCGATGCCGTTTCCTTCATTTTGAATGGGAGTGAAAGTTGAGCTGCGGGGTAGCTGAGCAATACTCCGCCAAATGGTTCTAATGATATCTAATGACATCAAATGAAAAAGAAATCTTTGCAGTTGAACACATATGGTAATGGCAGAGAAGTAAAATGTAATTACAACATAATTAAATGGTTTCATCGCTGTAATTACATACCGTTTAATGTGCTGCTGTCATTACGACTCTCCGCGTCTGCATATAGAATGTGCAAACAGGCAAACTTGTTTAAACACAAATGCACAAGCGCGTGCAAACACACAAACATATGTGCGTATACACACACACACACACACACACACACACACACACGCCACTTCACACCAATGTTCACATATTCACACAGCAACCTTTTACGAAAGCCAGCTTTGAGAGGGCTAATCTGTGCCTCGGTCCCGTCTCTTGTCAAGTTCAAGAGGGTTAACAAATCTTTACCTCCAGAACAGCCCTCCTCTTCCCCCTTTCATGTCCACATTTGTTCGCTGTATGTCCAAAAATCTACAGAGGCCCGTCCCGACTCAGTTGGGATTGGTTTAGCTGAAGAGCTGGAGGCTTTTCAGTTGCTGGCATCTGTTGTTCCTCTTCCCAGAGCTGCTGGCAGTCAGTTAATGGCCATGCTTGGGACCCAGAGAGAGAGAACAGTGGCTGATTTCCCCATTGCCATCGCACCAATCCCGGCACACCACCAACTGCAGATGAGCCACCAGCAGCTAGAAGCATTCAGGCTAATGCTCCGCTTCTCTGAGAGTTTGAGGCAGATGTTCTTCACTTTTTGTGTTTTGTCACATAACTCAACACTATCGAGTGAGTCTTTTCATTTCGGGCGCACTCCTGTGTTCACACTCCTTTTTTTTTTTTTCTTCTTTTTTTTTAATTCAAGCTCACTTCATAGAAAGAGCCAAATAATTAAAAGAACATTTGAAATCTCTATACCAAAGATATTTACAGTGAATGTGAAGAGCCTTTCTCGCCTCTGGAGAGTATTAAGTTGTTCAGTTTCAAATATTATGATAAAATCAACAAGTTTTTTATTTTTTTCTTCTTCTGTATTTCAGTCTTATGACCAATCTTGTCTTAGTGTGGATCATGCATCTTATTATTACAGCCACTCTGGGCTCAGTCTTCGGCATCTGCATAATACTGAAGGAGGTTGCTACAGTTTAATCAGTATCTTGTTACTCCAGAGAGTAAGGCTGGATATGTTATCACTACGGAGGAAGTTCAAATGAAGCTCGATAAATAAATTAATGCCTTGATGATTAGCTGTCACATAAGCAATTAAAATGACTTCAAATTATTCATTTTCAAACAGGTGCAATGAAAGAAAGGTGTGATTGTTGTAGTAATTGTCAAAATCAAACAATTTGTTTTGATGAACCCTCCATATGCACCTCTTATGAAAAATTCAAGCTGGCGTGCATAAAATAATTCAAAGTTATTTAATAATAGAATTCCATATAGCATAAGTATCAGGGGTATTTTTGTCTCTTGTTTCAGTCTTGCCAGGGCCTTCATTCCACCGAACCCCCCCCCCCCCCTCCTCCCTTCACATTGCTGGTATAAATGTTCTGGGCTTTGGAAATCGCCACGACAAAACTGTGTATAAAACCCAATCACATTCTTTTAGCAAATTATTAATTGTGACTGTCATAGTCACAGCGTCCTCCTGACAATCACACAACTGCCTCAGAAAAATACACTTGACAGCTCAGGACCCCAAATCCCACAATGAATTCGTCCTTGACACATCCTTAATGACGATCATCTTGATGATTGTAAATACATTATCATATCAGATCACGTCTGTGTTGCAATCATCACCTCCATTTCCTTTTAATTAAACAGCAAAGCTGACACCACATCTGTCAAAAAGGAAGTGAGACTTTTTGAAATCGGTGTGAACTTCTTCTTTTTTCCTTATTCCTGTTCCACGGCAAACAATAGAGAGGGAAATAGCTTTGAAAATAACAAGCTCTATCAGTGCCTATCTCCTCCTTGCCCTCTCCGTCTTTCTTCCTTTACCCCTTTCCCCCCCCTCATTCTCTCTCTCTCACACTCTCACCCCTTCTCCGTCTCTTTTCTCTCCGTCTCTCCCTTTCTCCCACCACTTGAAAGGCAGGGTAATGAGACAGCTAGAGAGCAAAGGAAGGTGTCCACGGAGCATCAGTTGTGCATGGAAGAAGTGAAAATTTACTGCAAATGAGACGATGCCCGTAAATTCATTTTTATTCAGATTACTGTCATCATACATTACGGCATCTCTTGTAAACATTTGGCCTCGGTCTTTGTGATGAGGTGTCATTATTTGCCAGATTATGTTATTAAGCTATTAACACGTCAAGAACGGCGGGCAACAATGCAGGGGCACGCTTAAACAAGCTGAGGAGAATGGAGGAGGTGTCACTGGCTTGACATATGAAGGCACTTAATAGCTACTGCTCTGAGGACAGACGAGCGAAATTAAATAGACAGCTTTCAGCGGAGAATGGAGAGAGCTATTCACAAGTACTCCAAGCTGACTGAACTGTCTTTACAGGGTGATTATTTACTGGGACAGTAAATAAAATGCCGCAATTTAAATCTGTGGAAAACATATTTCCACTCACATGTAAGTTTATGGCCTCTATTTACATGTTATTGGTGTCATTATTTTAAAAAATGAGGCCTGTTTGTTTTAAATTTGAAGGCTCAGAAAAAATTATGTCTTTTTTTTTTTTTTTATAACACTGAAAATGGCACAGACTCTCTAAATGAATTCTAAATGAAATTTAAAAACACAATCAAAGTCATGGAAACATGTAATTCCACATTTTAGATGGTGTACTTCATAAAGCCGTGTAACTAACTAGAAAGTTTTCTCTTTGTCTATTGTTGTTGTTGTTGTTGTGTTGAACTTTAATTTTTCATCACATCTCCTCGAAAAAAAAAATGTCAGCATTATGAAATAAACAGGGGTCCCACTGGTGACATGAAGAGGCTGCACGCGGACAGCCAAGTCAGCGGTTTTGAGTGGATAAATCCATGGTAACCTATTGAAACGGTTCAACCACAGCCAAAATCAGCTACGACAGCCAACGGAGCCAGAGCCCCGCGTTCAGCCAGCACAGCAGCTTAGCAGTCTTAACAGAGAATCCACCACTTATCATCATCGGCATCCAGCGCCACAACACTCCACCATGAAGAGGCTTGAGTTAAGCCGGTTAAAATAACACGAGACAATACATCAACAACAGCTTCCTCTTCCCTTTTGATGCCTGCTTAATTTGAATGGTACAATGAGCTGAATCCTGTCCTGGTGCTCGACCAGAGGACCACAGAGCTCTGTCCATCTCCCCTTCACATCAGAGGCTGCCGGAGGAGTGGGGGGCCCCCTGATACTGTGTGGGGTTGGCTGATAAAGGCCTTATTTCAGGGTCTTCCAGTGAGGGGCTGGATTCTACTCCCCAGCAGGGACGGCATGGACCGCGCTGGTTAAGGGAGATGCTAGAAACTGCAGTTAGAGCTGAAACAGCGAGCGGGGAGGGAGGGAGGGAGGGATAGAGAAAGTAAAAGAGAAAGTGGGAAAAAAGATTGAGGGAAGTGGGTGACTGAAAGAGAGAGAGGTGCTGACCGATAATAGACGCTACCAAGAGAGTTTATCATGCATATGACACCTTTAAGCTATAAATTGGGGAGTTTAAAAGTTCAATCTTTTTTACTTTCTCTGTTGTTTTGGGAGACTATAAGTGCAGCCTCATGGTATTTGACTTTCCTTCCAGGCGTTGACACATGACTGAGGTCCCATTACCGCCAACCCTGTTTGCTACAGAGGCAAACGATACCCATTGACCGGTACGGGCCCTGTGAAGCATTTTACCTTGTGCTCATCCAGGACTTGACATGACCTTTGAACCTGAGGAGCACAGCTGTCAAATGTCTCCCCTGTCATTCCCTTTGGAGACCTGCTGATTCTTCACAAGAAATCACAGACTGGGTGACCATGATTGGACACATACACACACACACCACCACTTTTGTGGCTCGCTGACGGAAACTTCAAGGTTACACACTCAGGTGTGCGTGCTACGTATGGATACATATTCATAACCTCCTGAATTTCCAGGATTAAAATAACTTAACACGCATATATTTACTTTTTCTTAATTTTTCAGAGAGCGGCATAGTAACGCTTCATGAATATCGCGGATCATTTTATAAACATCTACATGTAGTGGGAGGAGAAGATGGGGCTCAGATTATGTTAAGTGGGAGTGAAAGAATCTAAAATTAGTAACAGTAAATACAAGTTTCTATTGCAAAAGAGGAGAAAAAGAAACAATTTCTCAAGCATGTCTTGCTCTGAAATCTAAATTTGCATCACTGTCTTCTGTGTCTCCAGCGCAGTTTGGAAACAGCTAAGAGTGTATTTATGTGAATCACAGAGCGAGAGCCAGGCCTGTGAATTCACTGTGACAGGAGCACCACCAACTGGTCAAACCATGCCTCACCATTAAATACCTGACTACTCTCTCCTCTGATGTGCATTGAAAGATTAGTCACATGCATCCAGTTGCAACCTCTACATTTAAACAGTCTTGATTTATTCTTAGTGTGATCTGAAAAACAAGCAAGGTTCTTTTTTTTTTTTCTTTTCTCCCTCCTCTACCTCAAAACCCCCTCGGAGAGGTTGACTTCATGGTATCCATCATCATGCATCTTTAATGACGTCAGGCCAGGAGCATGGGGTAAAATCACAGTAGTGGCCCGAGGCTAAAACCAGCTAAAATGAGGTTCCTCTTACCCCTTCCCACGCAGAGAGAGCTGCACACAGGCCGAGAGGGAGGGTGCATCGCACCCATCGATCGCTGAGGAGGCTTGGCGGCTGGCGGCCACTCGGTGGGGTTGATGGATACATTTGTGCCGAAAAAACTCAGAGCTGGAATGCGGTGGGCCTGAGCCACGAGCTCGGAGACAGAGGTGTGACAAACGATGGACGCCTTGATTTATGGGTCCTTCTGCGAGACTGGGGAAAGGACAATCTCCTCTCACCCAATTTGATTTAACTGTAAAGGGCCTTGAGAGACCCACCGCACAAAGCCTAAAAAGTAGAGAAACTTCTCTCGATTCGAAACACATGTCAGAAACTGGAGCAGTGTGTAGTAACATTGTGCTTTTATCCCCTTTCTAAATTCTGTCACACAAATCTCCATATTTCCCATCCCATCATCTATAATTCTATTAGTCATGGCGCATCTACAGAGCAAAAAAAAAAAGAAAAAATACAGTTTTTCACATTAAAGAGATGAGAAATGGACTTGAGCTCAACTCAATTACATACAGTAACCCTCGCACAAATAAGTCAAATATAGCTCAGGGCCAAAATGCATTTTATGTCACAGAGAGCAAAACAAAAGAGCAAGCAATAAAAAAGATCTCCCACATTTCCAGCATACTGTATTTCTAAGCTATTTCCTGTAAAACTCTATGATAGTCTGAGTGTGGCTTGGAAACATCTTTCAGTTGCCGAGCCCCCAGCCTTGACCTCAGGGGTCAAAGTCAGTCAGGCTCTTCCTGTCTGTGGCTTTTCCCAGGATCCCCTGCCTGTCGGCATGTCAGCACCTCTCCTGTCTCCTCACCAACTCAGGATGTTGCTTTTGCCTTCCAAGAGTTTCCTGAAACCGGAGGAAAAAAAAAGATCGGTTTCCATGCAGGGGTCACTTGATGTGAAAAAAGAAACGCCATTAAATATCGCTGTTTTGTATATTTGACTCAATTTTACAAACTCACTGCCCTCTGACTTGTGCCTATTTGTGGAAGTGAGGATGCGTTAGCCTGTAGGGAATGAAAAGTGAATAGAAAGAATTGTTTTTCTTACGAAGGGTAAACACAAGAACCACCTTCCCCGTTTTTAAACAATTGGTTTTTTTTTGTTGTTTTTTTTTTTTATTTTTTTTAAACCAAGCAGAACTCATTCATTTTTGTCGGATTTTACTATGCATTTTGAATTATTTTCCTTTTTTATTCTCGGGTATGGAACAAGTTGCCTTTACATTTCTCCACAGAGAACATGCAGAAAGGCTCAGCCTTTTCGTTGCCAGTCACTAAGATAATTAAAGTTAGCACTAAAACGGGGTCATGGTCTGATTAGAGGGCATGATGGACCATTAAGGGTGACGTGGCTAAAAAAGTGGACTGTGTTTGAACAGAGGTGACTGGAAATGGAGCACATCATTTAAGCTGCATGTAAGGGGCCTCTCTCCCCTTTTTTTTTTTTTTTTTTCCCTTTCTTTCTTTCTCCAGGTACTGAGTGGAAAAATGAGGGCTAAATGACAAGGTTGCACCCCCGGCAACAGACGTCCTGATTACTTTTTGTCTCAAGCCTCACAGCAGCCCCAAATAAAGCAAACGCATACACTCAATTAACAGCCGTGTTTACAATGTGTAAGTTAGCAACACGCACCTTTGTCTAAACTTTGATATTAAGTCTGCCATGGATGCTTAAAAATTCTTCTTAGCCCCTGCAGTATACCCGTAACTTTAATTCCCTTGTTGAGCAGCCCAAAGAGTATGTGTGTATAAATGGAAGGCCTGTCATTTCACATTCATTAAAAGTGAAGTTCCAAAATTAATAATGTAAAAATATGGGTTTTAATTAGTCTTCTATTCTGCCCAATGTACTTAAATTGGATCATCTGGTCCCCGATGCCCTTTCACTTAATAAAGAATTAGCCTGTGATGTTCTGAGCTTGACAGGTAGGATAAAGTGGAGAAAATCACTGCTGTTATATAAAGGATATATCCGTTTGTACGTAATTTGCAGCTTAGTCAATTTGACAGGGGGGAGGTTCCCAGCCATGGATCCCATGCAGGTTTCCATTTAATGCATTTCTATCATGTTATGGCGTGACCACACCATTGCCGTGCATCGTACACTTCTGTCACATAATTAGTGACATTAATCCAATTTGATTGGATTTCTGCCTTTACTTTGGTTATAATATTACTACTGAGCCTGTACCTACACAGACAAGGGGGCTGTTGAGTGTGATCGAGTCTGCTAAAGTGCCATTTAAAATTTAGATTGTGTTACTTTACATGCAATTTATGACTAATAAATTAGCACTCAAAAATTAGAATTGACAAGGATTTTATATACGAGGCACAGAACTGTACGTTTCATAGAGCTACTGTACATTTGTGCTTTGAACTTGAAGGGATGAAAAAAAAAACCAACAAAAAAAAAACAACAGCTTTCACTCATGATCGTCCAAAGCTCAAAGCTTGTTGTATCTTAGAGGTTAAATAGGGAGGTTTAAAGGGAGGCTTTAGTTGAAAGCATATGGCATCCACGAGTGATCCTTTACATTCAGTGGCCATATACTGGTGTTTGTGTGCGGGTGAGTGGGTGTCGTCGTGCTGTTCTCAGGCAACGAGCCCAGACAGCCCTCACCCTCTCCTCACTCGCTCTCTCTCACTCCCTCGCGCGGGACAGGCACAGCTGTCAGATCAAAATCAATCGCATTTTAAAGGACGTGCGAGCTAAATATTTCATTCTTGCCTTGGGAACCAATTAAGTGCTACATATGAAGTCAGAAGGACTGGTTGAGCCGGAGTCGTACTGGTGCGTACCAGCTGCTCCATTGCTTACACCAACCCCCCTTTACCCCATGCAAATGTGTCAGTGTGAACATTCGAGTTCAATTACCTAGTGATGTTTTAAAAATGCACCAAAGCCAGACTGGCAGTCCGGAATTGGAGGGGATCCACCCCAGGTATGTTGTTTATTTAGTTGTTGTCTGTTGTGCTGGCTGTAACCCATTTGCCCTGATTGCAGATGTAAAGGATTGCAGCGATAGGAGGGACCGGGGCCTTCAAAGTGCCATGTGTCAGTGAACACCTCACACCGGATGGCAGGGACAACTGGCATCTATTTCTCAAACCATGACCCCTGCCTTTTTCTCCCATTACACTGCATCACCACACACAAAAATGAACTTATTTTCAAAGTTAATCTTGCCGACCCTTTCCTCCTGAGTGTCTTCCATATTTTTGCTGATGCAGATTTCTCTTCTTTTTTATTTGCTTTTTTGTCCACTTCTTTATTTCTTCTTCGCTTTGCTTAGATTCCCTGGGTATGATAAATCACGGCGTATGTATTCCTTTTGGAGTTGGAGCTACGTATCGCGTCCTTCCAGAGCATCTGCTTTGTCAATTTAAAGGACAAGTAAAAAAAAAAAAAAAAAAGCTTTTGCTTTTATAAAGAAAAAGTGTTCGCTGAAGACTGAAACAAGCCAGGGGTGAGACAGATTAGAGAGTGAAAGGAAAAGCAAAAGTCATGCTGGGAAGGTTAAAGTGTGTATATGTGGAGGAGGGAGGAAGCTGAAGGCGTGTACAGTATGTGAGTGAAAAAAAATAATAAAAAAATCCGGCAGTTTAAGTGGAAAAGGGGATATCTGAGAGCTGGAAGAAAAAGTGGGAGGAAAAACAAAAGCGGAGAGTGGAACAGGGAAATGCGGAGAATGAGGTAAAGTGAGAGACAGTGCAAAAAGGAAGCAGTGTGAAAGAGAGAGTGAGTGAAAGAAAAAGTGGGAGTGAAAGAGAGAGAGAGAGAGAGAGAGACAGGGAGGGAGTATGATTGATAACGGTGCTGACAGAACCCCTCTGGCCATGCTCTCTGTGGCAGTTTGGGGAGACAGGGCCTCCCCGCGTGAGACCGAGCTGCCCCTCGCCACTGTCCCAGCACACACTCCACATCTGGTGGGATCGCCCACGCGAGGTCAGGGGTCACGGCACCATGGGGCTACTTTCGGACTCACATCCCCAGAATGCTCAGAGAAAAACACAAGGCCTGTCGAGTCCCTGCCATAATCAGCATTTTGAAAGTACAAGCATGAGTCTAATCACTCCGCAGGAATATTTTGGCTCCGTGCTGACCTGGGGAAAAAGGTAGAAGAGAAATGATAGGGAAAAAAAAACAAAAAAAACTTTTTCATCTTTTTTCTGCAAAACTGTGATGACAGAGTTTGACAAAAACAAAGCTCTGTTGAAGGTAAGCAGAGATTAATGTGCAATGTGTGTCCTATGAGTGTGTGTGTGTGTGTGTGTGTGTGTGTGTGTGTGTGTGTGTGTGTGTGTGTGTGTGTGTGTGTGTGTGTGTGTGTGTGTGTGTGTGTGTGTGTGTGTGCTCACAGTCAGTTTATGTGTGTGCATTACTGCCCGTGTGCGAGGAGACAACACTGATGAATTAGAGATAAATAATGAAGTAGCTCAGGGACTGATTTGTGATAGCAAGAGGGCCCATCAACAGAGAACACTAATACTTTTGAATGCTATGCCGTTTGATGTTGATCAAGTTCAACTCGGCTGACAGGACTGAGAAGACTGTGGGGAGCACAGGGACCATACTAGAGAACCTACTCAGACAGGTGAAAGAGGAGAGGGACAATACCACTCAGACACACTGACGTACGCAGCCACTCACACATACAAACACAGAGCCCGACCACTCACACACACACACACACACTGAGGCGCTCTCATCCGGCGCACAGTTATTTAAACATTTTACTTTTTAAACAAGAAAAGGTCAACACACCACTCCAATACTCAAAGGTATTTTCCACCACAGTCGAGGCACTTTTTGATAATTAACTGGGTTAAATTCTTAAGAAACTCACTTTAAATGGCACCGCGCCCTATCAGTTTGCGACCATAGACATTCATGACATGCCACTGTTCCTCCATTGCTTGGGGCATGGGTCATTTTGAAAGTGTCACCATTTAACCGGGGGGAGGGTTGGGTCTCCATACCTCCAGCATTAGCCCATGTGGGCAGAGTTCGGGTGTGTGGAGAGCGTGGCCTCATTATGAAGGAGATAAAGACCGTTAAGGCTGTTTGGTCTTGGGCCGGCTCCAGCCCCTATGGTGAAACACACCTGCTCCCCTCTTTAAAAAGCCCTGCTCCAGTTTAGCTCTTGGCCACGGACGAGTAATGACCTATCCAGGGGGCCGTAACGCCCGCTTCGTTTAGCCTGTCGTTAAGACCCAGAGTCAGCAGCATACTGCGGCACAGTAGCGTGCCAAAACTCAGTACAGGGTGTCCTTGCCAAAGATCTAACATCAAGCCTACTCTGTTAGAATATGGATAACTAACTAGCTAACCACATTAATGAAATGGCAGAATAAATTTGGCAGCATTACTCTCCACTTGAAGAATTTCTTTTAGACATATTGTCAGATGGGTTTGATACTTTGATAATTCAACTGAATCATCAACATGAATATAAATCAAAAAAGAAGCCCTTGTATCTCAGCCAATAGGAGCGCACTCAAGATACAGTATCCACTTAGTAATTAGAGAACATAAAGTTGCAGCTTGACACTGCTTGGTTTCCCATTGTTGTCCTGTCTTTGTTGTCACGCACACACACACACACACACACACACACACACACACACACACACACACACACACACACACACACACACACACACACACACACACACACACACACACACACACACACAGGCTCTCATGGACATGCACAAACACACTCGGTGAAGACACACACACACACACACACACACACGTACACACAAACTCACACAGGGATGTGCACACGTGCACGCGCTTTCACACACACACAAATGCACTCGCACACAGATAAAGATTTCCCAGTTTCCCAGTTATGTTTTCATCAAAGCTTTTCTTTGGCACTACAGAGCAGCGTCAGTATGGTAATGTGTTGTGCTGCCTGGAAAGCTGTCAAAAAGCTCCCACCTTGGATGAGAGACCACGGTAATTCAACTGGGCTCCTGTCTTCTGTGTGTTCAGGTCTCCTCATTATTCCGCTTTGCGGGGTAATGGCGTCTTGCACTGTTTTATCTGTCAGCTCACAGCAAACTATAGTTTTTTAGCCCTGTATATTAGATGCTAACATCAAAGGCAGCTGTCTTGACACAGGAGAGGTAGAAAAAAAAATTGTTGCGTAAAAAAATGGAAACACTCCCGGTAGGCGAAAATTGAATCTCTTTACGTCTGGGGTGATGTGTGTATTGAGAATAGATTTGCTGGTTGGCGTCTATGTGTTTGTTCTCGAGTAAACAGGAAGGCTTGTTTGGGTGTAACTGTCAGGTATATGCGTGTGCCCCGTGTGAAAATGGGTTTGTTCGCAAAGTGGGAGTTAGAAAAAAAACAGCAACACAAATTCACTCTCGCTGTCTGATCAATGGGGATTTAAGTTACCAGTGACAACTGCATAGCAGATGTCAGGAGACACAGACCCCTTGCACAATGTTGGGAAGCTAGCCGCATATTCTATCAGCAGGTTTTTTTGTTACTTGTCTCTTTTTACCCAGCTGAGTGCCTGTGAGAAGTGATTTGTACATGCACCAGTTAGATCATTTGAGCAAGTTTCAAGAAAAGTGTGCTTTCCAAAACTAAAGTCTGGCACCATCCTGCCACCCCCCCCCCCCCCCCCCCCTTATACTCACCTCTATTTGGGCATGTGGGGCTTTTGCCCCCTTGGGTGGTGGCAGATTTGTATACAGTATGTATGTTTTTGTGTGTGCATGGTAAGGTAAGTTTATAGGAATAGATGAATGTGTGTGTGT
Organism: Lipophrys pholis; assembly: GCF_963383615.2. NCBI lineage: Eukaryota > Metazoa > Chordata > Actinopteri > Blenniiformes > Blenniidae > Lipophrys > Lipophrys pholis. Next base: position 9,125,432 of record NC_137642.1, on the reverse strand, counting down.
GTTTGGGGGGGGGCAGGGTTCTTCAGAAGACGCGGGTAGAGCAAATTAAAACTCACCGCAGGAAATGAGCGCCCTTGGCACTCCTCTTCCCAAGCAGCTGCACACACCCCAACCATCATCTGCCATTTTGACACATCCACGGGGCGTAGCAGGCAGCGACAAGGGGGGAGCGAGGGGTGCCAACGCGACACCCACGGCTGCGAGCATCGCCGGGCCGCAGCCTCCAGCCAAACAGGTGTGTGACATCATGCCGCTGGTTCCTCTTCAGGGGCCCGGGGAGCGGGCTGGGGGACTAAAGCGGAGAGGGGGGTGCAGGAGGAAACAAAGGGAGGTTAGGTCTCTACCTGACAAGCTCATTGATAACATTTGGGACAAGAGCCCTGAAGTCGATGGCAAATTGCCTCTAATGTCTCCCGGAGATCACGGGCCAAAGTCAGGTGCTGGGCGCTAAATGGGCTCATTAGTTATGATTTTTTTCTTTCTTTTTTTGGACTTTGCAAGGAGTTTCACACACACACACACACACACACACACACACACACACACACACACACGCGCGCACAACATGTCAGAGATAGTTGAAGCCAGAGGGCTTTTGCAAACTTGGGACGTCATCATAACTCAAGACAGGGTTATAGTTGAGCCCAAGTGTTGAGACCTTTTCCTCTCAGCTCTTGTAACTCATACAAAGCAGGACATTTTTGGTTTGGAGTTTCACTATTTCAACAGCTAAGACATACTAAGTTATCTGGGGAATACACAAGTCAAAACAAAAATGATCCAATATCTATTCAACACAAATGATCAACAATGTATTTTGTTTTTTTTTATCAAATCTGCAACCGGAACAAAACTTAACACGAGACAACAAATGAAATCAGCACGCACCTATTTAGAATTCGCTGCATGTCTCCCACATACACCCCTCTTCACACTTCAGTCGAATCCCCCAGCGACAGATCCTGTAACAGAGGAGAAGGAGGCTGTGAGTAGCCTGGGGGGTTCCTAAAGGCACCCGTCTGGGACCTGCTTCATAATCAGTGGACAGAGAGGATAGTGGTGGTACGGCTTCCCAGAGCCACTCTCTCCCCCTGGCTGCCCGAACTCTGGTAAGCACCCCAGGGCTACCTGTTAAGGTGTTCCCCCCGGTCCAGTCTCTCTTCCTGGGCAAAAAAACTCACAAGCAATCTGCTGTCTGCATACTGTAGTGAACAAGATGTGGATTGCACGGGAGGGACAAGAGGAGTGTGTATTGTTTATGTGAGTTTATATGCAAATATGTCCATACACATGTAAGGACATATTATATATGTGTGAGCCCTACCACTTGTCTGCGTGTATATGTGGCGAGGCTCACAATGGGCATGTACAAATGTGTGTGGTTTCTTGTGCTACTGCAAGGTGGTATATTATTGTTAGTTGTCAAGGAGACATTGCAAGGGAGCTGGAATTACTCACCCACATGGACATAACTGCATGCCAAGAAACAGCCTGGACAATACAAGTCTCTCTGCAGACCCCTTTGGCCCTTATCAACAATAATGCTTGTTAATAATGTGAAATGGTTCTAATTAGTCTGGAGTGAAATTAACTGCTGTAGTCTAATCAGAAATTATCTTCCTGATAAACATATATTTCTATTTGTAGGTTAGGGACCACAAAGTTGAAATTATGTCGAGTGTTACTCTCTTTTTGTTTTCCTTTGAAAAGTACGTTATGACACATTGTCTTGTTTTATTTGTTCAAGTTTTTATTTTTTTTTCCAGATACTGTAGGTATATCTAACATTGCCTGTGTTTCTGTTTCCATAGTCAGGTACAATATTCCCTTGACTGTGCCTCAGGGTATCTCCTCCTTTCCGCTGTTCTGCAGACCTCAACATTACCACTCCTGTTGTAGATGCAGAAAACACTGTAGCGGTGAGCAACCGGGGAGGCAGGTCTGGGGTTGCAGTTGTGGACTTTCTAATTCAGGCCCTGGCCAAGGGATCTGGGAGACATCGTAGATTTTAACAAACACACTGGCCATTTCCAAATCTGCCTTGTGTGCTCAGCCGTCCATGGTTCTCCAAGATATCTGGAGGAGAGGGAGGGTAGGCGGGAGGCTTCTGGGAGGAGGGGTGTACAAGGCGGAGAGAGCCAGGACTATGCCGTCTCCAGTTTGGTTTGGTCCGAGCACAGAGCCAGCTGGCCTCATTAGGACTTGATGGGAGGCGGGCTGGCATGAGACGTGCACATGCATGCACACATCAACAAATGTAGTGTGAAGCGTGGCCTGATGCCCGTGAAAGACCCACACGAAAGTTTTTCTTTTTTTTTCCTTTCTTTTTTTTTTTTTTCTTTTTTTTTTTTTTATTGAGTGCATTGTGGCATATGGGCAGAGGGAGTGCATGTGGTGGGAAAACATGATCATTAGTTTATGTCTCTCTTTAAGGCGCTGTCTTTACCTGGCTCACCTGAGCTACCTCAGTGCGCTTGAGTGCTTGTTTGAGGGGAGAGGAAACCATGAGCGGGCGCGATGAGGGCCGGGCTGGTCGGAGCGGGGTGGGCATAAAGGGACGGGAGAGTATGATTCATGGTAGGGTGAGTTCATCACGAGAGACGGCCGCTGACCTACAGTCTGAGGGCCGTTGGACCGGAACCAAGGCCTTGTTCCGACAGAGCGAGTGTAGCGTGAGCTGTGACGGATGGCGCCGGTCTGTTTGAGAGCCCCTGAGCAGGTGTGTGTCTCGCTCACATCTGCAGGCAAGCACAGTGAACCGAGACCAAATGGCAGACGCACGGGGCCCATCGGGTACCTGTGCACTGAGACACACTAATGATTATGGATGCAGGCCTATTAACGGTCACATCTGTAAGGGAGAACAACAACCAGCGCACTGGGAATGAGTCAGCAGTTTTAACTCCCCTCTGGAACATAGACATGCTGGTGTCAATGTTGGGATAAAAACTCAAGTCAAAATGCTGCGTTTCCCTCAGTGCAGGTCCAAGTACAGACCTTTAGCACTGCTTAGGCACCACCAACAAATTACCAGGGCCTCCTTCAGGGTAGACTTTAGGAAGTTTACTTGTTGAACTTGAAACTCGAAACTGACAGAGGCTTCTTCTGAATATCAGGGCAGAAACTGAAAGACATCGTGAGTAGCAAGAAAAATAAGAGACCAAAAAAAAAAAAAAAGAACTTCCTGTTACAGCTCAACACTAAATTATCTAATGAATTCATCAACTTAAAAACAGCGTTAAATATTCATTCTAAGAGTATAGGTAATAAATTAAATATTACTCATTGACTCATTATTTAAAAATGCATAATATGATTTGCATAGTTTTATCCTGATAGGAAATAATAATGGGTAGTTGTCTTGTAGCGTCTTTCATGACGGATGAAGCTTGCGTCTTTTTGTTCCCTCATCATCCCTCTATCCTACTTGCTTCTCATTAAAGTTTTAACGGAGGCTGTTTTAATTGTCAATCCTTTGACAGGTTGATAAAAGCAACTTGACAATTAAGTTCATTGGCTCTGCTATGCATATTAATTAGGTCTTATTTGGGTTTCTATTGTTATTGGAAGGAGCACTCATGGTGTAGCAAAATGTCATCCATTAACTTCTCTCTTCTCAGAACTTAATGTAATTAAGCTTGCTATTGTATGACTACGAGAGGAGACTCTAGAGAGAGGAACTTTTAGTATTCATTGTATAAATGAGTAATGCCATTCCTGTGACACTGCAACAACACTATTTCTCCAAAATCAGCCATTCACAAGTTTATTATCTGTAACAAGTGCTGCCTGCTCTTGTTTGGTTAACGAACAAAGGAAGCCTGCTTTCATGTCCGCGCGTGTGTGAGTGTGTGTGTGTGTGTGTGTGTGTGTGTGTGTGTGTGTGTGTGTGTGTGTGTGTGTGTGTGTGTGTGCATGTGTGTGTGTGTGTGTGTGTGTGTGTGTGTGTGGGTGTGTGTGTGTGTGTGGGTTTGTGGGTTTGTTTATGTATGTGTGAAGCAGAGAGGGAGTGTGCGTCAGAAGGGAAAACGAAGCAGGACATAAAGGGTGCAGAGAGGCTCAGCATTGGGAGGGAGGAGAAAGAAAACCGAAGGAGTGGTGGGGTTGGAGGTGGGGTGGTGGTGTTCCAGCAGATTACCCAGTGCACCTTGCTCAACTCTGCAGGCCCACACACTCACATCAAAGTGGTACCCCCTATCTGCCCGAGGCTTAGTCGGCCCCTGTCCACCCCCCATGTCACTCCATACATCCTCCTGTTCATGTTGAATAATTGACAGTTCTGTTTTACATGCTCAGCATTTGCCAGGACATGGAAGTGTGACTCCAAACAGGGCATGACTCTGAGAGGTGCTGTGCATTGGTTTGACTTCATTAGAATGTGCCCTACTAATGCTCCGCACGCACCCCGAGCTGAATACCGTCGAGCATAATCCGGGGAGGAATCGTCTGTTGAATCGGAGGCGGCAGCGGCAATAAAGATGCTTTTTTTTTTTTTTTTCTTTGCAGTGCTTTTATCGAAACTTAATTGTCCACATAGCTGAAAGAGTTTTCCTTCCCCACATGTGAGTTGACAGCAGGTTTCATTTCCTAGTCAGGTTTATGAAGGGAGCAACAACTCCCTTCATTACGATGGGACTGTTCCGGCTCCTTCTTTGAAGATACTGCGTACTGTCTGGTGTGCACTTATATCCAGAATCTGCTGAACTTGTTGGATGTCACTCAAGACCGCCAGAATGGCTATGCATAGCAAAGGACAATGACCGCCATGGGTATGTGAAGGGACTACAATGTTTGTGCCAGGGCGATCTCTGAAGTCAAATAAGCCATTATCAGTCTGTCAAGCCAGGTCTCATTTGAGGTCTCTTAATAACAGTTAGGCAGTTTGGTGAAGTCTCTATCAATGCCTCAGTAATTGCTTTTTACAACTACTGTAGAGAAATTAGACAAAGAACTGAAGTGATAAAATATAGTTGCAAAGCTGTGCTGAGATTATAATCTCCTCATGTATATGCATGAAGGTAAATACCAAACAATGTTTTATTTTACTTTTGCCTCCAATAAGTAGTGCACTAAGGTTGCCTATAGTACTTAAAGGAAGGGAGGGGAAGGCCTGGCTGTTCATTTGATAGTTTACCTTGACCCCTGAAGTGTGTCGCTCACACCCTGAGGGCTTGGGCTGGCAAAACCTTTCTCAGTCCCCCGTGGGAATGATAATCTCAACGTGGGCGTTTACCACGGACACCAGACACAACACCATTAGCCACAGCTCCGCTGCTGCTCATTAGGACCCCCCGATCGATATAGGCGGCCACAGAAATCGCCAGTGCGGCGGAACCAGCTATCACTCTTCAGAGTTATTATCGTAAACAGCACTGGCCAAGATGTAGGGCAGTACCCCACTTTTGCTGTTTCTATGGGAAGTGCGGAGTTGGAAGGGCAATAAGTGATTGACCGGGGGCCCTTCAGAGGACGTTTCATCGTATCGCCCATTCTGAAACTTTGTGCTGTGTAGAGTCATTGCCTTCCCGTAAAATTAGAGGCAGTCAGGAGGCATTACTCCGTTCGCTGCTCTTTTCTCTGGGGCTTGATATTATGACATGGTTGAGGCAGAAAAAACACTGACACAGAGGAAGTTCACTCATTACTGGAGAAGATATCTGAGCTCTGATGTCTCCCTTATTGAGTGTCAACACCAAATGATTCGGTTTAAGCGCAACGGCACAATTTGCTGAGTTGGCAAAGCAACTCTGCAAATGACATCGACTGTGTTCTATAAATATCAAAAAAAAAAAAAAAAAAAAGGGGAAAATGCAGCAAAAACAAAAATCCAGAGGGTCAAAAGGGGAGCAACTGAATGCAGATTGGCCATGCTGTTATAAAAATGTTTCGGTGCTCCACGGGCCCAGTGTTTGATATCAGGGTGACAAGATAATTTAATTATTTTCCAATTCTTTCTCTTGTAACATGAGGTGTGGAGACATTAGTCACAGGAAATTGTAGATGAAAAGACAAAAAAGGATAGCCCATTGGTTTCTGGCAGAGGAGAGAATAATATTGAGGGAAAATTGTGAAAATAAGAAAAAGGGGAGATGTATTGATTTTTGGTGGAGCCAGGGAAAGAAAAGAGAGGGAATAAAGAAGTGCTCTTTGGCCGATGTGTCCAAATGATGTCTCAGGGGAGGTTCTTAATGGTAGGGGGAGGGGTGCAGGGGGGTTAAGGGGGTGAGGTGGGGGTGACGGGGGCAGGTGCCTACCCTGACTAAGGCATGGAACTGCCCTTAGGCTAGGGCTAATGGTATTGGCTGAGCTTACTTTAAGCAGCTCTTTCCTAATGGCCAACTATGAGTGTGCCACAGGATAGACAGGTATTGATTGGTTCAAATGCTCTTGAGTTGACAAGAACTGAAAGTCCCTCAAGCATATACAATCTCGCAGCAAATTATGTCACATGGAAAGGTGATTAAAAACAGAAGCTCGGGGCAGGCACACTCATTAAAAGTGTATATGATATTTTGCTTGTTGTCCTTGCATTGCACTCTCCTCTTTGTGTTTACTTTTTTCTTTCTTTCTTTCTTTTCTCCACCAAAGCCTTTGTCTCTCTGGCTCTTCTATGTGTTTTCCTGAGTGGGAATTGTCTGTTTATACAATGTGAAATTCCAGCAGCAACACATAGTCTTCAAATCTTATTCTCCATCATAGACATCCAGTGCACTGACGGTTGAACCTCCATTGCATCAGTCAAAGTGATGCACACACTGTGGTTACACACTTCATCAGTGGTGAAGAATTGTCATTTGAAGAGAGTCAAATGGTCTGACTTTCCGGGGGAAAGAAAAAAAAAAAATGAATACAGGTGTGATGGTTATATTCTGTTTTAAAAACGTGCAGCATGCGGGTATGGTATACAGAGAACAATGCCATATATTTGCTTTGTTGTCATGCCCCCCCTTCCTCATACACACATACAAAAAATGCTGTGTACAAGATTTTCTCTTATTCACAAGGGGCGCTTTCTAGACTGCTTGAGGCATCTGCTTTGATTGCATAATTCCCATGAGATGAACAACACAAAACAAAAATACTGACTGAATTCAGACTTATAATATACCGAACAAATAACATACCAGCTCTACTCTTCAAAACCATAGTTCTCTAAAGAAAAGGAATTGGAGAGTAAATTCAAAGTTGAAAGCTTAGCTCTTACGCAGTGAATGCGGGGATGAGGGTGAAAGATGAAACAAACTTTTTTTTTCCCTGGCTCAAAATGTGAAGCATTACTAAAACAAATAGGCCATAGCACACACATTTACGTACACTTTACCTTAAGTGGCACATATAAGAGATGCTATAAACCATTTTTAAACCCTAAATGCTGGAGATATTCCAAGAAAGACTGGTGAGGGGAATGGTTTATTATGCAGGGGTAACACAACAGGTCCCTCACGTCAGCTGCTGCTTTGCCAAGTGTAGCATGACAGTTTCAAGCAAAGTAAACAGTGTTGAACAAATGAAAGTTAAATGAAATGACGGGTCCTTTTCCTGGGGAAAGCTAAAAAAAAAAAAAAAAAAAAAAAAAACTGGGAGAAAGATTTTCTGCATCCAAATGATACGGCTGCATTCAAAGCTCACAGTTTTCTTCTCTTTCGATTAAATGCTCTTTCTCTGGCTGTTTGTGCTTTACAGTGGAGTGTGCTACATCGCTACTTTCTTCTCTACAGGGGCCCCTGGGCTCCCCAAGCAATAGGAGTAAATTAGAGTGCACCTGTTCCAGCTCCAAGATAAGCCATCTCCAGAGGATTTCCTCTGAGTAAAATGAAGTGAGTGAAGAATAAACAGAATATCACAGCATTACTCCGCCAAGGTGAAGTTGCTGCTGCTCTGGGGACACGGTTCGTTTTGCACAACACCCAGCAAAATATCCTCTATAAACCTCTGGATGTAAGACTGTAGGAATGGTCTCTGCTCACAGCGGAGAGAATAGGCGCTGCACTTTTGTGTTCCAACCAAGGCAGCGAGGCTGCTTCTCAACTGTATCTACTCACAACCTTGACTTGCAATGCTGTTATTTGTGGTCTGGGTTTTGTGGTTTGTTTCCAGCATGTTTTGACTCTGTGTCAACACATCTGCGATAGTCAAACATCAAACCACATACTTCCCTTTTCTTTTCTTTTTTTTTTCCCTATTCCTGTACCGCTGCCAAACATTTTTTGAAAGTATCTAATTAAGTCAACTAAGAAAATTGTCAGTACATCTCTCCCCTCTTCCCATCAGCTTAGCCACATGAGCAACTCCTTGTATGTTTCTTGGAGGATATAAAAGACGTAACCCCAGTGTGATGCCCAAAGACCACTGACCGTAGATGTCTAGAATGCAAAATTCACTCAGTTGGTTTACACATAAAAGACACGGATAATTAGAGGAAAAATGTAATTCATCATACGTTTGATAATCAGTCTGATTTGGTCTCCTATCCGCACCAGGGCATTCAAATAACCCCCCCTACTATTAGCACCCCACTCTCCCTCACACCAGAAGTCTGTTTTACCCTCTCTTTGTTCCCCGACAACACATTATCATTATTGTAGCTAATTGCATGGTTTGCCTTGAAGTCGTGCTGGAGACTCGTGATCTGGGGTTGAAACGTGGACAGGGATCCAGTCTTCTCCACAGCTTGCTTTACTCTGCTAATTGCCGTTACCACAGGATAAGGCGCGCTCCTCGCTGCGGCCAGCCGGACAAGGCTGGAACAAGCATGGGGTGGGCTGGGTGGAGGGATACTATCACACAAGGGTGGTAAGATGTGGGAGGGAGAGCCGAGGGGGGCATAACTGACGTGGGATGGGTAGACCAGATTGGGGAGGGAAAGGGTAGCGGTTGGGGGTAAGCGGGGGGGATGGAACCGGCGTTAGATGTGGGTCAGCGGGAGTGGAGTACCCTAAAGATTACAGTTGGTTAGTGCGACCCCTCTCTGACAGGATCTGAGCCCTCGCTCCCAGCTGAGATGGACCCTGGCATTTGGGGAACCCAGCTATTAGTGAGGCTAATAAAGACCATGCAGAAAGTTTTGAACCTCCAGTAGCTGAGAGAAGCTGTCCTGCCACAGGACCAAAGGCTGATTTTAGTTATTATATTCCCGAACGACTAACGAGAGTCTTTAAATGATTGTTAATAAGACAGCCGGGCTGTAATGTGCCGTTAAAATATATCTATAGGCACTCATTTTCATTTTACAGTCGCTCCTAATAATTGTGTTTTTATGAGCGCGGCTTTTTATTATCTTTGTTTATTAAAGAAGAGTAATTTGAAAGATGAGTTCATCTAACTCCCAAAATCTGAAATTTTGTGCGAGGCTCTGATAGTTTCTCAATTCAGATGGGAATGTTAGTTTTACACCACAGTATCAACTTCCAACTTCAAAATGAGTCACAGCTCCCCGGTGGGGTTTTAGAAAAGGAAATGGAATCACAGACATAACTAGTGACAAAGCCTCCATCACCTCATATAAGATCTCATTCCATCTGTGAGAACTTTGGGTCTACCCTAGAAAAATAACTAATATCCTCTTCTCATGATGGCTGCGCGTTTTGTTCAAAAGGTGTTTTCAAGACCAAACAAAGGAAATTGTGTCATTAATGATATATATGATGAACTAGGGCCTCTTAGAACAGTTCCCTACAAATGCATGGAGAAGGGGTTGATCTCTTCCCTAACAAAGGAGCTCTAAAATATGAAGTGAAAAGCTACCCAAGATGAAGCTGGTGAAGGAACAAGTTAGGAAGAGCCTATTTCCACAACACAAACATATTTCCTGGCCTTTAGCAGTCTCTTACTGGGATACTTTGAGACATATCCATCAAAACACAGCTGTATTCATTCATATTTCATACCTCCTCCTTCTCCCAGTGCTTTAACACTGTTCTTTGATCAAAGGAGAGAAGTCGGATCACAACAGGAAGGTTCCCTGCCAGCCAAGAAGGAGAAGGAAGGCCAATTCACTACTGTACATGCTACCGTATAGCAAGATGTACTTCGACGCTTCACTCACAGCAAAAGAAAGAGCGAGAGGAAGAGAGAGAGAGAGAGAGAGAAGAAAAAAACCCAGAATAAAATAAATGAATGCCTTGCAAATGCAAAACTAAGAACACTTGAGAAATTCATGACTTTCTGCAGATCAAATGTGAATTTCCACATTTTACAGGGAGCTTAGAGTTTCAGGCTTTGGTGCAGTTCTGGAGGGAAAAAGAGATGTACAAAATAGTTATCCTTATAAACACAAACCCCATCAGTCATCATGTAGGATAATTTGCATTTTTTGCAGAGTTTGAGGTGATTGATTGAAGCCTTTGTTACATTTTAGTGGGGAAAACAGTTACTTCCAACTTAAGTGAAGGAATTGCTGGGAGACTTACGTTCAGGAGCACGTTGAAAACACACAGCTCAAGAGTGTCACCATGTGGACATGTTTGGAAACGACAGACCAGTGGCTGGGCAGCAGTCTGAATCAATGCTTCAACTCAGAGTGCACATCTCAAAGAGCAATAGTAATATTTCCATTTGTTCCATGACCCCTTCTTCAGTTATTTTTCAATAAATATATATATATATATATAATTTTTTTTCCAATCAAAATTTGCATTAACTGCTTGACTAAAGTCTCCAGCCTCTGTCTTTACCTCACGTCCACAATATCAATTCCAAGACACCTCTTCCAAAGACCCTTTTCAGTAAGGCTCTGGGAAAAAAAAGTGTTTGAAGACCTCCCTGACATTTAGACTCTCTCTGAAGATGACTTTGCCTTCTACTATAGCCTGCGGGAACATAGTAAGACCCACACTAAACTTCAATTGATATGCAGTGCCAGATTCCTCTAGGGGAAATTATCATTCTGTTCATAATAAGAGCCACAACAAGCACCTGGAAAATGACTTTATTATACACTGCGCTTCAATAAAAGTTTCCTATGACCCATTGGAAACACACACTCGGCGCAAGGAGCATAATAGTGATGAAATGAAAACTATATTATGCATATGATAGAATGCTTATTTGATGGTGGGCTGTGCGAGGATGCACATCTGCTCGGATGTGCTTGATTGGCAGGTGTGGTACACTGCACTGTAGCCTTGGATGGAGGTGCTCTGAGACCCCCCCCCCCCCCCCCTTCTTTTTTTTCTTTCTTCCTGAAGCCATTATCCAGATATGTTCTGTTTTTCAAACAAATGAATGGCACAAAAATCAAAGTATCAAAAATGTATTACCCTTCATAATGGAATTCCCTCTGAGCAAGGACATGTAACAATGGGCCATTCTCAGTTTCCTGTCCTTTCCCTCTCTATGCCAATGGACGTGACCTCCACAGCTTTAACAATGGGGCATCCAGCAGCATAAGCACTTGGCTCCTATCCACAGCCACTGCATGCATTAAGGTTGCTTTCATCCTTGTTGTTATATTTAAGGATGACATCCTAGCCTGTCGGCCTCTGCTATTGTCTTCGCCGTGATTATTTTCTATCCGTTGTTTAGCCCCAGTTGTGGCTCTTTGATGAAAAGGTCGCCACTCAATTGGAAAACAGTCATTAAAATGCGGTTGGTACTATTCACCAGTGTGCATGAGGGAACCAACTCAACTGAGCTGGTTAATCAAAAGTTAATTATATAATTTTCATGCAGATGAGGGAAACATTCAAATGAATCCCAACTCTACAATCATTACAAAAAATAAATAAAGAAATAATTCTAAAATGCTATAAAATGTTCAGGGACCAGGAGGCTGTAAACAATATGAAGTTTAATTTGAGGTAAACAAAGTGAATATCCACCAGGGGGTCTGGGAAGGAGAAAGTGAGGTTAAATCAAATTTGGAAACATAGATACCAGCAGGTTTTGTTGTCCTGATATACGTGCAATTAGGCAGGTCCTTGATGAGGACACTGGGAGGGAGAAAGTTGGCTTTCACGGCAAATGCTTTGGGATTATTTAAAGCGAATTTATGGGAGTTCACGCTTTATCTGTAAACATTAATTACTCTCACAAAAAAAGCATACCAAATTGAATTAAAACCATATTTTAGGAAATGTTATAAAAGCATAATCATCTTTTATGAGGATGTTGCACAATTATTGAAAACTCCATGAAAACAATTATGAGCTCAGGTAAATCAATTCAATAGAGTCTCGCAGTGACTTTGGAAAGAAAAAGAGAAGAAAAAACATGTTCAGGACGACAACTACTTCTCCAACTTTGTGGGAGAAGAAAGTGAAGTGGAATATGGCACTTTTTCCCTCTGAAAAACACTTAAGTCTTTCCTCATCAAAGGAAATTATTGTGTTATGCAAATTACAACCATGAATATTAAACCAACGACGTGAAGTATCACAAATGAACAAGCATTGTTCTGGAAGTGCAATGGAATGTGGTTTAATTTCTCTTTAATTCTATGTGCTTTTATAATGTTCACCTTTTCCCAGTTGTGCCAGCGGGTTTGGGTTCATTGGTGTGCATTACAACCACGCTCTAACAATGCAGGGCCTCCCCGGTGTCAGCACAGTTCATGAATCCTAGCCCCTTATGCACCAGGCGATTAGTATGGTGCTCTGTCTGTGGGGCTTTGCCAGAAAATGAGTTCTCTTTAAAACATATGCCCCCTGCTGATTCTTTTCCTTTCCTGATATGAAATTCCAATTTTTATAATGAACACCAATTTCCTGTACAGAAAGGAGGAGGAAAAAACAAAAAAACAAAACAAAAGGAAAGTTCTACACTTGGTCTGTTTTGGATGACTGCAGTTATCCTAAATGAGCTGAAAGCTGCTTGGACATCACAAATAAAAACTGATTTAGATGAGTGTCTTTTATTCTGGTGGGCTGATCAACATTAGGGTATGAATGCAGACACACACACACGCACAGACACACACGCACACACACACACACACACACACACACACACACACACACACACGCACAAAAGAAATCATCTGGTGTAATTTTCCACCTCGCATATGCACACGACTTGCATGGCAGAAAATGGAATTACCAAAACTGTAACAAATTCAATTAAGTCATTGATTTCTAATAAATTGGCTTAATCACCAGCTGTTGTCATGCTAAGATTGTTGTGTCACAAGTTTGTCATGCTTGTCGGTCGTGGCTGCTTTACAAAGGCAATTAAATCTATTAAAGGCTATTTTATAGACCATTTTAGACTGAAATAGAATATTTTCTGCTCTAATAACCGGAAAAAAAAAAAGAAAAAAAAAGAACCATTTGAAGCTTATCAGGATTGAAAAGTTTATTACAATTCAGCAATAATTAAAACATTAGAGACGTGTAATTGAAATCAGTGTCGTGAAGGATGGTTTGTTGAAGCCAGCATCTTGGAGTCAGGCTGTCCATCACTGACAAGTCTCTGTTTGTCTTCTGTTAGTCACTCCAAAACCGTTTTTTCTGATCAAAATGACTGTAATCATCATCAATCTGAGGGATACAAATTAAATATATCAATGACTTATATATATATATATATATATATATATATATATATATATATATATATATATATATATATATATATATTAGCGTCACATCTCCAACTTACTAACAAACAAGAGATTAATCATGTACATATTCAATCATGCGAAAAGGGAAAAATAAAAACAGTCATTGAGCAGTTTGTATATTGTCATTGCCGCTTTGGAACACAGTGGGGCACACAGTGGTGTAGTCTACATTAATATTGTACAATTGAAGTAGACATTGGTGATAAATTATGTATAATAAGCACTTACTACATTGTATGGTCTAAGTCTCTCTTGGGTTTGGGCACTCGCCTCTTCGGGAAGAGACACCACTCCTCCTGTGCCCATCATCTAAGTACAATAAAAGAGACTTGAGAAGATGGAATGAAATCTGACCCTGACATAACATTTATAGCTTTATTAAAAAAGAAAAAAGAAAAAAAGGAACAAAAAAACTCAAGTCAAGCTTAACAGCCCCAACTTTATGAAGGTATTTCTGTTCAATTTTTCCTTAAGTCTAATGAAATTACCACATTTCCTGAAACTGTAGACTCCACATAAAATAATCACTCACCCTGATGGTTGCCTCGAGCTCGCCCACACTTCTCTTTCCACCTGGTAGCCATCCATAGGACCAGTGCTGGGACAGAGTGACCTGAAGCACCAACGCCAACAACAACACCTGCACCAAAACTCTGCTGCTCGCTTCCATTGGAACTGCAGAGGAGGCCAGATTTTGCAATAAAAAACAATCATGTCACAGACGCCTCATTCACAGCTGTGTGGCTCACAGATCAGAGGTTGTAAAGCAACACGGGTAAACAGCACATTAGGCAGCAATTAATAAGTCGAGTAATTCTATCTTAATGAACATTGAAGAAACTTCATCGGAGACTGACTCACCTCTGTATTTGCCTTGTTAGCATGTGGTGCATTAGCCAGAGGGGGATTTTATAGGTGTTGAACAAGGCTGCTGTCAGGATTATAATCCCCTCTCTGCAGGTGTGACACATTCGCTCACTAATGGGACACAAAATACTACTAATGGACTGGGCTAAGTGCTCAGATATGCTGACATCACTGTGAGGGTTCAAACAGCATAATATATATATATATAGAAAAAACAAAACACACACACACACACACACATTGATGTGTTGGTATTGAATGCATCTGTGAGGTGGACAAAGAAAGACAACATAAATATGAAAGCTGATGTTCCTCCATCTATAATTTATTGTACTCTGCTTTTAGCAAACAAATAGCAGTTTAAATTGGTACAGACTGAAACATTATTGAAACAAGACGCTCATGTACTTGTTACATCAGCTGCAATGACTCACTGTCATTGCCCTTATGTCTTTTTCCTTTAGCATGGCAATAGATTCAAGTCAACGATGCAAGAAACCTCATTGATGACCAACGGCCACGAGTATGCATGTACACTGAATGAACAAAATGAAGTCTGTCATGTATAAATATCTTTTTTTTACAGATTTATAATCATGGAAGTAAAAAGACGGTTGAAACTTTAAACTCCCGAAAAGGAAAAAAACAAAAAAAAAAAACAACAAAAGGCTGAAGTTTCGCAAAAATATACGCTTTTTGTTTTTGCAGCAATGTGGAGGTTTGAGTTTGAAACTGAGAGTACTGCCATTATCACAGTATCTCAAAATGTCCCGTGAATCCTTCATCTGTGGATGAAAAAGATGCAGCTGCATCAAACAATTTGAGCTATTTTATTTCACTAAAACTTCCTGCTGTGTTTATTCGACATCTTACAAATGTATTTGTCACAACTAAAACAATAGTGCATTTGTGTGGGAAAGTGTTTGTACAATGACTCACTGATGACCCATACGTGGGACCACCACTGGTAAAAACAATACTGTTTCAAAAGTGTGACGATTATATCTAAATTCAACCTAGAGCAAACATCTGGCTTATTGTTAATAAAATGATGTCACTTGGTGACAACGCTTTCATGATTAGAACGCTTCCTAATCAATATGGCACTGCTTTGCACACATGCATGTGTAAAATGTATAAAAAATGTTTTTTTATTTTATTTTCCTCTCATAGTTTCTAAAAGCAGAAAAGTAGTGACTGCAGTGATACTGTAACGAACTCACGTAATAGTACATTATTTTCTGCCTGTTCCAATGTGGGCTAATTGCATTTTGCAGCGTCAGGCACCAATCCACTAAGTAATATTGCCACAGGCAAAAAAGAAAGTTGGTGAAGTTGAATGAAATTGCAACAGGCAGCGGCTGTTAAGTTATTCCCAGACATAAGTGAGGTAATTTGCAGCGTCTAAGAGGATAAAATGTGTCTGAAATGGGATTTTTTTTTTTTTTTTTTCTTTGAGCGGAAAGTAGATCATTAATGATATTCACTCACGTCAGACAAGATATTATTTTAGAAAAAAAAAAGTATATATTTTTTTGCTTTATTTATCAAACACACGTTACTCTTTCTAAATATAAGCCTCACGTAAACCAAAGGCATTGTGGTCAGAATGAGAGAAATTAACGAAGTGCTGCACATTAACACTCGTCGCTGCAGGTTAGCAAATCAAATGTGTACATGTTTAAGTATATAGATAATCGTGGAATAGGGTTTAATACTCCATCTTAAATACTAAAGCAAAAAAAAAAAAAGTTGGATATCTGCCACATAAAACTATCATTTAACATGATTAAAAACCTCAAGTAACCACTTTAAATTCTAGATTTTACACCGGAGGACTTAAAGAGCAAACATTCCTGAAAGAAGACAGACTCTCCTTTTTTCACACATGTTTTCAATTAATTGACACTATTTTACAACGTTTCCCTCGTCGTGAAGTGCAAAATGTAAAAAGAGCTCGCTGTAGAAAACAACATTCAGGGAAAAGAGTTGCATTTGTAAAGTTGACAGAAGAATACATGGCATCGTCGGATGTGCACTATTTAAAATTAGCGTAGTCTGAGAAAATGTCAACAAAGTCCTGGACCACTCTGTAGCAGAAGTCGTATTGCTCCTGGAAGGGAGACAAAAAAAGGAGTAGGGGGGGGGGGGTAAAGTGTCACTGTGCAGAAAATGTTTCAAAACAACACAGATGTCAATAAGCTGACAGCTTCTGCACAGCGGGTTTTTATAGGACTGTGTTTTCCACCTACCACAGTCTGAACCATGTGTGGTCTCTGCATACGTAAACTCTTGACTGTCTGAAAAACATCCAGGAGGCCTTCAGCTTTCACTCTCTCCAGGATGTTACTGAGGGCAATGAAGGTGCCGGTTCGTCCCGCACCGGCACTAAAAACACAAAGGACACCAACTCCCATCAATTATTATGTCACTTAATGCACAAAGACTGAACTCTCTGACATTTAGGATTCTCAGAAGTGTGAAAGAACCACAGACATTTTTAGAAATGCAAGTTTAGAAGGAGAGCAATCGTAACATTTTTTTTTTTCTTTTTTAAATTACTTAATAGTCAGTAATCTTTGCACATCTTTTTTTCTCCCCCCCATTTCACTTTAAAGAAGTTAACAAGAGGAAAGGTGACCTTTATGCGTAATGGCGCTAATAATGATCCTCACTTAAAGAGAGGCTAATCCAACTGCTAACACTAATCAGTGTGGAAGTTCAATGTTTGACTGAGTCAATGTTTACGAAGATGGTGGGATAGAGAAAGAAAGACAGGGAGAGATAGAGAGAGCGAGACAGGGAATGATTGTGAGAGCGATGTGCGATTCGGAGGAGGAGTGTAGAGAGAGACGTTGGGGATTGCAATGGGTTAGCCCCATTCCCCCGGGGGACGGAGAAAAAGCTTTAAAAAGCCCCTCTTAGACAAGTGGTGATGAAGGAATAGAGGAGAGTGATGACACCATTTCCTGTCGTTAGCTCATCTTATCAGATTAATCATAGTGGGAGTCAGAGGAGATTTCACTTTGAGAGGTTTTAATTGACTGTGAATCAGTGGATTGGATCAATCCCACAGGGGCATGCTGCTTTAGAATCACTTCACCTGAAGCTAGGTTCTGATCAAAGCTTTCACGGCTAAGTCTTTATAAGGGATCACATAAGTGGTTTAGGCAGAGAACACCAGGTCTACTGAGGAAAAAAAAAAATGGACAGTTTATTGTAACAGACATTGGTCGGAACACAAAAAAAAAGTGGATCCTTAAAAATGAACTTCTTTCCGGCATCCTTTCGGAGGGATTCAGGTAATAAATTGCAGGGGTGGGGGGGGCGGGGGGGGGGAGAGGAATGCATTAAAGAGCACGAGTGAAGGGATACATTATTTAATATCGTGTATGAAATTTCCATCTGATGGTGTGCGTCACGCTGCAGGATTGTCAAAGTGAAGTTCCTCACCTGCAGTGCACAATTATGGGACGGTTTCCAGACTGCTGCTGCTGCCTCTGCACAGCGGCGATGATGTCAATCATCCCTCTCCCCTCAGCTGGTATCCCGATCTCGGGCCATCCGTGGAAGTGGAAGTGTCGAACGTGTTGAGACTGCTTTTCCTAGTGAGTTGAGCGAGAATGACTTTTATTTAAAAAAAAGAAGCTCAACAGTGATTTTTGTTGTTATTCTGGTATAAAGGGGGAAAAAAAGAATGAAATATAGTCATTATAAATTCTTTGAAGGCTTAAACTTACTGGTCTGTAGGAAAGAATCATGTCTTTCAGAGTGAAGGTTTCACACTGTGTATCTGCAGTCAGCTCCACTGTATAATCTCCAAATGTTACACTGCCCTCTGATGGCCAATACTGGAAACACTTTTCCTGGTTGCAAAATTTCAGAAATATAATTAGGCTACATTTTGACTGATTTATATCCACTTTTTTCTGTCATTGTACTTTCAAAATGCATGAAAGAAAGACTCATAAAAGAAAAAACAATTAAAAACACACTCCCAAAACTGTAAGTGAGAACTGTGGAAGTGTTTTAAATGAAATAGCAGAAAGAAAAAACAGAAAAAACCCTGGTCAAATGTGCAACTCCACATTTCTGCCTGTACTTTTGCGAGAGCACCGTACTGTACCTGCTCCCTCTCTTTGAGTTCGGTGAGCATAACGATTGAATGACACCTCCACTCCCACACCATCCTCCAGAAGTCCTCCACTGTGTGAGACAGGGGGCCCTGGGTTGCGATAAAATAGTCCTTCTGCCTGTAGCCCTGGAGGGCAGATCATCCGGTAAACAAGACTTGAGTGTGCAGCAAACATAATATTTTGCATTGTTTGTAAAGGAAACAATGAGCTTTATATATACTTCTATGGGAAATCTATACAGGGGGGGTCATGGGGGAGTGCTTACATCAATAAAGGAGGCATTGATGTAGTCGGTGAACTCCTGTCCTCTTTTCACAGAGAGTATTACTCGGTTGAAATCATCTGCAAAGAGAAAAAAGGAAAATGAAACTTTCCACCAGTGATTCCTAATAAAATATAAGTTTGAAAGGGCTGATGGAAAAAAAAAAAAAAAAAAAAAAGAAAACTGCTAAGAAAAACTTCAGCTGTGTTATTAAGGCCAAACATAGTCTATATAAGTTTCCAGTGTGAAAACTTGTGGCCGGGCTTTCTTTTCAAGATACAAGTAAAGATGCGTGCCCCGTTTAAATGTCACTGATCACACACAGACATGTTCTGATTAGCCAGACGCCGTCTATAAACATCACCGGCGGCGTGATACTTTGATATTACGTGGATGTGATGTGTATTACGAAACAGTTGGTGGTATGTGAGTCGCCCTTACATGGAATGATCTGAAGCACACGGTTCTTCTTCATGTTGGCAGGGAGGTTACCGGTTCTCATGTTTTCCTTCATTATGCGAACATTGGTCAGCTTCTGAACATTCAAACAGTTAAAAAAAATAAATAAATAAAAATAAAAATAAAGTTTGTTTGCATCAGTGCAGTGGCAAAACAACGCCATTAAACATCGGTGCGATTCTTTACATCCGGCAATGCTTAAAAAGGGACATTATTTTAATAGCCGCAACAAGTAAAGCAGCAGCTGGACAAAAAAACATTTCTTGGAGGTAGAGGAGATCAGAAGAGGAAGAGGCATGGGGGAATAATTCCACTCAGTGTGTGGGGAACCGTGGAGGACTCTTTGCAGCAAAAATGAGAAATTTTCACAGAGCTACAGTAAATTCTACGTGGCAGATGGTGCTGCCTTATAAAGTTTTAGTTGATCCAAAGCATTGTTATTTATGTTACTACTGCCAAGAGCAGCACCCTGGGCAAGTTTTCCATGAAAATATACCCATGCAGGTTGCAGGGTGATTGGGACGATTCATTACTGACTGAAATGTTTAAGAGGGAGCTTCTTCCTCCGTACCCTGAACTCCTCCTCCAGGCCCAGCCTGTCGTGGGGAGCCCTGGTGTTGTGAAGCCTCTGCAGATGGCCCTCCAGAGAGCACACATCTAGCTCCGTGTCTCCATACAGATAGTACTCCAACAGAGCCTGGTAGATGAAGGAGTACTGCATCTGAGAGGGAAAGAGAGAGAGAGAAAGAGGAAGGCAAAGAGAGAAAAGACACAGAAGTAGTTTGCTTTAGTTTGCCAAACTATTTCCTACTATTTTCGTATCACAGACATGATTGTTTTCCATGTCCTTACTTGTTTATGCCGCGACTTAGAGCAGTGAGCTGAGCTGTCAGTACAAGGTACAACAGGTCGGAAGGGGTCAATACTTACATCTGTCTGGATGAGTTGACAGCGCTGCTCTCGTATTCTGCTCACAAAGCCAAAGACATCCAGCCTCTGTTCCATGTGCATCATGTCGATCATGCTGTCAATGACAATGAACGTCCCAGTCCTCCCAACCCCGGCACTGTGGAAGCACAAACAAGAAGAGAAGTGCAAGGTCTTCTCCGGAACAAACAGCCGAGTGCAGCTACAAAACAAAATGGGTGGAAGAGGAAGTCTGTGCAACATCGTATTTCTGCGTGCAAACGGCATTCTCGGGCAACACAGGTCCACGCGTTCGTCTAACACCACGCGCATGATTTATTCATATATGCCTCTTTTTTTTTTTGCATCATTCTCATGCCTCGCCACGCTGTATCCCCCGCGCTCTTAACAGAGACGCCAATTGTAAAGAGCCACGAGCATATGCAGAAGCGCTTCACCTCTGAAGCCGCCACACACCCTTAATAGATTTACAGGGGTCATTTCGGCAGACGGCACCTCGGGGAGCACAAAGCCGGGATTCCACAGCGGGGCGATGAAGCCTGTTCAGTGGGCCTCATTCAAGAACAACAGTTCTGCTCCCTGAGCACCTGTTGCAGCAGTTGCTACAATATCTCTTTAGTCTTTGGGTGATTGGGCAGAAAATCGCGCTTACACAAAGCAGGCGGTCAGAAAATAACAGGAGAATGGAAAGTTATGGTTACGCGCGCCTCTATTCATCGACAGGGCGCCGAGCTTCACGTTTTACCTACAATTAACAAAGTGTTTATGTCAACCTGAATCAGATCCCCACCTATTCTTGCGGCTTCTTTCGTCAGCACACATTTTTACCTGCAGTGCACAACAACGGGTCCAGCGTACGACGGATTGACAGCCTTGACCTTCTTGAGGAATTTCAGCATGCCGATGGGCGTGAATGGCACCCCGAAGTCTGGCCAGCTGGTGAAGTGGAGCTGGGTGACTAAACGGGGGGCTCGGGGGCCGTCGCTGCCTTGCTGTGAAGCAATAACATTTACATATTTGGGTATGAATATTGTTGTGGAGACAAAAAAAAAAACGCAAAAAAAGCTAAAAGGAAAATGAAATAAAATAAAATCGGTCACATTGGGTGACAAAAAAAAATAAATACACATTTCATCCAATAAAGCCACACATTCACATTTATGGGCAATTCCGGTTCAGCGATTAACTATGTATGTTTAGAATCCATGCATGCACTTGCAGAACATGCAAACTCCCGAGTATATTCTCGCTGCGCGGTGACAGTTCTAACCACTACACCAACGTGGGGCGCGAACTACACTTAATTAAATTATTTTCTCTCTCTTTTTTTTTTTTTTGGTGCGTGTGTCGTTTTGCTTTTTTTTTCTTTTTTTTTTTTGAGAGGGGGGGGGGGGGGGGGGACAGAATGTAATTATCAAACACTGGCTTGCCTTTGCCTCGCTCTCACATCTCGCCGAGACTCGAGGGAGCATAATTTCATTCTCTTGAACACTTGGTTACTCTGTGTTCAGAGAGCCGAACGTGAAAAGCACCCAGTCTGTAAGCTTGTACTGAGGAGCTCCGCCGCAGTCACAGTTTGTAGAGTCAGAGAGGATGTGTGTGCTCGTCTGGCTTCAGATGGAGACGGAACAAAGTGAATTTTGCAACTGAAGGCTTCACAGTACACTGAGCCGGCGTCCAAGTTGGCAGCCAAAAAGACGAGGAAGGAAACACAGATACAGTATGTGCATGAATTTCTGAAGGCAGAAATGATGAAAACCGGGAGTGCACTTTAAAAACGGGCCGTATCATGTTTTAAATACACCTACATATTGATAATTCATGCCACATCTATTATCCACATTCTTTAATACCCTTTAATGTGTTTTCGGAGGGCTTTACTTATTTATTTATCTATTATATTTTGGTCTCCTATTACAGTTCACAAAAAAAGAAATCTTGTAATTTCCCCACTGGGAGCATTAGTTTTTACACCGTCTCCACACAGCTTTCTTTTGTGTTGAATTTTTAATAAGAATCTTGTAATTATGAGAATAGATTTTTATATATTTTTTTTACAGCTCTAAAGAACTATATTAAGACCACTGACAAAACGGCGCTATTTTGTTCCAGCACGGGTACACATGGAAATAAAAGCAAGCATTTGTCTTAATGTTGGGTCGGTTGTTCTGGATGAATGTCTTCTTGTTGCCGGACAGTGTAATTACATGTTTGCGTGGCGTGCGTAAGTGGAGTCGGGCCGCTTGCAGCGCGAACGAGACGCAGTTACACTCAATTCAATGGTAACGACGACTTCAAATAATGATTTGCTTTACTTACATATTGAACACAGAATTTCCTTATGGTGTAATCCACCAGGACGGTGAAATCCTCCATGGCCACTCGGACATTCCCGTACATCCAGCAGCCTTTTTCCGGCCAATACTGACAACATTTTTCCTGGTGGGATGTTACCGGGTAAAAAAAAGTTAATACTTCGCACACTGAGGGGCGGGAAAAAAAAATAAAAAATTGTGCAATGTATCTGAAATACTGTCTTTATATCACTTTGTATTATCCTTGTGTGGCGCGGCCTCTGTCGAGTGTATTTGGTGTAAAAATGTGTGTGCTGATGTGTGTCTCTCAGTCGGAGTCAAAGGCAATCAGAGTGACTTTGTGCGACTCTGTCAGTCAATAAGATCTTCACAGTGACGTTTCAACTCATTAACCAGATACTCAGACTAATTATCATGAAGCCTCTTAGGATCTTATCAACAATTATTTCGTCATTGATCTCCATTGCCTCTATTCTAGCCCATCAAACCTGCTGTTGAGCACTCAATTGATCATCCCTCTGAGGAGGAATTTTCTTGCAGTGCTAAATAATCTGCAGGGCGGCTCTTTGCATGGATTCTCAGCCGGCGGGAAAAAAAAAAAGGGGGGGGGGGTGGGGGTTGGGTCAAATAAATTATGCTCATGACCTTGGGTCATGAGAATACAAAGCGGTTTTTGCTAATTGCGCCGTGGGGCCATATAGATTGCATAGGTTCATTCTCGAATACTGGAGCAATAGAAAGTTACTGCACAGAGGATGCTCACCTCCTTCCTCTCTTTCAGATTGGTTAGCATTACTATAGTTGTTGTTTTCTGTTCCCAAATCATTCTCCAGAAATCAGCCACCGTCTCAGGCTTTGGGCCTGAAACAGAATTATTAATGATGTGTTAAAACCGGATGCACATGATCAAAAATTCATCTACTTGCTTATGTGAAATTTATGTGAAATATGTTTTTTTTTTTTTTTTACCTTGAGCTGCAATAAACTTGCTCTTCCCTTTAAAACCCTGAGTGGAGAAAGACAAAAAAAAGTATTGATTTGAATTTTCCGAGACAACAATCATCCCTGTTTAAATGCTTGCTTGTACTTTTCACGCACGTCTATGTAAGATGCATTTATGTAGTCTGAGCACAGATGTCCATCGAGATGACTCAACACCACCCTCGAATGATCGTCTGCGAGAGAGAGAGAGAGAGAGAGAGAGAGAAATTAATGGCATTAAGTTCAGTAAAATAATAATTTCAGTCCACATCTTTCCATATTATTCAGTTATTGATAAAACAGTGAGTCAGACAGTTGTATTAATATTGTCTGGGGCAGAATTTATAGATTCTCACTCACATGGTAAAATGTTTGGGTATCTGTTTTTCTCTCTGTTGTGCTCTCTGCTCGCCTCTTCAAAGGACCCATGATGGTAGTAACACGGCAGCGACTATAAAGAGAGCATCCAATCCTCATGAGAGGAAAAAATAAAGCCGTGGCTACAAAGCCCTCCAACATAACATTTTATGACTGTTTTCGGTGCTTGTTGTACGGATGCAGGACAAAGATCTCCATCCGCACCAAATAAACTCATGCCTACATTGAACTCTTCTCTGAAGAGCTTGCCGTCGTCCGCCGAGCGTATCCGGTACTCCTCCTCCAGCGAGTCCAGCGGGATGGGGAAGTACCTCTTGGACGGCGAGGGAGATCTGGGGAGTAGGACCACTGTCTGCTCTCCTGTGTTTAAAAGGAATATATGGTGGTCAGACTGCTAACGTCTCCCAGTAGAGAACATTACAGCCTCGCACAGCACCTGCAAAAACAAGCCTGATGGCTATTAAGATTTCCTACTTCTGTGGATACATGACAGATATGATTTCTGGAGCCATAAACATGGCGCTGCCGCATGAAATTGTCTTAACTCAAGATTTTGGCCTTTCCATTTATTTATTTATTTTCTTTCGACTTGAAGTGAAAGTTTATATGGCTCCCTACGTGCTAGGAAAGCTAAGACCTTTCCAAAAACCTCTGCAGCGACTTTGGACCTCAGATCATGAAACTTTACTCGTCCATGAAGAGTTTGAAATTTACAAATCAAATAAAAAAAAAGGAATAAAACACAAAAGACCACATTATATTTTCATACACTTGTGCTCATATTGAGTGCAGCACAACAGTACCTTGTTCTTCCAAGAAGCCATTGGGAATCTTTTTATCCACCGAGGTAACCAGAGCCTTTCTGTGGTTTTTGAACCTGCAGAGTACAAAAAAAACAACAAAAAAACAAAAAAAGAAGAAAATAAAAAAATTAACCCAGCTGGAGCTTTAGAGCAAAGCCGTTAATCACTTGAGGCGCGTGAGTAAACAACAAATATCAAAACCAATAAGAACCATCTCAAAGAGGAGAAGCTGTTCCTCCTCATGCTGTGGTCAGGAAAAGCAGGATGGGGCAGTGAATGAGAGTCTGTGGCCTGACCTGACCTTTTTGTTTGTCGTCTTACTTAAAGTGCAGCTGTTTACCCATAAGCCACTGCTCACCGCCTGTTTTCAACCCCCCATATCCCACAACCCGCCCTTCTTGCCAGGCCTGGCACATTCACTCACATTTGCGGGAAAAGAAGAATAAGGAGGCTAAATGGTGACGAGCAGGACTGCAGGTTGCTTTTGCTCACCTCAGACAGTAGATGGTCAGCAGGACGACGATGATAAGAAGCAGCGATATGACCAGGGTGGAGGGCAGCACATGAGCACCCTGATGGGTGGGATTTTCTGGAGAAAGACACAGAAAACAGCGCTGACTTTAGTCTGAAATACAACAAAAATAATGAAAGGATCAATATTTCCTTTTCCTTTCTTTGCGCTGACAGGATATTTAGCGAATTTCAGCAGGGCGACAGTCTTATTTCCCACTGATTTGATGCACATTCCATCACCTGAAATTAAGCACCAAATTGTGATGAGAACTCAAGTAACATTCTGGGGTATTTTTTACCTTATAGACATTAAGCAATATTAGATATAAAGATATTATAAGGTGTCTCTCCTTTTAGTTTAAATCTAATGCGCTCACTTTGATTTACACGATGATGTCCCCTTTCCACGTCAAAACTGATTTCAGTTGTCCTGCATTTAATGCAGGACAAATGTAAACTGATGAATATTGTATAAAGGGAAGCAAAGAGGAAAACATGGCCGACGAGAGAAGTTATCCAATTAATGTGATGGCTGGAGGAACAAGTGACACAATTGGAAATTAACCAGAAGACACTGATTGACACATTTACCATTCATGGCCTTATTTAATAAGACATATGTGTATAATAAACTCAAACAGGAATGATGTCAATCCACGGGTGTGTTGTGCTGGCAGTGTGGGTTCAGACTGAACCTGTCCAATCTTGTAAATCCAGCTTTAAGTCCCTCCTCAGTCCATTCAGACAAAGGTCAGTTTAATTAGCAAACACAGCAAAATCTGGGGCTCTTGGAAATGACTAACTCTGAAGCTCAGCTGAAGTTCTCCAGTGACTCTTTACTGCCACCTGATGGCTGCATTTTTCATCCTGCACCTTTTCATCATGTTTAAAATCTTTCAAAACACTATTGTCTCATAAAAATATTCTTGGAATATTTCAAAGTTGCACTTTTTGAAAAAAACTAAATCAATACTTTTTTTTCTTGTCAAGAATGTGCAACCCTGTGTAATGCCAGGCAATAACACCATCACCATTTGTTTTCTGACAGAATTTTTGTTAACCCTCCTTCAAAGTCTGATCGTCTATATCACAGCATAATTGCTTTTATCATTTCAAACATTTACCTGCAGTTTGGTTCTCATGAGCTGAACTGTTCACAGCGATGGAGATCCCAATCAAAAACAACACCATTGTCACTGCGGATGGAAGAAAACAAGTCACTTTCAACAGGAGGAAAAAAAAAACTGAACAAAACCAGCGCAGTTCCACACAAAATCCACTGGAAGGCGCCAAACCAATATGAAACACATCTGCTGCAGCGTGGTGCAGCACAGAGGGCCAGAAAGGAGAGCTGTGTCTTTGATGAGGCTTCTAAAGAGTGATGCCTGTGTGTCTCTCTGCTGAGCAGTTAAACCCCTTGTGGGAAATCTGCTCGCAGTCTTGTCCTGTCAGGGCGACTTAAAAGAGCAGCATCAAATAACCTAATATTCAGACATCAAACCAGAACGGAGGCTTTAACCCACAGGTGACAGTAACCATATACGCTGCGGACCTGGCGGATTTTGGAGGTGGAGTCGAGCTCAAGTAGTATTTGTCAGAAGCCGTCTCATTTTGCGGCGTTGTCTTTGATGTACAGTGCCGAGCAGCTGGTGCAAAAACAGGCTGCTCATGACAATAAGACAGTGGCTGGTTTGTATTGTAGCAGGGATATTAAATACACCAAACCAAATCCGAAGATATTTCTTGGGGTAAGCTGTGATATTGTGGAAAAGAAAATCGCATATGTACGTGTGTCAGCGACCTCATTATCAGGTACACACGAGCCTGTTGTAATTATACTACCAATAACACCAAGTTATGACTTGAGATTGTCAGAAAGGCTTTTATTCATAAGGCTGTGAACGGCGTTAAGCTGGAGAGCATCAAATTAAGATGTCCTGCTCATGAAAACAAATTAGCCATGACACTGTGACCATCTCCGTAATATTGTATATGCCCTTGTTTTTGCCCGACTAGACCAAGATGTTAGCAGCAGATATGATGCAAGCTGAGACCATCATTGACCATCTGACCCCCGGTTCTCGACACATTAAAATAGGTCCCTGCCAAACGTAATCAAATCCTTACAATCGTTCACGTTACCAACGTCAGGGACAAAGTGCTCCCTCGCACCCACTCTCAGGGGTTATAAAGTTTTGGGTGATAGGTGTATGTTTACAGGAATGGCTTAAATGTATGTATAATTATATGTAAGGGGTTTAGAGCAGCGCTGGATCACATTCAATTGTAAAAGAGGAAATGATGAAGTGGCTGGTGGTTTCTCGGTTACACGCTTGACTTTATGAATATTGGTAGTTTTCGTGTTTTGCTGCCGCCAACTTTTTCCTCACTCTGTCACGTCTGTGTGTTTCCCTCCGTCTACAACCAGGCATCTTTTCATTCCAGATAAATTCTCACTCTCCCCTTCCGCTTTGTTGCTGGAAGCTATTAGTGATGTATTTGGGGCAGAGCACTACGAGTGTCTTTACAGAAGGAAGAGGAACCTGTCAAGTTCCTCCCAAACTACGCCGGAGTCAAATCGATTTTGACACGTTATCCTTGTGTCTTTTTTATCTCCAAAGAGCGGCAGCCAATCCCTCCAAACTCGCATCCATTTCCTTTTCCCCCTTTCTCCACCAAACGAGAGAGTCGGAAATCACAGGACAGATCGGCCAAATCTGCCTAAATGGCTTTGATGGAATAAATGAGAGACGCAAGAATTGAGTGTCCTAATTTATCCTCTGTTCCAAGTCCCCTTCTCGTTATGGAGGCCACAAGGCTGAGCGGAATATTTCACCGTGTCAATTTAGTTCTTCCAGAAATGGGTCATCTAGGGGCCTAATTTGAGATGTTTGAGAGAATTTCTCGCACATAACCCTGGAGGGGGTTTCATATAACTGCATCTTCCCGTGAAAAAAACCGAGCCACATAATGATGCTCGAACAATGTTCTCATAACGAAAGTCACGTCAAAACTTATAAAGTAATATTGGACAACAAATTAGGGGCCCTGGGTTTTGCCACATTATACAATCTGTCTCATGCAATAATACAGTGACATGCATTAATAAGAGAGAAATGACGGCACACTGGAGCTGCGGAGTCGCAAGTGCGCAGGCTCGGCTCTCATCACGCGTACGCATGCCTGCACATACGTCCCGCAGCCAAAGGCTATGTGTTGCATATGTGCCACACTGTGTCGGACGAGCCAATTCTCTCTCCGGTGTTAACAAGCCGACAGAGCCGGCACCTGTTCCCCGCTCACCCCCACTGCGTGAATCACATTCACTCACGCAGTCGCGTCCTACAGCTCTATGCTGCGAGGCATGCTGTGCAGACGGGTCACCGCACAGGCCACCGCGTATCTGTCATCTTTTGGCAGCTCCTGTCCATACAGCGTATATACACGCCGGAAGAGGAGGGGTGGAATTCAAATGTCAAGAAGCGCCGTCGCCTCAAATGACTCGGAGGAATAAATAAACGATAACCCGGATATTAGACTGAATGTTTTCCCCCCGTCTCCAGGAGAAATGTGAAGAGGCAGAAGAAAAATATGAGCGAGGAAGTGAGTGTAGAGAATAAAGACGAGACCGACATATGTTATGGACTCTTTTATAACAACAGGTAAATGCAGAAAAAGTTTTTTTGCTTCGGCTGCATCTGCAGCCTTCCTCAGAGCGTCATCTGACGTGTCGTTAAAAAAAAAAAAAAAAGAGTCCAAAACATATGAACACAAATCAACTAATTGCTATTGCATCTGAAGGTAGAATACTGCTATAATAATAATAATACTTCCTCCTTATGGATACTGTCATGACTCATGACGGATTTAATATCATGGTTTATGCACCATGCTAGATGCTATTTATAATTCTTTAATTAGCATATGACATCCTCTAACCCTCATAGGACGGATGATTTGACCTATTTTAAACAACTGGGCCTGACTCTTCTTTCCGGTATTGCGTCATTCATTCCAGATCCCTGCTTGATTTTATCTTAATGAAACACAACAGAGTGATTACCTCAACCTCCACCACCTGCCGACACAAATGCTCCCGGAGAATTAAATTATGCTGCATCATTTGTGTTGGGAGCGCGGCAGCGGATCATCTCACCCATGCATGATGTAATGTTGCGATTCAGAAGAAGCGACTCCCCGGTTAAACCTTAAGGGTTCATGTTTGTGAGAACCGGGGTGCATAATTTAAAAGAGACCTGACTCGCGACCGCAGAAACGGACTCCATGATAGTTCATGGTAGTATCAACATGTTGTGGAACGCTTGAGGCTCATTTTAAGAGCTGCTCTGGTGCGTAATAGGAGACAGAAATAAAAGAGAAATGACACATGGAAACACCCAAAAAGCACAAACGGTGAGTTTCAAACCAGCTTGTAGATGAGGATGTACTGTAGCATCACCCATTTAAAGCAACAAGCTGAACAAAAGTGAACGCTGCTCCTTTCACTGTCTTCACCGGTTCAAACCTCACAGATGTGACCAGACAAGCAACCACGGAATTATGAATATTTTAGACGAAGCATATGCATCGCGGCTCACTGCTGACCTCCGTTAAACAAGTCGCATCAATAATTGAGTATTTCCATACCTCACTGGAAAGACTAATTGATATGCAGCTAGAACACAAGTAAGCAAACAAAAGGGCCTCACTCCTCCTGCGCACTCTTTGAAAACTGACTTGACTTGCTAATTTCGCCTCTTCTACTCTCACATCAACCATCTCCATGTCCTCCTTCACTACAGCCACGGAGCTCTGAGCACTTCTTTTACTCCTCCAACATCCTGAATGGAGTATATTCAACTATTTTTACTCAGAACAGGTGCAAACTATAATCAACGTGCTTCATCTAGCAGTATCCGTGAACTGCTTACCCTTTGGTAGCCCTCAAATACACACAAGTACACAGGTGAACATTTTTATAAATATGTCATAGTGGCTGAAGGTTGTTAGAAATTCTACTAGGAAACTTCTACGTTCATATTTTTCCCAACTTTCTTCCCTATCTGACGTCCCACATTTCAACACATTAAACCTAAGCTTTTGGTACAGACTTTATTTTTACAGTTAATGTAAAGTTAAATGTGCCGCTGTGCTTCTCTCTCATGTCCTTTAAGGATATGTACTCCCTCTGTCCACTGAAATTACTCATTTTCACACTTACATTTGCATGTAATCCAAACATATCATTGCATGGCTGGAGGGGAGGGAAAAAAAACCCACGGAAAAACCACAGCAAAATGTTTGTCCCTTTATTGAGGTGTCGCAATGAGGTGCCAATGGGAACCATCTGGCACTCGTTATGGTTTTTATAGGTCGTCTTAAAAACCTGCAAATTAGGGACAAACTGTATTTGCAAAACACCAATTATCCTGCCAATTATCTATGATTGATACTGATGTTTTTTTTTATGGCACAAGCACTAACCTTACGTATTGCCCTATATTTTTTATGTAATTTGTGTACTTTGTTGATGTGTCATTTCCTTCGAAAATCCAACTCAGTCCCAAATCCGCTCTAATGAGGTGTGCTTTCACATTTGCAAACCATCCAATGTCTACAGCACGTTTAGGGTTTTGATGTCTGCTGAACCCTTGTCGTTACAGGAGGGACTGCATAAAACAAGCTCAGAAAAGTAAAAAAAAAAATAAACTACTTAGAAAAGTACTGACATTCATCTAGATATAAATAATAAATGAGTTAAAATGTCATTAGCCAGTACACCGACCAACCCGCCATTAGTGTGTGGATGAGTGAACGTGACTAAAAGTGTAAAGCAGTGAAGTGGTGAAAATGCACCATATAATTGAAGTCAATTTTACAATTTTACAATTCAGATATTCGGGTATTTTATACCAAACACAAATGTGACAGGGTTGGATGTGTGGTGTAGTGTTTAGCAATCACAGATCAAGGAATCCCCAGCTTAAGGTCTAGTTGAAGGTCTTTTTGTGAAAACTTTGCATATTCTCCCTTTGCATATTTCCTCCAGGTAATCTGGTTTTCCTCCCACAGTTCAACTCGCAGGTGTGAATGTCTCAGTGTGGAGAACTGCCCAGACTGTACTTCGATCCCCTCGCCAATAGTCAACTGGGATCGGCTCCAGCACCCCACAACTCAGAATCGGAAAATTGGAAAAATTGGTATGCGGGTGTGGATTGATGAACAGACATATGTCACACGAGTCTGTGAATTCATCCTATGGTGATTATGATCGAAATAAACACGGACAGAAGACGTCTTCAAAAACATTAAATGGACTTTACTTAAAGGAATCATATTATGTAATATTCACTTTCTAATGTTTTTTCAATAGTAATGTGAATCTCCATAAATGGGAATGACGCCCCAGAAGTGAAGAAAGTCAGTCTCTCACTGGCTTCTTTCAATTTCTAAAAAGTGTGTGCTCCAACGAGCGAATCAGATATGAAACCCTATATAGTATAGAGCCTCCCACAGCTCTGCTCTGGCACATGGCGCCACCAGAGGAAGCACTTCCTCCTCTTGCCAAGATGTGTGGGCGGAGCCAGTAGAGCACACACAGACACAGCAGATTCTGATATTCTCATATGATCCAATATTGAAATGGCTGAAAATCAAGGAAAAGCTGGATTTGGGGCAATAAACTGTAATTACAAGGTTTCTGGACCAACAGGACCCATGTGAAAGTGTTGAGAAGCTGTGTAATATGACCATTTTAAAAAGTGCATTTTGAGCACTTCAGCAGCCTCAAAGCTCTTTTCACAATCTGACACACACACACACACACACACACACACACACACACACACACACAAACGAACACACCCTCACGCGCACGTACATGCAGGCAAGCAGAGACCCAAACAAAGGTGCTGAGCCATTACTAGTAGCAACATGAGGCTCTTCATCTTGTTCAAGGACACACTTCAAACAATCAATAAAGGGGCTCAAACCACCAATCTTGAGATCTAAAGTCCGTCTGCTTCACCACTTGAAATACAACCATTGTGCACTAATCCCTCACCATTCCAAGTCAATGAATCGTATTCCAACCACAGCAAATGTTGGATATTGTGTAAAATGCATCTCCACAGGCCGGAAGTTGTGAAAGCTGAAGATGAAACGCTTGGCTGATTTGAAAAATGCATCTCGCTTTAAATTATTCAGCATGCTCCATCAGTGACACTGTGGAGAAGACATCAGTGGATCAGTATTTTCTTGTTGCAGAGGCTATGCTTATTGGACTGTGATTTCCAATCTTGAACCAGATGAGCCTTTCAAAATGGTAAAAGGTAAAAAAAGAAAATAAAGAGAGAGTTGTCATAAACAAACAAAGTCTGTCACGAAGATAACTCTATCCCAATCATGTCTCAGTTTCCTCACAGGTCAATATGACCTGAAAAAAACAGATTCCTATTCTGTGCCTGGCACAAAATAAATGGCTTGTCTAATACGGAAAAAGATAAAGGAGTTTCTGGGTTCCAGGGAACGCAGCAACAAAGAAAGCACAGAAAAGACCAGAAACAGCCACCACTTCTACTGTCGAGGGCCAACACAAAAAGGTGGAAAGAGAATAGAAACACGTGTCACTAAAGTGTGGCAGCAGCAAGGTAAGGGGAGATGAGAGGAGAGATCAGAGCAGAAGAGAGGGGAGACGGGAGAGGAACCGGAGGAGATGAATGTCTAGATTCTGGGTTCAGAGATAACAACCATAATGGAAGACTTCCTTAGTACACAGAGGTAGTATAAAGGATGACGCTTCACTGTCTGGTGAGCCGACGCTACATCTTCAGATGCATCTTCTTGTATTTCGGTACTTGAGAAAAGCTTTGCAACAAGCCAGTCTTTCAAAATACACCTGTCTGAGATGTACTAAACATCACACTGCGGCACCTCTTATCAAAATGACTTTTAACCTTACACTGGGATTACTATAGTATCTCTACCTCATCTTTCGGATCATGTTTAAATGTGCCCACACATAACTGTGGCCCCAAAAAAAAAAAAAAATCAATTTGCAGAATTATGTGTAATCCAATTAGTCTCATCGACAAAGACGACACTGCTATTATTGGATTATTTCCTATTATGGGATTGAATTCCCATTGATTGGAGGGGAATTGACTTGGTCTGAGGTCAGATGGATTAACAAAAGACTTACACTTCCAAGCGAAGCTGCTGCGATCTGCTATCAGTTGACCCGTCAGTCCATAACAACCACGTGATCCCAGTTCCTTCCTCGGTTGGGTTTATTGGGGCTTTCCGCTCGCAGCCATTCTCCCACTCACATCCTCAGAGACGTTGATAATAGTGAAGATGACTGAGGTCAGCGGCCCGGAGTTGTCTTGGGACGTGTCAGAGCTTCAAATTGGGGTCAAGGCACAGGAGATAATAGAAGACCTGGAAGATTGAGCAAAAGACAACAGCTACAGCTGGAGGAGAGGCAGTACTAAAAGCTATTTTATGCGGTTAATTACAATGTCGAGCAATAACAAAGACAGAAATTCTGTGAGTCGCTTGACTGGAGTTGAAGAAAAAAAAAAAAAAAAACCCTAAACAAAACAAACAAAAAAAAAATGCATGATTACCCAACAATAGAGAAGTGGGCTGGGTCGGGGTTTGCATCTGTGCAATTTGTCAGAGAAAATGACTATGTACAACATTTAAGTAACTGCTTGTGTGCAGCTGTGCAGCCGTTTGTACAGTACATACCCAGCGCTTATTTAGTGCTCTCACTATGCAATAATCTTCTCTGTAACAAGCCCAATTGTACACAAACAGTGCTGTTCACTCACCATATATGTATGTCTCCCTGAATGTACTTATAAAAAAAAAAAAAACCCACATAAACTATGCAGGAATTATTTCTTCACTGTTTGCACAAAGACACGATTGTGACGCTGCTGTCGTCTTGCTGAGAAAAAATTAATAAATTAAAAAAATTCCAGCCCCTCTGCCCACTCAGTCCTACTTTCTAAAGTCCCGCTGCCCACAGGTGTGAGCCACAACGACTAATGTAATCCATCTGAGCGGATGTACAGAAATGAAAGAAAGATTTAGGGTGACAAGCAAAATCTGTCTCTCACATTAGTGCTTGAGTCCCTAATTTCTCAGATTCTAATACATCCCAGATGCAATGCGTGATACAGCAAACGCGGTATGCTCTCTAGGACATTTTATTCTCAATATGGAAGGAGTGAATGCAGAAAGGTCGAGAAAAGGATCGTCACTGCACAGCAAGCCTTTTGACCCAGCACGGAAACATAAACCTTGTTACTGAATCTGTCATTCAAAGATGAATCAGAGCAGAACGAGGCAGAATTTCCAATATTAGCACTGTTCCTTGGATCCGAGCATATATTAGCTCCCATAAGCAATCTTATACATGGCAGATTCTGCTTTAAATACCAAAGTTGATGCGCAGAGGACTGAAGAAAAGTTCAGTCTCCAAGCAGCGGTAAAAAGATATCAATTATGGATAAAACAGGTAATGTGCTATACTGAAGTAATAATACGCTTCGAAGAACTAGGCTGGGCTTTTTGCAATGTTAATATATCATTATGGATGTTAAAAAGGCTGAGCTAAAATGCTAATAGGTATGAAAAATGTATAAAATGTGCTTAGTTATTCATACTGTATTTCACTTGGCTAAAAGTCTCCTGGGACACTCTTATGAAACCGTCTTTACACACTGGGTATTTTCTCACTTCTCAGCCCTGCACATTCAGGATGGAGAAAAAACAAAACAAACCGAGACGCGTTCGTGGTTGTACGATTATTACAGGCATAAGCTCTTCCTTTCCTGTGCCGCTCTGCCCATTGACTAACGGGGGAAACATGCAGGTCATTAAAGTTTTATGTGAGTGCAGTCATCACCCAGCGCTCTGTGGTTCAATCATTAATTCATACCAAAACAGGCAACACTGAGCACAGCAAGCTAAGCTCGGCTAGGATGTAAATACTCTGTTTTATCGTATTACTTTTATTGTGATTCGCGCAGTCAAAATATTTCCGCGCACAAATGTGATGAGCGGCAATTCAGACACTCGGCATAGTCCAATTCATAGTATTCAAATGGCAGCTTTGTAGCTCGCAAATCCAATATTTATAGCCTTCATTCTCAAGGCTCACATTTCCCGAAGTTATGAATCCATGGTTTTACACATAATAGGATCAACTCTGTCCTCAGAGAGCACAGATGCATGCAGTAAACTTCATTCACGGTGCTCAACGGATAACACAAGTTGGGATTGTTTTCTGTCACTCAGGTTGGAAGATTTGATTTCACATGGCTGAGACAATGGGAAGCGTCTCAATGTGTGTAAATTGGATTCCTATACACCGAGGTTTCCCCACTGAGAGATTGGCCCAGACGACAGGATAAATGCTGCATAGAACAAAGAGAAATGACTGGGAAAACAACAGGATAATTGTATCTTTTATAAAAATAAAAAAATAAAATTACAAAAATAAATTGCATGTCTGCCTTTGTGGTCTTTCGAAGATCAGCCAGTTTTTTAGGCATAATACACTTTGCGCTCACAGAAATCCCACACCTTAACTGACTGATGCGCCAAACGTTTCGGAAGTACCACAGTCTTAAACACCCCTGCCGAGGGAAATAGCTGAGAAATATCGGTTTTACACACCCGAATCAGGGGATGAGCACAGTAATCTCCAGCCTCCAGTTTGAGGATTCAGAAAATGACACTTCTGGGGCATATTATAGGTGAAACCAGGGACGAGAGATGATAATCACTGCAATTACAGCTTCGCTACTCAATCTACTGTGGCTAAGCCAAGGGTAACAAGTTAGTTTCTTTTTCTGGAACACGCTTTAAACTGTCAGAACTGTAAAATGAGCAGAAACAGCACAAACCAGCTGTCTGAGGAAAGCATATGCTCTGATGTATAGACTGTTAGATGTGACATTTGGAGCATAATTATAGCTTCAGTTTGGCCCAAGGAGCTGCTGTACCAAATAATACAACCTGGTTTAGATGCGCTTTGTACAGAATATATCCTCTCTAAATGTTGCCTGGAACAACCTTTTGTTTTTTAAGTGCATCCGATCTCATTAAAGCGAACACACTGACGAAGTGGCAACACAAGCACTTCCTCCTCTCGCAGTAGTTGCACCACAAGTCATGGTTTACTTATGAAACAGTGACCCAGCATGACAAGCTGCTCCACTTGAAACAGACCCAGAAGATTAATGAAATTAGATAAATGAAAAACCAGCCGAGGGCCAAGAGTGAAACACAAGCAAGTGAAGCTTTGTTTCCACTTTAGCTGCAACGCTTGAGCTGGGCACAATATACAGATATGCATGTCAATAAAAGCAGAGCAAAGGAGGATTTGAAAAAAGAATTATAGTCACACATAATAGTCGAGACTGCAGAGGGCAATAGTTAAAAAAAAAAAGTTAAACTGCTTCCTGAGGTTATGAGGTCTGTTTCATCTCTTTGTTTTCCAAAATAATTCCCATTGCTAAGAGCACACATCCAGTCCACAGATATAATCCTCACCATCCGCTTATTGCAGTAGCAACGTTACAGACAACAGACGGGCAAAAAATTCAGACGGTCCAGATCTGAGAATTATGAGGGGCAATTATCCCAGCACCTAATAAAAGGGGTTATTTAAGGCTAAATGAAGCTCTGGTCAACATGATGAAAATATATTTGGATGAAGAATCCTGTTTTCCCACAATGCACAAATCCTCTTTTGCTTCAGTATATTTCCACATCAAAAAAAGCATAAACTGTAATGTTTGAGAAGAGAAAATCAATAAAAACAAAGCTTTTAACACTCAGAACTGAGGAAACTGAGAGATGTGGTCTGAAATATTACAAAACTCTGGCATGAAGACAAAAAAAAAAAAAACCCTCCAGCAGATTCTCACTTTGAAATAAGGATACAGAAGATACAGCACTATGAGACTCACACTGTATTGTTTTTTTAAGGTAGTGCATTAAAGATCAGAAAATGAATCTGTACAAAATCAACTTGTCTTTTGAGTGTTTCTGCAAACACAAATTCATAACAGTTTTTACTGCTTCAACTGTCTCAAATAGCTTATATAGTGTTAGACTCATTCACACATTCACTTACACACCAATGACAGGGGCTGCCATGTGTTCAGTGTGTTGCCTGGGGACAGTCTGACATATGGACAATGCAAAAAAAAACCAAAAAAAAAAAAACGGTTCAGACTACCAACTCGTCAACCTCCCAACTGAGTCACAGTCATGGAATTTCTCACACTCTCTCACATTCACACCTATGAGCAATTTGAACTCACCTTTTTGACCTTAAACACGTTTTTAGACTGTGAGAATCGACCCAGGACTTCTCTACTGTGCAGCACAATTTACATTAATGTTAAGGAGTTCCTGGTTCTTATGATCACCCATGATAATAAACTCATTGTCCTCAGGGTTGTGGCTTGTGTAGTCCCAAAAAAAAAAAAACTCAAGACAGCATTTGTACCCTGAAAATCACATATGTAATGTCAATCAGAAAATGTACGCAATCTAATTGTTTTTCTTTCGTTGTGAATGTTTACTTAATGCAGTGTATGGAGTTGAGCTTATTTTGACCCATCTTCACTGTGTTGCCCATCAGGGATAATAAAGATTTGATTCAGAACGCAGATTTCTTACCAAAGCGCGAACCTCTAAGTGTGCATTTACTGAGTTTAAAGGTGAGGCTGTGTGGTTAGTGTGTGGATGACAACATCCTGATTTGATTCATTATTACCAAACACAACATGCGGAGAGAATGAATGCACCCACTCCTGATCTGAGACTTCAGGCTCAATCTTTCTGCTATTTTCTAGTTTGAGCAGGACAAATCGATTAATTAAAAAAACATGCAATTATTTTTTGGCATTGAACCACTGACTCTCGGAACTGTTTATCCGCACAACCCCAGGTGTCGAAAAAGCTCTGGCTTCACTTTCTTTGTGTTCAACAGAAGGTGATGACACACGAAGCCTTGGATTTTATGGCCATCATATGAGACACGAAATATGGTACTCTGAATGATGCCAAAAAAAAAAAGCTAACTCAGAAGATTTTAAAACAGTCAATAACCAGGTCTCACCTTCGGATATTCAAACATCTTTGTTGGGAAATTAGTCTTTATGGTGGCATGTGTCTAACTATAGCTGGCTTTATTCCCCAGATAAAGAAGATGTGGGCTACGTTCGCCCAATATTCAGATGAGGAATCTAGAGGTAATTCCAAAATTAACAGCAGCTTTTATCAGGCCATTTATTCAGGGAAGGAACTGAAGGTTAAGTTGTTGTGAATGAGGTTATGGTGAATGAGGGGGGGACATTATAATTCATGTCTGAACACATGGCATTTTCAGTCAGTTCTGGTTGTACTCTCTCACTAGTCGTATTTATTAGTCTTACACTAAGATGATGGTGTGTACATGTGTGCCCCCTTCTTCTGCATATAAAACCACATGGACAGACTGCAAGAAGAGTTTAAAGGGAGATTATAGCGTGTCCTGATAATAAAATAACAGAATCGTCCTCGTTGAGCTTGTCTGTTATGTGATGACAGTATAGTGAGGATCCATGCTTATTGAGCATGCAGCCCACAGGCCTGTCTACTACTACGTGTCTCACCATTGCTTTTTTTGTGTGTGTCTAGACCAAGAGTGAGATTGCAGCATATTCACTGTTCACGACAGGGCTTGTGTCTACATTTGACTGCAGATCGATGCGGAATGCTGTAAAAGCAAATGGTTTGTTTTATAGAAAGTGATCACATGGTGCATCCCCGGTGGTCGAAAGGGAAGCTTGGATTTGTTCCACTAACCCACATTTTCTCTTGTCCGTGTCAATGCTCTGAAATGACAACCTGGCGGTAATAATAATAATAATAATAATAGCAACAATAAAACCCCTCTTTCTATGGCCTGCATGCATTTTGTCTCTCTTATGGCGCAGGCATTTTAAGATAATTGCGGCAAGATTGGCGGTGTTGTAGGCATGTGAGGATCCATCAAAGCTCGGTTGTAAAATCGAGGCTGGGTGAGAATAACCGAGAGAAAAAAATAAATAAAATACAAAATATCACCGCTGCCTGTGTTTAAACACGCAAAACTATCCGCGCGTATTTACGGTGCGTATTTGTGTGCATCTTACCGTGTTACCGCGATGACCTCGCCTCACACGTCGCAGCGGCTGTTGATGATGATGATGATGATGATGGTGGTGGTGGTGGTGGTGGTGGTGATGATGATGATGCTGATGTCGGCTCGTGTCGTTCCTGCACAGACCCGTGTCTCCCTATACTCACGTCCAAGGCGTGCAAAGTGGTCGATTCATCTGATCGGAGCCCAAAAATTGCGCCAATATGTTCCCCTGACGCTCATATTCCTGCCGAGCTCTCTGAGGATGCGCTCCCGGTCCGCCTGCCTGCTGCTGCCCGCCGCCTGCTGCCGGAGCTGAGCCTTGTTATGGCAGCCGGAGCGCAGACTGGAGAGGAGAGAGACCCTCCCCCGGGCGCAGAGCGGTATCAGGTGGACACTCAGCATCCTTCACATTCCTGCATCACTGGACGGTAAAGGGCAGGCCTGTGCGTAAAGCAGGGATCTTTCCTCCTCTCTCACTCTCTCTCTCTGTTTTTTTTTTTTCTTTTCTCGCCTTCTGGTAGTTTTTTTACGCTTGACATTTTAGTATGTTGTGAAGTTCAATACTTAAGGAAAAGGCTGCAACATTCCTTTACGTCTCCTCTGGGGATTCACATTATAAATTCACATTGACCTTATCAGAGTGCTGTTTTGCAGTGTTTTTCTTCTTCTTTCTTTCTTTCCTCATATCATATGTCACTACAGACCTTTTACTTACTTGGCATATTTAAAAAAAAAAAAAAAGGAAAGTGACCGGTTCATATTTTCTGTTGTTTTTGTTGTTGTTTTTTTAATGGAAACATAACAATTGAATAATCGGTCACGCAAACTAATATTTCAGATTTTTTCAGAGATTTTTCATTGTGTGGCACATTCCAATTTAAAAGAAGCCAGATTTACACTATTATAAGATATGAACTAAATGTTTAATACCATGGAGCAGAGCCACCTGCTGGCAACAATGAATGCCATCAACACCAACCAACACTGCGACTGACCTTTATATTTACTCATTTCGGCATTTAAAACACAAATGTTGATGTATTATAATGTCCATGCCTATTTGGTCATGAGTATTTTTGTTTTTAAAGCATTAACATTATTTTCTGACTGTGCTTCGTGTATGCGTGTTTCGTATGTGTCTTAATACTGCGGCTCACATCTTTACAATCACATTTTCTTAACATTAAATACTGCACAGCAAGTGGCATTTGCATGTGAATCAGTCAGAAATACCAGATCCCTTGAAAAACACTTTAGGAGCAGTTTTTCTTGTTCTTTCTTTTTTTTTTTTTCAAAAGGGCATCCTGTGAGTTTCTGTCTTCCCAGTATATTTAGCCTTAAAGGCAAATTTAGTCTCTGCAGAGGCTGTTGAATGTCATAAAGATTGTGTCTGGCAGGAGGAAAATGTGATAAACAACAGTGCTTCTTATGCAGCATATGGGGGATAATCCTCTGTGGCTTCATGACACAGAGCGAAAAAGGAAATCATTTGGTGTAAATGAACAGCTCTGCTGACCTCTTGTGGAGGCTAGATTTAGCTAATGCAATAATAAGTTTTTAATTATGGAAGTAAACTACTTCCATATGAATATATTCATGAGACCGGACGAATGACTTTCATATCATGTCACTGGTGTTAAGAGAGAAATGTGTTTGCATTTATAGTGTTCATACGTTTTAACTGGTTTATAGACTGACATCATGGTAATAGCAAACACTCCTAACTTAATGAGCTTAAGGGCCTAGTGTGGGGACTGCATGTCCTCTCCAAGTCTAAAAACATGCCATGATCTTAATTGTTGACTCTAAATTAAATATATGTGACTGTGTTGAACAGTTGATCTGTCCATGATGTCACCTGCCTTCAACCACAATCATCTCTCCCCTCCAGCAACTTGTAACAAAGACAAAGAAAGCCACATAGGAAATAGATGGAGATTCTGCTTCGACCAACATTTCTGTTTCAGTTCTCTTCGTAATCTTCACCAGGTCTCTAAAGTGACCTTATAGCTCCAGACAGACTTAGACTGAGGCTCTCAGCAGTGAAGGAGTTTGAATTCCCTTTTACCGTTTTAATGTGACTTCAGGTCTTTTGTTGGCCTGAAGAAAAAGACTGTACAGTTGTAATGTATTATAGTTACTCAAAATGGAAAAATTAGGGGAAAAGTAGCAGAGAGCCCCAAACGAAACGCGATAATATCAGGACAATAATAGGAACTGAAGTGACTACTACAAACCATATGAAAACTGAGATTTTACTCATATCATTCATATTAATAAGTCTGCTTGACCAGGACAGCAACATTATTTAGTGTTTAATTCAAATATATTGTAATAGTTATAAATGCTCTGCTTGAGATACCATTATAGCAGGTGTATATCACACCAATACTGTCATATACAGCAGCTTGTTAGATTAAACAGTTGGAAATGAAACATTAACAATATGCACGTGCTGCAATTGAAGAGAAATATCATTGCCATACTTCTAATTACTTAATCTCATTATAAAGTAGTTGTACTTTAAACCGAAACTCATCCCAACTTGAGGTGTCTTTGTGCATCGTCAGCCTCGGGGATATAGCCATGTCTGTGCATTCATTTAAACCTCACAGTTGATCTGTTTTAAATGCACATCCTGCTTTTTGTCCTCCTCGCTTTCCCTTTGCAGCATGTCCTCTGTTGAACTCTCAGCTCCAGTAGCACACATCACATTTCAGCTGGGGGCAGTGTTGCTCTATAAA
Organism: Lipophrys pholis; assembly: GCF_963383615.2. NCBI lineage: Eukaryota > Metazoa > Chordata > Actinopteri > Blenniiformes > Blenniidae > Lipophrys > Lipophrys pholis. The sequence continues at coordinate 9,083,295 of NC_137642.1, read as the reverse complement.
TATTCCATGAATCTCTCTGCTGATTCTTAGTACTGTTTATTGATTCATAAAAAAAACAACAAAAAAAACATTATATGTGCAAGAATGACCCAGCCGCTTATCTAATTTACTTCATGATATAATTGAATTATCTTAGTTTCACTCCATATTAAAATCAGAAGTGATCCGGCCGTTATGCTGGGCTTTAATTAACCAAACTGATTTGTGTGTGTGTGTGTGTGTGTGTGTGTGTGTGTGTGTGTGTGTGTGTGTGTGTGTGTGTGTGTGTGTGTGTGTGTGTGTGTGTGTGTGTGTGTGTGTGTGTGTGTGTGTGTGTGTGTGTGTGTGTGTCACAGAGGAGGCACCTGAAAAATTGAAGAAAAAAAAGAAAAGAAAAGAAACTATTACCTTAAATACATTTACACAAAGTCGTCATGCTGCCTTGATTAGTTCCGTCCATCCATGTTTCTGCTCATATTGCAGAGCAGGGGGTCGCAAACTCAAAGAGAAAGTCACACACACTAACAGTACATTAACACTTACTGTCCCACCTCACTCGATCCACCTCTAATGTGTGTGTTTGGACTGTGGGACGACACAACAGTACCCGGAGTCAACATAACACACATGGGAAGAAGAACATGCAGACTGAAGCAAGAGTGCTCACCGCACAATGCAGCCTGTCTTCATTAGTTGACAAGCATTTGACGTTAGTGCTTGATTTTACTTTTAAGAATAATGCGGGAAAATGTGTTTGTTTTTCTAAGTTGATGCAAAAAAAAAAAAAACCACTGCGGTTAGATTGTTAAACAGCACAGGAGCTTTTAGTGAAGGTTATTCAGGACATGGACGTGGAGAATGAGGCACTCTGTTGTAGGTTTATTCCCTCCCTCACAACTCAGGAGACCTTTAGGGAGAAAATACCTTCTACCTGCTTGTCAGACGGACGTCTGTCCTAAAAAAAAAACTAAAAAACACTCCGATCTGACCTTCATCACTTCATTTCTTCCCATTTAAGACGAGGAAGGATTTTTTTTACACTCGACTGAAAACAATGCAGTCTTTATGAGACTCTTTCAAGTGTCACTTAATAACAGTCCAGTGATTTAATTCATTAATAGTTGAAGCATCTGCAGCCAGTGACAAAGCCACTCTACCCATCTTAAGCTGCGCCCTTCGACGTGGAGCATCCGCATCTTGGCACTGCTGGGTATATTGTTCTGAAGTAGGCCATAATGACAAGTTGTTCACTAGTGACCGCTGGCAGAGATATAAATTTCTCTTTCTCTCCTGACTGTTGGCTGTAATGCCCGTGCAAGAGAAGAGGTGCTGCTGTGAGCTTTATGACAAAATGCTTTATCCCCCATTAACCTTCACAGAGCGGGTATCAGGAGGGGATTTCAGGTGGAATAAAGCACCAGTGTCAATAGGCAGGTGTGTTCCTGAGCTCCGAGAAGGCGGCGGGCGAACATGCAGTGTCCCGCGTCCTCCACCTCTCCTCTTTTCTTTTGGGGTCATTCCTTAGTTGGAGTGTGACAGGAACCACTGATAAGAAAATGATTAAGCATCATGGACTTAACTAAAGTCCAATTCACATTCCCAGCTTCTCGGCAGATTACAGAAAAAAAGCTGCATTGTAGAATTTCTCTCTCTCTCTCTCTCTCTCTTTTTTTTCTTTTGACAACCTTATGATTACTCTTCATTTAAGGCCATACATGTGTGTGTATGGTTGCCTGACTTCCAACCCGGAATCTATTAGAAACGCATTGTGCTTCCGACTGTGCCACACGTTACAGATCCTACACACAGAGAGGAGTGAGAATCCTGGCTCGGGATCAAAAGAAACAATTCAGGCTGAACTTGCCGCAAAAATCTGAAATGGATCCGTCTTGGCTGACAAACACAAACTCACAAGCTCACGTACGACACAAACACGGGCAGATTTAGTCCACAGGGATCAGCAATCAGCTGTGACATTCCCCCCGTGAAGCATCTGGGCACCCATGAAAATGGAAATGGCAGCGGCTGATCTGTCGATGGGGACCAATCTGCTTCCTCATCAGAGCTCTTCATTAAATTCGAGCACTATCCATTAGCCCCTGTAATCCTCCTCACCCACTGCCACCAACGACCTTGAGGTGCAACAGTACGCGCTGTTTTAACAGCTTCCCCGAGTCGCCGCGGAGGGATAGTTAATGTCGGCACGCTTTGACTGCCGGATAAGTTGTCTCAAAACAGAACCCGGGGAGTTCTCCACAATCTCCAATCCCTCGCAGGGTAATCGGCGACATTACAGCCGATCATACCCGGCGATTTACGCGATCCTCGTGATGCTTGTCGCGCAGTTTGACTTTCTCACTGACTACCACGGAATGCGATCATTTCTTGCTCACCATAGTTGCTGCTTAATTGAGCTGGATGTGCGTCAATGATTTCACTTAGAGGGGGGATCATCAAGATTCAGACAAGCACCTGGTCTTTTATGTGCCTGTAGAAGGCTGGCAGGAAAAACGATTACCGGCCTCATTTGTTCTCTATAGACAGTTGTGACCTTTCCAATTGGCACATGCTCGTACGAATATGACAGCTTTTCTTTCCTGAAACCAGGAGTGATCTTGCATTTAATATGCACATGAATTGCATTTTTTTTCGCCTGTTCTGGAGCTTTGAGTGAGAACATACTGTACAATTAGTGAAGTGAACTTTTTTGACATTGGCTGTGTCCGTTGTCAGCAAATGTTTATAGTCGTCCTGTTGTGCTCTCCTCTCCGCTTCACGCTCACGACTCTCTCCGAGGAAAGGATTTCCCTTTTGGCATATGAATACGTCCGTTACACACGGAAGAAAATGCTAAAATGTGCCCGATATGATGTCTGTGTAGTGGATACGTAACAATAATAGTCGGATTGTGTTTTGTTTTCTAATAAATGGGTTAGTTTGAACACAAATGCAAAGACATACAAAGAATAAACCAACAGCGACAAGTTAAAGGGACGTTTTCATACGAATAGGCTTGCGCTATGCGACGGCGACGATGTGCAGGAAAGCAGAAGTATTTCTCAAGTGCCGTCTTCACACTTGGAAACACAACGAGAGCAATCGAGCTGGGAGATGTTACAGAGCGAGTTGGAAAAAAGAAGAAGAAAAAAAAAAAGAGTGAAAACTTGACCATTTCGTGCATTACAAGAAATCTAACAAATAAAGCCAAAATACACACGAGGGAGATACAAAGCATTTACAGTCCATACCAATAAAAATCCCCAGTCTCCGTTTGTGCAGTGTGGTTGGATTGTATCATAAAATGCATTTCTGCTGAGGGGTTGGAAATAGAAGCACAGGGAGTGATTGCCAAAATCACTGTTTACTTGAATGGATTACCTTTCAGTGGAACTGTTAGGATGTGCAATCACTGTGAAATATCAGTGCAGAATGAACTGGCGGGACGATCAAAACAAAAAGCTCAAATATTGAGTGTATGTTTGATTTGGAGCTGGCGCTCTCCTCCCCGGGGGATTTAACACACGTGTGGCTGTTTTCATACGGCGATTATCTCTGTTTAGCAGTGCAAGTTTGATTGAATTGTGTTGATTGAATAATTACTGTAACAGCCCTTTAATCAGTGTTATATTTATTTATTTGTACTTGCAATAAAAACTCAAGCCTTTTCTTTGATTAAAGTGATCACTACTTTGGTAGTTATCTCAATGTAGAGGAAAAACTAAGGATGGCATGGCAACAGCCAGGAAACTGTGGTGTGAGGTTGACCTGTCCACACAACATCGGCACAGCTGACAAGTCGCATTACAAGCGTGCTGCATAGGGAAAGGCTTGATGAAATGTCTTTTCCTTTTTTTCCCCATGGCACAAGAGGGAAGAATTCAATTTGAGTAGGTTGTAGAGACGGATTCATCTTTCGAATGTGAAGAGACAGCAAAGGAAGTGGCAGTGAGGAATACATTTCAAACACCTTCCTCTCTCTCCGTCTCCCCCTCTTTGCTCTTTCCGTATATGTCTGTAGCAATGCTTTTGTGTTGCTGCCACTGTTTGTTCTGCAGTGCCCGGGTTGATCAGTGTCTGCCGTCTCTCTCTCTGTCCATGGAGTCCAAACTCCAGTGATTATTAGATAGGCGGTGTCTCAGATGCCCCCATGTACTCTCACAAATAAAGCAATGCGCACACATACAGTACAAATAGAGAGAGAGAGAAATTTTTTTTTATCATGGATCCATCCACACAAGCAGTATTTACACATTGCTGGTTTCTTTTAGTTCTCACACTTCTGTGACTCATTCAGCTTCAAGGTTCAAAGCAAAGGTTTTTTTTTTTTTTAAGTCATTTTCATTCAGGGGACTCCTCTGGCCACCACGTCTTCAAGCCAAACTGGATCCCAGTCTAAACTCGGGCCATCATAATGATGACCACAGGCACAACAACCATCTGTAACGTGTCTGCTCCTCCCGTCAGGGAGCCGGAGAAGGATCTGCTGTCACTCTAGCGGGGGAAACATCTGTTCCCATTAAATTACTGTGGCCCTGCCATACAAGTTATCTGTACTGCACTCCATTTTACCGCCTGAGCCCTGAGCCTGTCGACAAGGGGATAAAACAAGATTAGTTAAATGACTGGGAACTGGGCGAGCAGTAGGGGGACAGAAGGGGGGAAAACGGGAGAAAGAGAGGGAGACGTCTCTTCCCATGTCGCCCTGCTCTCTCACCAATTAGAAACCGGGGACTGTCCTTGAGTGAAGCGAAAAAGGGATATAATCACCTCATCCATCAGCTAACTTGTCACCGCATGGCCTAAACCCATTACATGAGTAACACTGCGAGAGGCCTGCGAGAAGACGCTCATCCACACATCACATTTTATGGCTTTTGAAAGAACTGTACGCACAAATGTGTAAAAAGGACGCTTTGATGTTTATTCTGCAAATGCTACGCCAGACTTTCTCAAACTATTTCTCTCTATGCTCCCCTGGAGTAACACAAAACTTTTCCCCCCCGAAGAATCAATAGATCCTGAAAATTGGTTGACATCGCGCCGATCCAGGGGCTGTTCATTTATAACACAAACAGTGTAAAGTATAGCACCAATTACAATGATAAGTGGCAAATGCATCTATAAGAAATCACTATTATGTTGAATGTTTTGCACGGGTTTCATTTGAGTATTCAGGCAACGGGAGCCATTTGTTTTTATGTACATAACACATTTCAGCAACAAGGCAATTCAAAGTAGGCTACTATGAACAAATGCAGAATGTTAAAGATGATAAAAAAAAACGTAACATTTCATGACATTTAATGTTATTTTCTATTTTTGTTGTGAAAAATAATTGCATTTATAAAATAGGGCAACATATAAATACATGTATGTGGCAACTTCTAAACTCTTGCTGCTGAAGTTTTGTGGTAGATTGAATTTATCCACATTGACTATCACTTGACGTCAATGAGGAAAGGACCGCGTGTTCGATTTCTTGACTTCTTTGTGATTCTTGTGATAATGTTGATGCCTCGAAACAACTGTGATATAAATAACGTACAGTTGAGCTCAAATTTACGTTATTATTGTCAGTAGGTGGAAAATTGCCACGTCCACCTTTGTTGTTTCTTTCAAAGGACACGAAAATAAATAAAGAGCAGAATCGTCTCTGTATGTGTGTGAGTGTGTGTGTGTGTGTGTGTGTGTGTGTGTGTGTGTGTGTGTGTGTGTGTGTGTGTGTGTGTGTGTGTGTGTGTGTGTGTGTGTGTGTGTGTGTGTGTGTGTGTGTGTGTGTGTGTGTGTGTGTGTGTGTGTGTGTGTGTGCGTGTGCATGTGTGTGTCAGAGTGCCCTCTGTGACTCTAACCTTTGTCTCTCGTTTCATTGTAGTTTTGACATTCTCTCCTGACAACCGGAAAAAAGGCCGAACACGGTCTTGATATTTCTGCGTGAGTTTGCTTGAGGTGAAGCACGGCAGAATATTTTCTGAAGATGCGTCCTTTGTTATGCATTCCTCTATCCTTATGCTTCACACGCGATGCATTCATTTGGCATTCAGCATATACAGATGTGAGCTAAATTAAAGGCTGCTGATGGCTATTATTGTGACAGTCTTTCTCGAAACCCAATGCTACATAATTTTTTTTAAATTTTTTTGTAATTTTATGCATTTTCTTTGCCATTGAGTAATTTGCCATAGTACTTTCTGCACATATTTAACAGAATGATGCATGGCAACATGTGCAGATGTTTGCTGATGTATTGCGAACTACAAATCAAGGATTGCACCATGGCGTAGTGGCAAGAGTTCACAGCTGGAAGATTATCCCTGGTTCGAGGTTGAGAAGAAAGAAGGGTTTTCTATGGATGGGCTTGAACAATTCCCAATTTTTACCCCAAGTCATGATATAACCACAGGCCACCCATCGCCCGACGTCATCAAGCTTTGACAGGCTATTAGACTTGAAAGTCAATGACAGACGATGCTTTGGCTTGTTGTGTAGATAAAGCTATATCTGCAAAGGACTGCATTTAAAGTCATGCTGTTTAAGCACGAGGGAGCGCGAACGAGAGCCGTGCGTGCGAGAGGAGAGCAGGGTGAGGAACACAGGGAAAAAGGAATATCTGGAGGGTAAACCCAGCAGGAGTCGGGGAATAATGAAGAATATTGGCTGAGAGAGAAACCCTGCTGAGTGTCATGACAAAGTGAGGCGGCAACACCTCAGCCAAAAATAGAGATCGTCATATGAAGGGACATAAACAAAAGCCATCAAATGACGTTTGCAGAGATCTTACTCTGACACGCAGGCACGCCAGATGGCATACCTGTCCTTGATAAAGGGAAGAGGAAAAACTAAGTGAGCTACAAGTCGGAGCAAAAGGAGAGTACTGATAAATGTCAAAAAAAAGGCAATAAAGAGGACAAACAACACTCTAAAAACTAGAAATCTATTCATGGCAGCATATTACAAGTGGCAGGCCGTAATTTAAAGGGACAATTAGGGGTAAAATCCTTATTTGAAAACCTGAGGACAAAATGCATACCTCCTGCATCTACATCAAGAAAATAACGTAAACACAGGAACCACTTCACCTGACAGTGACAAAAACCATCAGCACTTGTTTAATTAACACGTTATACATCATATGTGTGTTGATGATGTGTTAGAAATAGTGAGAGGATTCTGGATTCCATGACTGATGGACAGATACAAGTTAGGCTTCTTTGACTTGCTCTCCCTCTTTCAAAACTAAATGCCTGTTAGGAGTAGCTCAATATATATCGGACAGATCTGTGGCGAGAACACCTCCACCTTAAAAGGTAAGTCCACCTTAAGGACTGGCAGCACAATAGGCATCAGGTGGTGTTCTCTTCTAAAGAAAAAAAACCTAAAGTCTCTCATTTCTCAGGCAGTCTGGGACATTCGATGGAGTTCCTTGTGTTTGCTTTAATTGTCTGCAGTAGGCACCTGTACATGGCTGCAGGGCTTGACTTGCTGGTTTAAAGTTATAGGCCAGGGTTTCTCTTGAACAGATCAATATGATGAATGGAGCTGGTTCAACACATTTTATGCCAACTCAGTAGGTAAAACCTGCTAAATATTTTCTTAGTACCTCCATAGTGAGCTATGGTCATTTGAGAAATGTTTATTTTTCAGTTTTCATTTCCTGAGCTGATTTTCCTTATTATTTAGTTATTATATTTTATTGTTGCAATGGTTTATATTATTTTCCAGAGAGCTGTGATTTGGATTTTTTATTTATTTATTTTTTGTAGAAGTCACCTCTACTTTCTTCTTTTTAGTAATTAACAAAACTTGAAACCTCATGCTTTATTTATACCATCACGGTTTACTCAGCCTTCACAGATACCACAATAATATCAATTAACTCATGAATTATTAAAAAAAAGGTTCATTTTTTTTCTGTTGTTTTCAATATAGAAACTTCATGACGTATTTCAGCATTTGTTTCGCTGCAATGATAAAAGTAATATGTCTCTGGGTCGCTTTTTTGGCTTGCTTAAGCACTGAATACTGATTCCTTGAGAGAAACCATGGACATCAGTGTGATATCTTGCAGTTGAGACAGAATTGACCATTTCATAGTAATTAATAAACTGTTCAATAATTCAGCAGAGCTCAGCGGGCATTATAAAGCTCATGGTAAAAGCCAGCGGTGGCTATCATCTTTCACCCGCGCAGTTTAATTCTTAGCACTGTCTAAGTCTGATTAAAGCAGCACAGCTCATTGCTATGCTTTTCAATGCAACGACTGGGAGCAGTGATAAACAACTTTTTAATTGCAAATGCCTGAAGTGTGACCAGTGTCAGAAGTTTACATTTTACATCAGGGTGCCCGTTTCCACATCAGCATGGCTCACCTCTCCTAACAGATGTGAAGTGCATGCTCAAGCTACTCAAAACACTAAATGCTGCATGACATGCTAATTTATTTATTCACCTATTTATTCAACATCATTTGCTTCTTCTTTTTTTTTCTCCAGTTGATTTTATTTGACCAGTGATCGCCTTCCATACCATGTGGGTTTTTTTTTATAATCCAGTGGTCAGAATTCACCTGCTGAATGCTCATTACAAAATCACCATTCATGAGATACATCACCTGCCATCTTTCTCCTGATAATTACCTAATTGGGGTCTGCATTAGTGGACTTTAAGTGATCTCCCTTCCTCTTTCACCAAGTAACGATTGGTCCTCGTCGGACGTGGATGATCAATGTGCAATTATTCTTTCGCTGGAAATGAATATGCAAAGACAAAGACACAAGGGCTTCATTTTTCTATTGAGTTTTAATCACTCTGCTGAAATATTGTTTTGGCCCCGATTCAGTGTCAAAAAGATAAGACAAACACTCTCTTTTCTCACAGTCCTCCTTCCGCCCTCACTTCTTTTCCTCGCCGCATATGCCTTATTCTTACTAATCTGCCGACCCATGACTCCCCCTATCAATTGGGTCCATTCGACAGTAACTTTCACAAGCTCGACGTTTTGCCATGAGACACCGCAAATACAGATTTTCCTCTTGCGATAAATAACATTTTTGCAAAATAGCCCACATATCACCTTGAAAAATGTTTTTTACACCGTCACTGTAATGATTTATGAATACCCACTTCTCATATATATATATATATATATATATATATATATATATATATATATGATACATTTGGTGTCTTGATAACAAACTATCATCTGAGCTTCCAGCTTCATTAATATGTATTAAAAAACAAATCCTGTCTCACTGTTGTGTAAGATGCCGACACTGCCAACAAATACCTCCAGGCCCTTTATACCACTTCATACAACATGAGGAATTCGTATTTTACGTCTGCATATGCAATCTTAAAGCATCCCTCTCTCTTGTTCTCATAGCACAGGGACGTACGTCACTGAGGAAAACGGCGAGAGAGAGCATCATAACCTTTGCTGGGGCTAGTCTTTTGTAAATTGTTCCCTTTAAATTATTCATCACCAACATATTTGTCAGCCAGATCCTGGTCTGCTGTAGAGGGGTTGTTAAATATTAAAAAGATTTCACATCTAATAACACCAGCGCACATGCTCAACTCCAAGAAGTAACTATCAGGCGATGCATGACTCATATCCAGGTTGTGTCAGCGAAGCTTTTACACCGGAGAGGAGAATCCCGATGCATATGTCAGCAACGCCGTGCAGTAAGAAAAATGGTAAACAGTGTGAGAACATCCCACTTAATCTGCCTCCCACTCAGATTCTCAGTTGGGGTTTTTTTTTTGACACTGGTGGGAATGGAGGGGGCGGGGGTCAGAGGCATGCTGCCCCGGCACTCAGGAGACCGAGGAGTTTAGGTCCTGCTCTAATTGCGCTTCAGGACTGGACGAGGTCTTGACCTTCACTGATGTATTTACACACACACATCTCTCACCATCGACGTGTATGTTCTCTAACATCTCGGAGAGAAAACCCAGCTTTAAATATCACTTGGCCTTCTCAAATCCACACAGGCAGGTCACATGTCAGGCAACACAAAAACTCAAGCACTCAAATGCACACACAGAAAATGAACAAAGTCTCCCTCATACATTGTTAATGGGCAAAGCTAAGATTAATTAATGTATTAGACTAGTTTAAGGTTTTGTTTTTATTTTTAGATCACAGGGACATCCTCTATGTTAACGTTTTATTCACAGCCAAAGATAGCGTTGCTCCACGTGAAAGGCCCCCGGGAATACAGTCAAGGTTGGAGAGCGGTCATTAAGTAACCGTGTCTTTTGGTGTGATGTAATCCCCCAAACAAAGACTTTATCCCTTTTATATCTCCAGTTATTTCATTTCATGTTCAAGTTCACTCCAACTGTTATTGTTGTTGTTAGACACCGAAAATGGGGTCTGATTTCCTTCCAATTAAAATCACAGACTGAAGTCTTTCATCATCTCACCTTATTTGTCTCCAACGTAGAAAACATATTTGTATGGATGGAGCCGATAAAAATCTCATCTTTTATCTCTTGGCTTTAAGCACACAGACAATGTTATAATCACTAATTAACCTCAAACACATGTTCATTGATTGGGAGAAGAAAAAAAAAGCACTCAGAGAAAAAGAGAACATGCAAACTCTGCACCTAAACTGAACACTGCAACACCGCGCAGCCCAGATAAACTTAGATAATACTTCAGTGCTATTGTGCATATTTATATAATTCTCTTCACAAGCCCATTTAACTTAAGCCTACAACATCAACCTGGAGGAGATTATATGATGGATTGGTGTTCGCCATTATCTGTTAAAATAATTATGCAAATTGTCTGCCAAAAACCCATCTTAACACAACAGCACATCACAAACTGCATAAAATCGTATAACCTGTGTAGTGTTGTACACTACACTAAAACATGTAGTGATTACTAAAAATGATAACAGCTGGAACTTGTATTTGTATTCTGCATGTGTGTATTTTTTTATCAGGCTCTGATCTCTCGCTCGACAAGCTTCCAATAATCGTGACTTGTTCATCTCACCAAAAGGGATTTGTTGGTAAAACACTGACTTGATTTTCTGCATTTGTAACGAAAAAACCCAAATATCCAAAATGTAGTATCCTATCAGCATGTCACCTCGCACGTCTGAGTATTTTTATGCCGGCCATGTAATTATCCTCTTCATAGCTGCTGAATTGTAATTAAAGATCATGGGCCTAATTTAAAAGATAACCAGTAGATATGCCACAATGACAAATTGAATACCGGTCATGCAAAGAACACTGCAATTGGATCAGGCAGATATTTTGCAACCAAAAAAAAAATTCATTCATGAAATTAGAGCACATGATAGGATACAAGAAGAAGTCATTTCATTCTGATGAATGCCTCCTAAAGTCTAATCATATAAACATAATGGAGGCTCAGAACCTGAACTGCATCCACGTGTGCACTCACCTCAAGCTATGTGCAATCACTTATATGAATGGTGTTTTCGGTAAAATTCAGCTGGGAAGAAACAAATACACTACTCACAAAAAGCTAGGAATATTTGTAAAATTTGATGGATCTATTAAAACAAAACATGTCAATGTCAGTGTCTCAATAACGTGTCATGTGAGCATCAATTACAACTTGACCATGTCTCATGTTGTTCACAAGTCGAAGTAATGTCTGCTGAGGGTTGATGTCCCACTCGTCTTGAAGGGCGGCCCTCCGGTCATTGAGGTTCTGGGGTTCAGAGTTACGAGCCTCTACACGGCGACTCAGCTGATCCCAGAGGTTCTCTATGGGACTCAGGTGTGGAGATTGTGCAGGACACTACATCTGATGTACCCCAGTCTCCAACAGCTGTTCCCTGTGGTTGCCACGAGATGAACTGGAGCGTTGTCGAACATAAAGATGAAATTAGGCCTGTGTTGTTCATGCAGGGGCACAACGACTGGATTAATGATGTTATTCAGGTAGTATGAGCTTGTCGCAGGGCCATTCACAAAGTGCAGGACAGTTCTGTAATGACTAGACACACCTGCCCACATCTGTAACATCTCCACTACCAAAGGCTCCTCTGGTGAAAATAGAAGCTGAAGCATCACGCTCTCATTGACGTATCCAACAATGTTGGCGGCCATCATTTCTGCTCAACATGGACGGACTTTCATCAGAAAACAGAACTGAGGCCCACTGTTAGGTGTCATCTTGGTCTCATGATGTAAAGAGAACTGTTTAAATACCAACTCTAAATGAACCATGAACTCCATTGTGAGTCTGGCCATGAAGCTGCATTGTGCAAAAAGCACTGAAACACTGAACAGTTGGACGTGTGCATTCAAAGGTTTAGAGAAGGTCACATTAAGTTCACCTGTGAAGGTTATAGCGCATTTTTTCAGGGCTCCCTTCATAAATAAATCTTGCAATCTCAATGGGACTCACTTCGTTAAATAAAGTCACGTTCATCCTGAAATTTTATCTGAAAGCCAAATTTCCCTAAAGTTTTGGAAGTAGTGTCGGTGCGCTTGTCCAATGAGAGGCACAAATGGTGATATTTCAATGACTAATACAGTTCAATAGCAGATTTTCAGGAAAAACGTGTTTCTGTGTGTTACCCGTTAAAAAGTCGCCGCATTCCAGGAATTTTCTTCACATTTACAATGAGTTCTGTTGTTATTCATAAAACAGTGGTGTCACACGCAGGAAAAAGACATTGTATTTCTTTAAACATAAGATACCACTTTCTGTTTATAAGAACAACCAAAACAAACAAGCAGAGAACAAGATCAATCTGTGCAACCTCATTTTACTAAAGCAAACCTAAACTGTATAACTGAGATTTGTATTTTAAGAGTGTTTGTGTCTGCATGAAGTGTAAAGATGAATATTGCAAGTAAATGACAAAGTAAAAAAATAATAATAATCTCTTAGGATCTGAAGATCAATATTTGGTGACTGGAGCCCACACAAAGCGGTGTAAACCTTTAAAAACATTTCCTCCTGTTTCAAATTAGCACTGTATACCATGTAATAGCCCCTGTAGGGAACCTATAATGAATGACTGAAAGCATTTTATTTGCCATAAAAGGTCCACAAGGGAGCTTTTTTAGATTCATTTCAGTTTTTGTCATTACAAAAGTTGAGCTTAAAACTATGTTTTCCATAACTGGCTGTCAACTCCAGTGAGACATAACCTGAACAGATCAAATTAACAGGCAATACGCGGAGGATTTCTCCAGCGATGCTCACCCACCGTGTGTGGATCGGCCACAGGGGACAAAGTGAACGGCAATAAAAGAAGATGAGTGAGGGATTTGGATAAGTCACCCAGGATCACCCCATTATATGAGCTATTCCGTTTTAAACCCTCATCAGCATACCAGGGATTTCCAGTGCAGCTTTACCACAGCTCAGGCAAGACTACAGTCTCTCAGGAGAACAAAAAAACTTTTTTTTTTTTTTTTTTTTACTGCTGCATGATGCAGCTGTCACTTATCAGCTCACAAATATAACAGCTCCCTCATTCACGAGCTGTAATAAATTCCTGCGGTAACACCTCACACTGCACTGATCGCTACAGAGACGCCGTAATTTGTTGACAACCGCTTCTGGTCAGTCGGCTTCAGACGGCGTCGGGCAGCGGCCTGTGACAGTGAGCCTGAACATAAACACAACGAAGTACAAAGTGCCTGGGAGAAATGATGGACACCAAGGGGGGAAAAGAAAACTAAACAACAACAAAAACAACAACAAAAATGCTGCTCTGGTGCTTTGATGAGGGAGAAAGGGATTTGGCCTCAGAGCTGCAGAAATCTGCAGAGATTTGACCATACACTCCCTTCTCTATTCACTGTGAAAAGCAAACCATTTTCCAAGACGTGTGACCATTGAAGTGAAAGCCAACCCCCCCCCCCCCCCCCCCCCCCCTCTCCTTTGCTTTCCGCCTGTGCCCCATCAACTACAATATGTGCTTTATTGATCACAGAGGTGTTGCTGGGATTGCTACTTGTGTTACATGTCACTGCTTCGGGTCAGCTGGAGCTCCCAAACAACACCGGGGACCTCTAAAGCAGCCGTGACGAAAGCATGTTCAAGCCACGAAGCTACGTTAGGACAGCAGGGGACAAACCACACACGTTTGAATTCTTTATAGAAAGCTCAGTGAGTGGTGCACTGGATCCTCAATCTGGAAACAGGAGAGCAGGAGTCCAGAAGAAAAGTCCTTGACATATACTTGAAGTGGACTTGCAATGTCCTACGCAGCAATTAATTATTGATGGGACTCCCTCGAGGGGAAGTGAATGTAGTTGATGGCAGTCAGCTGAATAAAACACACAGAACAAAAAGTGTTTCATGATGGTTTAATCAAGAATAATTATACAAAGCTGGCCGTCAGTGGAAGGACATCTCCTCTGTCCTTAGTTGTATTCAAAATTTGAATTAAGCACTGACCGTTAACTGAAACTGACCAGTGCCACATCCAAGGAAAGAGAATTTGTACTGTCGTGTTTAATTTGCTATCCAAATGGTTGCAGTGGTTTTAAGCTGTTCAAACATCACTGAAGCCATTTTTCTTTCTGCAACAGCACTCCATTTGTTGAGTGGTGACACCCCTGCGAACTGTCAAGCTCCTCCAGAATAATATAGAAACTTTATTGTCATTGTCACCAGTACATCGAGATTAAAAAGTGCCAACTCAGTCTGACTCTTGGTTTCCCTCCCAAACTTTAAACTTAGGATTTATATATATATATTTTTTTTTTTTTCATAGATTTCACACAGACTAAGGAGCCAAAAGCAGGCTTTTGATTTCGCCTGGCTCCACTGGCTGAAAATAGCCACAGGAGTTGGCAGGTTTTTTCAGTTATAACTAGTCAGCCAATTAAGCTCCTCGTGTTAGTTGAAGAACGTTGCCTCTAAATGACTTTATGTGCGAAAGTGACTCATTTTATGACAAGGATCTTGTGAAAGGATCATCGCAATCCATGGCCGCATGTTAAAATGCACAAGGTAAGACTGCAGGTCATCCCACGCACCGACGTCATGATTTAAACCATATGACTCATTGTAATGGGGTAAAAGTGTGGATGTACTTGTCAGGAACGGGGCTCATTAAAGAATTCATAAATGTGTTTCTTAGAACTGAATTATATTGTTACAATCTGTTAGAAATAATATCACCCCATTCATACGTCTTCTATTTATTCAATTTAAGGTACTAACTCGACAGGTTGCCAATCCATCACTGGGCAGACGCAGAGACAACAAATCCGTTTTTGGACCGTGGAGTTCCCACAGAAAAGCCTCCACAGACGCAAAGGGAGAACATTAAGCGTAGCTATGGCTCAGTCGGTAGAGTGGCTTGTCTCTCAAATGGAAAGCGTCCTTGAGCAAGACATTGAACCACAATTTCATCCCGTTACATCTCAGAGTGAGAGCAGGTGTGACACAAATAGAAAAGGATGGATGGACTGGGCACCTTGCATGGCAGCCGTCTCCATTGGTGTGTGAATGTTTGTGAATGGGTGAATGTGGCTGACGTTGTAAACGTTAAAAAGCACTATTTAGTTGTACTCCATTTAACATCGAAACACTGCACAGACAGGCTTTTTGGAACTTTGCACCATAAGATGCTGTCAGGATGATGACACTACCTGGGATAAAGATGTAATGTGCACGTGCGGTTGTCGGCAGGTAAGTCACCAAAAAGTGGGCCGACCAACAGAGAAGGCCTTTTCGAAAGAGAAAGCGCACACTCCGGCAGAGTGGCCTCCATCCTTACATCTTACAAACACTTCATCCAAGTAACCAGTTAATAAAACTTCATAAATGATGCACAGAGATGCAAACTCCACCCTGACACACAATCAAACCTGAGAACTGACTGACTCATAATAAACTGCAATTCATATGGAAATACTACACTATTGTGTAGGGCGGATTAGCCAGACTGTCACAACACACTCTGCAGGTTTGAAAAGGTTTAAAATGCCCTTTCACCAACCGTTTTTAAGAGAAATGTATAACATCCATTACATCTCATTTGAAGGACCTTCTACCGATTCAGTGTCTGGGATTGTGAGTTTACAAATTAGACTCTCCAGGCCATTTTGTTTGGTCTCCTGTAAATGTGTTGTAATGGAAAAGAAAAAAACAAACAAAAAAAAAAACAATTCAAGCACAGCAGACAGAACTGCAGACTTTCGGAGCAGGTGGGAAGATACAGCAGAGAGGCTTTATTAATTTGGTGTCAGGTAAACAGGCTGCAGCAGAGAGGAGAAGGTGCAGAGGTAGGTGTCATTCCGACAAGCAGCATGGAGAGGAACAGGAGGAGCAGTGCTGGGGATCAAGAAGCACCTGCCGCCTCAAGAGCTCTTCAGCAGCATGG
Source organism: Lipophrys pholis (assembly GCF_963383615.2). Taxonomy (NCBI): domain Eukaryota; kingdom Metazoa; phylum Chordata; class Actinopteri; order Blenniiformes; family Blenniidae; genus Lipophrys; species Lipophrys pholis. The sequence continues at coordinate 9,066,967 of NC_137642.1, read as the reverse complement.
AAATCTTGGGAAGGAGATAACAATAAACACTTTGTCATGCGGTGAACAAACAATTGTGGCTTAGCGTTCTGAGCCGAGAGCCTAATAATGGCATAAGATGTGTTTCCAATTTTATTTCTCTGCCGAGACCATAATCACATTAAGTGTAACTTGTTTGGGCCCTTTTACCTGCACAGAGAGAGAGAGAGAGAGAGACGCTGCCATGTGTGGGGTTCAGTTTGTTAATGCCAATCATGCTTTCTTTCTCTCTTGACCCATAAAACCCACATGAAGGTCACCCTTATGATATCCACTTGAACCTATAAGAGATTATAATAGGAACAAACGTGTGCCGAATTTTAAGTATGCTTCAGCCTCATTTCCAAGCCGCGAGCCCCTCCCACCGCTGAAACAATAGCTGATGAGAGCAACTTGGGTACTTTCTCTCTGTTGTGTAACTTTCCCACGGCATTGTGTGCGCTCGTTACGTACCCCGAGCACATTCCCTAAGTGGGCTAACACCTATCAGTTCCTCAGCCTCATCAAACCGAAACCACTTTGTTTTAAACCCGGTTGGTGTGATTGTCCATGCATGGCAGCTACTGCGCGAATCAAAAGAGAATGAGTACAGGACTCATCTTGAATCCCTAATGCCCGCCGCTCTGAAAAGACACAAAGTGTAAGAGTTCTTCAAAAAACTGAAAGAGAGGAAGAGTGAGCGTTGTCTAAAGTCATTTTGCCTGTGTGTGAGCGGGCTGACGGCCAGCGTGAGGAGAAGGCGCCAGGCTGCTGTGGCTGTGCTTGGTTCTTCCACACACTGCCGCTTCATACATGATTACATTTTCAGCTTTATGTTATGGTTTCTTCTTATTTCATTTATTCAATCCACCAAACAAGAATTAGCAGCAGAATAAGATGTTTGGTATAGTAGTAGTAATAGGAGAGAATTGGAGTTTCTTTTTAAAAAAATTGTTATGGACCTAACCATCATGCTCCTATCACACGTGCATGATCTTGAATGAACACACATAACTGTGCTTTGACTTCCCATGTAATATAATGATTAGTTTCCGTTTTCTTATTTTTTAAACTCCATATATCTCATGGATTTGTTGCGCCTGCAGACAGACTGTATTGTACACAAGGCCTCTGCAGAGGTCAGTTATCAGACTTTCATAGTTTAACCAAAGGATAATCCCACCAAATCTTCTGAGAAGCTCAGATCCCTTTGATGACGCAACAACTTACGCGTGTTGTGCAATTTTATATTAATACAAATGTGTTTTTAAGTAAGAAAAGTGATCGAAAAGGACGGGAGTTTTAAGCTTCCCTGCCGAAGAGTTGAATTGAGGTGGAGTTGTTGGAGAAAACAGTCTTTCCTCTGAACTGGGGAAGGTGAAATTGTTATTATACTCACACTGGATGATTTTGCAGCTCATTCAGACAGAGTGCAGTGCCAATGCACAAAGCAGTGTGCCAGACCTTCATGTGGGAGATGAGAGTATCATAAAGATGCATTTCATGTTCATTAAACCTAAACATTAAATGATAATTTAATGCAAGGGGGATTTTTCATTAAATGTTGGCAGTGGATTTACAAACATGTTATTAGGTTTTTCATGATTCATCCGCGGAGAATATGAGGATTAATGTCGGTTGTTCCGTTAATGAAACCAGAAGATGGTTTCATTATATGTGCAAATTGTTATGAATTTTGACACGAGTCCCCGGTTCATTTCATGATGATTCCATCCATTTTTCTATATTACTTTATAAATGCAGGGGTGTGTGAGGTTCCCGCCTGACTATGGATAAAAAGAGACAGGGCACACTCTGAGCGGGTCACAGGGCAAACACAGAGATAAGAAAAGCGCATCCACACTCTCAGTCGCACCACATGCAGTTTGCAGGTACCAATTAACCTTAAACACATGTTTTTGTACATTATGACTATTACCCACAATCACACAAGCAGAACATACAAACTGTGGACTAACCACCGCGTCCACGTGCAGGGCCTGATTGTAAATCACACAGGCTAATCAAAAATAATTAGTAGCTGCATGTTGTGTTTTATCCTCATTACATGTACTAATGTGTATATTTCCTATGTTTGGCTGTGGAAAACCTTCCATCAGAATCACTTGGATAAATACATTCCCACAGATTGATTATAGGAAAAGAGGAATTATTTAATTGAGTTAATAATCTGGTTATACACATGATATAAATCCCAATTTCCTTTAAAAGAAAGGCACTCACCTGCTGTTTTAAAGAAAATTTGATCCAAATACCTCTCTTAGTGGAAAATGGGATCAGATGAATAAAAGCCCCGTCAGTTGTGAATTAGTTTAAAATAAAATAATCTGTCTAGCATAACTGTAAAAAAATAAAAAAATAAGAAAATAAAAAAATAAATATACATATATATATATATATATATATATATATATATATATATATATATATATATGGAAAAAAGAGACAAGGTATATAAAGGTAAAGTTTAAGGTAGAAATCTAAAAACACTTCCATATTATTAGTACTATTAGATCAGCGAATAGGTGAGATTGGACGATAGTACAACGTGAGGACATGAGGATGTGAAATGCACTACAAACCTGTAGTAAATGGACCTTTCTACTCCATGAACCATCGCCTGTGATAGTGGAGAACACCATTACATGAGTCTGTTTCCATCCTTCATGATAGAGAAGGTGGGGGGTGCTCACTTTCAAATTGAAAAGGCGAAAAAGCCATTCCTTTTAGCCTCAACACTATTTGTTCCACTGTTTTTAAAATTAAAGTTATGCCCCGGTGAAATTATTCTGCTGTAATGGACCTCATTCTGCAGTGTTTGAGCCTCGCACACGTTTACCTTTTTTTTTATGAAGCATCCAGTATTTTCCCGAGGCAGGTTTTGGTTTCTATGGTAGCTGCTGCGTGTGTTTTGCTCCACACGAGGCAGACGAAGTAGAACAGCTGATGATGTTTCCTGGAAGGCTGCTGAGTGCTTTGTGTTTCAGCAGAAAGAGGAAGAAGAAACAAAAAACAGTGGCTTCCAGCAGCCAGGTGGCCTGCTCTTCTTTCCATCTGTATTCAGACCCAATCGCGGTTATCCAGCATAGACCAGCTTGAATCAATGGACAGTAATGCACCCATAATGCCTCTGACACACACACACACACACACACACACACACACACACACACACACACACACACACACACACACACACACACACACACACACACACACACACACACACACACACACACACACACACACACACACACACACACACACACACACACACTCACTCCTCCTACTGAGGTATTAGCAGAGTGGCTGGATTGTCAGATGTGTTCAGGAGGTCTGGCATTTCAAAAAAATTGTCAGATCTTCAGTGATTTTGTGTTAACTAGCAAAATACAAGCAAAAAGTTAAAAAAAAAATGTGTATACACAAGCACACACAGGGCACTCAGAGACAGACTGAAAGTCTAAAAAGACCAGACTGCAGCAGATTACAATGCCCCTGTCATTTTGGCTCTGTGCTCTGAAGATATTTTTCATTCTCTCATAGGGACATGAACCGCAAAATCCCCTTATATTTTGATTTACAGGAGGATTCGCAAAGTTGTAAAGGGATTATTCTCCATTAGCGCGTCCTGCCAGGTATTGAGACTTCAAATACTGTACACACATTTCAACATCTGCACAAAACGACAGGGCTTAAAGAGTTTGCATTCACAATACCCAAGACGGTCGTGAATTCCATTTTAAAAGTTGAGCGTATACAGCATGCCCGCATTTAGCTTTACTCATTACATTAGGAATCATAAAAAAATAGATGTCCGGTGATTATGTGCTGGAGCTTTTCTCGACACTTTGCTCTATCACCTTTATTGTAGATACATAATAAAAGCATCATAAAAACTGGGAGGTAAGAAGGAGAAATACCCTTGAAATGTCAAGAGAAGTGGACTTAATCTCGGCTACAGCGTCAAGAATTCACCAAGAACGCAGCCGAGAGCTGAAAGTTTTCCGCAAAGAGAAAACATGGAAATGTCAAGGGTTTCGTTGTGGTAACTTAACGGCATTACCGAAACTACAGTGCAACAGTCTGTTTCTTGCAAGTCACATTTATATTCTGGAGAATTCGTGTTGCTAATTCCATTAGCTGAGAGGATTTCTTTCTGCTTAGGAATCAGTCATGTGGAGGTGGTCAGGGTGTGTGCGAGATGTGAGGAGCAATCAAGATTACAGTTCACATCATAACAAATGAAAAAAGACAAAAAAAAAAAGCGAATGAAAAAAATAGGGATAGAAGCTTCCACCGGAATGCTTAATGCAGTAATACAGGTGATGCTTCACATCATTTCACTTATGTTTAGGAGCCACAAACAGAGTTATTACTATTACTATATTTGTGCTGTATATGTAGCTGTTTCATACGTTTTTCTATGCCTCCTTTGGAGTTGGTTTTGAGTTCAATGGTACAAATGCCTGTTGATATTATTAAATAAGACATATGAAGTCATATCTATGTGGACTTTTACAGGTTGTTTATGCTACTCTGAAACTAAATTCCCGTCCACTCATTCCTTCTCGATTACGGTTTCTTCTAAAACCTCCCAGGAAATAAGGCACTTAAGGAACGACAACTTGAGAGATACTAAAGATAATTGCAGGTGACTTTAAGAAACTTCTTGTGCCGAAGTCTATCCCAGCTGTCAAATCGTGAAGGAGTACTCCACGGATAGGTTGCCAGTCCATCACTGCTTGAACGTGTGTAATTATCTTTCTCCCTGATAGATGGAACGTCTAAGGACAACTCAAAGTCGCCAATTACTGAACACATAACTTTAATTGTCGGAGGAAGCCAGAGTATTCAAAGTAAATGTACACATGGAACAAAACAACATGCAAACTCCACACAGAATGAGCTGGCTTCAAACTAGGACATTTTCTTTTTGTGGCCACAGCACTAAACACAAATCCAGCCTAAAAATATCCAGTCGACATGGAGATTGGGAGTTTTAACATTGGGGAAGTTCAGCTCGGATGTCCAAAATTCATAATTGATGTGAATAAACATAATCTCCATATCAATGACATTCAAATAACTTTCACTTTTGATTCACGGCCACCGAACCAAAAGCTTTGCGGGATGTTTGTTTTACGTGGCTACTGGCCAAATGGTCACTTTGTTACAATGGCCTCCGGGCGACGCTGGTCGTCATAATGAAGTAAGATGTCTGATGGCAGTTTAAAGATGTCAATGACAGAGGCAAGCCAAAGGTTTCTGAGTAGTTTGGAGTGGGCTGAAAGCACCAAGACACTTAACACTGCTCCCATGTCTTTGAATCACGCCGGTGACAGCTAATTCCACTCGGGTGATGTCTGATGGGTTAATGAGGAGCTTGCTGTGGTTAAATTATAAGAGAGCTGGACGTAGAATAAAGGAACAACAATAGAGTCCTGTTTGATGTTTTGATCATAAAGAGTTTATTAGTTTAACTGAGGAAGAGGGGTAGATTAAATAAATGAATGAATAAATTATACAGGCACAGGTTTCATTTGCAAGTGATGTTGATTTTTCTCATTAGAGGGAGACATTAGGTCATTGAATTGATGATGTAACTCGTTTTAGCTGCTGATGCAGGATGCCGATGAGATACAAGTGCTCACAAGTGCGACAGCAGCCCATTAACATACCTGCAGTTCACATCATATCTCTTTGTAAATCATGAAAAACCCTCTACATTTTACAGTAGTGTTATGCTGTGCGTCTGTATTTGGATATGGTATCAATTATGACGGCCAGCTGTTTATACAGGGAATTGACTCCAATCCCACACTCTGAAGATCATTTCAAAACACAGGTGCCGTCTGAATGCGAACGCTTAAACCCCCCCCCCCCCGTTACAATTGTAGTCGTTTTTAAAGTGAACACAACAGCGTCTAAAAGCGAGGATTCTGCAGTCTTGTGTTTCCCGGCGATAAGGTTTCCTCAAATAAATAAAGTGACTTGTAGAAATGAGACACCAAGTGACTGTGTTTTGGCCGGACCGGCTAAATGTGGCATACCGCTCAGGCGAGCACATTAAAAGATAAAGGGTTATGATATTCAGCAGAGGCTCGCCTGGGCCTGGTTTTTAATAAGCTGTAGGGATCTATAGCGCTGTGCATTTCCACTGGGATTGTGTTGTGTATCGACCCCATGCGCTGGCTCCACACACCCATGGACAAGTCCCGCTTTCTTTTCTTTTCCTTTCTCACCCCCTTCGCCAGAACCCCCGTCACTAACCATTAAACACGCCACGCCTGGTTGAGCGCCAGTTTATAGGATGTAGCAAATTATTTACCAAAATTAGAAAATGAAACCGTACCTCTGCGTCTAATGCCTTATATCCTCAAATGGTGCATGCACTGTTTGCTTTGTAAACACGGCTTTGCTGCATTGTCTGCTAATATAACGGTCTTGTAGCTATACGATTATATCAATTCTGTTTTCATATTCGCAATATAGCCGAGGACGTTTAATCTTTTTTTAGTTACATGGATTTTTTTTCATTAAGAGGAAATTGTTCAATATTGAAGTTAGTGATTTCATTGATCGTGCTCCTGACTCTGGAGTGAATGGGTTTCCTCGTCTCCCCTTTAATCCTGTTGTTTGCATTGCTTGTCAAGTCGTCACTCCAACTCCAATCTGTATGGACTTTCTTGCATTTACATTTTCTCCTGATTACTACGAGGCTCTCGCAGCTCTTTGTGTTTTAGCTGGATTATCTTAAGCGCACGCTGTCGTTTTGTGACTACGCGTCTTATTGAGCCTCATATCAGAACGTGTATGTGTTTAAAAACGACTCAAAAAGATCACTTGCATTAATATAATCCCAAACTATGTGTTTGAGAATGTTATGCTGTATATCTCACACAGTTTGTGGTGTGTATTTAGTGTACTTTAATAAACAAACCAGGGTTGAGAATTTACACTACTAATTATAAAGTAGTATCAAGAAAAATTTGTTTATTTCTTTGCGCCGCCATTTAAACTAAAACCTCAACTTCACTAAATTCAACTATGCTATTTCAAAAGACTCAAATGTCGCTCACCTTTGTTGAATTTTGAGGTGAAGTCAATATGGCGGTTTCTCTCATCCTGCATGGAAACATTACAGCCGTGTATAATCTCAGGCCTCTCGGCCTGCCACACATTAAACTCCTGTTGGACTACGTTTATCTTTTTAAAGTCATTTTCCGACTTACAGATGGGTCGGCACAGGGGTGCCATGTTCAGCACGGTGAGGTTCAGAATCAAAGACAAGGCTCTTCCAGAGTTTGCATGTTATTTCTGTACTGACGTGCGTTTTTCACAGTTATTAAATACTACACAAAACTTCAAGTAAGCTTTTAAATTGTTATTATTGTAGTAATTGCTATTGTCTAGCTCTTTATCTCCTCGATGGGATCACTGAGATCTATCAGCAGCTATTGTCACTGCTTCAGCAGCTCCGTTTGCCAACATGGTTCCGTTGCAGCTGAAGTTCCTGCCCTTTGACCCTGAACCCGTTGCTGCAAGTTTGTCTCTGCAGGATCGATGAAAGGTGTGATGACAGCTGCCCTTTTTAACAATGACAACTGTAGACGGCAAAAGTCTAACGAGGAAAGCAATGAATAAGTAAAGCAAAGACAGTTTTCCTACTGGAGGCTCTGACATCGGGAAACCTTGTGCCGCTGCTGTCGGCGCCGTCTTTGGTTTTTGTGACCCGAGCCTCACACCTCACTCCATTTCCATTCATTATCTCTGCAGCTCCTTTTCTGCTTCGCCCTCAGGTTTGAACCACGGTCTCATAACATCCCTCTTACCCTCGCACTTCAAAAATAATTTTATCCATTTGAAACATGGAGCCCAACATCCTCCGAGAGGGCAAAAGAAATGTCACCGCGTTGTTGAATGAGCTGTTTGATGAACAAATATCCCCCCCATTATTCTGGACCATGTTTAAATGTGAAGATTACCTGAACACATCATTCACTAATTACGACATTAATCCTGTCTTATTTGCTCAGGTCAGTGTATGCAGAACTTGTCAAGACAATTAACGTATACCACACAGGCTGTCATTACATTAACACTGTAAGTTATGCAAATAAATGAGCCTCTGGAAGGGCTTGAGACTTCCCCCTTTTCAATATATTTTTGATCCACATGGCATCGTCATGTCAACTCATTGTGTTATCTATGAAGTCAAAACATTGTTCCAATTTTTTAAGTATTTCTCTACAACACACTGCTTCCAAACAAAAATACAAAGCGTGGGAATATGTGACCTAATGACCTTCAGACTAAATGCTGCTGGACTGTCTTTGTTTAGAGACAATGCGCTAAAGCAGTGGTGGTTTCAATGATTAAAACCAATCTCAAACAAAAGTTACTTTTTGTCTGATTCAACTGACTTCCGTTCACTCCAAATCCACATCTATATTTAATGCTTTGAGGTATCTAGTTCAGGAAATGATCACTGCTTTAAACATTAAAGAGATTTTTTTAAATTGTTCAATCATAACTTTTCCCGTATCCATCACAGAGCTATTGAATCTCTGACAAAGTTTGAAATTGGATTGCAAATAGCTTGTTTATCTATTTCAGACTAATTTAAATACTAATTCTATTCTAGATGTAATGCAAGCTGTCCAGGGTGTAGCCCGTCCTTGCCCATCGTCAGCTGGGATTGGCTTCTGTGCTACAGATGTTGGCTGATGAGTAAAACTTCACAATGCAGTAATTCACTTATTCTATGTCAACCACTGGGGTCTGCAGCTATGCCGTTCTGACTCTTCCGAAAATCTCTCAAGCCTTAACACAAGAAAATATTCTGTAATTAATGAGATGTATTTTTAAATTAAAATGGCCTTGTTGTTACAAAATCTGATTTATTAATTACTATATGATCTTAGCGATGAAAATCATAGGTCTCTGTTCATACCGTAGAGAGTGATGCAGAGCATGTGGTGCATTTTGAGTAGAAAGAAACTCAAAGTTAACAGCAGGAGCTCAAGAAAGCTGAGAAAAACAAAGGAGAGGTTAAGAAAATGAGGTCAGACTATATAGTATGGTTGCTTGTGGCCTCCCATGTTTTTTGGCAATGGATCAAATTCTCTACTTCCTTGTTCTTCGTTTTCAAACTCCTCGTCAGTGTTTATTCGAGGCAAAAGGCTCCACACATGCAGCTGTTGCAAGTGCAGGACCTTGTCGCCTTTTTTTTTTAGAACCAACCCAAATAAAGGTATGGCAGTTTTCGACACTCCCCGCCCAATAAAACCCGGTCCCCTGACTATCCTGGTGTGAAACCGTCCTCAGACTCACCAACTAACCTCAAACCGCTGCCAGGACACACTTTGTAAAAGAGATTATTAATCTCAATGTGGTTCTCCTGACTAAATAAAATAAACGTATGAGGAAACCAAAGCACCCGGGGAAAACCCTGGCAGCGCACAGGGAGAATGGCCACAATGCCCCCAAAATAAAAACAGACATTAAACATCGAACGCGTTGCAGATGAATGCACAGAACACAGTGATAAAATAAGGAAATAAGACATTCAATGACAGATTGGAAGAAGACATGTGAACCCTCCAACCACTGGACCACCACCTGTCAGGATAAGGACAACCCCTGTCACTTAGTGATCTCATACAGTATTTATTGTAGTCCTTTCTATAAGATAGTGTGATCGTGGTCAAACTTTGAATAAATCATGAGTCCACAGCCAGCCCTGCGACGAGGCGATGCTCACCGCTGCAATCGTCTTTGTTTAGGATGCGTGCACGCTAACATTTGCTAATTAGCACTTAACCTACTGCTCAGATTGGTGGGGTTGCCATTAGTGCTGTACATATTCAGCCATAAATCAAAGCACTCCACAAATTAAAACACAGGCCTAGTGATGATAATGTTGTGAGATACAAAGTGATTACAATGCAGCTCATCACATTTGCACAAAATTTCAATGAGGACGGATTATTGGGAAGACAAAAAAAAAAAAAGAGCAACATTTACCAAAGTGAAGCAAACATGAATATTAAAGTTTTGGTAATTAGTCGCTGGGGATGGGAGCGACCATTGTGGACCAAGTGAAAGTATTCGATGAAGAAAAGGTTGCATGAAAAGAGTAATGATGGTATTATTATAAACCAGACACTTGTATGATTGGGGATGGAAAACACAGTGATCACTGGATAAATAACAGGGACTAAAAAAAACAGCTGGAGTGACAAAAAAGACAGATGAAGGGATGTGTGTATGTGCCAAATGCAGGGTTTTAGATAATAGGTGAATAAGCAAGAGCTTAATGTCACATAATAGCCATTTTAATGCATAATGCAAGGAAGTCAATAGGGTGTAGTTATGAGATTTAAAGGTATTTTACATCTAACTTTTGAGATGTTTCCTTTCATTCCAAAGCGTCTACCTGACCAGCAAATCAATGCAAGTCATTTCTGCACCCAAGCTAAGACATGTTTATGGGTTTTATATCACTAATAGTCACATTGATAGGTTTTTAAAAGCATCACTGAAACCCATCATCTCAACTAGTTTATTAATCTGAGTTATGAAGTCATGAGCAAATATACTCTTCAGAAATAGATAGGCTTCTTGAACTCTCTGGCACAGAAATGATCTTTTACAACCCAAGAAGCATCTTTTGCTTCTTTGTGTGTGTGTATTTTTTTAAATTATTATTATTTCCTTATGCAGGTCAAATGAAGGAATTGTCTCCTTCCGAAAATCAGCTACATGGATGCAGTGTGTTTGTGTGTGTGTGTGTGTGTGTGTGTGTGTGTGTGTGTGTGTGTGTGTGTGTGTGTGTGTGTGTGTGTGTGTGTGTGTGTGTGTGTGTGTGTGTGTGTGTGTGTGTGTGTGTGTGTGTGTGTGTGTGTGTGTGTGTGTGTGTGTGCGTGTGTGTGTGTGTGTGTATTGCATATGACTGACTGCACAGCAAGGCATGTTGCAGCCAAGCAGAGGAGCTGCAGTGATGCTTCCTGGTAAACTGGGCTTGTGCTGGGCTCCCAGAGAGCGTGCCCGGCTTAGGAGGGGGATCAGGATGTTGTGCAATTGATCCGTTTCACTGCATGTCCACAGCTGCAACATCAACAGTATAGTAAGCCTCAAGAAGACAAAAAAAAATAAAAAAATCAAAGCTCTAACCTAGTAAAATGTTGAGAATGACTCAGCTAATCAGACCAGCAGAAAACAAACGTGATCGCTGACAATTCAAGAAGAAGAAGGATGCTTTCACGTTGTTTGCTATTCTTCGATCCACCACATCCATGACATTTTGCTTCTAAACAAACAAACAAAAAAAAAGGACCTCAAGACAAACTTGCGAAACTCAGCTTGTTTAGCAATAAACTATGACAGCGAGTGCACATTATTCTCACACAGAATTTTCACAACTCATCTTTTAACAAGCTACCAAACGGAGCTCGGCTTCAGAGGCAAAGCTGACGAATGGGGAACAAATATCCTGTCGGACATTTCAAAACACAGATTATCATAAGCACGGAGTTGTGCGGTGTGAAATTGCCGAGTGGTGTCGTGTAAACGAATTGGGCACCAAAAAGGCCGTTCACCATGTAAAATCATAAAACACTCGTCCCTCTTTCTCTTATCCAATCTATGGAAATAAAATGTCTGTCGTTGCTTTGTATGATAAAAGTGCTCCAGTGTTCTTAGCGATATCAAGCGGCACTGAAGTGCAACAGTAAACACTGATTTTAAAACACGGGCCAACGTCTGTGTCGACTGTTTCCAGTCACTGCCTCTTTTACCCCTTGAAAGGGCATGTGAGGTCCTCACAGGGAAGAATTCAAAGAGGCAGATTAACAAAAAAAAAGACCTCTCTTGCTTATATAAAGTGTCACTTCAGATACAAAAATAAAACTCTCACGATTCAAACTTAACAACAAAAAAAACCCACAATGATTTATGCAATATTATTATTATTGCTTCGTTGTGAACTGACCAGAGAGTTCTTCATGTAAAAGCTGTCATGATGTGCTTAATGAAATGCAACAATCTGACAAAGAGCAAAATGTTCCACTGAGGCCGACTTTCAGATCAAAACAATTACCTGGCACATGTCCAACAATGTATTTTTCTTTTTTTTAAATCTGATAAACACCTGCCTCAGTGACAGAAATATCAATGCACCTGACAAACTAAATGCTCCCCAAGAAAATAAACTTGTGCACCTTCACTTCCTGCTGTCTTCTTCCTTCTTTTCATCCCGCTGTAAACTTCCAGTGTTCAATTTACTGCCTGTCTGCATTTGACAAAAAGCCTGCCTTGAAGTACAAAGATAAAGGGACAATTCTGATTTCTTTTTGTTATGCCAGCTGAGTGTGTAAAACATTGTACTTCTGAAGTGAAACACACTCCACTGCCACCGCTCTCCGCTCCTCCATGAGACCGAGCTGCGTGCACTTTCATGTGTCAGGATGTGTTAACTAACGCGATCACACGGAGTAACCAATAAAATGGATGGATATTCCTAATAAAGCTCCCCCAAACGGTTTGAAGCGAGAACGATGCACAGCATGCTGGGATCTGAGCGAATGCTGCATATTCTCTCCGCAGGTAAAAAATTGTATTTTATTTTTTTAAATAAACTGTTTTCGCAGACCTGGTTCTTTTGGACTTGCCAATTCCTCCGTGACATTTGACAGAGTCCATCGGGGGCTTAACCGTCAACAATAGAATCCCAAAGACAAAGGTCGCGACGTCTAAATCAATCCACATCACTAACACCTTCCAATCCACTACAGAGGGATTCTGCACTTCGCTGCAGCTCGCTCACCTATTGTTACCGAGGCTGTGTTGCACTAGATATTTTGTGTTTTGGCATTTCTGCTTTGTTCTTGTCCTAATTGGGAAGGATATGTGTCTCTATTGGGCCGATGCTTGGCAAAACATTTAAACACCTTTGAAAAAAAAAAGCAACAACAACACACAAATACTGTACTGTGAAAATCGCTTCAAAAACTGTCTTTTATACATCGAATGGATTCAAATAAAATTCTGAAAGCATATGTTGCGATTCATTATGTAAGTAACTTTAACAAAAGAAAAAGAACACGAGCTGTATGGACTTTCTAAATTCAAGTTTCCTGTCAGAGATGAACAGTTTAAGTTTACTTTAACATTTAAGTATTCTTAGCAGATTGGCAGGTAATACAGCTTTAACAATTTTCTTACTTATGCTATTGTAAAATATACACCTGAAACAGCTAGTTTGTGCTGTATTGTAATTAGTAGAGTGACTTTGTGACACCATAATGAATGTATTGTGTTACGGATGCAAGTTTAAACGTGTGAAGTAAAAGTCTCCTGCAGACTATACAATTTTAGCAACGTTATTGCAGAATGCTACACTGCATGGCATGGATTTGTATAAATCTGGGTATGTGCCAGGGTAGGTTAAACTGCATGATGTTCGCCTGCACTGGTGACAATCACCAAGAACTTCTTGCAGGACTCGTCCCAGTATCTCACTGGTGATTTTATTCAGACGCAAATCAAGAATTCTTTTAAAAGCATTCATGTACATTTTAAAAAAAGCTGGGTACAAATGTGAACAGATAAAATAGATATGGTCCAGTGGTTAAATTGCAAAATACTGTTGGGGAGTAGCCTGGAGATACATTGTCCTTGGTTTTACATAGCCTGTGGTAATAGCTAAACTGGCACTAAGAGGTTTTCTCAGGTTCTCTTTATCTAGAAAATGACAATGGCCAAGAGACAAGGTAGTGATACCATTACTGATCCTTCATCAAAGATAAATTGCACGGTGCATTCCTGTTTCCGGTATTAATTACCGTTAATAAAATGCAGTTACAGAATGACAAACAACAAGTTACATGCTTTCAGTGGAAGGAAGAAAAAAAAAAAAAAAAAAAACTCCTTGCATTGCCTTTCCCGTTGTTGGATATACTGTTTACACAAAATATCTAAAAGGCCAACCAATCATTGAGCGTACTTATGCACACATAGAATAAAGTAGGGACAGCCCGCACTGCTGCTGCTACGAATGCAAATCTCGGCTTCATTTCATCCCTCTTGCCAGTGGTTGTGTGTGTGCATGCGCTCACAACCCTGGCCAAGAAAAAAGCCATTTATCAGGCTGCTATTTATCAGGCTGCTAATCAGCCTGATAACCTGCTGCTGTGCCTGCTGCCTGGCTGAGCAGCCGCGCACTCTTCACCCACAGCCAGCGCTACATCAGAGCCCGCTGCCATTCTCTCATATTCCCCACTCTCAAGATTACAAAGTAAATCCTTGAACAACCTCAAAGAATTTTAATATACTACCAAAGTGTGAAAGACAGATTTAAACTTGACATTTTGCAGATTAGAGTCATAGAAAAGAGCGATGTGTTCTGATTTCTGTCATTCAGCGAGAGGATAACATTCGGATTTGTTGACATTTGGATAGAAAAGATTTACATCCGGCATATAAATTACTGACGACATCCATCCTTGTTTATATAAATATATTGGGTGACACCTGCCAAGCTTCTAATGACTTGATTGCTCATGCTTCTAACGTGAAGCGCATTCGGATGGAAATAACCAACAGGCAACATGAGTTTTGATCGCCTTCTGGTTCAGTGTAAAGTTCAGTCATGTTACGTGAAATCACAGATCGAACAGAGCAGTTCAAAGAGAACTGAGCAGCGTGTAAAGAAGTGAACAATAAGACATTTCTCCACAGGAAGTAGTCAAGTCAGAATACACATCAGTCAACTGGAACTCAGTATCAGCAACAACCGCACACTGTTTGACATTGTCCTGTAGCTACATTGGCCTATGGAATATCTAGAACAAATACAGACTCGTACTGTACGCACATTTTCTATTCGCTCTGACGTTTTCCAAGCACAGACATGTTTCACATGTCATTAATGACACCAACAATGGCTGAAGACACGAAACCCTGTGATTTTAGCAGTCCGATAAGATTACTACCTGCTACACTGTGCAAAGTACATTTCACACACTTGTGTGGGTACAGTTGTTTTCACTCCTAATTATTGTGCAGTACTTTGTGGTAGTGAGCAAGACTTAACCGGACACCAAGACGTTCATGTGTATGTTCCCACCTGGAAGTAAGAAGGCGCCAAATTTCCATTTGCTCGTGAACACGCCACTAAACGGCCAGTATGTGACATCATTGCTGTTTATTAACGATAACAACAAAGTGCACGACCAAATGGCCTCCCATCTGTTTGCAGTCTGATGGCATGACATGTTGGAAATAGCAGCTTTACAGCATCAATTTTGCCTCACTTTCTTCCGTCAGGCTCAGCGGTCCCTGCAGATCCACACAGGTGTTTCCACTTATTCTGCTTGATTAGATAGGCTAGAATATGGACAGGGGGATGCCGGGTCGGGGCCTTTTCACCGGAGACATTTTGAACTGACACACACAGGTGTCACTAACATGATTACTAATGGCTCTGTTGCGTTCAAGTGTCCAAGGAAATCATAGCCGTGTGACAAATGGGCAAACATTTAGAATGCCCCGTGAAAAAACACTTTGAGATAGAAACAACTGAGTCTATTTCAGTTGGTCGAGTTGATAATTTAGCGCTACTTAAAAAGACCAAAGAAAAATAAGAAAAAGAAACCCAAACATGTAGAGCGCTATAAGATGAAATGGCCCCCTAAAATATCCCCACTGATGAAAATGGACCCTTATTTTTTTTTGTTGTTGTTGATTGCATGGGGATGAGTTTAGATTTCACACAAACCAATCAGGATGTAAAGTCGCCACCTCTTCAGCGTTGAGATGTACTTGTCGTTGGCAAACGACAAACAAACCATGCATACCATCCCCACCGATTTGTGTCTAAATCTGAAGAATTACACAGAGTCAAATTGTAAATCTGGCTCTTTAATTAAAAAAAACAAAAAGAATGGTAATGGCTTTTTAACAATAAATCCTGTGTAAATATCAAACGTTTCTCTAAGATTTGCGTTGATCACACAAAGGAAACTATTCAGAATATTGATTTACTATTTCCAAAAACTGGTCGGTTTAATCATTGTTAGCCACATTTAAGTTTTACACAGTTAGAAATAGATGTGCCAAAAAACATATAAATGTAGAAGCTGTGTTTTTTCTAGACTTGTCAGGTACTTAAAAAAAACAAAGAAGTACGACAAAGCCAACATGATTATTTGTGCAAATGTGAACGGAACACATTCCTGACTATTAACTAAAACCTTGTAATTTCCTGTACTTTTTGTCTAATTCTGTTTTTCCGGATCTTCTTGGTGTCATAACCTGTTCTTGTCAAGTCTCTTAATATGTAATTTTATCTGCACCAAAAGTGTTGTGGTGTACTGTAACTGTGGACTTCTTTTGAATGGTTTTTGTTGTTTTCTCTTCGGGTGTTGCCTGATGGATTTACTGGCACCTCTATGTCATTTTCAAGCCTTTGCGTTCATATACTTGTAGTTTTATGCTCCTCCATCATGTTTATCAGCCCTGTCTCTGACTATTGCAGTATGTCTTACTTCCTTCTCCCTGGATGAGTAACTATTTGTGCATCAGTGAAAAAGTTGACTTATTTTAGTAATTCACACACATAATAGACAGCTAATGGAAACCCTTTTGAATGTTGTTAAAAACTTCCAAAATGTCTTACTCTAATTGTGTAATTAACTCAAAACCCCTACATTTGTTTTCTGAGGCATTACATGGTCTCTTGGTGGGTTTCAATCACCCTACACAATCATTGGTAAGACTGCTGACTTCACAGTTGTCCAGAAGAGGATCTCTGACACCCTGCACAAGTGGGATAAGACACAAAACCACACTGCTGAAGCAGCTGGCGGTTCACAGGGCGCGAACACTGTATCCAATCATATTAAACAAAATGGAAAGGAAATGCGGTAGAAGATTGGGCAGACACATGAGGGGTAACCGCAGCCTTGAGAGGACTGTAAAACAAAACCAATTCAGGAATCTGTGGGGGATTTACAGGGAGCGGGCTGCAGCTGGAGTCAGTGCCTCAGGAGCCACCACACACAGACGTATCCAGGTCAGGGACTTCAAGCACATTGCTTGCTTGTGTCGAGCCACTCAAACCGGAGACAATTCAGAAGCGTCTCACTCAGGCTACTGAACCGCTGCTTAGTGCTCCAAAGTCCTTTTTCTCAGAAGAAATTAATTTAGCAGTTTATTTGAAGATTAAGGTCCCAGAGTGTAGAGGAAAGGAGGAAAGGCACTCAAGGTTCAGTGTGAATTTGTTTTTGTTTTTTTAAGGAGAGGTTTTTTTGAGAGCAATATCATTTGCTGTTGTTGGTCCAGAATGTTTTCTCAGGTCCAAGGTCAGCTTTATGGACATAGGTTCAGCAAGATGCATGAAGCCAAAAGTGTCTATAGTTGGTTTGAGAATGACGTATCCCTGCACTCGTATGGCCAGCCAACTTGCCCGACCTTATATATGTACTGTATATCTATATTTATGAACCCAACAGAAAAGGAAGAGGTTGTCTTTATTGTCTCCATCAGTCTTCCTTCATGTAAACCTGCCTGCCTAACTGTGTTCTGCCTGTAAGTCTTTGCAAGCTGGTCCCACCATTTGTTCTGTTTCGTCCTTCTGTTTCTGACCTCCATCTGTGTTTCTGTCCTGCAAGTCTGAAGACAATCACCTCAGAGGTCATTGCCGATGTGCTTTGTTTTCAATGTAAATAATCAATACTTGGGGAGTGTACGGCGCACGATGTCTGTAACAGTGACGCTGATGCCTTTTCTACCAGTGTTGTACACACTGCTTTTCCAATTAAATGCATTGGTGCATGTGAACACCTCCGACACAGTCCAATCACCTTAGCTTGAGTGACAACATATGTGGTGGTTCAGACTATGAAGGGCAAAAATACGACTCTGTTATTGCAATGATATTCAGGGACATAAGCAATTTGTCACCAAACACATGTCTGATTTCGGAAGATGAGCAGATCATCAAATAAATTGAACAGTTGTCTGGACATCTGGTGCTCTTACCCTTCCAAGATTTTTATTTTTTTTTTAATACGTCCAATGTTCGTAGATCTTGAGGAACGAGGTAAAAAAAAATAATGACCGAAACTTGAAAATAACAAAAGGTGGTTGGTGATCTAGAGTTCCAAACATGTCAAGAATCTACGTTGCTTGATCATGTTTGACACAAGGTTTAGGCAGCAGCTGGATGCATTTCCTCAAGTAAAATATCTGTATTGATAGTAAGAAGATGAACAGTGTTAAAAAATGTGGAATAGAAGGGAAGCCAATATATCTTCTTCTGCTGCATTAATTGTGGTTATTTCCTTTGTCCATCACAAGAATGCAACGTCAGATCAGTAGTGTAATTTAAGTCGCATTTGAATTCAAACCACAACTGTGGGCAAACATGCTTACATTCACAATAACATTAACTTTTGTGCATATTGCACACTGAAATTGCAAAAGAATAGAGAGTGAAAGGAGGGTGCGGCGGGCAATAATAGTCTTGAATTCCATTAGTGGCTTCAACAATGCCCCGGACAAATTGATAGTCAAAAACACAATTAACCCTGTGCTATCCATACAACTCTCTTCATTATGGAGTAATTGAGAATCAAACCAAGAAGGCTTTTTTGCATATACTTTAATTAATCTCCCTAGTTGTGGACTACAAGCCAAAGACATTGAGGAAAGGCCAATTAAGCTGAACAAAAATCCTCACAGAGGGATTTATTTTTATTGAAGCATGAATGAAGCAGAGTTCATCTAATATTGCATTATTGCACACTCGTAAAACAATTGGTTGTCATTCAGTCTGTACAAGTGAGGAAATGCTTTGCATTGCTTCTTTGAAAAATGTCTTGATCTATCAATATTTAGGGACCCCTGTTTTGCACGTCCATATTTATCATTGTCCACGTACAGGGATTTTGTTGAAGTCCCTATTGAATCATTGTCCTTGTAAGGAGCCGTGCTCAAAAACCATATAGCAATCATAAATTATGCATTAGCATTTGGATACCAAGAAAGATTTTTGAGTGGCTGCATTCATAGCGCTGCACACCATCTGGTGCCTTCCATAGAAGAAGCATCGCGCCACACACAATCAGTCCATCAACAGACCCATTGGCCGGTATAATGGCATTACACAGAACATGAGGCACGTAAATCTCCTGGGAGCAAAGTGAGCAGGACTGCTGCTATCAAAGAATAATCTTAATTTCATCCAAGACTCAAAAAACCAGGCTCGCATGCCTCCGATATCTTAGCTCATCGTTCATTTGAAAGAAACTTTAAAAAGATAATTACATGACATTGTATTAGAAATCCCCATACATAAAAGATTAATGTACCACTATCTTAATGTTTATGATAATGAAATAGCAAATGGGATGTCCTGCAGAAGTTGTATCCTTCAGCAATATCAAAGACTAAAGATGTATGATTAACTGTGAGAATAAATCGCTGACGGAAATGTGCAACAGACTGCTCGATAAAGTCAGCATGCTGGTGCAACTGTTCCCATGTTCATTTGGCTGTGACAACTGGATTGAAAAATGTCACATAAAAAAAGTTGTAACGTTAGCCTGGAAATCTAAACTGAGGCAGAAGCAAAAAGTAGAAACAAAATATATTGCAGTGGATATCGGAAAATATGAGATTGAGAATGAAAGATCGGGTCGGATCCACCGTGGTTCACAGTAAAGCAGCTCATACTGAATGTTCTACCGAATGAGAAAGATTATGACAGTGGATAACTGTCAAATCTTAACGTGCTAATACTTCTGATACCCACGGTGTAATTGTGGTATGGATCGCATTACCTTTTTCCAGGGTGTAGCTCTTAGCATTATTTAATTTGCAATGCGAGTGGCTTCTTTTCTGCTCTGATTTTCGACTTTTTTCAGAAGTGTGTCTTTATTCTGTGTTGTTACTCATTGCCTTTGTGAGTGCGAGAAATGCTATTAGTGTTAATCCATGTCAAAAAATGATATAAATACCTCAGGGTAGGTTACAAAAAGATAGTTCTTCTATTGCTCTGAGGAGATCCCTGCTGCAGTTTTAATTCCACTACTCAAAATATTGTGCCGTTTTCTTTTCTTTTGAAACTCATTTAGGGCAAAACTGTATTTCAATTATTACAAGACAGGCGACTTAATCTGTCTTTTTTCTCTACCTTTGAAGTTTAAGCAGTCTAACGACTGCCGCACCAACTGCACAGAAAAAGCCTTTCAATGTCTTCCTCCACAATTGGTCTGAATGGACTCGAAATGGAGTCATTTGACTCCCTTCGGCTGTTCAAGCACATGCCTGTCTCCAGGAAATGGCCATGGAGTATTTTCAGGTCTGCCTCCCATTTGGTGTATAATGATAAAAAGTAGGTGCAATCAAGTCACATATATATATATATATATATATATATATAAAAAGAATAACATTTTAGAAAAAAAAGAAGATGTAATGAGAAAGACTAGCAGATGGTGTAATCAATCCTCCCCGAAAAACTTTAATAGCTTAAGTGTTTGGAGCTCTTAACAGGAAACAAACGATGACCTGGTACAAAATGTCTGGAGCAGCCTATGGCCTAACTTCATTTCCTGGCGGCTGATCAGGATGGGATTGGATCACGTTAACTCGATGTAGGCCAAGGGAACCGCAAACATCTGGAGCCAGAGGTGGGTCGTGGCATCATTAGCCTCGGACACGAGTGCAAAGCTTAAGTGTTTGGATCAATTTGTGCAACTGCTGTTTTGGATCAGACAGGCAGCACTTTTTGTGCACTATTCTTTTTTTTCTTTTTCTTTTTTTTCTTTCCCCATTTTGTTTTTTTCAGAATGTTTGAATCTGCAGAACAGCCGCCTCATAATGGATGAGAATGGTCAGAATGACTTTTCATCTCGATAGTGAGAAAGAGTGGTGATTCAGAAAGGGAAAGATGACATCCTGCCAGACTTTTGCCGCTCTTTAAACTTAGCAGAACTGCAGTTGACTGTAAAAAGGGTATTTGGCCCTTAATGATTATTGGATCCAAGTGCAGTTTCTGTAATTCATCGAAAAATCTGGCTGAATCATCCACTGCAGGCGAGTAACATAAAATAACAGTACAGTTTCTCTATTCGCCTCAGAAGAACCGAAATGAGTTTCGTTTATGTTTCAAATTCAAGGGCATGGGTTCACAAACAAGTTAAGGGATAACATGCACATTTAACTAGCAGTTTATGCTAGTTCCATTGCAAAGTAAGCAGGGTGAAATGGGTACATCTTCACAAGAATGGACTTTAAAGATGCAAGCACAGACATTTAACTGAGTAGCTCAACTCTGCAAACTGGTTTAAAAAAAAAGAAGTCATTTTTGCATACCAACACTGAGGGGCATTTAGACATCTCAAAAAAAAAACAAAACAAGTTGTATTGACTGTAAGCAAAATGGCCCCCCTCTGTTTGATAGTGTTTTGGCTAATAGGATTATAGAAGAGGCGGCATGTGATGGTTAGGAGGGGAGACTTCCATGATTTACAAGCTTGACAGGAACAATTAGGAGGGCACGCTCAGTGGGCTATTACTCAACACACGCAAAATGAAAACACTGCCTTTCATTTACATCAGTGCAGCCATGAGGCTGAGGGAGTGGAAGTGAAGCTGACAAGAGATACTCTTTGTCTCCAGCGAGGGAGGCTATTAAAAACCAAGCAACCATCTGCATTTGAATGCGGCATGAAAAAAAGTCACACATGCTTGAAACAGACATAAACTCTATTTCCATTGTGCACTATCCTGACGGTGTTTTGTTGACATACTACTACATGCTTCAAATACTTAAGGCTGTGTGTGTTTGTGCAAGATGTTGTTCAGCATTCGAATGGAAGTAGCTGCCATCTGTACAGCGCACAACACACAGGGTAATGACGCAAAACATGACAAGAGTACAGGACTAGTTTTCCCTTACATTTAGCAGTACGAACCAGCGGGCTCTAAACCGTAGATTCGAAAGCGAAAAATGAAACGAGGTGATATGTATTAATGCAAGAGCTTCTGAATAACGCCTAGATAAGCCTGTATGCACTTTCATTATCATCCTTTCTGAGCAACACATTCTCGCAGCTTTTACTTCCATATGAGTGAGTGCAGGTAGATGAAAGTCTACAAACAGGACAGCGCAGCAAGAGGCAATTAGAGCAGCTGCATCACTTCTAGGCTGGCCTGATGGGTCACGTGTGAATGCAGCAACCAGGGACTTCCAGCAGTTCTCATCCCCACATCTGCTGAATAAATGAAGAGATCTCTCCAAAAAGCACAACATCCGCTGACAAATGATCAGAGGAGCAGAGAAGGATGCGTGTATTTGTGTGTTTACCAGCTGAATGGTTAGAAAGAGGAGTTGCATGCTGATCAGTCAGACAACCTGTCTTTTCAAAGTTTGTGTAAAGAGCGCATACCGATCAGGAGCTGGTGCACACACTCATTTTTCTGAGACAGGAGCTAAAGAAAAATTGGTCTAAGCGGGGCTGTTTTTGTTTAATCCCACTCCCACCTGCTCTGGGAGGATTTTGGACGATTACCACCTGCTCCTGCAAAGGCATGGCATTACCCCTTGTTCCCACTTAGATTTTTATCGCTGCCGCCCTCAACAGTTTTTCGTAAATCTGTCGCCTTCATCCCACATGGTCGGAAGATACGACATGCTGTGCACGGACTTTATGAATATCTCCAACGACATTACATTGTAGTTACTCCGATGTACAACAAGTCACCTTTTCAAGATATGAATAGAAGTTAAGCCGTGGTACTGCAGTTGTCAAAAGAAAAAGCTAAAATGGACATATTCTACAGCTTGTCCCAACAATCATTCACACACCAGTAACATTTGTTGCCATGCAAACGTCCTTGCAGAGCAAACTGCCCCAGGATGCTTTGCCCAGCATGGACAGAGATGTGGGATGAAACCACCAATCTTGTTATTGAAAAACAACTAAACTCCACCGAGGTAGAGCTTGTTTGTATAAACAGGGAAATGTTTAATATCCAATAGACCTTTAAACGCAGAATGTCAAACCATCTTTATCTAACTCAAGGTTGAGGAGGTGGAGTCCAAGTCTAAAACATAGAAAGACAAAGAAGTCAACATTTTGTTCAAACAGTAGGTTTTTAAACTTTTCCTCAGGCCTTGAAAGAGTATAATTGTATGTATATGTGAAAAAACCTAACGTATTTCATGATACCGATTTGGTGAGACTGAGGAGAATCCCATCGACTTCACTTATGCAGTCATAAACTGAATTCTGTTGAGATTTATAGTGATCGAACAATTTAATAGGTTACCTAAATAAATATTATTATCACATGGTTATATCATTACGTGTATCTGGGTTTGCAATTCATCAGGGACTTTTGTTATATCAATGTGGATCATTATTGTATCAACCCTCTTGGTACCCTAAATGTACAAAACATTGTCATTTCAACTTGAAAATTAACACTTGATTGGATTTAGAAACAAATCTTTACTTTCTCAGATGCTGTGTTAAAAAATAAATTTAAAATACAAAGCCAAGAGTTTTCCTTATTCTAATCCACTAAATGATTACAGAACAAAACATTAAAGGGGCAAGGCTGCATGGTGGAGCAGTGGTTAGCGCTCTTGCCTGCCACCAAGAAAACCCTTGGTTTGATTCTCCGCTCGGGGCCTTTCAGTGTGTGGTTTGCATGTTCTATCTGCACCTATTTAGGTTTTTCCAAAGAACGTTGGGAAGCATTGTTGTAAAAAGTCCAACTGATTTTTGTCAATTTGTCCTGGAAGGGCAATTTGACAAAAATCAGTGTTTGATTAGGAACACTATCAAAGGAAAAAGAACAGAACAGGGGAGTGCACCTCATCAGATCCTCAAAACATCTCATAGACAAAAAGGTAATCTCACACAGAGTACAAGTACTGTCAAATGAAGTCAGATCTAATCAGTTTTACATACATAAAATCCATTTTTAACCAGATTTATGCCTAAAGATAGCAATTTATTTCATTGGTGTGCTTTACTGGTATCATTATCTTAGCAGTGTCAATAGGAACAGGTGACGACTCATATTTAACACTGCAGAGCATTTAGAATGCAAATAGATGACTAATCAATTTATTTACTTTTTGGAATCGTTACTTTCTCAGTGCCATTAAAATGAGTATTTCAGAGCTGCTGCATCAAAGAAATCCAAAGATCTTCTGCCGTGTCGAATACGAGGGAATCCACATCCAACCGTGTATCTACCAATTCAATACCAACAACCTCGCAGTCAGAGCTGCAGTGATAAAGATACTATTTAGTTTTTTCCCCACAAAGATATATGTCTGCTTGCATACAGGAGCGTGACTACAACAACATGAATGTCTGCCAGCAAGGTTTGCACAACAGTGTGCATCATTATCCTCGCATTTAAAGTTCTGCTTGCCTCCTTCGACAACCAGCTTTTGAGTGTGGCCGCTATCACCCTTATCTACACATGCATGCCAGTTTTGTTGAACAGGGCAGTTAATAGGAATCGCTGACATCTGCTGACACAGACAGAAGCCACCAGCTGAGCTTAGCCATTATCTTACTGGCATCGCTTCGTCCACACAAATCTCTTAACTTCCTTTCAACACCGTGAAATTCTCTTCACGGCAACGGGACGCAAATGCATATACTCAATAATTTATTAGGTCATTCTCTGTTTACATGGAATTGTACTTAAAAACATGGCGTATCCTCATTGTTTGGCTTCATTTTTTCACAAAACAAAAGCAGAATTATGCAGGGAAAAGAGGAAATAGGTCTAAGTTATCTATATATAAATGCATGGTAATCAGCATTTAAAAAGAATGCCCTTGGTACTGTTAGCAAATACTATAGTTTTCAACGAAGAAGCATGCATTTTTATGAAAAAAGTGTGCTTACCTTAATGCCTTATGGTGCCTGTGTATCAGCCACAAAGTCTTTCCGAAGCATGTTAACTGCACTTATTGCACTCTACCTAACAGATCGATGGTTTGTATACACCATACAAGCATTCTTTCATCAACAGATTGCACGCTGTCACCTCCTTGAGTCTGACAGTAATCTGAGAATGAGTTTGACACCTGCAATGCCGCTGTTTTATAATCCTCAATCTACCAGCTTGTGGGATTTTGATTAAAAAAAAAGAAGAAAGATAATCATTGCTGAAGCACAACTCTTATCAGCAGAAACTGTCTCTATTTCAGATTTACATGAGTTTGCAGTAAGAAGTTTGCAGCTCCCTCACTGACGTTTCTGTTGTTTCTTTTATGCCTGGTATGTTATAAAGCTCAACTGGAGTCATTTTTAACTCTAATGTTTGATGTGTGAGCTTTTTTTTCTTTTTAAACAGATTCTTTATTCATGAAAATATTAAACTTGTCAACAGTTTAATTTTTTTTTTCGACTTTTCTTTGCTGATCCACTGTATACAAAGCACAACAGCTAATGTAATGTATGTTTTACCTGATTGCAAGTGCTGCATTGTGTACATGGAGGGACAAAGGAGAGAGGCAAAGGCCAGAGAACACATTGCTTTTATGGTAGCATAATTGGAAACCTCCTGCTTCTTGAGCCAGAATATCCAATTTTCTTGTGACCTGTGTCACACAGCTACAATTACCTCTATCCAATTAGAGTTAGATCTTTAGCTCAGCCTGCAGCCAGTACCTTCAATATCTTTTGCCAGGAATATTCCCTTTTGATTTCAGATCTCCATTCATCAGGCTTATGCCTTCCATCAAAATCAGTCTGCACCCCCCTGAAATATAAATTGTTGAAGATTTTGCTGAGTCACGGCAGCTGCAAGGGAAATGTGTGTAATGTGCACTTGCAAGTGTGTGTGTGTGTGTGTGTGTGTGTGTGTGTGTGTGTGTGTGCGTGTACTTCCTGACTACAATACCGGAAAAAAAGAAAAAAAACACTGATGGATTTTTCTTTTCTGTTTGTCATTTCTAGATGCACGATTAGAGCAGGCAGCCTTTCCTCTGAGCCACTGACTGACGTGACAAACATACCATAGGCAGCATTATGCTGTAACCAGTAAGAAGTATTAAACTGTCTTACTTTGAAGCTCTTTTGGCAAAAAAAAAAAAAAAAGGAGGATCTTCAATGGGCACATTGGATATAGCAGTGAAACATTCAATAAGTGGTATATGTCCAGTCTGTGGAGGGATCACCACTCGGTGCTCAAGAGCATAGTGTGTAAACGCACTGATGAGTAAGCACTTCCTCTATTGCTCCTGACAGATCTGACAGCTTCTCGCCAGTATCACCGAGCTGCAGCTTCATCTCAAGGGTGTATGAATTGAGACAGATTATTTGGGGAGTGATTCAGAACTGTCATTATTAAGTCCTCAATGCAATATGCTGCAGTTCAGTGGGACCGTCGTGAACAGTGCTTCCGGGGGGACAAACCTTTACTGCTCGTGCATCAGTGTGAGTGGATCTGCCGGAGAAAGTAAAGCGCGACTGTGACTGAATCCACGGAAAGTTAACAGATGCAAAGAGATGAAGGATTGAAGAGAAAAGAAATGAGATGAAGAAATGGCAAGTGACTTAGAAAGGTGGAGGGGGAAGTGGTTTCCACCCTAGAGCAGCTGATATATTCATGAATCGCCGTGATTAGAATTTTTATTCTGCTACTGCAGTCCTAACAGCAAAGTCCTCTGTTCCAGGTAATTTGTGTTTGCAGGTCTGCGTATGCGTGGGAATCACTGGCTGCACAGCATATATCTCTATATACTGTGGCTGTGGATGTGATATGTGCATGCAGGCAAATGTGTGGGGGCATTTTAGCAGAAAGACTTAGAAAGGTTTAGTTTCAAAACGATTCAGGAAGGAACCAGTTCTAGTGCTGCTGAGACTCCCGAACAGTTAATATATGTCCATTCATTGTATCCTGCAATGAATGACAAACAGAATTATTGCATGGGTCTGCATCGTGCTCACCAATTCTCTATGCCGAGCTGACTTCAGGGATTCATACATCAAATTAAATGTCAAGTTAAAACAGAGTGAGCTGTGAGGATTTGGTGTGAGTGTTAATGTAGCATCCAACTGCCTTTAACAACAGGATGAATAAGCACAGATGGTGCAATCTATAGCACATCAATGACACAACAAGTGTCGGCTCCAACAGCAATGAATGGCAGCATTGAGCCGTCATTGAGTGTGCAAACAATTACTTTCTGCATTATAGAGCTTAAACCTATAGATTCTCATAACTGATTTCTGATACATGCTGAATATCGTAAAATACCTACATCAAACTGAGCACAAACACCAACGACTCTTAAATTCCCCCAAACCTCCAGTGAATGATATTTCCCAATGGAAAACTAATATAAGTCAGAAAAATCAAAGGTTAGGAATCAGCTTCTAGCTCTACATTATTACATTGCAAACAATATTATACAACAACACAAACTACATGAACACCAAACGGTACAACTGATAATCAGTATTCTAAAATCCTTTAGCAGACACTCTGAGGGCCGAGGACAACGCAAGGAAAGAAGAAGAAAATCACCTTTTCTGCAGTTTTACTATCAAATCTCTCAGCTCCTCCCTTTAGTTATCCTCTTCCCTATTTCTGCACACAAATTACTAGTTTATTTGCTTAGAGATATCAAGGAACTAAGAAAACATAAAACTATGATTGGAACACTTGGAAGCAGGGAACACTGAAAATACAGAGATGGAAAGATTTAAAACACAGGTCTAAGCATCGAGGCAATCGTGTGAAATTATAGGGAGTCTGTTTCTCCTGATGGAATAGGAGGAGCGTGTCCTTCTGCGGTTCTGCGGTGGGTTTTAAGACAATGTGTTTGTTGCTCAAAGGTAGTTTAAATAAATGAACTTCTCTTGATGTCACCATCATTGTGTTAGTCTCTGATTTCATTAAGATACCTAAATATGGAAAAATAACCTTTGCACTGATTGTGAATTAAAAACTCTCTATGCTAATCATTTAATGGTTTTC
This sequence comes from Lipophrys pholis, assembly GCF_963383615.2. Classification (NCBI taxonomy): domain Eukaryota; kingdom Metazoa; phylum Chordata; class Actinopteri; order Blenniiformes; family Blenniidae; genus Lipophrys; species Lipophrys pholis. The sequence goes on along the minus strand of NC_137642.1, from coordinate 9,038,920 downwards.
TATAATGTCTAAAGCCTTTTTCAAATAGTGGTATACAAGCTTCCCCATAAAACCACATCAACTGACAAAAACTTTCCTAATAGCATAATTTACTGCGATCAATAAATGTGGCTTCAATGGCGATTTATAGCAGCTCTTTAAAAAAAAAAGAAAAAAGAAAAAAAGAAATGCTTCCAAAAACCCCTTCTACGATTGATGAGCAGTTGATTCAGTGAACTCCACGCACCTGTGGGTGTGGAACAGATACTGTTTAACACAGAAAATCACACACACGTGCATCTCAATGCCATCACATCTCATCGCGTTGCATCATAGGGAGAGATCGAAGTTGGAGTTACGTAACAAAATTTCAAGCAAACCCCTGCACCCTTGGAAAGCTTTTTCACTGGAATTCAACTGGAAAAGTTCGACTTGACAAAATGTACACGGGATGGAAAATGCCTACAGGCCTGCAGGAGTTTGACTGACGTACTAAATCTGATTTAAATGCTCATCCATGCTGAGTTGGCCTTTGAGGTTAAAGACGGCGTCTTGGGGAATCTTGAAATATTACATTCCTTGGTAATAAAGTATCAGAAATACAGGCTTAGAGATGCTGTGTCAAGGGTTAATCCCCTGACATTGCAAGCAACATAGAGCACTGTCTGCATGTCTGGTTCACTAAATGGCCAGTGGGGCTAGATATCACTGAGATAGCACATGAGCTCAAATGGAAAAGCTGATGAGTAACAGTGATTTAATTTGGATGAGCAGAAATGACATCTTCACGCATGAGGAAACTTCAAAGTCATATTTGGTGAGTCACAAATGATGGCCGGCGAAGAGTGCTTTTTCAGGAGATCTTACATTAGCCCAGATAAATCAAAGCTCTATCTACACATGTGTGATTAATTTTTTTTTTCATCTGCCTTATTAAATATTGTTCGAAGCTCATCTTTGTTACAGAGCAGCATAGGCCGTATATCTTCTTTTTTTTTTTTTTTTTTATTAATTCCTCGTAATACGTTGTGTTCTTCTGAGCTATTTTAAGAAAGGCATACTTTTTTTTTTTAATAGGATAAACCCATTGCGCAGCTAATGCATATCTTAAAATATCTAATCGGCTTCAACAATATGGGCTGCCATGGAAACAAACATCTTCCATGTTGAAGTGCCGCACGTGAAGAGACATCCAGGAGGCTCCAAGAGCGTTTCTCACTTTGAAGCGCACTGCCGACCGGAGCCTGCAGTTGGTGTTGACACAGACTGGGAGCAAACAAAATCTGGGCCATTATGTATTTAATGATGGAAGAGGAGGCACCCCAGAGACCGCAACTGTTACTCTCCGGGCTGTGTGGACAGCAGACTGTCAGCACTTAATACTGGGACTTTGAAATCATTTGGAAATTTCAAGACCCCGTCGTGCCCTAAAAAATGAAGTGGCTGCCATGCAGTGTGATTGAAAACCATCAGTGGAAAGAAGGAAGATGAGATTTTAACTGCTTCTGTGTTATTCTTTCATTCGTTTATTTATTAGTTGCTTCCTTGGGTTGGATATCTGCTCCAATTGCATCTAAGCAGGAGTGAAAATGTTATAGCTTCAGTTACTATTTGTTTCCATGGACAGACAAGCCACTGCCAGATGATCGGGTTTTTACAACACTACAAAATGTCATGTGCACAATGTGATCCAAGCCCATTTTAGTATTGCAAATATCAATATAATACAGATTTGGCATCTTAACAAATAACTTTTAAAATCCTAATGTGTTCAGAGGCGGGAGCAAAAGAAACGTATGTAGTTTAAAAAAATGTATCAACGAAATGAACTGATGACGCAAGCTATTATCTACACTTATTCCACATGGTCCATATAAACCAATATTTCATCAACTATTCTTTATCAGTTTGCATGTCAGCCTTCACCTTGATCACCTCAGTGTATCCGCATGCAGCATTTATACTGCAGCTGAGGTTACGATGGCATGTGGGAAATTGGTCCTTTTTATGAAGTAAAATGTCATTTTGAGGGTGAAAATAAATCAATTTTCTTACGACTCGATCCTCAAAGAGACGTAATTGGTGTGAGAAAAATTTACTTTTTTTTTTATTGACTCACACAACACTAATTTAGTCATTGTGCCCCACATGATCTGACACCATATAAATCGAATGAAATAGTATACAGTGCAAAATGATGACGATGATGATGAAATGAGATTTATCCAAAACTTAAAATATAGATTCTAATCTTTGGAAGATCTTTGTCAATTATTTTAACTTAATTGGACAGTGTGTCGGACAAGATAAACCCTTTGATTAGACAACTTTGCACGGTTGTATCTGGTTTTATTTAGACTTTTGTACGATTAATTACATGCCGGATAGGTAAACCCCAACGCTGTCACAATTAGCTCAGTGGTAAATTGTGTCCTCTAATAATTTCTGCTTATGCTGTCTCTTTTGGGGTAACTTTTACAAAAAAAACAAAGAACAATTGTCTTTGTCGAAAGAGGATTAAATAAAATACTGAGAAAAAATGTCTCTCCCTCTCTGCCATTTGTTGATTTAGCAGAAGCATGCTGTTCAATGTCCCCAATGTCAGATTAGCTGTGTTTGAATGCGATCTCAGGGGGAGCCAGGCACACAGTGCATATGCAAATAGATTTACAGACAACCAATTACACTCAAAACTCTTCAAACAAAAGAGGGTTATAAAAGAGAGACCTGCCACAGCTGGAGGGAGAACAGTGAAAAAACAGAGAGCCAAAGAGTGGGAGAGTCACACTGTGAAGAAGTTTTTAATTGTAATGTAAAGGATTAGAGGAAAAATAATACATTGTGTGACTTTATTTGCCTCTGTGACAGCGACTAAACTTTAACACATAATTTATAGCGATCTAATATTTATCCGTTTACAACATAGAAATGATGTACATTCATATATATTACATTGATTATTTGTTTCGCGATTCGCGTGTCCATCTTCTGTGGAGGAAATTAGTTCAACAGCACCTGCGTTGGCCTCTCTGTGGGAGTTTTTACAGATAGATAAGCACATTTTGCAGTGACATTAATAGTGATTAATGGTGCTGAGTGCTTAATGTTTGTGCTGCCGGGGATACGAGTGGAGAGACTGGAGGAAAGACTCCTAAAATAGAGCGGGCGTATGTATGTAGACCTGTAGCCTTTTTTTAAACAAGGGCAACTTCATTCAACATTATGACAGGAGAGTGACCGCCACCATCTGTGTTCAGCAGGCCAGATACTGTAGATGTCGACCGTCTCATGTGTGCATACATTAGTGTGACGGCACGCACTGTAAATTTAACAATTGCTCTGAGCCGTAATGAGTGTTTGAAAGAGGAAAGAGCCCGGGGCAGATGCCTTGAGCATGTTTGATCATAAGACAGTACAGCACCATGTTCATTAAAGCAAAGTCAACAGGCCAACATTTCCTAATACAGTGTCTCAAGGATGGTGGCGTTTTATCGGACAACCATATGTTGGCCTCGTCTTGGGTAACTCAGGAGCAACTCCATATTTTCTCATCTATTGTTTGAGGATTGTAACTCTCATTAGCTTTTGTTCCTCTGGTCATCTAGGGGTGATGGTGGCTCAGCGGTAGAGTCGGTCGTCCAATAACCAGAGGGTTGGAGGTTTGAATCCCACTCTATCAAACAGTCATTGTCGTTGCACTCAACACTTTTAAGAATTTTACAAGATTGTCACTATGGCCAAATTGTAATTTCATTCAATATTTTACGACACCTTAACCAATAGTCTTCTTTGCGCGATTTATGGGAGCCCCTGCAGGCACAACAATGAAATGTGACACCACGAAGTTGGACATGGTGAAGGAAGTCTTCAAACATATTAGGGCATTACAGCAAGTAAATCCGACGATGGAAAGAAAACGAAAAATATGGTATGAAGTGATCTGTCACAAAGTCATAGCAGTTGAAAAAAATAGGCAACAGATGTTATCATAAATAAAGTCTGCAAATTAAAGACTAGATAAGCTGAGGAAAAGGCTCAACACGACATTCTATATTGATGGCAACTGCATGCAATATCAAGTTTTGTCCCTGTTTATTTAGGGAGCACATTTTAGTTGATTAGGTTCTATGTGGTTAAACGGCACAAAAACTGATCACTGCCATTAGTGGCTTCTCTTCTGATTGAGAGATACTGTCAATTAATCATCTTCATCACTAAAGATATTGTTGTACTTTTCCTAATAATCATCTTAAAACCTTCCACTTGCTAGTAATGTAAGAGGAAAAGTCTTAAGCTCCAATAAATGTCCTGATTAAGATCATTTTTTAAATGCTCAAGCTGCCTGTGGCGCCAGACATTGCTTGCAGGAGTCTTTGTCGGTAATGTCTGCACAACATTCAATTGCAATGTTCAGGTGTTTCAGTCGACATCAAAGTGGGGGACCAACAGCTTGGCTAAAAATGAAATCAGATTTTCATAAACATTGCACTCCGAGTCTCAAAAGCAAAACTGCATGTTCTGTGTTAATCAGCTTCCTGTAGGCTACAAATATCGTTCAACAGAAACTTATTTTTCCAAAAGGTGCAATAAGGATGTGAGAAAGTCCCTGTTTATTCATAAGTGTGGCTATATCCAGTGATCCTGCTTGTTGTGATCCCATGTGGTCGCCACATATAGTAGCAAAGTCCTCATGAATAATTTAGATAAAAGATAAAAATGTACGTTTGCTGCTTGAGCTGTTTCATATGCTAATGCAAACATTTCTCCTTCACCTGGGGATCTTGTGTTGATCTGAAAGAAGCATTTGACCATGTACACTCACCTTTGAGACTTCAGCGAACTCAAGAGAGAAACAGGGAAACAACCAGAAAAAAAGAACAAAACAACAGTTTTGTGTCTGAACCTCAATATTCTCCTTCAATCTTTTATGCAACATCTGCTGTTTTCCTGTTCACACGTTTCACTTTCCCAAGCCTGCGTTTCCACGGAGCGTGACCACTTTAAATTCTGTCTTTACGTTGGCCCAGAGGCTCAAGCTGTCCTCAGGGACCCCGCCGTAATGAATTGTTAAGCTGACAGTCATCAGCAGGGTAGCGAGGACTTTTTTTTTTGGCATAAATCTGGACACTCCCCTCACAGCCTTTGGCAGGTCAATAAACTGAAGTAGTAGAGGAGGGATTGAGTATGGTGATGGCGAGGGATGTGGGGGGCGAGTACTTGTCAGCTCTTTGTTGTTTTACTCATTAAGCACATTGAGATTAATCTGGTGTTGAGACTGAGGGGGAGTGGTGGTTTATGGCAGGTTGGATTGGCGTGCATGCAGCGAGAGCAGTCAGACGCTCGTCATAGGTCCATGAACAGGAAGGGCCAGGAGGAAGACAGACAATTAAATCAATAAGACAGCAGTCAGCAGATCACTGCACCGGCTACCGTTGCCCCGTAGCTTTTCGGAAGTAAATAACTACTTTGAAAAAGCTTTTCTCCTCTTCAGCTTCAGGTTGCTTACATAAACCAGGATTAATAAAAAAAAAAAATAAAAAACTTTGGCTGTGCCTCTGAGTTATCCCATAATATCTCCGTACTAACTTCACCCTGCTTTCATTCATTATTAATACCTGGGTGTGGGGCGAAAAACAGACAGGTTACACCCGTGGGTGTTCACCTTTCCATCACAGGGAAAATGCAGAAAGACAATTACACACGCACACTTTCAGGCAATTTAGAGCCCACCAATTAGACCTGACATGCATGTCTTTGTGAGGAAGCAGGAGTAATGGGAGAAAAATCCTCATGAGCAGAGGGAGGAAATGCACACTGGACGTGAACCAGGATCATTTCACTTAGAGGCAAGAGAGAAATTCAATACACCAGCATGCAGACCCAACTTCGACCTTTAGCACTGATATTTTCAAAGCAGCCGAGAGATAAACAGCAAAAACATGTTCTTGACATCAAATAATATATTTTGTCGCACGTGTCAAGGTGTCTTAGCGCCGTAATCCTTCTTTTCCAGTAAATGAGTCAAGATTTAATCTTAAAAATGCATCAAACTGAATGGCAAACGATAAAACTTTCCACAGAAAAAAATCAATTTTACAGAAATATTCATCTTTGGGTTTATGCTATTTGAGCAATCTAAACCATGCACAATAACAAATATTATCGTTACATTTTGTGGGTCTCCCACCTGCTATTGACACAATTCAGATGCACCCAAATAAAGACGGCAAGACCTTGAAAGATGCCCCCATGGTATCCGGCACAAGAGGATGGCAGCAAGTTTTGAAATACTGTTTATAGTAAAATGGAGAATCCACAGTTCAGGCTTTTCACTGAGCAGCCCACTGAGGCTTTATCAGGCTGAGATCTCAGGAATTTGAAGGTGAGGATAACACCTTGAAGTGTGTGCTATATATCTCGAGCCTGTTCTGACTTTGTTGAGTGGAGCACTGCAGTATCTCGAGAGAGGAAGAAACACCACTGGTCAAACAGGTGTGCCTCCTCTTTCCAAAAAGCCCTTCAGAGAGGCTGATAATGAGTCACTCATCGCTAACCGTCGTCCTCAAGCAAGAAAGCGCATGAAAACCTTGCGGTCCTCCAGGACCAGGATTCGACGCCTTTGATCCAATTGATTTCCCAGCTAAACATCTCCTGCAGTGTTGCAGTTCTTCCACCAGTTTGTTTTCCTCCTACACTAAAGCTCACTGCCAATGCATCTCCAATTAAGTGACGCACACATCCACAGCTGTCCATGTGATGTGTGCAAAGAAACAGAACTAATTGGACCAGGCAGCCATTTTGTCATTGCTTTGAGGTTTACTTCACGTGCCCCTGGGAGGCCCTTGTGATGGTGGACAGTGGCACAAATTGTTTAATGAACCACAATCAAACTTTTGATGGAGTTAGGACCAAAAAAGAAAAAAAGGTCTAAATGTCTCACCACAAATATACAGCTCATATAACCTCTTTTGTAGAATTGTCGTGCAATTGTACCATCTTTAAAATAACTTTCAGAGCTCTCAGAGTCTGTTCCCAGGTTGTTATATTACTTGAGATTAAAAGCAATGTTTCTGAAAGCTGCAACTTGCAGCGAGAGACCAAAAATACCCAACCTGAAGACTCTGAAAAGACGATAAGCACAAAATCCTTCACTCCCCCTTAAAAGTAGGAAAGTATGAGTTCAGAAGTGTACCTAAGTATAGAAGTACAGATTAACTTTTAAATAAAAATCACTAATGAACCATTAATAGTATTGAATTCTTCTTGTTTTTGAAGGCAAAACTCCCTGTTGGCAGTTTGTTTCATGTCAATTATGTGTGGTTTTATTGATTCATGCCCCAAATGCATGTTCGATTTCTGGTAAGGTCTAGTGTTAAATTGGCTCCTGAATAGTTTTTGGGTTTTTTCTAAGCAGGGGAGTTTAAATTAACCCCCCCCCCCCCCCCCCCCCCCATAGCAATTAAAGCTGATTCACTAGCAGACTGGCCAAAACACAAGACATAAATCTACTCAGTGAAGCATTAATACCATCAATCAATATTATTTCACATTCTTTTCTGAGGTTTTTTTGTTTCATTGCACAGTTGAAAAAGTAAAAACTAATAAATGCCATGTGGACAGGATAAATGTCATTAAACAGAAAAAACAATCCAGAGCAATTTTCAAAACTTTCAAAGTGAAAGCTTTCCATGACCACCATTCATCAAATGTCCTTGAATGCTTTAATTACTTGTGTTATTTTCTAATGTGAAACACAGGAAGTTTTCCGTGTTGAGGCATGAATATCACATTATAGACTATGAATCTAAAAAATAGACTATACTCCCAAAAGTAAAGAAAAACAAAAACTGAAAAATTTACTTAGTAACAAAGTATTTATACTTTGTAACTTCTCACATCTGCAAACAGTGAGTAAGCAAGTATTGAAAAAACTAAGTGATGCATGAAACTTAATAATGCTACATGTTTGATTATTTTGGACAGCCCTGATAAATGACGAAATGAACCATCGTTTGCATTAGTTTGACCTTACCCTTTGACCTATGACCTCCTTCCTTGTGTAAAAAAGTACCAGAGCAAAATCAATATTCCCCTTTATCCAGTGCAATACATTTCTCTCTCTGCCCTCTCTCTCTCTCTCTCTCGTTCTCTCTCTCTCAATTTGACGGTCTCTATTGCTCCCTGTCGTCATTTCATTTTCTCTGCTGTCTCAGATTCTCATTAACACGGTTGCCCTGTTGGCTTTTTTTGCCTCCTCCGTCCCCTCCCCTCGTTCCTAACGCTATGGAGCCACTTCTCTTTTCCTTTGCCGGATCCACCGGCTTTCATCCCTGCTCATAAACAATGTGTCACATGTATGAAAGTAATGCGGGGGGGGGCGGGAGACATCCAATTAAAAACACAATGCATTATTATTATTTCGCAGCTCCCCCTTCCTGCCGTCTCCTGAAAACCTTCAGATTATATAACAGCTCGGTGTCAGTGGAGCCAGCCTGTGGAGGACAAGTTAAGGGGGTCTTCTTCGCCGATGATGCAGCTCACCAACTCTGGACTTTCCCCAGCAGCTTGCGTACTACCCCTCACTCCTCCTCGTCCTCCTCCTCCTCCTCCTCCTCTTCCTCTTCCTCCTCCTCCTTCTTCCCTTTGCCATATCCACCCACCCATCCACCCACCAGCCCACCCCTCTCCCTGCCTTCCTTACACACACATGCACACATACACTCAATCACGAATGCACAGGGATTGCAGCAGCAGCAGCAGCAGCGCCGCGAGATGGAGATCTCCGCTGCGTGTGTGAGTGCCTGTTCCCGGTGAGTGCAGGGACAAGAGCGAATGAGTGTCAGTGATGCTTGAATGAGGTGTATGAGGGAGACGAGGGAGAAGAGAACGGATTAAAAAAAGCAGACAGGGGGGGACGTCAGTGTGGACCCAATGAGGTTTTTGAGGCAATGTCTGTCTGCTTTTTGCCTTCTTCTATCCTGATAACCTGAATCTTTTTTTTTTTTTTTCTTTTTTTCCGGATGTGCCACAACTACTCCAGCTGTCACTGCACCGGCTGCTTCTCTCTCAGTACTCCTGCAGCCTGTGAGAGCTGCTCCAGTGGCTGGACGGTACCCTGGCACCCACTGAATACATGGATGAATGCTGGATCTGCAAAGGATCTGTGCTTTCTTGTCCTTTGCTCCTCTGATCTGTTTCTCAAGGTAAGAGTTACTTCCCTATTGCTGGAGTTGCACACATATTCACAGGTATTGCATATGGAAGCTGTGTGGGGGGTGGGGGTGGGGGGGTTTCTTGTTTAAAAATCTTGACTTGGCTATCCAAGGTATGTCTAAATTATGATACAATGCTGTCAAAGTCATGTCCATGATCCCTTGCATATATTAGATATGGATACATTAGGGAGGGGGCATCACTGCACCCAAGCACTGGAGGATTTAATGACTAATAAGGAGAACAGACCCAAGACTTTCCTTCACAATTAAAAAAAATTAGGATTAATAAGGATGAAACCTGACTTTGATTAATACACTTATCACGATGTATGTCTTTGCACCCTGTGACAGACATGCAGTATTTATCCAGGCAAGCACAGGCTGATTGTCAAGATCGCCGTACTTGTGAATTGTCTGAGCTTGATAGTGAGGAATACTAATGACGACTCACTTATAGACAATTGTATAATGTAAAGTGCTCGACTGTCAGAATGATGATTATTTATGAGAAAGTACCTTCTGCATTATAGGTGCCATGAAGTACAGTACATGATAAATTAAAATGCAGCATGTGAAGTGTCCGTTAAGATTGAATTGGATGACATGTTGAATTCGGACCCATCATGACTAATGTGTGATGTGCACGGCTCTGAGGGTACCGCATCACATACAGAGCTGCACTTCTATTTGGTGCCCCTCTCTCTCTCTGTCTCTCTCTCTGTCTCTCTGTCTCTGTCTCTCTCTCTCTCTCTCTCTCTCTCTCTCTCTCTCTCTCTCTCTCTCTCTCTCTCTCTCTCTATCTCTCTCTATCTGTCTTTGGTTTCTACACGTCATGCCTTGACTACCTAAATTTACAGGAGACGTAGACAGGGTACAGTCTGAAGGCGGCACACGCCTGCAGCTCGTCGATGTGAGCATAATTTGCAGTTGTTAAACTGTCTTATACGTGACACCTGAGTTAATCATCACCTCAAACACAAATACACATGTACGCCTTTTGCCCAGCCTCCTTATTAATTGATGAACTTATCAAGGAGATGGACAGCCCATGTAATGCCTAAAGGACGAAATGCAGCAACTGTCTTCGCCATTGCTTAGCTTACACAGGCAGCAGGGTATGTGATCACAGAAGAATGAAACCTTGAAAATCAATTCTTTTTTTTCTCTCTTTCATATCACCCTCTTCAAACTTTCACTTCCCAAGGATCCATTTCACCGCCAGTGCTCTCATCCATGTGATACAGAGATTGGAGCTTTTTAAAACCTCCCGCTACTCCTCTATAACAGAAAGTGCTGCTCAGTGATAAATGTTTGAAGCCAATAAAGTCATAAAGTGAACTTTCACAGGTGTAGCCTGCAGCTGGCATGCATACACAGGGCTTGGGATGAGAGCTGGAATATGATTCCCGGGCATGCGTGTCTTTCCACGACTCTCAAAACTTACTGGCACTGCTTTTCAAAAAGTCCACACAGGACACTAGAAAAATCATGGAACGAAGTGGCTGACATTGGGGACGAGGAGAAAGAGAGAAGGGGGTGGGGGGGGGATAGCTGCAAGATGCAGCATGTAGGGGAGAAATGTGTAGTGAATCACAGGGGCACAAACACAAACTGGACAGAGGAATATACTATGCCGGGGGATCTTGTCCTTTACATTATGCTTGTGAAAGCACAGTTGGTGCAATGTCAAGCTCACTAATTTATGCTAATAGTGAGTAAAAATTCCTGATGCAAAGTGGATACATTGCGCAGTTAACCATTCCTTGAATGCATAAAGGGAGACGGAGCACGGTGTCAACCTGTGTGACAATGAAAAGCAGCATTTTACCTTGCTATGCACTATTACGAACGTGATGAGCTGCAGCAGTGAGGAGCATCTCATGTTTATCATGCATTCAGCATGCATTGGTGTCTGAATGGTGGGAGACCACGATAGTTACTTAACCATTAATGAGAGTGGCTAGACAGTGTTATCATATGGAAATATCCAGCAGATGCACTCCAGTAATTATTGTGTTGATGCGGACTGACAAGATGTAAGGCGAGCTAGCAGAGCCGTCTCTTTTCCTCTGCTGCTCGAAGGGGCATAAATCATGAGTCAGCAGTGTTGCAGACCTGAGATTGCATGGAAAATGGATCCAAACTCCCATTAACGTTCTTTACAAACAGCCACATTTCCTCAGTGCTGTAGTCACAATAATCAATCATTATACTGTCACAGAACTATTTTTTTTCCCCCCTCCCCTCTCATACATGCAGCATTTTAGTGTGAAGAACTGAAGGGCAATTGGAACAGACAACGTGGTCGGCCCGGGTACATAAGGAGATTTCAGAGGATTACTTTTGCAATTTTAGAGTCGATGCATTATTCATAATCCTTTGGATAGCTGAGGCCAAATCAGGGAAGGACCTCAGGTCATTAGCAGAGATAGCTCGCTTTGAGGAGGAGGGCATGAAGATAGAGGAGGAAAAAGAAGGCGACGAGGAGATTCTCTTTCAACTATCTGAATCTATCCATGTGTCACAACAGTCTCCCTCTCAGTCGGTCGCTCGTCTCGCACCCAGTCTTTCCGTGTATCTGACTTTCAACAATAATAAGTCATTGAAAAAGCGTCTCTTGATTCCCCTTTGTGTGAATTCCCATGTCGCTGCTTTACATGCCTTGCATCACTGCATACGCAATTGTGTGCTCTTAGCAGGGACTTCCTGCAGATGTGATTACCTTTTCAGTGGTATGAGATTGGTATTTCTGAGTGTGTAATAGTATGATCCCATGTGAATCAGCCTTGAACAAATTCTTTTTATCCGCGCAACTGCTTCTGACAAACAACTTGCGCTCAAATCAAAGTGCACACTGAGCTATGTTTCAGAACAAATACCACCCCGGAGTGAACCCCGCCTCCCGAATATTCCAAAACAATTGTGTGCAAAATCCACGACACAGCGTTCCATATTGTTCACGTGTGATCAGATTGACCTCCTGTTTTGTTTTCCTCATCTTCCGCTGGAAGTGTTGCAACGACTTGAAGTGACACGGGGAACAGTTAGCATGACTTGTTTTCTGAAAGTGACAGGGAAAGCGGGATGGAGAATCGTTTCCCCCTCAACTACAACCCAGTTTATCAACATTTCCAGCTGAACGGTTAAGTTACAGTGGACCTTGTGCAAGGTGAAACATATGGAAGGAGTTCCAGGAAATACAGCCTTGTGCTTTTATCATCAGTGTGTGTGTGTGTGTGTGCGTGTGCGTGCGTGCGTGCGTGCGTGCGTGCGCGCGTGCGCGTGTGTGTGTGTGTGTGTGTTTTGCTCCTTAAAATTCTGGCAGAGGCCTCTCTTTGAAGAGGTGACAAGAAAGCCTTCAGTGACTAATACTCACATACTTTCTGTCAGTCTTTCTTTCGCTCCCAGACTCAGACAAACTGCACCAAAGGCAGAGCACAGATGTACTTACAAGCGTCATGTGAGCGTACGGTGTGCGTACAGACACACATGTTCACACAAGTTCATACAGATTGTAAACAGTCAAATAATGTCAAATTTTTGGGTCAAATGACTTGTTTGATACTTTCCTGAACATTCTTTTCCCCCACACATTTAGTTTTTAATGGCACTGGATTTCCTCATGCATTCTAGATGTTTATCAACTTCAACTAAGAAATCACATTAATGTAATCTGCCGATGCTTTTCCCTTTTTGCAAATTTAATCAGGATAGCAAAACTGACAGTAAGGAAATGTCCCCTCAGAATAAATTTCCCCACCAGAGCAATCACATTGATGGATTTACAATGTCTCCGAATGATAAAACATGATTACTTTCAGAGGAGCTCCAACATTACCAAGAGCTTGCTTTTGTGTGGTAATAAATGATCCATTGAAGTTTATTTATTGTGTGGTGTCATGTCATATGAAAATGATTAACCAACTCTTTCTGATGTTTCCTCTCGACCATATCAGACATCATTTCATTTCCTTGTGCTGCTTGATATATTTCATGCCCCATGAAATGTGTTTCATCACAGATGAGACAGAAAATTTAATTTTTTTCTCATTTCATCAAATGGACATTAATTTCAAAATCTACACGGGGAGTGAGGATAAACAAGCAGCAGTTATTATTGTAATTCACGAGACATATTTAGCTCCTTTTTGTCATCCAAGCAGTTTGGGGATTTATTAGAAAATCATTACAAATCAAGCTATGCAACTGGAATAATATATTAAGGCTGCAAATACGTCATATACATGGTATCTGAAAATTATGACTGAACATGTGATGGATCTATGCTGATAATTAGTTCACCCTTTACATGAGAGTAGATTGATTTGATGCATTACTTTCACGTTGCTACTTTTATAGACATGATCTGTTCTAATCTAATTGAAAACCTTTACACGATTATCTAAACAAAAGCAGTTTGGATGCTTCTCTGCACTTTTTTCAGTTTGCATCACTAAGCTTTGTGAAAGTTCATGCATTATAAACAATGTGTTTAAACAGTTGCCTAAAACCTGAGACAATGAGACGTCTTTTGAAGACTGGGACACTGGTACACTGAATTTGAAACAGATTCTCTTAGTTAAATTTGCTCAAGTGATGGCAAACCCGTTGCAAATCTGTCCCCAAAATGTGCTGTTTGAGAGTGTTTGCAAATAGTAATCTGTTAAAAGTGGAACCGATTTTTGGCGTGATGGCAAAGCGTGTGCAGTTTATACTTGGTGTTTGGGCTCTGACCTCGTCACTGCACTCAGCACAGCAGAGATCGAGGAGTGGTGATAATAAATATCTCCCTTGGGAGTTCAGACTGAGAGCCTACAGGTGGAGAAGCTCATCTCCAGCTATTATGTATTATAGTATGTGTGGGCCACAGCTGCCATTTCCTTTGCTGGAGACCTCAGAGCACAAGGGGCATATCTACTGTATATGGTTGCTCCTACAGGTAAGAAAACTGCTGTGGGAAGTCTTTTTTGATGGTGACGTGCCAGATTATGCAATGCATCACAGATTATTGTGTACAGGGAGTAATAGGATACCTACAATATATAAATCTGTTGTCACATTGTTATGACTGAATGTTAAATAGTGAGCACAGGATGGCAATGAGTACAACTGAGTGTATCGGGACGGATCAGAGAGAAAACATTTCAGATCATGATATGAACAACAGCAAAGTGAACAGCCTCCAAAGCCCCATCTGTTTGAATTGCAATGTTTCCCCAATGTGTTTTCAAATATGATCTGTGTCGACACAATGTAAATTTTATGTGCGACAAATCGACGTTGTCAAAAGAATGCCATGTTTAAAAATCACTAAAGATAATTGCACATGATCATTGTATAACAGTGGCCAAAGTTTGCAGGGCCGTAATAGGAAACCTGAAAAATTACACTAGCCAAGGGGGGAATAAGTTCCAAAGCCAACTGTGCTCAAAACAGCCATAATGTTGAAACGTGGGTATTGTTTTGTAACCACTCCATAAATCAGGAACATAAATGTGTCGTGATGCATTTGTAATGGAAAAGCCCAAAGAAAAATAAGATCATCAATTCAGAGTTATCATTCACTTGCACCTCTGTTGGGAGGCAATAACAGCCAGCAGCATTGGCAATGTTATCGGTTAATTATATTGTCAAATAAGCAAACAACTCAACTTATTCCCTTTGTACTCATAATAGTCTAACTACCGAATTCTTACCTCGATGAGGTAAAACAGTGTTTGGGCATCTCAACCGTAATGACACCCCTGTGCTTCCAGCTTGACGTTTGCATCTGAAGCTGACAACTGATACAAGGAAGAGTCAATAAACCGTCTTTGAGTGATGGCAGCAGCAGCAAGAAGAGCTGTGCGAATGTAATTGTTATTCCAAAAAGGTCTCCTGAAGCAAATCGTCAAACAGTTGGCAAGAGGGAGCTTGCTTATTGTACATCCAAGTGGCTGCTAATATTTGTAGAGTCAGAGAGACGTGCAGAAGAAGCACATGCAAAAAAAAAAAGAGAAACGAGAACGAAAACATGGGGCAAATATGACGGGAAAATCCCTTCGCAGCTCCAAGCACAACTGATGGCATCTGAAAACTAAAAATTGTTTTGCATTGTAAATTTATTCAGTTTAAGACTATTTTCCATTTTTTTTTTTTAAACTATTAAAACATAATGGCTATGGCATAATTGAGTGAAATATTAAAATGATTTTACCTCTTAAGATTAAGACTGTTATTTATATGCAAACTGGCTTGCAAACTCCGGTAATTTGCTGACTTTACTATTGAACCTTAAAAAGCTTGCATAATCTGGGGCAGTAAGCCGCTTCAGCAGATATTACTAATTTTATGGTCTGCCTTGAATTACTTTTGAAATTCCTACACGCATGCGACAGGATCGTCTGATTTCATGAGCAGTAAATGCAGTTATGTAATTGAATCTACCTCTGTCAATTCGCTCACTTTCTTTTTGGATATATTGTTTGTTTGCAGGATCATAGAAAATCATGGATAGAACCCTGTTAAACTCCACAGAAAGGTGTAGTGTGGTGGTGTAGTGGTCTGCACAAACAACGACAAGAACCCCAGTTTGATTCCTGTCTTGAGGCCTTTCTGTGATCAGGTTACATGTTTCCTCAGCTTGTTCAGATTTCTCTCAGCTTCTGCTCATTGGTAGGGTTGAGAAACAAGACGATGTTCGACAGTTCTGGAGAAACATTTAAACAGAGACATGTGGAACCGGCGGCCCGTGGGCAGCACACGTTATCTGTCTTTTTACCTTGCAGTCGATGAGTCAATTTCCTAAAATGATTAAATCATTGATTTTCTAAGTAATGGCAGGGCGATGGTCTTTTTAAGCACATTTTAAAATAAGTGTCGAAAGAAATTACCTTAATTACAGTATCACAGAGGGGTGCTTTTTTTCAGGGTTAAAGAAAAATTTAATGCAAGCATGTTCATTCACATCAAGGATATGAATATATAAATAGTCCATTTCTTTAAATTACTTGTCATTATTCTCATAAATCCTTGGAGCGGATGTGTCATAATGTGTAAAGATGAAACTCTTGTGGCCCGAACAATGATTAAAGTTGCCAATCTCTGAAATGAAGGACGATAATAAATTATATTTATGAGAAGACTTCACAAATTATTTCTCACTGATCAATATTCCATCACTGCTATATATATCCTATACAAATGAAATACTGTGGACGTTGGGAAAGTCCAGTATTGAACTTATGCAACGTCATCCGAACATGACCATGTTTGCCATGTACTCACATTAATGCCATTTTTATCCTGTACATAAATTAAGACTTTCTTTATTGGATCGTTGTTTCTTATGCTTTCATTTTGGCGCATTTTACCAATATAAATGTCCGACCTTCATTTCCGGATCACACATTCACACTTTGGTTAACCTTATTAGAGGTCGATATTGTCATTTAACAATGCAAAGTCTTTATCTCAACGGGAGAAAAGAATCAGGCCAACTGTAACACTATTTCTGATGTTTTCGTTCCACATGAGTGACACAAAAGTCTTCTTTTCTTCTGTCTTACCTTTTTCAGAAAATATGGTGAGCAAAGAGGACACCAAATGTATTCTCTCAAATTCAGATGAATCAGACTCAGAGGCGGGCCCATCTCCCAGCTTTGAAGCACCAGAATCCGGCAAGCAGCAGGTGAAAAAGAGAAACAAAGCCTTACAAGTGCGTTTTAAGGATATCTGTGAAGCCCAGAATGAGCATCGGGGACGACACTCAAGGTCCATTTCCTGCAAAGTAACACACAGAAAGTACATGACCATGCCTGCCAGACGCTCAATTCCAAACGTGACGAAGAGCACTGGTGTCCAGACCTCACCGGATCTCACTAAGCGATACAAGACTTTCCCTTTTGAGAGGAAAAAAGGACACACTTTTAAACATACAGCTTTAGTGGAAGATTATAAAGGACAAAACAATGGCTTTTTGAGCGATATAAAGCCTGGAGGAGAGGACGGACAATCTATTGCAGACTCCTCAAAGTACAAGGGTAAGATTGTGGGGCAGACAAAGGCTCTGCTTCACCACACTGACGACAGTAGTGATACAGAGGATTTGCTCTCCAGTGCCAACTGTTTGGATGGACCCTCGTATCCAGACTCCTCGCAATTCTCCGAGGACTGCCATCCGAGCAGCCCTCCTTCCAAAAGCGAAGCAGAATACCAGGTTTGTGGGACGAGGACCAAACACAAAGGATTACCCAAAGAAGACATGGAAGCTGGCACTTCCTCAAAGCGCCAGCTGGCTGACTCTGAGTTTACGCCGGACAAGCCAAAGGGCATGGGCCCCGTAGCGTGGAACTCTTTGACGCACGTGGAGTCTTTAGGAAGCCCCTCGGTGAGCTGTAAACGGAAAAAGGGCATACAAAATGAGCAGCAGTCACAGACACTTCCCCATAGTGCCAAATGTTCTGTACAGTCACAAGGGCAATGTCGGACCCGGCATGCTTCAGCCTCCTCTAAACTCCAACGAACCGTTGGGGGGGACGAGGGCTTTCCTTCAGGAGGCACAGGAGCCTTGGGCCTGGGGAGCAGTCAGCAGATAATGTCCTTATCTGGAGACAAGGATATCAAAGACCAGCTGCAGGCCATGGAGACTCTCATCAACTCAAGCCAGGAGACCATCAAGGTCCTTCTTGGGGTGATCCAGGAGCTGGAGAAAGGTGAAGCTCAGAGAGAAGGGTGAGTCAAGTATGCTTTACGAATGAGTACACACCCAAGCATTTACTGTATTCCCTTAGTGTACATATATTTTCTAATATCTCCACAGCTTTGGCCATCAATATTAAAGGATTAAGAATACTCTACTCCCCAAAGTCATTGCTAACTCCCATGGACACTGCAATATCAGTACAGTGGAGTTGGTATAAGAAGGCTCAAGGTGACAGTTGTTTGTACAAAGTTGAGAGATAAAAAATAACTATTTAATATGAGGAGGACCTGAAAAAGTTGGTGACAAACTGTCATCACAGGGGAATTCTTGTACTCATGAAGAGGGTTAGCATGCAATGAGCAACAATATAGTAACTGGAAAGGTCTTTGCAGTTTACCTTTGTAATAATCTAAATACATCCACCTATAATCTAAGAACAAACTATTAGAGCAGATTGTTAAAGGAAGAAAAAATCTGCTTGAAGGAGTAAATGATGAGAAACCACGAAGGAAAATGTTTTACAATAAAGAAACCTTGAAAAGCCAGCAAGTAGCCACGTCCTGCTGTGAAACTGTCTTGGTTTGTTAATTCACAATCCTACTGTGACCCAGATTCGACCAATTAACTTTAGTTAACGGCATTATTATTGTGAACAATTGCAACTGGCCTAAATAACAAAAACATAATGTGTTGGCGAGTGTGATGGTCTTTGAACAAGACCTCAGTGAGGATCTATACCCAGGATAGTGATGTGTTAGGCTATACTTAGACACAGCAGTATTTTTAGCTCACACCAACATGGTGACACACTTACAAGTTTACCATGTTCACCACCTCATTTCCACATGTTTACCTGCTACCATTTTGCAGAAATAAGGCTTTTGTGAATGCAAGTATTTTGATGTCGATTAAACACCGTTATACCATATGATATTAGGCTGCATGAGCATTGAAATATGAGGCTTCAAGAGTCTCAGAATTGTGTTTCGTTTCTAACCAGATTCCCCCCCTAAAATAATGCAATCGTGTTATCACATTCTATACATATTTAACATGTAACTTAATGTGGAATCACCCACAAAGTACCATAAATATGACTGAATATGATCTTAACATTAGACTATAAACTCATTTACTGTCACATGTATTAGGTTTATGTCTGCAGTGTGACTACGTTCATAATTTATGCTGGATGCATCAGTCAGTCATGAATTGAACTCTGAGCCTTCAAACTATGGATTTCCGGTATCCTGGAACATTTAAGGAAGAGCAGTTGTTCTTTTTCGTGATATACTGAAATTGTGGAAATCCCACAAGATTTAGCACAACTGTCTCATCATATATTGTCAATGTCATCAACGTACTGCAGTTAAGCTGGAATAAACAGGAAGAAATGCACAAATTTGAAAAGAAAAGAGTTGAATGTTTTCTGGCCGTGAAGGCTTTAAATGTGAGATGTTAAACTTTGCTATCAAGGTCAAATAGGACACTTTGAGTACTTTACATAGTATCCTGCACTGTAAGGCTTAATTGTCTTATTTAATGTTAATGACAAAAGAAATGCCTCCACTGCTCTTTTACATAATTACCCGCTTCACGAGGAAATAACAGCAAACTTCAAAAAGTCCTCAACCCATGCTCACAGTCGGACTTTTTACAATGGCCTACTGGTAAGAATCGCTGTTCTTCATCTCTAAAACCCATAACAAAACAAAGCAAGCTGTAGTTAAGTCTTATGCACATCCAGGAGAGAACAAGGCACCCCAGTGTGGCTCAGTGGAACTTCGTTTTAAAGGCCCAATTAGTGCAGCCTCATAACACTTTGCCTTTCATCCGCACAAAACTGTGCCTGCTGTGGTGTCTTCACTGTGTTCTGTGTCTGCATTGTGTCCCCGTGTTATCAGAGAGGTGCACTTAGATGACACAGAGTCTGCCTTCCATAGTCGCCGTCCTAAACACACTTTTCCCTTTTTTATCTGCATGGTTGGACAGTCAAATGGGCTTTTCAAAAGCTAAACTTTGAGTTAAACCACAAAGCAATTCTCAGCACCTCTTTACTTTGCAGTAATGGTGTCCACTTATTTTTAAACCATCTGAGCTTTTATCATGCAGAAAGTTAAGAATTGTTCGAGGTGTTCAGGTGAAGACAGAGTGTATGAAGATATTTCATCTACTAATTTATGGTTTACATTGGAAATAGCAGTACACACAAACACACACACACATATATATATATTTCTTTTCATGGTTGCTAACCCGTGCATTGTTATTCTTAACATGCTTGTATTTCACTCGCGTGTGTTTACCCTGCATTCCGAACATGTGTGAAACATCGGCTGCATTACAACATACATAAAACATAGCACGCCCTGTGACACAGTGTGGCCTGACCTCAGTGCGGCGTTCATGAACATGTTCTGTAAGCGCTCGGTCCGACTGAGCAGCAGGCACATAGTCCGGGGATGTGGACAGTGAAACTGGAGATATGAGGGCAGGACGTATCCCAGGACAGCTGACGTGGGCAAACAACACAGCGGTGAATCTGTGCCAGCAGTCAGATTATAGGATGACTTTTAGAGGTGCAACTTTTTTCTTTTTTCTTTTTTTTTAAATGTCACAGAAATGATTCTTTGTGAAATTCTGCACTTTCATTCATTGTCTATAATGGGTCCTGAACACTTTACCCTGAATAGGGAAGTCGAGTGTTGTGTTGAGTGCACACAGTGATTATGAATTTAGGTTAATACGCTTTGATTATTAGAGCGGAGCTGTTTAAATTACAAGGATGTACATGAAAAGCCGGGCAAGCAGTGCAGCGACTGGAGTGGACCTTGTTTGTGCTGTGAATAACTGCCCTTGCTCACAGCTGTTCAAAGAGACTGTATTTGGAAACAGAACAGGATGGATGAACTTGATGACCTTGAGCTCCCATCAGCATTTTCGATCCCCAGCGAGGCTGTACTGTCTCCCACAATGAGGTCACCTCTCATGTCATAGTGAACAGTTGAGGTCCAGCCCCTCCACATGTCATCCATCAGGCCGAAGGGCTTGCGAGACAGCAAGCAATTACATGTGCAGCTCTAACACAGCCCCTCCCAACTTCCCCGTAGCGATGCAGCGTGCTATTGCGCACAGCGACAAGGCATAAATAACAATATGCACAACTGCATGTTCACATGAGCGCACGGGAAGAAATTGGAGTGATGACAGTATGAAAAACAGAGCCTATTAAACCAGGGGAAATCACTGGTTCTAGAGTGTGTCCTCTTGAACCTTTGCGCATATCCTCTGAATGTGCCATCTGACTTAAAGTTAGTGCCTCCATACGGGCAGCACACCCTCAGGGTCATGTATTTTTCGCCATAAAAAAAGCAGATACAGTATTGGGGAAAAATCTGTCTGCCTCAAATTGAGCTGGATGAGAAATAAAAAAAAATGCTGTACTATACAGTGCTGAATGTAAAGATATGGATTTTTCATCATGGGAGCAATGCAGCATTTAGCTTCCACTTAGTTCCTATTTCCTATAGAACGGAGGCACAATAGATGCTTCCAACTAGGCCAACAGCTAAAGGAAGGTAATCCCATTATGTAAAATCAGCAAGTCTACACACTTGATTAACCTGATCTGGAGGAACTGCGGGATCAGAACCCCCGCTGAACTCTCAACTGTTAGCGACGCACAACGCTGGAGGAAAACAAAACTGAACAGATCTGTGTGATAAGCTGATCGCCCACAGGTGCTAAAATATGAGGCTGAAGTCTGTCACTGCGGATCACATCTATTTTTTCTTTTTTTTCCACAGGCTCTCCTACCGAACGGGACAAGACACAGCAAATTGTGACACTTGTCGAAACAGCGCCTGCATCATTTACAGGTGGGCCCCTCTCTGCACCGCTTAATGCTGCATTAAATGCTGTTATGTGGATGATGGATTGCTCCAGTGTAAATAGGAGTCATTTGGCATCGAGATACAATTCTGCACTGTAAAGAGTTACGCAATGCATTTATAATGATCTGGTGCATGGAAATGTGAGAAAAAAAAACAACTAAATTGCTATAGTAAAAACGATTAATGCAAATCTTTGTCGTATAAAAGCAGATATTGGAGAGAGAACATTATAAAAGAAGCATCAGTAATATAATAAGATATTCTAGCACTACCTTCCTTAAAGTGTGTAAAATAGGTTTTACAGCCAAGGACTGAAAAGGTTTATCACATTTTACATTGTGGGTACTTATGAGTGTCCGTTTGCTTTCCGTATTTTTTTTAAGTCTGCCTCTTATGTTTGTCACTTTTTAAACGACTTTGTCTTTTTATCAAACAGTGATTGTTTATTTATGGCATAAGCATTCCGAAATGTTATGTGGTGCAAAAAAAAAAAAAAAAAGTCAGAAAAAACTGTGGGGAAACCCACTCAAGCTGTAACCTTGTGTCGTTTGTCACTTTTACCTAAAAGCCTGTGCTGCTAAAGCCCTCTGTTACCTTGTTCTGTAATACAGGAAACATTAAATTGTTTGGAAAATACTGACAAGCCATGAAAATACATTTCATACAGTGGGACCTCTCTGTTGATTTTAGATGGGAATGAATGATGACAGCTTGAAAAACAAGCCGCAACGCACGGATTCAACCTTAGAATCCTTTCTAAATATTATAGTTTGTTGTGGGAGAGAGAAGTTGTTTCCAGATTCCTCTTCTTGCTTTCCTTTTTCAGACAATAGACAAGAAACTAAAGCCACATTTACACTGTTTAGTTCCCCCTTCAGTCATTTCAGTTCAGAGGTCACATAGTCTTCAAATTGATCTGTAGTGAGCAGAAAAATGACAGCAAATTAGTGTTTGGATCCATCCAGATGCTTTTCTTTGTTTAAATATAAAGACTTAAAACTATGTTAAAAAAACAAACAAAAAAAACATCAACAACATTTAATCAAATATGTTTGAACAAAACCTAAACAATTTTTTCAACTTTATGACATTTTTGTTGCGTCTCGTAGCAAAATACAGTGAGAGAAATTTGACCAAACACTAAATCTTCTATTTGCTGTAGTTTTCAGCATTCAGCGTGTATATTTTTTTATATATACAAGCATTCGGTGCTTTGAACCTATTTGTTTAATAATGTTTTACAAGTCCCGGCTATGGTGTCGTCTTATGTTCTCTACTCCTAATAAACTGCTGCATTCCTTTTATTAATAAATTCCATGTCATATTGGACATTTTTACACTAATTAATGTCAGCTTGCAGGCCCGATTGGACCTGATTTTTGCCTGATTTTGTCCCACAGGCCATATGTCTGGCACCATTGCAACACATTTAACAAAATGAAAACCTATAATTGACATGAATTTTGCTTTTCATAACATTTCTATAGCATTCTTTTATGAGTACATTGTCTCAAACTGCCTCAGACAGTTGTGAAAGGCCAACAGTGTAACTCGAAAACGGGAGCCGCAGTCCCACACATTTAAAATTTGATCTTGTGTACAAACAATACTCCCATGTGGTCCGAGCCTTTCAGGGAAATCTCATGTGGGGACAGTCGGCCCATCTCCACAGGGAGAAAGAAGAAAACTTAAAAGTCGACATCAGCGTCACACCACAAACTAAAGATAACTTTGTGTGAAAAGAAAAATCCACACGCTTCAGCTCCAGCCTCAGGATCTAATGAAAAGCATTCATAGTCTAATGCTTCCGATATTTAAATGGCTCTATCTCTATGATGGTCACGTCTGCTATCATCTCCGTCATGGACTTCTTTGCTCTCGCCTGATATTTCTTTGGCATTGAAATTCATGTCAAACTATTCTTCTTTTCTGTTGGCCCTGCTCAAATGACACAACCTTTTTTTTTTAAGTCTTCACATGCTATTATTGACAGTGCCAAATAATATACATTTTTTTCTCTTTGAAGAAGAAGCAATTATGCAAATATTCAATGATGACAAAGCACATGCTTCGACACAGACAGATGCTATCCATCATATTGCAACTTGGATAGAGAAGTAACTGTCTAAAAGAGTTGGCTTAAAATGACCCAGTGATTGCACTTTCCACCGGACTTGCCTGATCTTGGCTGCAGACTAATCAACACTTACCAGACTTGTGCGGACCCAGAATACAGCTGCTGGGCTTTCTTACACAGCGGAACGAGACACAATATTATGTTGGGCTCCTGCGCTGCACCAATGGCATCGTAGGTGGCAGCGAAAATAGAAATGAAACCCTTTCCTCTATTAATACGTCTCCAAAAAAAACAGAAACACAAGAGGGTAGTAAAGACAGAATTCTGCAAAAGTGACAGCAATTCTCACTCCTCCACACTGGTGCAACACACTGCGGCTGGTACAGTGGGTCGTCTTTCAATTGCAAGGTTGCAGGTTCGATCCTTGATCTTCCCCTGTCCATATGTTGAAGCGTCCTTGAGCAAGACACTGAACAAGAAAGCGCTCCCACTTGAATGCTTTGTGTGTGTATGAGTGTGTTTGCGTGTGCATCAATGGGTGAATGTGACAATGTAAAGCCCTTTAGGAACTGTTGAAGCGGTGAGAAAGTGCTGTCTCAGTGAAATCCGTTGGCCAAAGCAGCAGGATGAAAAATCCAGGAACCAGATTGAAGCTTCCACAGAGTGAGCCAAGCCACCACGAATGAGTCGGGTTGAACAGTTGTTGACAGTAAAATAAAACTCTCTTCAAGCAAAGCATTAAAAACTAACCTGACACTCCCTTCTAAAGCGAAACCAATTCACCGTGTGACAGCAATGTAAAGTTAACAAACTCGGATGAGATTTTTTTCTGAAACGTGGCCACAGTTTGACGGTTTACTGCTGACCTGGTGTCCAACCTGAACGGGCCCTTCAAATCTTAACTGCCTGCCCATATGTGCATGTGGAACTGAATAGTCTCAAAACAGATGGGCTTCTTCTAAATAAATCCGGGACAAAGCTGTTCACCTTTAACACACGAGGCTCTCGCATCCAGCTGTTCATCCCTCTTATAAACAAGTAATCAAGGCCAATGGGGATGTTAAGAAATGAATGGCTGTGTTCCCCCAAACACTTTGTTGCTGTCTTGGGTTTTTTTTCAGCTCAAATGCAGCCTCAGCCCCTTCACATCTACAAGCATTTCACTGAACTAGAAAATACGCCAGGAGGACAGAACTGAGACGGATTTCCTCAAACACAGCAATCTCAAAGAAGTAAACAACATCAGGACTGATGCGGATACCAGAAAAAGAAACATTCACAGTAGTCCTCATAGTAACCCCCCACAAACACATACACACACACACAAACACACAATTTTCTTTGGTAAGCTGGCGCTCATTTAGTGGAGTGGGTCATCTTTCCATCCCAAGGTTGGCAGTTCAGTCCCGTATTTTGCCCTGTCCATGTGTGATCGCGTCCTTGGGCAAGACACTGCAACAACAATTTGCTTATAATGGTGTGCAAGCACTTAAGCACTTTACATGGCAGCTGTCACCATTGGCTTGTGTGTGTGTGTGTGTGTGTGTGTGTGTGTGTGTGTGTGTGTGTGTGTGTGTGTGTGTGTGTGTGTGTGTGTGTGTGTGTGTGTGTGTGTGTGCGTGGTGGATTATGGAAAGTGTGTTGAAGCTGCTCAAGCAGCAGTGAAATATGCTCTATAAACCAGTTTGCTATTTTATAATTGTGAGTTCACGTGCATCAGTGGAAGACTTGCTATGGTTTTGTGCAACTGTTTCGAAAATGACCAACATCCATTGAAACCATAATCAGTAAACCACAAACGAAATTCAAGAAATACCTCATTTCGGTTTTGCTTCCCATTCAGTCAGTTTTACATCCTTAGCTCAGAGTCTGGGGTTGATGTCTGATACTGATTTAGGTTTTGTTAATTAAACACCATTAAACCACATTTTTATAGTCAAAGAATGAGAGAACCGAGGTAATTTTACTGTCGGCACACTTGAGAAATGCAAAAATCACAATTATTTACACAGGTCTAACACTAAATTTGTTTTGAAGGAATCATAATGCAATTAGTTTAAAAGTCTTTTTAGAGATCATGTGGAACTATAAATATCAGACGAGCTCATGAGTGGAATTGCCTGTCCCGTCCTGTTAGAGAAACCAGATCCACAGAAATCAAAGTATTTTGACATTTGCCTGTTAAGGAACTAAACCCAACCTGGAAACTGGAGCCGTGTTTTCAGGCAACGGTGAATAGTAAACAATTCCGCACCGCCTCGCTCTGGGATATGTAACATTATTCAGAATATTACAATTAAATCAGTTCGAGTAGCTGATGATTAAAGCCTTTGAGAACATAACGTTCATACATTCTCTTGGATAAACAATAGTCAGATATTATGTGAATATACAGTTTAACAGTGAGTTATTTTTACCACTCCCCTTCTATATTCATTCTCCTCATAAACACTGTGTCTTTATTCATCAATCAGCCTTTGCTTTGAGTGAAATTTTCTCTTTTTATTGGAGTTTTAGTAGATTTTGAAGAATAATTGCTATTTTTAAATAGAGGTCTATGTGAGATAATCTGTGTCTAGGGATTTTAACTGAACCTGCTATTAACTATGTTTTGTTAAGAAATAATTAGGTAAAATAGTCAATCTGGGATTCTACCTGAGGGCCAAATAATTTACATCCAAAACAATATATATGTCTAAAACTAAAGTGGGAAAAACCCAGTGAAGGGAAGAGCTGAGTTTTTCATTTTCAGTTCACTGCTCATATCTTGATAAGATAAAAAATGTGCCACTTTTGTACTTTGCTGAAGCAGCTTAGTTTTAAACTCGGAACAATTCATAGTGGCAAAAAGACATCCCATCAGCCTTTTGTTGCTAAACCAAAGCACGTGGCATACGGTAATAAACCCACAATATAGATGCAATCTGGTGAGTGCTAATAAAGAAAAAGATTATTACTTCATCTGGGCTCAGGATCATTAAAAAGTTTCAAAAGTTTAGCAGTCAGTGAGCGGAATAGAGCTGTAATTTGCAAACAGGGCAATAATCTATGGTAATTCTATTTGTCTCTCCCAAAGCAATCGACTTCTGAACATCTTTTTGTGTTCATCAGAAAAGAATCTGCTGCAGAAACTTTGGAAAACTGCATGTTTTTAATGCTAACAAATTGATATCTGCACTTTTTTCTTTTTTTTTTTTTTTATCATATAATCTGTAGCAGTCAGGTGAAGAAGTAAAAAGTGGGAAGGTGGGAAGGTACACGGATGGTGAAAGTGTTTGGATGGATCAAATGCACTACTTCAAGCAAAAAACAAGTCAGACATCTAACTGTTTTTAGAGCTTGAGGATGAGTTCTAGATTTGATGAGAAGTGTGAAAATACTTCAGTTTCACATCCCATAACCAACATCATTGTGTTTTTACCCTTTGACACCACATGATGATATTGTTGCAGTATGCCCCAATGCATTCATTCAAAAGTAATTTTTAAGTACCTTTTCAATACATAAGAGATATGCATCATTTTGAACAAATATAAATCGTACAAATATGTAATTCGTCAGGTAAATTTACTTTCCAAGTATTGTCTTGAATGCAGTACAAAGGGTTTAGACTTGGGAGGTGAAAATGAACAAAAAAAGAAATTGCCATCCATACACTATTAAAGTAATAACAAGTAGTTTCAACTGACTAAATAGTGTCTTAGAAGAAGAAGAGAAAAGTATTTTACACCCCAATAATAACAGTAGGTTGGGGCAGCTGTAATCGCCTCCATTAATGACTTCATGACACCTTCATATGGAGGAATGAGCATCATGAAGCAATTAACACCATTGAGGAACAGCAAGTTGGGACCAATTACCCCTTAAAGTCAGACAGCAACAGCGTTTTGCAACTGTCACGGGGATCATCAGGGCCAGACGTACAGCTCTTCATTTCAAAGCAGCCCAGCATATCTTAAGTTTCCTATAAATCTGCAGCTCTGGTAGACAATCTATGGAAACATACAGAGACTTCAGGTCTTGCGTGGTAATCATCATCCACTCTTTGTATTTTGCTGCATCTCATACGTCATACCAACGGGGCATATAGCAAGAGAGAGTCAGTTTAAACACAAAAAAACTTACAGGAATAACTCATTGACGTTGAAGTAATGATTTATTCTCGTATAGGGTTGGTTAAATCATATTCTGAAAAAGCTACAAGTGCTCTCTGTGTTTTTTACCTGCTATATTTATCCGAATCGGTTGTTTGAGCAAGATTTACCAGAGCATCGATTTCAAATTACATGAGGGCGACCGCTGAGGCAACGTCGACTACATCAGAAAGTCAACATTAAAAACATCCTGAGATCAAAGAATAAACATCTTCTGGTCCTGCCGTGCCATGTTGACTAAAACCCAGCGTTCGATTCAAAGCATACAACGTAGTGTTTCCAATTTGGGACTAACAATGACTTTGAAAAACAGTTGAGTTCACAGGAAGAGGCAATGGCAGTTCAATATGATGAGACGCGCGGCGCTAATTAGCACTTGTGTCCCATGCTGAGATGGCTGTGGTTGTTTTGTTGAACAATTGTCAAGATTGCCTTTTCTTTTCTGTTCTCATTAATGAGATTGTTTTTGTTTTTTTTTTTTTTTTTTCTTCTCTGTGAAGCAAAAGGAGACAATGGCAATGGCTTTTATAGGAGATACATGACAGGGGAAGAATTGCTGCATGTCATTTACATAACCTGTGGGAAGTTTCTGCCTCATCTGTTGCCTGTCAGTGGAGGAAATGACTGTCGTTCGCCGCTGATTTAATCTATAATTCTTCACGGTGTAGTTCTGATGATGTTACACACTACTAGGCCCGGAGTGTCAGATTTGAACTGTGAATGGCCGGAAGGGAAATCACAGGAGTGGGAATGACTTTACAGCCAAAGGTGCCAGAAGCAGAAAGAGAATGATAAAGAAGCATGCAGATATATACGATATACGCAGAATGAATAGGAAGCGCCATGCTAAAAAGACATCTCATGGCTGCAATATCCCTCCCAGGAGCAACAATCATTGAACGGTGCTCAGCACAGCACGACCACAGACAAACAAACGGCTCGCCGCTGATCACAGCAACCGCTACTCACGCTGCATAGCTAAAGAGATGATTAATCTGCTTTGGTGAATGCCCTAGAAAAGCTTCCCTGTCTCCAGCCGCTTCAATCTGTTTGTGTACACAGATGATCTTAGATATAGGGCTTTTGTTTGTTGAAGCACCTGCTCCCCAGTGCCACCCGCGTCGTACAGTGCTGCCTCCGGCTTCCCACCGAGGCACACTGTCCACAGTGTACAGTAATTGCAGTGATCTACCAAGTGATTAATTGCTTAATAATTGCTGAGGCTATTCTGTGTTGCACCGTGCGGCTGTGATTCCGCTCGGCTCTGCTTTCTGTCAAGTCAACATTATTCGAGCAGCACTTGTAAAAAAAAACAACAACAAAGGAGCAAGGTTTTTAGCATAAAACAGAAGATACAAATAGATACAAAAAGAGACAGACATGGAACAATGGGTAATATAAACAAGGTACGGGCTTTGCAATACTGCAAGAAACAGCAAATTTTCCCAGATAAAGACTTCAAGTCTATTTTAAAGAATGGTATTTCTCATCGTCGGGGACTGTATTCAGAAGATCTACACATGTTATTACCACTTCAAATGAGAGTGAAGGCAAAATGCTCATAAGAGAATAAAGAAAGCACAGAGGAAGCAGAGGTTTTGTTTTGACATATTTAAAAACCCCTTTATATGAATCTGATTATACTGATTTTAAACCCGGTGACCTCCACGTCTTTGAGCTGCTGTTCATTTAATCCAAGATATCGATTCATTGGAGATCTGAGCCTGCCAAACTGCTATCCGGCCCTGCCCACCGTTTCTCCCCTGAAGGCTTTAATAGAGCTCCGTTCTTAACTGACACTTATCTAAAGGGTGAGGACAGTTCCCAGGATTCATTATGTCACTTCGAGTCGACCATATCCTTTAGTGAACTAATTACACTGCCCGTCAAAGCGGGTACCCCATCACGCCGAGCTTTGGACCTCAATGTCCATTTGTCTGCCTGCAGATGAGGAGAGGTCTCCATGCTTGACCTTGACTTGTCAGATGCCATGTCTTCTGGCAGCTTTAGTTCTCCCTGCTATCTTTAGTACTCTTGCCTTTTGAATGGCAGCTGTGAGCTTAGTGGTTCCCAGTAGCCACTTAGTTGTTGTTGTTTTTTTTTTTTTTAAATAAAGTGTTAAGTAACGTGCGAAAAGAAAATCCAGAACACTCTAATCTAAAGACAGAAGATTTGATTATCAGGTAAAGTTTGTTCAGAAGTCTCAGTTTGGCAGCACATGGCAGATTATCTATCCTCCTTCTTCATTCCCACTGTGATGGTTTCAAAATGTACTGCATACCCTGCAAAATAAATACATTAACACTGCACAAATCAATAGCAATAAAGTGAAAGGGGATGCTGTATAATAGTGCGTCTATCCCCTTGCTTGAATACGGGCAGTTAATCAGGGTCTGCTTGGCCTCTCAGTGGTTTCATTTGGATGGGATTAAGCCCCACAGTTGTGTCAGGCCTGTGAGATTTAATCGGAGAGAGAGTTCAACTGTGGCGCCGGAACAAAATCAGACGATGACCAGCATGGGATTACGCACACGGATGTGCAAGTCTGATGTCAGGAGCAACCCACATTCTGGCTCATTTTTAATACAAATATAATCTGTGTAGGGAAAGCCCTTTGACTGCATGCATAAAAAATGCTGAGATGATGCAAAGAAACTCTATTACTTGGAGAAGTCACTGAAATATGGATATGTGCCTCTACTAAAATGCGCTGCCAGGGTGTCTGTCGCTGCATTTGAACCATTTGCTTTCCTCCCAGCATCCATCTGGACATCAGGAGAATGCAACATTTAAAAAAAAGAAAAGTAAAAAACTGAATCATAAATCATAAACCCTGCCAACAGACAGATAGACTTTAAAACTTTCACAATACTGTGTCCCGGTCTTACTGTCAACAACAGTAAATTGAATTTTTTTCATGTTGTAAACTTCTTTGTCTTTTGCTTGTGTTGCAGTGTGGAGCTGGACTTTAAGCAACAGGAAGACAAATTACAGCCGCTGATGAAGAGACTTTGTCCCCTGGACAGCCAACAATGCCCTGCGCTGCCTT
Source organism: Lipophrys pholis (assembly GCF_963383615.2). Taxonomy (NCBI): domain Eukaryota; kingdom Metazoa; phylum Chordata; class Actinopteri; order Blenniiformes; family Blenniidae; genus Lipophrys; species Lipophrys pholis. Next base: position 9,007,870 of record NC_137642.1, on the reverse strand, counting down.
ACTCCAATGAAGTGTTCACATCCACCCCTAAACGCAAGTCCAAGACTGAATCCAAAAAGCATGCTCGCTGGAAACTCTGGTTCCTCTGAATGAAACATGAGGACTCCGGAAACGTCTGTTTTATTGGGCGCGTCAGTACCCGTGTTATTCTCAAAGAGGTTGGAGGAATATTCGGATGGGGCAACCAACCCGGGAGGACGGACGATAACGGAAACTGTGCGATTTAGGGTGTTGCGGAGAGACTGCAAGTCAGACAAGCTCGAGGACCGCAGAGACAAACAAAACAAAACAAAACAAAACAAAACAAAAAAGACCCTTTTGAATCCTAACCTTTTTCTGGCATGTTTGCTAGAGAGGACGACACGCATCTGCAAAAACTAGGTGAGCTCTGACGCACATTTTTGTACATATATATTTTTTCAAAATGTTGAAAGATGGGCATTATTTATGGATTGAGATCAATGCACCACCACTGTCTTTATATTGAAAACCCCCTTTCATTCCATGACACAATAAATTCAATGCACATCTCTGTCTTTTCCCCCCGTTGAGCAGATTGCTTGGCAACAAGAGGAGGCGCCGTGTGGAGGGTCTTGAGTGAAGCTATAATCTGTGATCGGACATCAGCCCCACCTCCAGCAAAGCACAAACACTTGACTGTTGAGAGGAACATGCGTGAAAGACTGAACCGCAGTACTGTACATGACAGCGTGTCAGCGCTGTCCTTACAGCCTCGTACTACCCCCCCACCCCCACCCCTACCCCCCCATCTGTTCCCGTCCTGCTCAGTTTGTTTTACTGCCTGCTTTTGCTCATAACCCCTCTGCTGTCTCTCTCTGTCGCTTTGTAACTCTTTCCCTTTATCTCTCTTCCCTTCAAACTCCTTATTTAGCTCGGCGTGCAACCAACTGACTAGCCAGCCAAGTTTGCTTCAGTCATCCTGTCAATTACTTTTTTCGAACTCAAACACTTGATGTTCAGAATATATTTTAGAATACCTGCAAAGTACCGCAAAATGAACTTTTACAACGGGTGTGTTTGGGCCCCTCCTCCTGAAGCGGTTGTTAACAATTGTTTAGAAAATAATAACAGCATTATGGGTTAGGTCAGATCTTTTTTATGGACATATATAATAATCTTTTGACTACTTCTGTGGGAGAGTATTTTCTATGATAACTGAAAAGAGTGTTTGGTTTTATTAATTCATTTGCTTATGACTTTCTGAGAAACAGTAAAGGCTATTTTGACATTTCTCTTTGAGTCCAGTAAGAGTTTGCCTTGCCTCTCTGTCACTCAACGTATCAAAGTCTCATAGCGAATCTATTTTTTCATCACAAGTTTCATATCCAGCTTGCTGATACTTACAGTTTTGATTTGTAATATTGAACCATTTTGCCACTCAACTGCACACTTCACCAAACAGACGTTTTATTTAAAAAAAATTTTCAGAAAGCAATCTACAGAACACAGAACGCTTGTCTACCAACTCACACATACGACTGTGCACTGAACTTGCAGCAAGGGCAGAAGGGCTATATACAGTGCTAAAGGAGTATGGTAGCAATTTTACACTGGTAAAAGACTTGTAGCCACCAGCTACCAGAGAATGGCGAATAAACGTGAAAAGAGACGCGGATAATGTAGCCGATATACTGGAGTTGCACGCTCTTACAAAGCAGGTATTCACTGAATTCTCATAAGTAATTTTATACAACAACAGCTTTCATGTAGAACATGGTACTGTTAAAATGTACAAGAAATGTCAGGAAGACACATACCGGCCTCTCCATTGTTAGGACACACCGTAGGCTTCATTATTCAGGTCGCTGATTTCCATGCAAAGATATGTACCTTGAGGAAGTGCAATTTAGTGATTATGTGCAATATTATGCATTTTTTTATACTGTTTCTATATTGCAATTAAAACGTTTTCAATTGAAGGTGATTTGGTGTGCTCCTATGTCTACTAATGGAGTTCTGGAATAGAAATAGCTTTTCTGGGGAGCTAAGTGGAAGTCCCTGGAATGAAACATCCTATTCGGTCTTTCTCATGGACCATGTAGGCCACAGTTGGAGCATGGCAGGGGCTCCAGGCTTTCATGAGATTCATGAGATGAAAGATTCACAACTTCATTAGTGAGAGGGGATTCAGGCTGGGACTTGTGGGTATTGCAAGGTCTTGTATTGTTTTTGTTATGATAATTCTTTCAGTGAATCATTATCCACCAGCCAAACTACGTTGGTTTAAGAAAAATCTGCAGGTGCATAAAATTAGGTCTGAAATTCAACTAATATTTAGTTTTTCCTCTCGCCTCTTAAGAGTGTGGGCCATGCTGAAAGAAAAAGTGAAAGTGAAAGAAAAAGTGAAAGTGAAGCCTCTCGAATTCCAACAGTAAAGAGTAACTTTTAAGAGAACAGTGGAGCTTCAAATAAATCCTGATGTTTTACCTTGATGCTCCAGATACTTTCTCGGTTAAATCCACCTCCATAAAACAAACAAACAAACAAGCAAAAAATGTGATGTTTTTTCCAAAAACACACAGAAATGTAGCTTTAGTACACAAAATGTAGACAGAGAGGTCAAAATCCCACGTGGCTCCATTCAACACCGGCAATCAACTGAGCTCCTGACCGGCTGCTTGCTGCCCATGCTCTGCTCATGTGGACACTGTGATGACGTCAGGCTTCTTCGGTTGGTGAGTTCACATTGACAACTCACAGCAATAGATTCATCATCCAGTTTACCAGTCTTCTCTCAGGACTGTTTGTGAAACTATCTGATGAAAGAATTTCTGCTGAAGGAGGTTTGATAATATTCAGAGCAGGGTTTTTTTTTTTTTCTTAATTTAAGTCATCTCTTTGAGGAAATTAGAATAAGATTAGAATAAAGAGACCGGAGCTGTTCTGCAGACCCTGACATTCATTAAAGATCTGTTTATGGAATGAAGATTCACAGAGTTTAGTGCGTGTCGAAAGAGTGTTAACTTGCAATGATCATGTGACCCATGAGCTCAAACAGCTCAGCCCGAGGTGTGTGCATTATCACGTCACCGTTGCAGAGGTGGATCACAATCTATTTGCATGATAGCATTTACTATGTTGCGCTGTGAAAAAGAAAAAGCTTTACAAAGACTTTGAAGATCTCCTCAATGCCAAAAGGACATAAAACAATACATTCCTGAACGCACAGAACTATAAGACAAGTACAAATCCTTTGTCTGTATATTAAGAGCAATTGAAGAAATAACTGCAGGGTTGTGCGGGGAAGAATACCTCAGAAAATGCTTGAATCTTCCACTTTGTAAACAGTGAACCTTTTACCGGGTGTAGCAGTTACAGCCAGGGCTGCATTTACCGGTGTCAAACGGTCTACATTTTAAGTCTTTTGTGCTTTAGTGAAGCAGAGTTGGACCATGACGAGGGCTCAGACGCTGGGCCATTGAGCTCCTTCTCCGCTCTTCTAATGTGATTAGTTCTCTGTTGCAAGAAGAGACACAACTTTCAAGTCAAGTTCCTGCAGGGGAGTCGGAGTTCCAGTCCATCAAGCTGAGTGACCTGATCCCACATCCATCCCTCTACCCTAACATCCCCACTGTGTCTGTCTCTTCCATTCTCCTCGGCTGCTTGCTCTTGCTTATATTTTAAACATTTGCTCTGGCATGTGAATTCAATAAGGTTTCATTTCAACAGTTTTCCTCTCTACAAACATATGCCCCTCTATTTTTAATGAACAAAAAAGATATATGCAGCGATTGTTATTCTTTTGAAGACATAAATTTGTCAAAATTTAATCACTCATTCAAAAAGTATTAAAATTCATAGGTAAACAAAGATTTATTGCAAAAAAAACTAACTCAAATAAAACGAAACAAGAGAATGTTTACAATAACAAGTCCATACGAACTGTCACACATTATCATTCCCAATAACAACAAATCAAGATTCACCACCTAACAATTAAAAACAAGCATCCAACTTCATACAAAGATTCTTGAGCTTGAAATCGAACCCATTCGTTTGTATATTTTTGCTGTGAGGTGACTTTGCTAACCACTCCAGCCTAACACCATCCATTTATTAATTCCACATCCCTCCATCATTCGAAACGTTTTCCCAAATGAACTCTTTTAATTATGAGGATTGGCAAGAGTTGGCATTTGGACTCAATATTAAAGGTTAAACATCCGAATTAGCATATTTTGAATTTAGCATCTCATCATTACGCCAGCATTTTAATCACGCATATCTTAGTACTTAATTTCACTCAGACTTAAGACTTAACAAGTGCAATTGTCCAACACACTTGACTCCCAGCAGAGATATTTGTCGGTATTTATTTATTTTATTTGCAAGTCTTTGACAAATCAATCAATGCTTGAAGCTACGTTTCAGCTTCCCTTGATACCGACAGCCTCTCTAAAATCGCGGCTTTCTGCGTGGCGTTCCGAACACTCTTGAGAAACCCCATGATGTTTGATCCGCCTGTGCCTTTGGAGTTGAGCGCGGTGCCCACACCTCTGAGTGGGCAACCCAAGGAGCGGTTACCGGGCACGATGACATACTTTGCCACGGCATTGAGATGATAGTTACGTAAATCAACCAGCGCAGCGATGCAGGAGTTGTAGGCCTGGCAGAGGTCGCTGCCGGGGTAGGACAAGATGAAATCTCGGAGAGGTGGGCAGAGGGAGAGAGTTTCTATCAGCTGACGGTGGGCAGGAGGCATGTAATCTCTCATGCGTGTCAGGAAAGCTCCTGGATGGGATAAATCAACGAAGAGAGCAGAAGAAGGAGACTTTGAATGAAAGTAACAGCTTTCTTTTTTTCTCTTTTTTCTTTTTTTCCTGGAAGCATTTTCTGTCAGAGCAATCAAGTGACTGCATAAACAGCGCGATTCATTCACGGGGAAAACATCTGAGGAGGTCAAAGGTGGAAGGAAATGTATCTTTACCTGTCTCATACTCATGCTGGATGCACAGCAACGCGTCAAAGCATTGAATGGCTGAACTCTGGGCTGCACTTCCACCTGACAACAAAATTGGCTCATTGCTCACACCTTCATACAAGAGCCCTCTCGGGAGCATCGGGTTATCTCGCCACCTAAAGCATATCAAACAACAGCGTTAAAGCCACCTTTTTTTAAACATGCAAATGCTCTTGGCAGCACGTAATGCAATGGTATTTGATCAAATATGCAGCGCAGCAAATGAGATCGAGGATACTGAAGAACAGACGGTAATTCGGATGCCTTATAATGAGATAAATCTTTTCCAGATGAAAGAAATATAAAAAGAACAAACTCAGTCTGAAGGACAAGGCAACAGCCCGAAAACTCACCCCGAGACAAAGATTCTCAATGTTCCATGAAACGCAGTCGGCTCCACATGATCTGGAAACAGACAAATTTAGGTGTTCTAATTACCTTGAATTTGCCTTCCTTCATTATAAGCACAGCGTGTAAATTGATTAAATTCATGTTGTGCTAGGTTTAAATTAAACTTACTGTGCACGAGTTTGAAAGTTTCCTTCATCTTCTTCAAAGACTGAGTCACTTTGATGAGACCTCTCTGTATGCCGATGAGGTCAGAGATTTTCATGGCGCGCATCACCTCCAGGGCCCCCTGGTCGGAGGAGATGGTTTTAAAACCTGTCACTTTGCGATATGCGCGAGCAACGGCACACACAGTATGTGGATGGAACACAGAAAAAAAAAAACAAGAAAGGAGACAGATGGACACACACACACCACCAGGACGAGGTTCAGAAAGAGTTAACACGAAAAATAGGAAGATGCAACAGCAGCCAATACTGACCGTTATGCCTGAACTGGCAGCCATCTCAACCAGCAGTGACACAATAAAAAATCCCCGGCAACTCTCACCGCCAGGAAAGGAAAATATCAAGTCCAAGTTTCTATTTTCAAAAGTGGGAACGTGTTGAAAACACATGAGTAGAACATCATATGAGCATTAGGTTGTGTAAATCATATGAGTGTTACTCACCTCACTTCCATGTCCCTGCAAAGAAAATGAAATGAAAGTGATATGAGACATCGGGGGGGGAAAAAACATCAGCCCAGTTTCACAATCTATCTGACCCTGTGGAGTTTTATTACCCTGTGGGATCCCGCAACTTCCAGTTTGCTAAAACGGAATCTGCATAGGTCAGGATGGGTGGAAGTCCGAGACTGCGAGATACCATCCAAAAGGGCAAGGCCAGGGCTTTCGGAAGAATCTGTCAAACATAAATAAAAAACTATTCGAATCCAGCTTCATTCCTAATAAATGATCACAGATTTTAGCCACACTAACAACAACATATCTTCCACAACTGCAATCACTTTGAGGGGAAGTCCCACACTTCCTCAATCGGTCATTAAAATGCTCACTCTTAGTTACGCGTGTTTATATATCATGACAAATGTCTCTGGACCTCTTCAGGGTAAGTCCCATTGTCTACAACAACAACTGAAATAAACTTTACTGGAAATGCAATTACGAATATGGCAACAGTTTAAGATTTGAAAAAAAAAAAAAACCGCCTGCAGACACAATGGAGCGCATCAACTACAATAAAGCAGCATCAATAATAAATAGCACGGAAAAACACTTCCAGCTTTATTGATAACAACTGCAGTATATCTCAAAGAGAAGAGACGGCATGCTTAAATGGACCAACTGATGAAAGATATAATATTAATGGGTGGATTATTCCAATGTGATGGCACTTAAAACATAAAAGCTTGTTTAGCAAAGTGTTTCCTAAGCATGAGAAACTGAGTAAGCCGAGCAGAGCTTCTAAGATAGGAAGTCAGATACCGTCGTAAAGAAAATGACTTCACATGACTCTAATCAAGATGTCATGAAGCGAGAGAAAGTGTTGTCCACATGTGTGAAAATAGTCTTTTCAGTACATAATACAATAAGTTTCTAGGAACAAACTCAGGCTCAATTAGTGACCAAATGGAGTTGATTTGTAGGTTACTGACATATTGTTGTGAATATAAATAGTTAAACCAGCATTGAATGAAAAAATAAAATAAGGTAATACATTAATATTTTTATTTATGTTAACTTTTTCAAGTGGAGTGCCATTACCGCTAAAAAGTTGGTAGATAATTTAGTTAGACAAACATGTCTCTGTCAGGAAAACTGTGTTTACTTCTCTAAGTTTTTATTGCAAAACATCCATTTTAAAATATGTTGACAAGATCAAGTCATCAGGTTTTTGTTTTTTTTTCCAATATTAATGATACCATGTTAAAGTAAAAGCCAATATTGCATTTTAATCTCTTGACTTCAGCAGGCACCTTACGCTCGTCTTCAAATTATAACCCCACAGAGCTGCAAGGACGGCTGTACATTTATGGATATTAGAAATATACCGCACTGCCGGCTCAATATTGACTGAATATATCATTTTTAGTATATCTCATTTTACTGCGGCAGCATTTCACCTGAGCTGGTGCGTGTTGGCCTTCCTGCCAAACATATCCCATGCTGATGAATCCCAGAGCGAGGTGGGCCAGCCGGAGCTCGCGGTGGTCACTCAACAGATGGGGGCTCAAAACGGGCATCTGAAGATTAGGCAGGGTTTCACTTTTATTACTGACAATTTTTTGAAGAAAAATCATTGACAGCAAGAGCTTCAAGGATTCATTCAGAAGGTTTTTGTTTTTTTTTCATCCCCATCCTTACCTTATGAACCAGATCTCGGAGTTTGCGTGATTCAATCAGATGAATCAGGTTACTCGCCAGGTCCAGCCATACCCGATAATAATCTGGAAGGCGAGTCTGAGAGATAATAAGAATAAAATGACTCATTTATTGATTTCTGATTGTTTTTTGGCGTGGGGGGATTTTCATGTAGACAGTAATCAGTAACATCATCAGCTCATGTTTGCCATGGTACCTGACCTGCATGTGAGTCGATGACTGCTGCTATCAATCGGAGATGAAAGCAATTTAAAAGAGGAGGCAAAAGAAAGAAAATGAGCCAATGAGGAAAAACCGTCGTAGTCCAGATGAAGAGAGCACTGCAAACATGGTGTAAGCCAAGATAGATAGATAGATAGATAGATAGATAGATAGATAGATAGATAGATAGATAGATAGATAGATAGATAGAGATAGATAGATAGATAGATAGATAGATAGATAGATAGATAGATAGATAGATAGATAGATAGAGATAGATAGATAGATAGATAGATAGATAGATAGATAGATAGATAGATAGATAGATAGATCAAATAAGTTCCATCACATGACTTCAGCATGTATTAGTACAAACAGCAATTGAACTCTGACTGTCGGCAGGCCTGGTCATGTGAATGGCTCAATAGGAACTTAAAGAGACAAGCTCTAAACGAAATCAATAACCCTCTATAACCTTACTCAAAAACAAGCTTAATTATCTATGTCAGGCCACAGGGACAGGAATTGTGCTGCAGCTGACCAAACTCCTAAATGAAGGCAGCACATAAGGAGAAAACAGTCCTCGAGGGTAGAGAGGAATATCTCTGTATGTACAGTCTATACAGCACTGTTTTTATTTGCTGTGACTGATACAGGGGTGGTGGTGGGGGGTGGGTGGGTGGGTGGGTGTGGGGTGGGGGGGGGGGGGTGCAATCACAGTACACACCGATGGGGTACATCTCCAGCCCAAGAAAAGAAAATATGACTAAAACTTACCAGTGGCACTTCAAGGAGAAATCCAAGCTCTTCCGAAATATCAAATGCATCAAAGTCTGCCTGCAGTGCATCTCTGCTGTTTGCCTCCATATGCTCGACCCTGTAACTCCACTGCAGCGGTTTGGCTTTGAGAGGAAGATTGCCTCGTCTGTCTGACACACAGAAATCAATTGGTAAACTTGCTCTAAGACTTGCTTTCACTACCTTTGTCACATCCCTTTTTTTCTCGTTGCACACTCCTAACAGCAAAGAGCCAATCAGATCTCGCACGCAGTCATATCAGAAGTTAACAAAGAGAAGCAGAAATTCCCTGCACTGTGCCATATTGTGTTTGGAATTCCCTTTCGTTTCTGGAAGAAAAACACCAGCGGGCAAATATCAGAAAATATTGGGACTGCACCGGCACATGTTTTTCACAAGAAATCAGCATTATATTAATATGACTCAACCTTTGCAACACTGATGATTATACATGAGCTGGCTCTCGTGCTAAAATATTTAGGAAAAATCGAACGCTGCTGGTTACAAATGTGTCATATCGTGATTAATTATTGAAACAGCTGCTGATTCCTCATCACTGAAAAAAACAACAACAACCCGCATTGACCTAAATGTGTTATTTAACATGAGAAGAAAAGGTCCCCACATTTATGTTGCATAGACTGGCACACACATTTAATTCACACAAATCACACCTGAGATGTTGACCTAAAATGGATGTATTCATCATCGTTGTCGTTAAGTCCACAGCTGAAGGCCCTTTTGAAAATTTCACCCAAATACCTCAAAGAGTCAAAGCCATCCTTCCAGCTCATTAACTGAAGATGGAGTGCTTCCAAAAAAAAAAAAAAAAAAAATCTTCTTTTAAGAATACACGTAGAGCCCTGTCCTGCTCTTTATTGGACATGAGAGATTTTACACAGCACCCACAGCTGAGGAGGTGTTGTTAAGTTTTCGGCTGAGGACGAAAAACAAAACTAAGAAGGATCCGTCGACTTTTTTTTTTTTTATCTCTTTAATCCTTCTTTTCATATTGCTTTGAATTACCTTGTGTATGGATCACTAGCTACTGAGGGTGTATTTTCTTGCCTTGACGTTCTACTATTAATCATGGCGCAAAATGCAGAATAATTAATTTACATAATGACAATAGCTGTAAAACTGAATTCTGGTGATTGAATGAAGATGCACGGTGGTGTAAAGTTAGCAATCTGTCCTCAAAGAGAGAAGAGCTTCAAAGTTTCGTGAAGTTTGCATTTTCGCTAAATTGGATGAAGCGATATGAAAGATGGCTGAATGCTCGGATGGAAATAAAAGACCCCAAAGTTCTGATTTCACTTGACTTGTGTTGACTTAAAGGAACAACCTACAAAATAATTCAGTGGGTAATAACTGAAAAAAGGGAAAATAATCATTTTGTCCATCCTATGTATAGAAATATAAATGATTGGTTACATAATGGTTATAACAGCTAATGATATCCAATGTGTGAATGTATATGCACACCTTTAACACATGCACTGAACTATAAAACTGTGGCCGGGGCATCATTATACATCATTTTATGTTGCTCAATATTATTTTCTTAGACTCTTAATTTTCTTAAAAAAAAAAAAAAGTCTATTCTCTCTTAGTAAAACTTCTATGATTTACTTAATTACACCTTTCAAATGTCACGCAGCGAGACTTCTTGACACCTAAACTGTATTGCTTTCCATGAACAAAACCTTTATTTTGACACACTTTCGCCCCAGTTTAGTGGATCTCTGCAGGTAGAAAAAAGGTCCAGACACTAAATCTCAGGTTGTGACGTTCTCGGAGGCTTTCCTCTTTAATACAAAGATCCAGAAAACTTGGCCAATTATTGCAGCAGTCGCATTTACAGTTTGATGGGGAGGGGGTGCAAGAAAACTTCTGTACATCCAAAGAAATCTCATCCTGGACTTTGTTAATGAGAGTCTGAAGAGCCGTCAGGAACAACACTTCCCTCCCGCTCTCACATGGCACGGATAGAGCCAAGCGAGGCAGCGTGTAGGAGTGATTTGCTGTGAAATTGACTTTGTTATTAGTGCAGGAGCGGGTAAATAAAAGCTGGAATTAGTCAACATTTGAGAAGGTTCCCCTGAGGACAGGACTGTCAAACAGAGTTATACGTGACACTGGGAAGGTGCTTCCTTTGACATATTTTATACTGAACATTAGACCTTCACCTCCGTTTCCTTGCTCAGCCCACATTGAGAGTGGCTGAATGAATTTCAAATAAAACCATTTGCAGAATTCATGAACTGACAAAGCCGTGCCATTTAATTAAATTCTGAGAGTTAAAACTCGTGCTTGAAAACGGTTTGCTCAATATGTGAAAATACCAATGAAAACAAGCCTCATAAACTCACATTCCTTCTACAATAAAAGACAAACCCCACATGTCTCGTTTATGGCATAAGTTGTTTTTTCCAAAATAATTAAAACTTTTGAGTGATCTGATCCCAGAACAGTTTTTGTATTTTGAGTCAGTCCCCACACAGCGGTCATGCCTGCTTATAATGCAGGATCCATTTCCCCTAATTAACTGAATAGTTATATGCTATCAGGCTGTGAAGCGTAAATGGATGTCACACAAACACATTTCTCCACTGAGCAGTATGCTCTGTCAATTTATACTGTGACCACTGCCATAGTCCAGACTTTTTTGATGACAATTTTACATTAAATGGCATATTTAGAAAATCATGCAGCATATTTTAGACTTTTTTTTTAAAAGTTTTTTTTTAATATATATGAGCTTTGGGTCTTTCTAAGAGTACGTTTGCAAATACTCCCTGTGCATACACAGGCTTTCTCTGATCACTCAAGTTTCAATGTACGGTCCAAAAAACCTCCATTTCAGGTTATTTGGTGACGGTAAATATCTACCCCTCCGAGTTCACAGTTCAATAAAGGGGAAAAGAAGACAAACGAATTGTGAACATCTGCTCTAATCACACTTTTATATTGAGATAATAAAACTGCTCCACTATTTTTTTTAAATGTTTTTTTGACGAGTACCACTTCATTTCCCAACCTTTTCTTGCTCCTGTCCCAACGTTTTGATCACTTTGCGGCCATTAAATTTGAAATAGACTCACATATTCAATGAAAAAATTGAGAAATGTTTTACTCAGAATATTTGAGATGTCCGAGTCCCTTTGCGAACAAAATATGGTTTTATGAGGATCGCAAATCATTGCAAGCCCGTTTGATTAAAATTTTAATCCGACTCAACCTTTAAAGAATCAGTTTCTAAAATGGTCATAAAAAAAATCAAAAATGTATTTCAGTGGAGTTATATATTTTGTGAGACTATTGAACATTGTAAATTAATTGGCAAAATGTTTAATATGCTTTACAAAGATCATAGTAAACCGATTGCAGCCCACATACAATATTTGTCATGCACATAATAAGGAACAGTGAAACTCCAAATATTAGCTATAGCACGTATGGAATACGTTTCCCCATTGATTATGTTATATGTATACACACATACAGTAGCTAATGCTGCTGCTATAAACACAACAATCCTGACCTTGTCTGGAAATTACCTGGAGAAGCCGTGTGGGAGTCTTTGGATAGACATTGATATGTCTTCTCATACACAAAATTCAAGAAAAAAATGTTCTGCGAGAGATTTAGGGGAATTAAAACGTCTTTAGACGAGTTGTGATGCTGAAATCAGAAAACAAATCAGACGTATAGTGACCCACTTGCTTATAAATGAAATAGGAACCAATTGCATGAATCCGATTTTTCACCTTGTATGTTTTTTTTTTTTAGGTTTAGGGAGGACATCAGAGGGACATCATGTTCTTCTTGTGCATGCATGGGTTTTCTTTAGGTACTACGGTTTCCTCCTGTAGACCAAGAAAATTGCACAAAAAGTAAAACTGATTGCAGTTCAACGTCTCAATATTTGTTCATTGGTTTAATACGCATTGCAAATAACGCATCAAACGGTTGTATTGATGTCATTTTAATGTAATTGGGGGCAACATGGATACAGATTTTAAAGCGTTTTGGCACATTGTCAGTACTTATTGCAAAGTCAGCTGGGATTGGCCCCCTACAATCCCAACTCAGATAAAACAGTATGAGATGGATGGATGGATGGATGGATGGATGGATGGATGGATGTTTTGGGTTACGTCTTGTCTTCTCCCCGCACTTCTCACTAAAGAAAGACAATGAGTCTACATCAACAGAAACCTACAGCACAAATCACAATCAGAACAGCAGTTTCCTGGTCCCATCAGCCGACACCAGTAGGATTGTGTCAAACCTAAACAATCTCCCATTGTGCTACATACGAACGGAAAGCTGCGGAGAAGACCCTGACTTGTGTCTGGAACCTTTTCTGAAGCCTATATGAAACAGCTCTGCACTCAAAGGAGCACATGAGGCAGAGCGTTTGAGTGAGTGTTTCTACGTGTGCCAGTTGGATGCTGGTTTTTCTGCCTGCAGACAGTGAGGATGCAGGAGAGGAAAGACAACAAGCTGGATATTGTCAGACTTTGAGCAAAAAGAAAGAGGGCATGCAGGAGGGCAATATCAGGGAACTCGTGACTAAAACATTGTGTCAGTCTACAACGTGGAGCTAAACTTCAAATGCTTTTGTTCCTGGTACTCCACATTCTCCCTCTACAGCTAAAGATTGCCACAGATGCTGCCCTGGTTTCCAGTCTCTTTTACCAATTTATCCACTTCCCCCCCTTGCTTGAGTAAATTTACTGTCTCTTTGTGCCTCCTCTGTCTGATAACTTGGTTAGTGGTCTTGAAATTAATTTGAGCACAGTCGCTGTCATTCTGCGCCCCTCCTCTACTTTTTGGTCACACTTTTTTTGGAAGGTTAAATGGTTTGACAGATTGCTGGCAATGGTAGTGAAACACGCTGACAATGACAGTGAGAAACTTGCGTGAGACGCAGGAGAAGCCCATCGCTCTGCTGTGATCCAGCCATTTCACAAAGCGGCTCAGATGTGAGTCGAGACACCAGCGCTGATCAAATACCAGAGAAATCACCTAGAACCTCATGCTTACGGCGGACAAAGCAGTCTGCATAAACCAGTTATACGTATGAACCACTTTTCCACAGAAGAAAATACGTACTGTATATACAGATTTGTTTTTTTTTGCATGAGTGATACATTTCAGCTCATACATCATGCATGATGGATTATCATTTCATTTTGAACATGATCTGCTGTGTGTCCATAGGTTGTGATCAGATGCACACACAGTGGAATAAATTATTCAAGATAGATTTGTGTATAGGAATCAAATATATCCATCCATCTCGTATTCTGCTTTATGCGCCATTGGGTTTTATGGTGTTGGAGCCGTTCTCAGCTGAATGTGGACGAATGCAGGACAGGTGATTCGATCACAAGTGGCGACGCCGAAAGACAAGTGTGGACAGGCACCAAAGTATGTAAACTCTTCAGGGCCAATATACCACTGTGAAAGAATCGAGCCTTTGTTATTTAAATTGCAAAACAACGGACTCCTCTAGTAAGGCATTCACTCCGTGTTACACTTCTAATCATGTGGAATGAGTTAGTAGTGATATGTTATGCTAGAAAACTGGCACATCCTTCTCAAAAGCTCACATTTGGTACAAAGGCTCGGTCAAGATTACAAGTTTTGCTTGGCAGCGCACAGCACCCCACTGGGCCTTGATTGTGGCTCTACTGCAGATGTAACTGAATTCATATATCACCATTTTAAATGGAGAAATCACAAAATGAGCCGGAGGAAAAAAAAAAAAAGGAGCACTGGCCTTGATTAGAAAAGCCCAAGTGAATGTTACTGGGAATAAAAAAAAAACCAAACTAATTCATTCAATTTCATGCTGTTATAAACTTGTGGCAATAATAAAAAGTTAGTTGACTGTTTTCTATGAGTGCCTAATGATCAAATGACGTCGTTACCATGGTAGAAGTCACATTTCCTAATAATGACTCAACACACATGCTAATTCTGATGAATGATTGCGGCTCTGCAGCCAGAAACAGAATCATATCTTCTATAATGCGTTTACAACTGCAGGATCTTGGTGGTGAATTCTATTCAGAATGTGAATGCACGTATAATATTTTCTGTTTCCAATGCTTCAACATATTTCTTTCTGCGCATGAGGAACTACGAGAAACAGACGGGCAAGTACATCAAAGGATGATATATCATTAAATTGATTTGCGACATCTTACATAATCTTGCCTGCAAGATGTTTGTATGCATTCTATTCTATTTTGTTTTATTTTATTTTGCTTTATTTCTTTTTTTGCTCGTTTTGCGGGTGGTAAACTGTGACCCTGTCTGAAACCTTATCTAAAACAGACTTCCTCTGCTCTGTGTCAGTTGTCTACCACCAGCTGCAACAGAAACAGAATACATCAAATATTAAAAATGTTATTGCATTGTTCGGATGAAACAATACAACTCAGATTACTTGAGTACTATTGCAATTGCAATTCTAAACCCCGGCATTCCTCTCTATGATTGCTGGGGAAACAATGTGACAGTTAATTTATAAAACTCTAATGTAAACCGCCGTGCTGCTTTATCTCCCGAAGATGTCACATCAGACAAGCACAGAATCCTTCCTGCTCCTGGTCATGCCTCTAACTTATGGGACATGTCAACGCCGGGAGAAAACAAAGACTAAATAAATGAAGGAAATGGCCTGTGAACGTTCCTTCCATCACTCTTTGCAAGATAGGATAACACACACAGGGATCCACACACTCATATAAGCCCTCTCTGCAGCTCGCGCATCAACATGCTGCGGCCATCTGAACGGATGCAGCAAAGGGCGGGTTGTGAGTCAGAGCTTGAGCGAACGAGCTCGCCGTGTGGTATCTATTCGGTCTGTCTCTGCTTGTATTAGTGCCGAGCTGATGTTAGGGAAGACAGATAGGGCCTCCCCTTTCTGTCCCTCTTGAACCACATCCATATTTCAAGTGAACTGTCAGAGAGCCCAGAGCTGAGCGAACTATTGGAAGCAGCCACTCAGACAATATGAGGTTTGGCATCGCCCGCTGCCCCAGTGAGAACGGGCCGTGGCGTGATCACTGAAACGAGCTTGTATCGTCAAACTGTTAATTAAACACATTTTGGAGAGTGCACAGTTATGGCGTGACGATTAAGAATTAGATTTGGTTTTCGTAAATAATTCACTTTTTTTTTTGGAGTGGAAGATAAAATCTCTTTTGAGATATTCACAGCTGTAAAAAAAAAAAAAAAAAAGAGGTCAAAACTTTTCCCAAAAAAAAAAAAAGGACATGAAAAGGCTTTTTGCTGGTTTTCATTTCGAGGTCTGCTTATCACTTCACGCAGTTCTCAAGGTTTAAGTCGACATGAATCATTTTGCATGTAAAAGTGAAAACACAAGTGAAGTAAAATAAAAGTTGCAAAGGCTTCTTCCATCTATCCATCAGCTTTATCCAACACTGGGGAATATTTAGAAAGATATACCCTGAGCAAAAAAAATAAACACTTTTGATGACCGCCACAATAAAGCAAAAGTGCACATTTCAGAGTGACCTTTCATTGTGGCCACCCTAAGGCTCACCTGGGCAATATTCATGTTGTCTCATCAGCATCTTGATATGCCACACCTGTGAGGTGGGGTGGATTATCTCGGCAAAAGGAGGAGTGCTCACTAACACAGATTCAGACAAATCTGTCAACAATACTTGAGTGAAAAAGTCCTTCTGCATACATTGAAAACGTCTTAAAACTTTAAGTTCAGCTCTTGAAAAATGGGAGTAAAAACAAACTTGTATTTTTGTTCAGCCTATGAAGTGTGCTGAAGTGCATGCTGATGTTAGGTGCAATGTTACGGGAGTATAATGATTTCTCATGCAGTATTGTGACACTGTACGATACCGTTGTGTCGGCTGGGAGGAGTTCTTAATTTCTAATGCGAGTTATGTCGGCATACTGGGAATATTTTTATGTTTTCTGAGCAGTATTATTTAAAATCAACATCCGACAAGGACTTTTACATTCACGCATTTTGTTTTAATTGTCAGCGACACCTTGGATGGGGCAGCTGAAAATATTGTCGAATAAAATCTGCAAACTGAAGTTGTGGTGGGGCGGCTGAAGAAATGCTGCTCACGACAACAATGGCATCCTCTGAGACAATTTGCGACTCCAGCTGAAGCTATTCGCATAAACTGTTCACACTACTTTGAATTAATTTGAAAAACAGATCTGAATATTCCACATTCGTGAGTCATCATCAGTGTGTATCGTGATCAACTTCCACATATGTGGGCATGCAATAGGTTTTCTTCCAACTTCCCTTAGGTTTGAAGGTTGCTGGTGCTGATCCCAGGTGACTGTGCAGCGTAAAGCTCAGTCACCGGTCTATCAGAGGGCGGACAGGAGACGGAAAGTCTCATAAACATTCACATCCAAACCTATTAGGCAATTTTTCGAGTCACCAGTGAACTTGAAATGACATATCTTTGGACTTTGGAAGGAAACCAGAGTACCCTTACACACATGAGCAATCTCTGCCCACCAAACACAGATTTGAAACTGGATATATTTCTACTGTGAGGCAGGAGTGCTAAAATCATCGTTTAGCTCATGGTACAGGCCTTTGATTATACAATCCTCGATCCTTGAATTTAATCTTAACTTCAGAATCCTAACAAGGACCTCAGGCTTGAATAAGAACGGGACGTCTTCAGTCTGCTGTTGAGCTTCAAAATCTTAAGATAGTCAATAACTGGAGCCGATGGCGAAAAGGTTAAAGTTCAGGTTACGTGTGTTCCTGTTAGATAATTCATTATTTAGACCAAGAGCACTCGCCACACATTTTTAGGTCCATAATAAACATAGCATTGCCCAGGGGGGCAATGAGACAAGTGCTGGTGAAAAGGTTAAGTGTGTTTGTTTGTATAGTCTTTTCTGACAGTATCATTAGCAGTACATGTGCTTTTTTTCTTCAAGCGCTTATGCTGCATAAATCCTTCACAAGTTGACCTTTGCATTATCAGTTTGCAGCCATAGTATCACAAGACTAGGCTGAAAACTCCTTTGGAGCCATGTTTTGATCAACGTAAGTCTTGTTTCTTTGATTTTTGAAACGAGAGATTAGTCTGTTTTAAGTAAAAAAATATATAATATTACTTAGTGACATTATAATTGTGGTTTTATTTGACAAAATAATGGACCGTTTCTGGCCTGTCTTCTAACAGTCATTACTTGTTTTTCAAAGCATATAAAATCTTTATTTATATATGCTTTAATCTTTAATCCTGTAATTGTAATATGGTATCATATGACTACGAATAACCTTACATGGGACTGTCATATTACTTAGAGCTCAGAAAGTCATCCTATAGCATTTCATTGATGTTCATTGCAATTTAGTCTGGAGGTTGTAACATTATAGTCTACACTGACAAAGTAATGTTCTAACATATTATTCATGTTACAAAGGTATTAAAGTACTTCAGATTCCTCAGTAGGTATAATAAGTTTGCAAATGATTATCTATGCGACAGACATTCACCACTTGTAAATACTGCACATAAAATGTTTAAAAATATCTGTAAATGTGTAAATATTTCGAATGTTGAACATTAACAGACTGATGTGAAGGTATTGAAAGGCAAATATTATAAGAGGGATCTTCTTTTCTGCTCCTTTTCATTCAAAATGTGTTGAATTGGAAGGTTATGTTCCAATATTGTTAATTTTTATTGTATTTAATTTTTTATATACTTTTGAATGAAATAAAGAATTGCAAACAAACTTACAGCCTTAATTATTTCACATTTGCGTGAAACATGCTAATTTACTCAGAAAATGTCTCCAACCCTTATAATGCTTGAAAACATGCTGATGTTACTGTGAAAGGTCAAGAAGGAAACATTAAATTGCGCTGAATTATCTTTTCATATTTATTTTTTTTAGCATGGGAACAAACTTGGATTTTAATGTATAATTAAATGCATCTACCAGACACTAAGATATGTGGTTACAGATAAATGCAGACTTAATGGGAGCCCTTTGAGTAAACTCTCACAATATATGATTAATGTATCCAGGAGTCACAGTGCTGCATTGATTGTAATCCCTGATATGAAAAATGAGGAGTTTTTTTTTTCCATGTGCTTCTAAAGAGTTATAGATAAAGTGAACATCACACAACAAGGCTGCTGGCTGACTTTAAAAAATATACATAGCTTCTGCAACATAAACAGAAAAAGAAAAGACAAGCAGTGGGAGGTTGAAGAGGAACATCTTTGAAGATAGTTAAAGAAAAAAGAAATCTTTTCTTCAGTATCAGGCCCTCAGTTTTAATTACTCATCTCTTCATGAGAAATTACAGACAGAAACTCTAAATAGGGTGTATTTAATCAGGACATTGCCCTTCATACACCCTCAAAAATGGTTAGAACCAAATTTGGCCTTAATTTTTCGCATCTCTGGAGCACCTCTCAATACAGTTACCCTCATATTAAAGATTTGCTCGTGTTCGTATCATCATGATGATGATCATCAGTCCCCAGCCCTCCGCCCTCTGTACTCAACTCTTTGGAAAGCTAGTGATTGCAAAGGTCACAACGTTTGAGTCACATCACATTTGTAGTCATGAAACCATCCATTAAAGTTGTTGCCAAAGGAGGGAGGCATTACAAGCCTGACGCAGATTGCTCTCATTTCAATAGAAAGATTATAAAGGTGATAACACAGAAAACATTTGCGCTGATTTGCAATGAGTCTTCCCTCAAAGGCTGACAAAGTTAACCCAGACTATTCCAACAAAACACCTCCTAAATAACCCACGGCCGAGTCAAGTCTTCAGGCTTTATTGCTCACCACACATGAACCCACCTTCCTGTCAAGAATATGGCGGAGGATGACTTATGTAAACATATTAGTTTTTTCCCCCCGTACAACACTGCTGACCCGCAGATTTGCACCAGTGAACTCACAAACGGGCATCCATCTTTGTAACGAGGGGTTTATGCGTTGGCAGACTACTCTTGCTCACAGTCCGATCGCGAAACCGCATCGATGTTCGCAGCCACCTGATGAAGAGTCGCGCCTCCGTTTTTCCTTCAGCACCACCTTCACCAAATATGCATTGTCACCCACAGTTTGAAATGGCATTCACATATATCTACTCCGAGGGTACAAAAGCAGATGTCACTGCAACTGCTCTAAGTAGCCTCAGTGGCTGGAAACAAAAGGGAATCACAGCAAAGACCTGATCCCAGATCAACACATCACGTGATGACAATATGTTTTTAGTATTCTCACTGAGTTTTCTAAAGGTTTACTATGCAATACCTAAAAAAGACGAGAAGGTAAGATGATCTATGGTAGTTTATCTATAAGGTGGTGGTGTACTACCTGCTTTCACTTGAAAACGCCAGCTTTTAAATGTGATTTAAATGTGGATAAATTGATAAAGCAGTTTGTTCCAGTTCGACGGTAACTCGTTTGATTTTCCATCTCGCCCTAAACACGTCTCCTCCGGGACAATGTCAACAAGTTAGTTTGTCGCTGCCTGAAAAAGGCCTAACAGGGCCACATTAATGTGGATAAATGTTTCTTTTGAAAAAGACAAGTTTCTTTTTGTGAACATGAACCGTTAAAAGTGTTTAATACATTTATTAAGTTCATATATATTCCCTTCTTTCTTGAGTTGGTTTGATCATACAAAATGAAATATTTAATCATGGTTGATCATATTGTGCAACTGTATTATTGTAATATTTCTCCCATCGTTTATTAAAGTTTTATCTCTTGTTTGTCATCGGCCCGTATCGACTCACTTCCATGCAATATACACTGTACCATCTGCTATGTTGTCTCATTATGACTTTATAAATTTACTAATGATGTCATACATGATAATAAGAGGTTTTGAGGTTGCATGCCTCCAATCAGATTAACTTTAAGCCGAACTTTGTGACACAAATTTGCCCACAATCATTCTTAGATATTACTTTTAGCACACAACAGCTATTGTACAATGTTATAAGTGATGATAATCTAATGAGTAAGGTAATTGTGTTTTTAGCTTCCCTCTGAGGAAACATAAGCCCTGGACTGTTGGATGACTGAGCTTTTTTTGTTGTTGTGCCTGTTGTGCCTGTCAGCAGTGGTCTTTGTAAACCAGTGCTGACGACTCTGACATGATGCCCCTAAGAAATGCGCCGGACCAGATACTGTCTGTCCTTTCATCATCAAGCCGGCGATGCTGCCAAACAGGTACGATTCGTCAGCACTAATGGCAGTAACAGAGGTTACAGCATTACAAAAGAAAAGATGCAAAAGGGGGGAAGTGTAAACAAAGACGGGACAACTTGATAGAAAAACATTATTTAAAAAAGAAAAAGATTTACGATTTTTGGAGTAAGACACATTGTGTTTTCGCTTGTAATTACATGAGTGGCAGAAGTAGAAAACCGAATGTGATTTTTATCTGTGACTCAATAATCACAAATTCATGCAAGTTGATTTTCGCGAATCATGCAGTCCAAAGCACTCACGAATTTATTCATACATTCTGTGTTGACAGCAGGCTGTAAATAATCATTTGGCTCATACAAGTGGTGGAAGCATATTGTCTGAGGAATAGATTGCTGTCTAAGATTCCTCAGCTGTCTTCCTGTCTTTAATTCCCAGACAAATGAGACATAGGCAAGTTTTGACAGATTGTCTGTCATTCGGTATGTGATAGCTTTTGGGTGCGTGTGTTCGTGCGTGCGCGCGTGCATGCGCGTGTGTCTGGATCTGTTTGTTTGTGGATATTTTTGGACAATGTTTTCATCTCAAAATACAACAGTGGAGACGATTCCCTCGATAACAAATGTGAAGGGTTTGAAGATTGTCAGCCAAGATCATGACTTGGTGCCTTTTAAAATGACCTTGAACAGCAGACACGCTCCCTTTCAACGCAGCCGGGGAAGTCTATTATTATTTTTTTATGTATTGTTTACCCAGTGCCAAATACAAAGCTTGCTCAGAATCAAAGCCACTGCACACATTGAACTCCTCAGTGGAAACGTAAGTTAAACATTAGAGTGGCACTTCTTTGCTTTGTACATATTGACTTTTGTCATTACATCACATGAGTGATGTTAAATGGAAGCAAGCAGTGCAGTGAAATGTATAAGAGTGATGGCCCCCCCTCAGGTCATGAATAACTCAGAGACCTTCACAGTCAATGAATCTATCTAAAGAGTTTTCCCCTATGCTGTAGAATACACCCAGGATATGGGAATGCTAATGTGTTCACACAGTCTGCATTTGTCATTTTCACACACGTACATAAATGGCACGGTTTTCCTAGTCATGCAAACTGATTTCGATAGGTTTAAACTAAAAGCCTTTGCAAAAGCGCTCTCCTCTCACCAATTATCCGCCATCGTTGTTGGCTGCCGCTCTCCGACATGTGGGCTGCAGATGGCCACCCTGTGTAACGGTGCCAGGACAGGGGCAACTGTTCCCGGTGCAAAACAATTGTCACAATTTGCCGCATGACACTTTCATTCTAACAAGTCTCATTCATTCAGATTACAGTCCCTTGCAAGGAAGAACATGGTGTATCGTGCATCAACAGGAAGGTTTTTACACACCCCTGCACTGAAAACATGCAAATGTTGCTGCGCCGACCTCAACAGACAGGGATGTGGGAAATGTGCGTCAGTTATGCATTGGGAAATGAAGTCGTACCTATGGTGGATTAACCAATAAAAACATGGCGACCCTTGGGGCACATTTACTTACCCTGTGTGTCATTCCTGTGCTCGTTTCCACTCAATCACCATTTAAGAGCTGGAACTGTGATGTAATTGCCCACCATATGGACAGATGGCCATTTTACTGCATGTTTATTATGTTACACTGCAAATTCAGCTATCTTTTAATTCTGGGTCTTCTCTGTCAGCGTGCTCTACATTGCCGTTTAAGTGATAATGATTGCCACAATATGTGAATTGAAGGGTAGGAAACAGTCATTCTGACGCTATTTCACAAGCCTATCATTAAGGGTGAGACAACTACTGCTATCATCTATTAAGTTTTAATGCAACTTTCACACAAAACTTTATAGCACTCATGTAATAGCCATATTCAAGATTAACATAATAGTTTGGAGACAAGTAATGTATTTTAAAGTACATGTAAATACCACATAATTGCAGAATGACCTTGAGTTGCAGTGACGCCGACACTGAGCAAAAGAATGTGTGTATGCGCATAAGGAGACTTGCCTTAAAGTGCCTTGAGATGAGTTATGGTATAAAAATGCATAAATAGCACCCTCTCACATTTAAACACACTGCCTTCAACCAGCAGATTCATGGGTTCAAATGCATTATGCCAAGCAGACTGCTCGTCTGCTACTATAACATCCTGGATTTGGGGGCTTATATAAACCTAGAAAGCTACTGAGCAGCATAGAGATACTAAATTGATCCCATTTCAAGGGATTAACCTTTCTACGTCATCCTTACGTTAACATGGAGATTGGCAGTGGCAGGCACGTCGCCAAATGTACCGTAGCATCAGATGCACAGCAGAAATAGTAAGCCTTCCACAGGAGGAGAGAGATACCACGGGTACAAAGACATAAAACTTATAATGCATGGGGAGATCCACCCAAAATCCTGCACCATAAGACTCCCGTTGTAAAAAAAAAAAAAAAAAAAAAAGTAGAGGGAGTGCAAGGATCAGTACGTGTCAGAGGTGTTATCAAGGGGGAAACAAGGAATATGCCACAGGCAGCAGAAGGCACACGGTGAGTAAGAGAGTGGAGCGAAATTGTCATGGAAGACAAAGTGCCTCCCTAGGATGTAGTGACAGAGGAAGCGATGGAGAAATGTTACCAATGACTGGGAAAGGTTGAGCTGAACAGCTGTACAGAGGGTTTGATCATGGTGCTGCTGGATCAGACCTATAAAAAGAGGTTGTACCTCAGAAATCAGAAGTAAAGACGTTGTCTGAGGAGAGATGGGTGTCAGAAAGTCTAGCACATGTGGGATGCCTGAGGGCATAACCACGGAGCCAGACTCGTGTGAAGTCCCTTAAGTCTCAGTTAGACAAACTATCGAATGTGGTTGAGAACAACAGAGGTAAAAATCTTGTGGGATTTCAGACTCTAGAATGACAAGCGGCTGCTGACCAGCCAAGCAGACAACAGGCAGCAGCAGAGGGCAGAGGGGATGGATGTGGCGATCCAATCTGACAGTGATGTCAGGAAGACGAAGCATGAGAAAATCAAGATGTAACCGAGGGCAGAAGGAACAGCTGGAACAGACGTGAGAGGTACAGTTCAAAGAGGACTCAGGGGCAGCAGTGGTAGCAGTAATTCTTATGATGGCTATGATGGCGGAGAACATATCAATCCGTCAGAGGAGGATTTACAACCAAGAGCAGCAGTAGATGTCCATCACTATTTCAAACAACCATCATCAGTGATTAATCTGTTTCTTTCACAGTTTCTGGCACCGTGCTGATTCTTTATTGGCTTTCTCAGGCCTTTAGGACTCAGTTTAACCCATTTTCCAAGAGCCATCCTTACTTGTTCTGAATATAAAATGATCCTGATTGTAACGTGACACTCCCCTTTTATAAGGTACATACTTGCAAAAAGGTTTTGCAGACTGGATCTAAACCCAGAAGTGGGACACAGGCGCAAGCCAGGAAACACTCGCTTAGCAATGCAACGATGCCCAACTTCCCAGATATTTCCTCCCAGCATGCAGTTTTAAATAGACTCCACTATCTCTCCAGTGTCTTCAGCCTATTGCTCACACAAATCTCCTGCCTCGCTAGTTTCCTTTCCAGCTTTCATTGCTCTCATGCTCTAGTACCACCTGGTCCTCCCATAGTCGTCCTGAGTGCCAAAGCATTTGAGATGGAGCAATCTAAAGCCATTCAAGAACCTTGTTAACAATGTCCAGCACCTGTAGCTGAATTTCCATCCTCCGGTAATTCACCATTTATTGTGCATAACTGACGTATAACCAGTTAGGGCAAGTGTCCCTGGATTATTTCCAATAAACTCACTATAACATAGGCAGCTGAATATCAGTCCAGTCTTATTCTCAGACCAGTGTGCTTAAAAATGTGCTGCACGAGTGTCATTTTAAACAGATTTAGAATGAATGTTAATCTAAGAAAAAAAAAAAAAAGTGATAATTAAAGAGCCTGCTCAAATTTGCCACTCCACAATGTCATGTAATTATTAACAGACAGTGAAACATTACTGAATAAACTGCTGAGTTTTGACAGACTGTAACCTCTGTGATCACCCTGATAATACTCGAATGATGCACGGTATAATATGATGAATTTACTGGCTTGGTGGATTGTTTGAATGTTCATCAGTCAAATCAGTTTCCAGTAGATTACTTCTCCTTGGTGGGAGCGGGATCTTATTAAGGCTGACAAACTGATTACGAGCTCGCCTGCCTCCCTTATACCTTCACTGTAATTACTTTTGCCACTAGGTTATGTTTATGGTCCCGCTTCATTGTCATTGCAGTAGTTAGCAGAGTGTCTCAGAAATGGTGGGATTTTTGAAATTTGGTTTGGCTGTATATTTTTTATCTTGTTCCATGTACCTCCTGTATATATTTATTTTCATGTGCCTTAATGCCTTTTTATGCATGCAATTTTCTAGGGATGGGTTTAGAATACAACACAGACTATCAATATAGCCAATGTGTTAAGTAAAAACTGTGTATTTTCACTTTTCATATTTAGTATCTGTGCCTACTTTCTTATATATATATATATATATATAGCTTTCCACTGCATGACAACAGCACTACTATTGTTTTGTTTTGTTCTTTGTCCAGAAGACAGCTGAAGTATATCATGCAAATATATGCTGTGTAAGAGCATGGCATAGCATGCATGCAAAGGAAGAGAAAAGACCCTAACATCTCTGCTACTCTCATGCAATATGCATTACAATACGGCACAGTGCTATTAAGAAAAAGGCTCCGCAAAAGTGGATTGCATACGTGCAACGGTGTAAAAATGCTGTTGCTATCGAGAACAAAATCATAATAGATTTGTCTTCAGCCAAAACAAGTCTGAACAACAGACCTGCCATGGCTTTGGATGATTCTGAGTGCGCGCCTGTGACAAGCGGAGCTTCCCTCCCACATCCTGTAGGCATGACTGTCACAGGTGAGGGGTGTAACAAGCAGCCTCCGTCAAGCCAATTCAAACACACATATAGGCCCTGTGATTTCAGCTGGCATGACAGCCAATCCTGTCAGCCGCTCACAGTGCCACACTTTTCTTTCTTTTCTTTTTTTTTCTTAAATCTCTGTTAACAACAGAAGCTTGATCTCATCGCAGAGAAGATGAGGTCTAATCTGCCGAGTTGAAACAATTACTGTAACACTAGTTAATGATCTGTTAGTATCGAATGGAGAAGAATAAACGAAAGCCACAGAGAGTATATGAATCTCACTGTAGGGGCAAGAGGTAGCACATATAACACAAGGTGGTGGTGAATGATGTGGACTGCATGATGCAGAATAGAAATGACTGAACAAAACGTGGCTATACAGTCCATGTATAATGAGTAACTGATTTGAATCAATAAAATGTCTGAAGCAGAGCTGTATCGATTGTGGGGTTTTTTTCTGGAGCAAAAGCTTAGAAGCAATCATGTTACTACAAGCTTTTCTGTATATTGTAGAGGCCCTATTTATTTATATATTTATTTATTCATTTATTCATTCATTCATTCATTTTGTATTTGTTATTTCTGCCAGGGTTCGCATTAAAGTTTTGCAATAGTGCGGCAGTGAGTAAAAGCGGTTTGGTATGTGAAATAAACACCTGCTTCTTCTTTTCACCTGTAGTATCACCCTATATCTAAAGGCTCACATCACTGCAATATTCATACCTTTAAAAAAGAAATTCCTAAAAAGGATAATGTATTTGTAATTTCCATGAATATGTGTTTACCTTCATTTTTATCACATAATGTGTCACCATAATATTGGAGGGCTTCCTTTTTGAATGATACAAAGAACTCAAATATTCCATTCTATTCGGTGTAATTATGTAACACTGAATACAACGTAGCCGCCGTGAAATCATAATATGGAGAAAGAAAGAAACAGAAAACCCATGAGCAAGCATGGACGACAGTGGGAAGAAAAGAAAAATAACCTCTTCTACCAAGCAAGTCCAATGCTCCAGACAAGGCAATGTCGGGGTTAGGGTACGGTAAGAGGGAGACAGAGAGCAGCAAACAACATGGAACTTGTCATCAAACAGCAAGCTAATCATCATGCTGCAGACTGGATGGGGACAGGAAGCATAAATCATCAGCTTCCAGCTTCACAGCCAGAGATTCCTGCAGGAAAGTGTAGAAGGGAGAGCACACAGGCTATAGGAGAGGGAGGAACACAATGTGATGCCGATGACACATCAAAACAAACATCAAAAATAACGGCTTGTTTACTGCGGTCAGCTTTATACAAGCCGTTGGTATACGCAGGCATGCACTTGCCGTGTGGGTCACTCTGCCCGCAGGGTCAGGTGAGTGAAGTACCACTCACTCTGTGAAAGCAATCTTGTGTAAGTGAGTGCCGGTCATCCACACGTGCAAATACACACAATTGCGGAGTTATCCAGGGAGAGTGATGACAAACGGTAGCGAGGGGGGCTGCGTGTATAAACAGCATGGACACAGCGGCTCGGATCAATATTTTGCTGGAGGGAGACCGAGAGCCAGAGAGAATGTTGAGTCCAGGGGAGTAAGCATTTCTCCATAGGGTCCTCAATTGACACTCATTATCTCTTGGGCAAAAATGATCAATCCATACACAGATGGCTTCTCAAGTGCTACAACATGCCCACAGTGTGTCCTGCAGAAAGTCATCCAGTCCTTGTTATTAGGAAGCTTACACAAGAGTCTTGCATGAGTACCAACAAACTCAATCACTGGCTATGTGGTCATAGGAAGTGGGTTAAGAATATTAAATAAAACTGGTCCGCACTGTTTGATTGTGTTTCCCAACACTCACATGACTCACAGGAGTGTTTTAATCATTAAATTGATATACAACTGAACTGACCTGTCTGCAGCTGTCTCGGGGAAAAGAAGAGTGAGTAAAGCCTGAAGTCAATTCAACAACGAAATAGCTTCTTTTTCTTTTGGGGATATTCACTGCCAAGGAGTATCACCAAAGCGTCCGGTCTTCTTTCTTTCTTTGATTGAAATCCGGCTTGAATCAGGGGACAAGTTGTGTGAATCTCTTGGGTGAATTGCCTTGATTTCCTCCTGTGTTTTGTCATGAAATACAGCACTTAAATATCCAGATATACCTCAGGTGTGTCTCTCTGTCATCGTAATTACACATCAAATAAAAATAAAGAAAAATCCTGGCATCCACATAATCTCTTTACTGAATGAGGACGGAAGCATGTTCAGTATTACACTGCATGTTACCAAGAGGCCATTCATTGCAGGTCTGCCACAGTAACCTTTTAGATATTATTACAATGCAATAGTGGAGGACTTTACTTCAGTAGGGGATTTTACATTATAATTGCCAAAATAATGACTAGTCCAGTTCAAATGTCTATATAGCCTCAAGCTGTGCTTTAATATTGTGGATTTGAACCACAGCACAGGAATTGCTCTCCTCTCAGCTATCAGTGACAATCAATTAAACATTGACGGGGAAAATCTCATTTGTGGTGCACTCGAGTCAGCCATAGTAATCAAACCAGATGGAATTTTTAAATGACACTACTGTTATGCAAAAATAACTGTCAAATTACCTTTAAAAACTAATTTACTGCTGTTATTTATATATACTACTACCAAATAATAAAACCTGGATGTTATTAAACAGATAAATGTGGATCATGCTCAGACCAAAGGGTGTTTCCTTCGCGGTTTCAAAACCGTCGCGTCTGAGGCTGAAAACATCTCGGATCACTGCGGCGATCAACTGAGGGTCAGAAGATCGGAAGTCATGTGTTGGTTGCAGAAAGTGAAACTGTCGTGGCCTGTGGTTTCTGGGTGGTTGAAAGAAGCAGAGGAGTTTCAAAAGTTTGTTAAAGCTGAAGTGGGAAACCTGGAAAGGAAAGTACTGTCCCCACAAAGAAATGGCAAAGAAAAGACTGTTTCCACAAAGTATGAAACACTTATTTGAGAGTGTATCTTGATATTAGCTGCAAAACAGTTTGGTTTCCTAAATTATTCCATTTAAATGATCTTTTCTGCTTTTGGTCATATGTGCGGTTAGAAGAGTGAAATAATCCATCTACTCTCTACACCTCTTTATCCAACTCAAAGTCATACAGACGATGAGAAGAGGCAGGAAACCAAAGAAACACACACACACACAAAAAAAAAAAATCAAGTTAGGTTTTCCAAATTTGTGTAATTTTATGGGGTTTTTTTTGACATGTGGAAGGAAACCGGAGTACCCAGAGACAACCCACACACAGGGAGAAAATATAAAGGTTGTACAGAAAGTTCCAAAAGTCCAGAGTAAATTCCAGCATGTAAATAACTTAATAAATCATTCTTCCTCAGCCATAGTCATTCAATTTTTCTTTTTTTGATTCTTCTTTCTGAGCCTGCAGTTGGATTCTAGCGAGGACGCATTTACAAATCACTGGAAATTTTGAGTCGGACGAGATTCACAACTCCGCCACACACTCGCCCTGTGCTTATTGTTGTGACAGAAAAAGCTCAAGTGTTAGACGTTTGGCATTTTCATCACTTGCTACAAATTTTTCACAACTTTCAGAAGAGAGAAAAAGAAAAGAAAGATCATCCTATTGTTATAATGGATTGTTCACGCTCATGTTCATTCAACACCTTCGCCTCACCTTTATTTTGTCCCACACAGCAGGATTCACACATTCAAGCCAACTAACTATTGGGATTAACACATTTATGCCCTGAATGTAGCTGCAAAGTGATTTCAGACATTCCCAAATGGGCTATAACAGTCGTGCATGAATTTAGAGTTAAATCAGAGATTTTCCTCCACCGGCTGGAGGGCGAACCCTCGCAGGGCATTCAGTTCGGCCGCCGTTCACATCTTGACACCCTCCCACTGTGATATTTCCAGGCATCGACAAACACATTAGGAAACAAATTATTTACAAGCGTCCTAAATTTCTCATTAAGTAGATCAACTGAAGTTTTTATTTGTGTTGAATGCGTGCATTATTAATCACAATTTCAAACATAAACAAGAAGTTGCGGCATGTCCGCTGCTCGCTGCTCATATCTCGCTCCAGTCAGTCAAAAGTTTGTCACCTGGGGTTATTGTTCGGAGATGACAACGTAATTAACAAGCTCCGGGGACACTGCAGGGTTTTTTTGTTTTTCATAAGCAGTGTGTCAGCCACACAATTTAACAGTATTTAAATGAAACTTCTTTTTGAGGTAAATTCAAATGCCAGTCAGGACACCCTCATTATATAAATTCAAGGAGAAAGGTGCTAAAAGCCCGGCGGGTGAAACATCTTGTAAAAAAAATACAAATACATATAGCCTCGATGAACAATGTGGAAATGTGTCTTCAGGAACAGAATCATAACAAAAGACAGAAGCAATGCAGTAACAGGTTCGGGAAGATTATTTATGCAAGTAAAAGACAATTTCTTGAGTTCATTGTAGGGAGATTTTGAAACTTTAAATACCCTGTGCATTAATAGTTGCCTTGACTTTTTTATTCTTTTCTCAATGTTTCCATTTTTACAGTGCGTGCATTTCTCAACACAATCTGATTACAGGAAAGAATGTTTAGAGCTCACAGATTTGTCTCTTGTCACATCAGGAGCCTCGGGTAAAAACCTTAATATTCATCAGTTTACTATAACATTAAAAATAACAAAACATACTTGATACTTTTAGAAATTAGTTTAACAAATAAAACATTGAAAAATTGCTTCTTCAGAAGATGTATTGCCGTTTCACGTAGTTCGGCCTTCGAAGATGTTGGGACACATTCACTTATTAGCTGAGACTGAGTATTCTTGAATTATACCGATTAATTACAAATGACAAAAAGAAATAAGAGCAACAAAAAAGCAGAGAGAAATGATCAATACAAAGACAGCGCTCATTAAAGCAATCTTGCGCTGTCAATGCATCCCATTTAACATAAACACCGGGCTTATGTTAAGGTATGTAGGAACAGGCATCTTTTTACTGTTGAATTCCATAATTGTGAAATAAAGTCGATTTTCTTTCAGGAACGAAGAGATCAAGAAAATAGGAGCGGTTTCATTGAAGCCAGCAGTAAACTCAGTAAATGAAACAGAGGCATCAACATCTTTTCATGGATGATAAAAGTAACAAGTTCCAACCCTGTAGCGCCGCAATATGTAATAGTGGAATACATTTTCAAATCATTATGTAAAAATGTGCCGCAATTTGTAATAAAATTCTTAAACGCATTTTCTAATAAACTTTGACGCATTTTGTAACAGTTCCGACAAAATGCGGGTAAAATGATTGAATGCGGTCAGTGCCACTTACTATCTGGTTTCATTTCTTCGAGAAAATAGAAATGGCCTGAGGAAATACTGATTGTCTTGTAACTTGAAGTTGTAACTCGTTAAACCAGATTTAGATCCCTGCTTTCTACCATTGCTACGGTGGCAGGACATGAGCAAGACCAAAAAGTGACATATATTTCTCGCCCAACTGAATCTTATTAAACATAGAACCATGTTGGCGAATAAAAGGCAAAATTTATAACATAAAGCACCAAATTATGAAATTTTCTTGAAAAGAAAAAAGTGTTTCAATATGTCACAAGTTATGACACAATTCTGCAAAGTTTATTAGAAAATGCATTCAAGAATTTTATTACAAAATGTGGGAGATTATCACACTACAAACCCCCAAATGATTTAAGTTGTAACTGAGATGTAGCGGAAATCAGCCGTTACTATCTTGTTATTACACTTTGATGATGATGACGATGATGATGATGATGATTGTCTGTTACCCTGATCCCTTTACAGCAGATAAAGCAGTACAAATTGCACCTTGTTGCCCTTCCCGAACCAACGGGGATTTAGATCCATGTTCAATCACACCCAAGATCAAGACTGAAGTCAATGTACCATGAATATTGGCTAAAATATTTCTGTTTGTCCATCATGTCTGGGTGAAGGAAATTTCCCAGTGACGGCACAGGTCCTGATGTGAGATCTAAACTACTAGACATGACAGTGAGTTCACTGCAGGCATTAGGGATTCAAGCAACATTATTCTTGCTTAGGTGAGTTGCAGAAAGCAGTTTTCTGTCATTCAATCACAGGAGATTTCAGTACAACACTCTTTTTTTTTTTTTTCCCCTCCTAAACGCAGCCAAACAAATAACTCTCAAACTTTCATCTGCTCAGGAGTGAGAGTTGTGATCTCGTTCTCAGACACTTCATTAGAGCAGGCTCCATCAACAGCGTCTTTACCCGGGCCTACAGTCGGGCTATGCCGCTTCTTCTGTCTTTGTATTTATTGCGGCATAATTGCAGAATCAGGGAATCTATTGTGAAATCAATTTCATCAAAATCCAGCTGCTTCCTCTTCAGATTTCTATCAGAAAAATCAACACACACGATGCCGACAGACAGCTGACTGACTCGTCTCTCCCGGTAATTTGTGTTTTTCACTGTGAGGCGAGACTAAAAGCGATTATTGGAACAAAATGGAACAGTGCTTAGTTATTTCAGTGCTTTTTTTTCGAAATGCATAGCAAGTTTTACAAAGGAAATGAAGGATCGCAACTTGTGAAAGAACTGGTACTGGTAGTAATTATGATGGAACAACGGGACAAATGAAATTAATGCTTTCGTCATTTTTAGGAGCAGACAGTCAAACCTGAGGGTGGCAGTATGAAGTCAGTGCATCACATTTTAATTGAAAGTAGCTACTTTTTTTTATGATGACAACACACATGGAAGGAACAGACCGAAAATAAAGCCTCACAAACAAATACATCCTTTTTTTATGACACATGGACACCTTGACTTTACGTGCAACATTTCATGAATGACCTTCATAAGTCACAGAAAATAATAAATAAAAACGGGCCTTGGAAATCCGGCCATCATTTAATTTAATATGTCATCTCAACAGTTCTGAAATGTAACTGAGTCCTTCTTCAAAATGTAGTAAACATTAGTCTTCAAAAAAGCAGGCAGTTTGTATTCCAACATGAATATATGAAGGGTACGATGATTAAACCTCTCATGCTCGGAGAACACAGGATGTATAGTCTGACACAGAGGAGAGAGGATTTCAATGTTCGTGGCAGGAGGGATCCATAATGAATACATTTCTCAGAGGGATGTGAGTGTCTCACTTATACCAAAGTCAAGTACAGTTGGTAGATCTTTATGTGGAGGCCTGCAGCATGATCAATGTTTTTATTTGTGACTCCGTTTGCCCCGTCTCGGGTGTAGAAATGTTTGAGTCCAAAATCTGGTCGATGCCAGTTTTATCCCTTTTGTCAGCTTCAGTGTCGTATTGGTCCTCGTACTGGTTTCTTGTACTACTTCAAGCATTGTCGGCCCTCGCCAGTTTCTGAGCGCGTCTCTGGATTTACATCTCATTTCTTTATTGGAGTGAATTAAAGCCATACTGTGTCTGTGCTTTAACGCTTCTTTGTTCTCAAAACGTGTCACCTTTGATTCTTTTGTTGTTGTTTTAATTCATTCCCTTCTAAAAATCCCCAAATTAATTGATAAAATGTGTATTAAAACTCACAAGTAAAAGGAAAATCTGACCCTGTAATTATCTTTTCTCGATTTTCTAAATATATAGTTTACTTGACGGTTTGTTTTGTCTTTTATATTTGTATCTTACTCTTGAGTCCAGTGTTTATTAGTCAGTCAATTTTAATTCTCTTTGTGTTTATGTTGTACTAATCTTTTCTACATATAAACCCCATCTGATAACTGAATAGCCTGATCTTTTCTGGTCTACGGTTTCTGAAGGCCTATAGGCAACATTTTGCTCTTTTTGGTTAGTTTCATTTCTTCTGGACACAGTTTTTAAGTTTGTGTATTTTTCTGTAGTGTTTTGAGTTGCATTCAACATTTTTGCTTTTGCATACAATTGTTCTTTGTCTGACCGGAGCCCACCTTAAGGAAAAAGACTCAGGAAAATACTTCACATTCCAGGAATTAGAAAGTTCATATCTGCAGCTTATAATGCTTGTTATGGTTATATCTTACAATACTCATTTGGGATGGATTTTTATTTATTCCCTTTTGTAAAGCAGACTCTGATATAAACCTAATAATACTCAACAATATTAGCTTTTCCATGAAAGCTGCAGAGTAATGTACTTTATATCCAGACTCCCCATGTAGGCAAATCCAATCCCATGTGGTAAAAGTGAGAGAAAGAATTGCTTAGACTTTGTCTAATGAACGTGGCATGGCTTTAGGGTCTCGTATCGATTGCTGAAATCCCCAGGAAACGTGAAACATCAGCAATCAAATGAAAAGTGACATTGCTGGAAGACTTGTGGTGGACACACTGCACAACATGAGAATTTTAATAGGATTAGTTCAGAACACACTCCCCCACACATATCTCCAGGCGTGCTGAAAAAGCCCCATTTCATACTTTTTTTTTTCCTAAGATTGTCTCTCCGGGCTCTAATATTAGATACTGATACAGCAATTTATTTTGCAATACTGTAAAGAGATCTTGCTGGGCGGTTTTGTTCAAAGCGACATTTTAGAGTGAAACAGGTATGAGATGAGATAAAAAAGGTGGGGATTTAAAGAGGGAACAGAGATGAGGTTAAAATACTTGGCTCAGCTACAAAAATATTACTATTAAAGACCAAACAGATGGAAGTGGCTCCCAGGGAATTTTTAGATGAAAGAAATGTTACTAGAATGAGTTAAATGAGACAATAGTGGGAGACTAATTTGCTTGAACTTACTGTCTTAAGTAAGTGCAAAACACAAAAATAGAACTGCATTGTACACATGCATGTACGCAACTTCTGCACTTGCTCAATTCATTGAATTGCCTTGGCTTTTACTCTTTTTAAGCTTCAATTAATTCTCTTCTGTACCTGCATCCTGTGTGGCCTTCAGGTTTGTGGCCTGCCTCAAGCAATGTGTTGCAGAAAACAATATCCCATACTGTGCATAAATCTGAAATGACTGCTGTATATATATCTATACCTAATTAATATTACAGCAGCAAATGTAATAGATTAATGGCGGGTGAGTTAAGTCATTGATCAACACTTTACTTCATTCATGGGTCATGAATTGTGGCAAGAGTGAAATAAATTCCTCCATATTTTTGCGGTTTTAGTTGAGTAACGGGGTCATTTATCACTGCGGAAGTGTAAACCCACTGTACTTTGTACTTGATCTTAATGCAAGCCTGGCCAGTGTTCGTAAAAGGGCAAAAAACGGAGTTGAATATTCAGCACTTTTAGTGCTCTAGCGCATTTAGGTGTATATTTATATTTTTCTCTTTACTCTCTCGGTTCTTTTGTCTCCCTGCAGGTCTCTCTATACCGAGAAGATGTATGTGTCCTTTCAAAGAAGCAGTGGGAGAACATCTTAGAGAAGTATTGTTTTGAATAAGCAACAATGGAAAGAGTAAAATAGGCTGCAAACAGCCGTACTTCTTCTATCTTTAAATATTGTATTTCTTCCTTCGCTGCGTCAGTGAGGCAACTGCAGGAGCTGTTGGGAGCCTCCAACTCCATTAATAACTTGTGCAGCAGGGACCTATTATGCAAGTCCTGAAACCTGAGCACCAGTCACCTGTTCTGCTACCTGAGCCCAGGCTCTGGGGACTCCGGAGGAGAGGAGAAGGAACGAGCTGCCTGGAGAACTCCTCTCGTGTGAACAACGCCTAAACGCCTTGTGGGAGCTGCAGAAATCCCCTGGGGGGGGGGGGGATGCTTTTTAACCAGCACAACTAAACCTCCTGAAAATATGCTTGGAATGAATTAATTGAGAAATATCAAGATTCACTTCAGTGTCTCCGCCAGAGCTTTTATTTCACTTACAGAGCCAACTGTCAGTCGGCTAACTTAAGCTCACTGGGTAATTTGTATAAACACGTTTGCTCAGTTGATGGGTTTGGCTTTTTTTTTTTTTTTTTTTCCTGCGCTCCTGTCAGCTGAGAGGGGTTTCTACTTGGGCTGGAGAAAAGCCTGCAGAGCTTTACCGGCTACCTGATGACTGCAGGGATCTGTTTTGCTGCTGCCTGGGTGGAGGACCAACTCACCCTGTGATCTCTGCTGAAATGAGCGACGCCAACAACTTGAGGAGCATCAGTCTCACCTGGTCCCACAGCTTTGTCAGGTAAGAACAGTTTGTGATGTTTAGACTCACTGTTTGATGCACATCATTTATACAAGAGTGGACGTATTCATGTGTCAGTGTTTTTTTTGTTGCTATTGTTGTTTTAGTTTATTTTCTACTTTCATATTCGAAACCGGTTTGCTACCATAGAGTTTATATCCAATGTTCTTCTGTTTTGGAGGAGAGTTTCTTGAATTAAATTCAACATTTCCGACATCAATTTCAGATTTCAGTCTTGATCTTACAGCTCGAAATCGCAAATATGTGTCCCTACTTTCACCTTCGGTGCACATCGTGTGCAACAAATGTTAAAAAAAGATAAAGCAACATGAAACTGAGAAAACAAGAGAGGGAGACCTTGCTTTGGAGGAAAGTCACCTATAGGATATGATGTACAGTACGTGACAGGGAGAACCAGTAAAGCTACAGAGAAATGAAGACAGCGGGCAGCAACAGATTTACTATCCAGGGCTTTATTTAATGGAAAGGTTTAAGATTCTTGACATCAGGAACGGGGAAAAAAAGCCTCCAAATATGGCCTTTAAAGGTCATGGGTACAATTTAGAGCCTATAGTTTTCTACTTTTAGTTCAATTTAATGTAATCCCACCACTTATACAGATTCAAGTCACCTCTTGTCATTCGACAGGGAGTCAAATACGAGCCTGTGTCTCGATTTTTCATGGTTTGCGTTTGCTGTTGAAGATGGCAGTGAAATATCCACAGATATCGCTTGTGCTCCCTGGTATGTTCTCCTGCAGTGTATTGGAACAGATTAAAGTCCATGTGACCACATTCCAGTCACCCACAGACACAGCTGTAACTGTGTGCTTGACTTGGCCGGACAAAACGCTCTAACACAGAAACCATAACTGCCCCAGCCTATAATGAAGAGTGTGGGCTTTGTGCAGGTTGTTCTTATAATCTACAGCTGGCTGACCAATAGGCCATGTGTGTTTGGAAAGTAACCACAGAGCATAATCAAACCCAGAGCGGCGTCTTTGTCATACGCAGCAATTTCAACACCCTTTATGCTCATTCAGAGAGGACAATGTCCAGAAAAAAAAAAACTAGAGAAAGACCTGTTTGTGCAAAGTAAAAAGGCCAATATAATAACACAGCGGGATTAAAATAGCTGCAGGCACATGTGACACATCTGAATGTTGAGTAGCAGCATTTTGTCCGAGAGCCTCCTCGGTGAGCCTCGTTTCGGCACCGGCTGTGCTGATGGGTTTATCTCTCGTGTACCCGCAGCTCTGCACAGCCTGTCTGCTTCCTAACCAGCTGCAGGTCCCACGGCCTCCCTCTATGTTCCTGGCACTGTCAGGAGCACACAGGTTTACTGACTTACTACTTTCCCCGCATGCAACAATAAGCATATTGTCGCATCTGCCAAACGCAAACCCTGTTTGCTGTCTGGGTGCTGTCGCTTTGTTTTTTCACAAACACGCTCTCCTTTTCAGTTTTTCCTCCGATTGGGAGCAGTTTGCTTATATTTGCAACTTATATTCTATAATTCCATATTAACAAATCTCCCAACCTGCAACACATCTGTATTTCTTAACATTCTAATATATTGTGGGTTTTTTCATTCCTTCTTTTTTTCTTTGATTTGATTTGATTTGATTTGATTTGGAGCATGATAACTCAACAAATTTTGTGTGAAACTTTAATGAGAAAATGTGCATAACATAAAGATTAAAAATGCTATAATTTTCGAGCTTCATAACAGTCCAATGCATCAAATTTTAACCTCCCGCCAAAGCTCAATGGAAGGTGTTGCATTGATTGTGTGACTTTTTCTTGAGTTTACGGCCGATGTAGGCCAATATTAAATGCCACAACTGAAAGCCAATACCACATGTGGCTTATGCTCTATATGAGTCATTGTTTAGACTGCATTGTAAATGATCACATTCCTGTAGTGTTAGATTCCTATAAAATGAAGATACTGGTGCCGTCTTCAAGATACTTCAATTAAATATGTCTTAATTTAAATCATAAGGCATCTTTGTCCTTGTTATTTTAATATAGAGTATTCAAAATGTGGATGTTATGTATTTACAGAACGTTTCGATAGATATTGTATAACTAAACAACATTTCTCTATAACCAAACACAAATTAAGATTGGAGGTTATTTGGTGTGTTTTATTATGCCTAAAATATTTTTTCTTCAACAGTCAATGGATTTAAAAGAAACTGCAATAACAACAACATGATAGCTTCCTTTCTGGAGAGATGAAGCACACCTCCACTCACTGGTTTGCCAGTTTTCCTTAAATTTGTGTGCCACTGTCAAACATATGCAACAATAGATCGCACCGTTTGTGGGCTAATGTCATTAATTAGGCATTATGAGCCATTACTGTCACACTTTTGACAATAATGTGCCAGAAACTGGTTCTGATTAAGGAAATGAACAAAGCAGTTAAAATGCCTTTCTGTGAGCTTGTTACAGAGATTGGTTGAATCATGGAGGAAAACAGTTGTGAAGGAGGCTGTTACCTTTGAGCATGAACAAATAATAGCCTGTCTCTGCAATGTCGGAGCCACTAAATAAGCATGAGCTCGCCTTCATTAGAGCTGCTTTCTAGTTTGTCTCCGATATTTTGGTACGAGGAGAAGGATTAATCCAAGTGCATGGAGTGGAGCTTTGAAAGTCCTTAACAAGTGTCTGCTCGTTGCTCTCTTTTCCTACACAATCAATCCCCGTTCTCTCCTTCATTTTGAAGGTGGGATACATTATTAAAACATGGCTGTTTATGCCAATTAGACTTTCCAACCGTGAAAAGGAGATAAATCAAAGGGAAAAAAATGTATGAAACTGAGTGAATTCCTACTTCAATGTTCCTCTTCCAGTCCCATGAGAATTCAACTCAAAGAGGAAATCACAAGGTAAACATGATCACTTATCTTTTATTATATGTGGCGTGACACTCATACAAATACCTCGACAGCTCTTAAACGTACAAGGTCATATTATGATGTTGTAACACCAAATTAATGTTATCCAACGGTTGACAAGTTAAGGAGCAAATTACTCCCTTATTTGTTATATTCAAAGATGTATTAACCTAAATTACAACTCTGTGTTTTCACTCGGTGTATCATGATTAAAAAATGATTAAAAACAATTGGCTCAAACATTTAAGCCATTGTTTGCTGTTGAGGAACTATGTAAAATGTGCCAGGCGTGCACAGGAGATAACCACGTTAGGAGAATCATTATCAGCTGAGCTGAGCAACGGAGAGAGAAGGAGATTGCTTTTGGGTGCTAATGGTTGGGAACGAACACTGCTCTGAGCATGAAATAAATGATGGAACGATAAAGTAGAGTGAAAAAAAGGTGATGTTGAAGTGGTGGTAGAAATACTATTTTCTGTCACCGGATAGGTGTACTTTCATGATGAGTAGGTAAGTCTGATAATTGTGTTTTATGCAGAGGAGGGTGCTTGCGAAGGGGGGCCTCTCTTTGCTGACGTGCAGTGTTGTGAAGTCTCCATAAAAGAAAGATAAGAATCAGGAGCTGCGGTGGTAAAACATGTCCGGTCTTTCTTTCAACAGCCAGATGAAAAAGTGAGAGACTGCTGGTCGATGTCAGCAGGTTTCCACAGTCGGAGATTCCCAAGTCTATTGACACCTAACATCAATGAGGTAAACATCTCTGGGCATTCTTATCTGTTTACTCAAGGTCTTATGACCCGGAGAGTTACAAAACACGGTTTCCACAAATACTGAGTGGACACACTCTGCGATCACATACTGTGTTCCTATGCTTTATTCTTTTAGCTGGACATGCTACTGGTTTTGTGTTTGGAAAGGACATCTATCTTTACATTCATTACGAATGCTTTCTCAGTTAAATCATTTCCTGGAAATATTCATGTCTGAAATGACAAAAACTACAGTTTTTAAAATGATAATATGAAGTTGGATCTGATCTAATTAGGTGAGCTCTTCAGATTTCCGGTACTTCAGTACAACACGAGGCAAAGTCGTTCATTATGCTAAATTAGATTTGTGTAAAACTCTCCTGATATTTGAGTCATGGGGATGTCAACACAGAAGCTGTTTGAAGAAGCTGTTTTATTGTTTGCCCTTCAAACACAAAAGAAAGAAACAAAAAGTTAACCAGCAAGACATCTTCCCCAAAGACAGCAGGGAGGTGGGTTTCACTTCAAGCATCCGCCCTGTTCAGTGATTTTCTTAGTTAATTTCTATTTTTAACACAAGAGGGAAGTTGAGTCTTGGTGTTTAGTGTTATTTTGATTGATTTGGAGTGTTTTTTTGTTGTTGAGAACTAACCTGGCCTGTTTATTTTAAATGTCAAAGATAATTTGTCCCCATGAGCTGTCCATCAAGTTGTGCACTGTCATGGCAACAGCCACAGATAAAGAAGAGCGCGGGAGAGCAGATAACAAATCCCTTCCAATCACATTACAGGAGCTAATATCTTTGTATTTTCACTCTTGGTCTTGGTTTCATTGCAGTTTCGCAGTTGTTTAGTTTGCAGAAGAATCAACTGCATGCTGTGAGCAAAACTCTGTTATGAGCCTATTTTCTTTTTTTTTCCTGCCTTTTCATAGCCTTCGAGTGAGGATATCGCTGCTTCACTGCGCAGGAATGTCCCGTCATGGGGAGCGTGGTGGGGGCAAGAGGCGAAGGAGAGTGTGCCTCTTCGACTAACAACACATTCTTAGACTGCAGAAAGTGGATCCTTCAGTGGAGCTCCCGGTCGGTTCTGGACTGCGAGTGTCTCATATGTGGTGGGAAAGAGTCTCGGAACATTTCCTGCCATTACCTTACACTTTTCAGCACTCTTTGTATCCACACACTCCAACGCAGCCTGTGAAGAATCCTCCACGGCCGCGAGAAACCCTGGGGAGGAGAATCCACAATGAGAGTCTCAAGCTCGCAACCGGATGTGTGCCGAGAGAAAGTCACCATCTTGACACCAAATGAGTTCAGGCGGGCCTACTCACCAGCTGATGGAATGGCAGTAAGAGATCCAGGAGAGAGGAAAGCACAAGTTGTACAATGCAGACTTGG
The DNA here is from genome assembly GCF_963383615.2 of Lipophrys pholis. Classification (NCBI taxonomy): domain Eukaryota; kingdom Metazoa; phylum Chordata; class Actinopteri; order Blenniiformes; family Blenniidae; genus Lipophrys; species Lipophrys pholis. The sequence goes on along the minus strand of NC_137642.1, from coordinate 8,966,752 downwards.
CTACACAGAGGAGGACAGAAAGGAGAGAGTGATCGGTGGCTCAGTAATGAACCCAGTCTCCTTGCAGCCTTCCTACCGGTCTTCTGTCCATCACGAGGTGCCTCTGAGGTCCACGAGCTCCATTGTGTTTTTGGACAAGTCACTTTGTGTTTCCCTTGTGGAGCTAGAGGGGAGAAGACCACTGCAACCGGCCCTGTATAGATCTGCCTTGTCCGTTCGCCTCGGCGTGTCATCGCGCCGCAGATCCCCTACCGATAGCAAACCAGCCAAAACAAATGAAGGTTACGGGAGAATCAGAGCGGCCATGTTGAGCGGCCACAAACGCAACGACCAAGAAAGCTCTCTGGGTCGCTGCAGAAGCCCTCTATCAAAGCGCAGGAGCTGCAAGGTCGAGCAAACAGCACCCGCTCATGGTGTTAACAGCAAGGCTGATGATTCAGACACGCAGCCCCACAGCAATACTTTGGGATTATTGTCATTCAGAGGGCCAAACCCCTCAAACACAAAGCCTGGCAGGCAGAAGGAGAATGCAGATGAGGCAGCCGTCTCCACTCGGAGCAATTTCAGGAACAGGCAACCGACTTTCAGCTCTGGCCCAGGTATGAATTTCATCACCTTGATTTAGCAGTGACTATCTGAAGTACCCAGGCCAATTGATCTGTGTATTCCTTTCAGGGGCTCGTATACTCGATAGCTATTGTAGATAAGATCACATTTCGGTGCCGTACAACAGAAAGCTGAATGTGTGGCGCCCAGGTGGTCTCGGAGAGAAAAAGTCTCATCTGTTCACTTGGCTGCTCACCTTTTGATTTACGCGTCATACAATGTTATTAAAACATTTACGTGTGCACGCTCGCGTACACCCAATCCCACAACACACACGCACACACAACACACAGCATAGCACAAATTCAGTTCAAGAGTAGTTTATATATCCTAATTTCCTTTCTCCAAAATCTTAAGTTAGAAAAAGTGTTTTTGTATATATGAGTAAATGAACTGCAAATTCTAAAAGACTGCATGATTTTAACAAAGACTTCCTTGTAGTTAATAAAACTGTGAGACGTTTTTGTGATCCGTTTGGGATTTCTCTGTGTTCTCAAACTTCTTCCCACTATCCAAAGACATGATATTTAGATTAACTGTTTATGGACGCGCATTTGCGTGTGGTTGTCTGGCACCTCCGACTGGTTGGCTTAGAATAGGCTGAAAGAAACATTTCTTCTTAGTGAAATATCGGCAGATTGTATCTGAGTCCCTTGTCATTCCTTGAACCATCACTCACCCTGTATCCCTGTACACACTCATTTTGCTAACTAAATCTAACAGTCAGGCTATAGTGTCACAGACAGTCTGTACTTTATATGCTATGTGTATTTAAAGTACTGGCAGTGGAGTTTGAAGCCAAAATGACTTACTCACCTGCCGTGTTCCACAGACTCTCATGTGAAAAACAACCAGCACATTTTAAAGTATATTTTTTTTTATTTCCTGTACCACCTCAGGCTTTGTTATATCTATTTTGCTCTCAAATATTTCTTGTTTTTTTGCACCGGTCTTGAATTCTGGTGCCTACAGTAAAAGACATATCCTGCAGCACATTATGCTGTAATGACGCTGTTCATACACGCCACACAGTCATGGTATTGAGCAAAGATGGATATGCAACCAAAGGTAGAGGAATGAGGTTACGAGTCCAAGATGCACTGTCGTCTTTTACATTATTCATAGGCCACACTCATGTTCCCTTTGGGTTTTACTCTCGATGAGCTGTGGGGGAAGACTATGTGTGCATGCAACTGCGTGTGCATATGTGTGTGTGTGCGGTTCAGCTCAAGGTCTGTTCCTAGCCTTACATCTTCAGTTGATAAAAGCTTAGATGGAACTCAACAATACTGTAAAAACTGTAACTATAACTCATTCTGACATGCGAAGGAAACGAAGCCAAGCTGCACACACGATGCAGCAAAGCACGGGCGTGCATCAAATGACTTTTGCCTGTGAAAGTTACACGCAGGATATAATCTCTCTGCTGGCAATCCACTGTGGTCTCGATGATTTGACATGCCAAATTAAATTTCAACTTGTCTTTGTGTCTCTCCAGTGGACTCCAGAAGATGGAGCAAAGAAGCGGGAAATGACAAAGCAGACGGAGAGAAAGATTTCTGTTCCACAGAACCTCATACTGTGTCTTCGGCTGAAACCTGTCATTATCGCCCAAAAGACACAGCAGAATCTCTGCAAGGCAAGCCTCTCAGTCTCAAGGTACAAATCATATTTGTTTAAATGCAAATTGTCAAAACACCAACAACTTGTTTACAGCTAGGACTGCTCTGTCGATGGATTCAACGGCTTTAAATACGGCTTCAGAAAAGAATGGTTTTGGACTGTGGAGTGCCTGCATAATGGTGTAGTGGTTGTGGCCATACATGGGTCAGCCTTTCTCTGGGGAGTTTCCACGTTCTGCCTGATCTTGCATGGGTTTCCACGAGTTATTCCGGTCCAAAACATGTGTGTCAAGTCAACTGGTCACTTCAAATTGCCTGTAGGTGTGAACATATGTGTTTGCGATAGGGTCTCTCTCTGTTTGCACCTTAATGGACTGGCCACCAGACTGACAATATCACTATAAGGTCTACTATCATCCAGCGATGCCAGGCTTTACATATAATGTATATTTTGCTTGAAAAATGTGTTCACATAAGTCTGACATTGAAAATTCCAATCCAAACTCCTGTTGGCAAAATTTTTTTGAAACAGTTTCAGTTGCAATCAGTAAGTAATTTGGCTTTGCAAGGAGAGGCTCCTCAATAAGAGCATTTATCATCAGAATGGGTTTATCGTTGCTGTGATCTTAGTCTCAAAAGTTGCACAAACCTCAGTCAAATAAATGATCAATGACTCAGGAGGACTGAAGTAACATATTCAAATAAACAACCACTCCGCTCCTGCACTCCCTCCTACCAAGGAGACGACAAATTAAGAAGAGTAATGTTTGTATTTTGTTTATATTGCAAACACGATTAATGGCACCTCCCTTCACCGCCTTCTAGAAGTGCTTACTGGCTGTATGTGTTATTTTAAATGTGGTAAAGGAATGAATATATATATATATATATATATATATATATATATATATATATATATATATAAACCTCGAGTAGCAAATTTATGGCTGTTTCACTGCTTTTGACCCGTTCAAGTTAAAACACTATCAAAGATGAGGCGAAGTCACTCAAGATGGAAATACAACAAATAATTGTCCCACACAGTGCGGCAGCACGACTCCAGTCTGGAGTCGAGAAACTGCCAGGAAAAGCTGTTTTATACTGTTGCAGAGCAACTCCACAAGATGGGAAATGTGCTGTGCGTGTGCCATATGGAACCTTTAAAACCTGAGGGAGTCTCCTCTAATATATCTAGACTCTTTCAATTAAGGTTTTACCACACAGAGAATCTTAATGTGTTTACTGTTGGAATAAACATTATCACATCAGCAGTGGCATCTCTTGAGGGGTGATTTTTTATAATTTATTTTTGATTTTTTTTGTATTTGACACAGGCTTTGCCAAGTTGCGTGAGGAAGAAAATGTTTTATAATTACGAAATTCCTCCTTATTAGTTCCCTTTTTCTCAATAAAATATTTTTCTTTCCTTCCTCTTATTTTAGTGACTTTAAGGTTATAAGCATGTGAGGTTGTGAAAGTTTAAAATAATTCAGTTTACTCCTGAAAGTGAAGCTTTTCAACCTTTGTACACCCAAAGGTGAGCATATGTTGTCCACGCTATAGCCATTACAGCTCTGTGAGGAAGACTTTCTATGAAATAGATTGGGTATGTTTTCAGAATGGATACAAAACCAATGAAGGTTATTCTCGCTTTCAACAGGATTAGTGTCTTTATGAGCTGCATTGAATACTTTCCACCAGTAAAAAGGAAAAAAGAAATTGCTTGTACTTTATATGTCGTTGTCTTCTCCAGGAGGCTCTGGAGCGCTTCAAGCCTGACTTCATCAGCCGATCTCAGGGTCGACTGAGGAGGCTGGAGCAGAGGACCAGGAGAAGGAAAGCACTGAGTGACTCTAATCCAGACTTGGTTCAGGGCTTCAGGGAGGATCGAGGAAACCAAAAGAGAAACTGCACAACGCCAGATCCACTTAGTGGTAAGCGTGATACAATCACTCAGTCTGAAACCAGCAAAAGGAGAAGTAAGTTGCATATAATGTCAGTAAATCGAGGAAAAAAAAAAGAAAAAAAAAAAACTTATATGCTTTGGTTCTGCTGTTATAACTACAAATGATCTCATGAGATGTGAATATAGGAGCATTGGATCAGGTCTGATGACAGCAGCCAGCAATTCACAGTCTAATACTGAGAGCTCAGATAGTCTCCCAGGAGCCAGTCCAAAGGAGGCCCTCATCTTCTGCATTGATCTTCCACTGTGTTTCCCATCTCCTGTTACGTCACTTCTACAGAGACAGACACATTCATCAAATCACTGCTCTGTTGGATGAAAGCTCTTCTAGTGGGTGTGGGTTTCCGGAGAGAGAGAGAGAGAGAGAGAGAGAGAGAGAGAGAGAGAGAGAGAGAGAGAGAGAGAGAGAGAGAGAGAGAGAGAGAGAGAGAGAGAGAGAGAGAGAGAGAGAGAGAGAGAGACTTTGCCAGCTCCCACACATAGACTGGGAAATAAATGTATAAGGATCTTGTGGCTGTGTCATTCTGAATCATGTCAGCATTTTGAGGAACTATGGACTGTTTCTCAACGAATTCATTTTAACTTGAACAACCTCAGACACCCCAGGGAAAAAAGAAATATTACATGTTATTCCCTTTGTAGTGCCGGTAGCTGATGGCATTTATCCAACTTTGCTCTCTGCTGGTGGTTATCTAGTACTGCAGATCAGTTTAAAAAAAAAAAGAAGCTTTATTTTAGTCTGAATGCATTGAGCTTGCTCAAGATAAGAGC